>NC_069657.1:282031673-282648339 GCF_027244095.1 Hemicordylus capensis | reverse complement strand
TTTGACCCTCAAACTGCATGTTTGGATTCACATGAATACATTTCCCCCGACAAAAAGCAGTTGTCTGAGTTAAACCAGGGTCCACGGAAAAACCAAAAAAGACTCCTACAACATAGAAAATTAGCATGTCAAGGAGGAGGCACATTAGAACCCTACCCGCTGACACCTACCCCCACATTCTGTGTATGTGGGGTAGTTGTTATTGTTTCTTAAACAGAGGAGCCACCTAAGTCCCAACCTACTGAGTGAAGTGGCACAGACCAGACACAGATTTCCCACCTCAATTGTGAGAACGAGGCCTAGGTTGCGTTTAAAGGGATTTGCTATCAGGGGACTCTAATGCTGTTATGCTCTTTCAAGAGCAGGCTTACTCAGGAGTCAGGTCCTTCACAGAGTATACCCTTTTTGAGGCTGCAAGACTGCTGTTCCACATGAGTCCTATTGTACGATGTCTGCATAAGTTGCTGTGTTTGGAGGGGATAAAGCAGCTCTTTCAATGCCCCCTCAGTGCTAAGCCAAACTTTTAACTGACACTTCCATATACTAGTAAATAATTAACATAGAAATGAGCAGTGTGGGGTTTTTGTTTTGTTTTGTTTTCCTGCTGTGCCAAGATGGCAGCTTTTTATCTTTATGGTTTGGGGCTGGGAAGTTTGTGCAGAGGAGTTTGAATTTTTCCATTTCAGACCTTTCATGATTTAGTACAAAACCAGCACTATGGGGAACAGTATTAGTTTGGCTGGCATTTGGCATGCCCTCTTTTATCCATATGGAATATGCGGCATGGCTTATTGTTTTCCTGGGTGCCATGTGTACTGCCAGGGAGATCAGTGCAAGAGGCACAAAGATGCCATCTTGCTTGCAGGTTGTCACATGTGAAAAGTGATTCATTTCCAGAGCACTGAAGCAATAATTTATGGGCATAGCCTGTGTGTGCATCTGTGGCCAAGAGCAGGAAGACTAGTTTGAAGATGGTTGACAAAGTTCTGTCTCTAAAATCAAGCAAGATGGACCTTCTATTTGACACAGTTCTATCTCTGAGCATGTTCAAGATTGATACCTGGTAGGTTGGACGTTGATTGGAGACATTCTGGGAACTCAGTTTTTGCTACTTTGAGGATTGATTCCCACACATTCATTTTTGTCACTTGGTGACTTCAGAATCAGGTAGTGACGTTGTGTTGTCACTCATTGTGCTACTAGGCTATCCCAGCTCAAACGTCACAGAGAGAACTTTCAATCCACTTTCCATCACTTAAACAAAATGAATGGAGTCAGTTCACACATTAAGCTGCAGATCATCAAATGAGGAGAATGTCCCTGACCACACAAACAAGTATTTAACAGCAAATCAGATGTTGCTGAAGTTTGTATCAAACTGTTTGGGACAGGCAAGTACTGATGGCCAGATGAGTGTTACTGGAAGGTGTAGAAATTAAAACTCTGTTTGCAGCAGGCAATATCTCTGGTCTTGATAATGTCACAAAACTTCCCAGTAACTAACAGATTAGAGTGAATATGCTTGTTTTAAACTTTCATTATGAATTTGAGAAGGAGTGGGGGAAAGTAGAAGCTTGTGGATTCCAGGGGAAATTTATTTTCTCCCCCACTTGTGTCTGAACTTTTATCTCACTTAAAACAAAACAAAAAAAACCACCCTAACCTTATTACAAAGATTGCTGGTGCATGAAATGATTGAGAAATGCTTTCAACCTGAAAACGGTTTCACTTCCTGAATGTCACCACAAAAAACCTACTTAATAAAGTTCATACCAACACTGCTTGTTTTTTCTCTATTTGTCTATAGGCATTTGTCCCAATGCCTATAGACACCAAAAAAAATTATTCCTCCATGAGACTATGGTAACTTCCATAACTGCTGCATCCTAGACCATGCAATTATAAAATAAGTTACATTTAGTACAAAATGTAAACCTTTTCTTTATGCTGCCTGCCTGGGATTACAGGATGATGTAATTGTCCAGAACCTGGTAGGCTATGATCCAGGAACAGGGGTAGGGGGCGTTGGCTTGATGAGTCACAAATTGTTCAGGCCTGGATTTAAGTGATAATTATTTCATTGTCATCTTTGACAAAAGAAGTTTATTTCATGCTTAACAGGCTGCATTCTCTAATTTTAGATTCAAGACCAGACGTGCAGTGCCAGAGCTCCAACTTGCCTGAAAGCCAAGTCCTTTCAACCTGAAGCATTTCTCAGGCTGTACTGGAGGACAGCACACTTTACCTTTACTGGAGGAAAGGCACCCTGGGATACTCTAGTCCTGCATCACATGTCAGGATAAAACCTGGCAATGGAGGATCACAGATGATCTAAATAAATCTTTATCCCACCACCACCTTCTAAGTGCTCCAAGCAGGATCCCTGGATCTAGGATTCAGTCTTCACACCAATCTGGAAACAATTTACAAGCCAGAAATCATCAGAGCCAAACCTGGCAGATCTCATCATCTCCTCTAGTTTCCACACACTAACCATCAAGTACCAGAGTCCCTGTGGCTCAGCCTCCTGTCTGAGTTCTTTCTTTTCTCTGTATGCTCCACAGTCTTAATGTGACATGAGAGAGCCATGCTGAGTTTCCTTGAGATATCTAGGTAACCGTAATTAGCCTCGCTTTCGCGCTTATAGAGTGTATCCAGTTACCAGGTGCAAAACACAGGCCTTCATGGTACTATTTCTTTGGGGATATATTGACCTCAACATGGAGGCAAATTCCAAACATTGTTCCTCCTTTGTCACTTGCTCCAATGAACTTATATAATGCAGCTCTACTACCTTGTCTTTTACAAGAGACACTTAAATTCTATCAGAGTTGGTCTACCTGCTATAAAAATGAAGTGATAGGCTGTGGTGCTGGAATTCTGAAGGGTATCGCTTCAAACTGCAGGTGGGACGAGGTCCTGTTTTTTAAATGCTCCCCTGCATTTAAAAGAAAGCAAGTTTCTCTGCATGTAGTAAAAGGTAGAGTTGTGCCGTCGAGTCGGTGTCGACTCCTGGCGACCACAGAGCCCTGCGGTTGTCTTTGGTAGAATACAGGAGGGGTTTAAAATTGCCATCTCCCACGCAGTATGAGATGAGGCCTTTCAGCAGCATCCTATATCTCTGCTGCCCAGTATAGGTGTTTCCCATAGTCTGGAAACGTACCAGCAGGGATTTGAACTGGTAACCTCTGGCTTGCTAGTCAAGTCATTCCCTGCTAAGCCATTAGGTGGCTCTGCATGCAGTAAGCTACCATATAAGAGAGGCGGCGATGCTAAACCTCTCTCTTATGTACTAAATTACTACATGCAGGGAATTTCTCACATGGGGAACATTGAAAAATTTAAGCCCCTCCTGCTGTCCAAAGTGGTATAATCCAGAATTTTACCAACTCAGTCTATCCCTTCATTTGTTGTGCAGCCAATGTGTAAATTGGCTCTACTATTCTTTAGCACTCTCTGTTTTGGGGGCTACTACTGTTGCTTTCATTATCTTGACATTTTAAAAATTATTATTGTTATGTGTGCAAATGTTTCATCCTTCCCCAAAAATAAAAGTAATTTTCTTTTTTAAGTGCAAGACTAACCACTCAAGTGTAACTAAAGCAAGCTTAGATATGCATTTGTTCATAGTATATCTCCCCACCCCATCTCTCAACAGATAAACAAAGTTGTTAAATAGTATATGTCAACACACACACACACACACACACACACACACACACAACCTTGTTGTTGTTGCAGTGCTATTTTAGATCTTTAAAAAAGATAGATCTGTAGGGGGAGAATAGAAAAGAGGATAAAGATAAAGCCTTATGGAATACAATGCATCTTATTCCCAATCATTTTACTGTGCTGTGTGCCCAGTTCTTTCTCTGTGATTCAAATTCATGGTGATCTCCTATATTTCTAGCACAGCTAATGTAACCATGTGTCCTTATATACACCATTCAAACATTTCCAGTTATTAAAAACAAGTGGTGACGGTGGTGGGATGTAGAGCCAGTCTTGCAGTTGCACTGCTAAGCAGATTTTTCCTTGATTTGCATTTGGATATATGAATAAAGGTAAAGGTTAAGTGTGGCGCCGAGTCGGTGTCGACTCCTGGTGCCCACAGAGCCCTGTGGTTGTCTTTAGTAGAATACAGGAGGGGTTTACCATTGCTTCCTCCCACGCAGTATGAGATTATGCCTTTCAGCATCTTCCGATATCACTGCTGCCCGATATAGGTGTTTCAGCGGGGATTTGAACCGGCAACCTCTGGCTTGCTAATCAAGTCATTTCCCCGCAGCGCCATTAGGTGGCTTGGATATATGACTACATCTGAGCCGTGTCTGCTGTGAGACATTCCCATTTAGGTTTGGAGCTGTAGCTCAGTGGTGGAGTAGAAGGTCACAAGTTCAATCCTGGGCATCTCCAGAAAGGGCTGGGAAAGACGCTCTGGAGAGCTGCTGCCCATTATAGTATACAATACTGAGCTAGATGGACCAATGGCCTGACTCCGGTATAAGACAGCTTCCTATGTTCCTAGTCATAGTTGTAATTTGCCTTCCAGTTCTTTTTTGGTGGGGGGGAGTGTTATTGTTTGAAGGGCTAGGGTGTTTCTTTTCTCTTCTTTTGGAAGAGGATACATCTAGTTGAGAAAGGGAACAATCCGAAGGCAGTTGTGTGCTTTGGGCAACTTGATCCTATAGCCCCACTTCAGCGGCAGCCACCATGCCAAACCAAAGCCAACACATGAGCCAGTGTAACTTAGTCCCAATCCTATCTCCCCCAGCAGCAAAGCAGAAATCATAGTAATTACAGGAGAAACAAGAGTGGGTCATAGGAACAATACCATCCACTCCCACACAAAGTCTCTTCAAATAATTCCACCGCCCACCTGTCACAGTCACAGTCACTGACAATAGCTAGAAGACACCAATCAACACATGATGACATCTGCCCTACACACACTATGTCCACAGTGTCAGAGCCTCCCATCAGCCAACAGACAGGACCAGGTTCCTCTGTCTTAAAAGCGACACAACCAGACAGCCAAGCAAGAGGTGTACTGGTGCAGCTTTCCTCATTACTGCATCTCTGTGCTGAGTGTAGCTGCATCTGTTGAACTACCCATCCTACATACATTTTTTAAAGGCACAGGAGTCCTTTAAGGAAAATAGTGACAAGCCCACATGGCTTCCCACTGGTTACTGATGTGGCCAAATTGTGCTGCTTCTGGTGCAGGCTTGTGAAGAACCAAGAGAGACTTGGGGATAAAAGTAAAGGTAAAGTGTGTCGTCAAGTCAGTTTCGACTCCTGACACCCACAGAGCCCTGTGGTTGTCTTTGGTAGAATCCAGGAAGGGTTTACCATTGCCTCCTCCCACACAGTTTGAGATGATGCCTTTCAGCATCTTCCTATATCGCTGCTGCCCAATATAGTACCAGTGGGGATTCGAACTGGCAACCTTCTGCTTGTTAGTCAAGCATTTCCCCACTGTGCCATTTAAGGTGGGACTTGGGGATAGTGAGACTTAATTGGCAGCAGCTACAGCAAACATGAGCAATGAGTGGATGCAACTGAGGATAAGGAAATGAGGAGGAGGGGCCTCTGTCCATTCTGCATGCCTTGGCTCAACTCTCCCCTTGAGTGGTATCTGACATGAGATTCACATGTGAAAAGGGTTAGTTCAGAATAGTATCAACAGTTACAGTTTGTTCTGCTGCCATGTGCCCCGGCTGCCAAAGAAGAAACAGCTTGCATATTAGGCCAGCACTTGCAGTGGAGGGCTTTGTATTCACCATCAAATGCAGTGCTGATCATTGCCTTTCCCAACACTATCTAGAGCCACCACCAACAAGGCTCTGTCACGTGCCACTGTCAGCAGAACTTCGGCTATCAGTAGAACACGGAACATGAGAGCCCCTCAAGCTGATCTTAAACAATAAGCAGGCAGGCATATATGAGAGGAGGGGGAGGAGGTCCTTTAAGTATGGGTCTTGGAGGCACCCATAGAAAGCTAGCTGAGTTGCATCAGTGTACAATTCTGCCTGTAGCTTCTATCACATTTTGAGCAAAATTTCCATGTGAAATCTGCAAAACAAAGAGAGCCCCTGATTATCCTTTCACAGAGGCAACTGAAAACTTTCCCTTCTATATTAATCAGCCTTATTAGCATATGGACTAATTGGAGACTCATTCTCATCTTGCTTTTACACCCAGATAACTCCTGACGTCTTGCTCTGATTTTAGACAGGATGCTCTGTCTATTTTTTGTAGAGAGCAACACTCCAGCATTCTTTTTGCCATCTCACATGGGCACCCTGTTGATTGAGTGATTCTATATGCAGAACCCTGGTCATATCCTGTATTCAAATATTAATTTTTTTTAAACAAATTATGAATACAACTTGGTTGCAAAGCGACATTTGCAAAGCATCCTTTTACTGGTGGAATTCTTTACTTCCCAGAAGGCAAGAAAACAATTGTTTCCAGTAATTGGACAGTTTGATTAGAGGCAGGTGGTGCTGAGCTGAGGCAACTGGAGCCACGAAGCCAATTTTAGCGTCAAGCACATTTCCTTTCACTTTAGGATCTAGCAGCATAACATGCAAATTGCTTCCAACAACAAAAAAAGGGGAAATGTAAATTTAGTTCCTATTTATTGCCCCTAAGTAACTGGCACTTTAATCTAAGCTGGGACTCGCAACCCTTCAGAGATATGATGTATATTGGTCTTGAATGCAAGGGGCTAACCTAATAGCTACTACAAGCACAGGAGTCTAAGATCATAGGAGTTAAGGCGGTTACCTACTAGATCATCAAGTACATCTTTCTGCAAAGGCAGATTAGAGGTAAATTTAGGAACTGATCCCACAAACCTCGACTCAGGCAACTAATCTTTGCTAAGGCTAATAATCTCATTGACTTCACTGGACTTTGACTTCAGATGATTCTGAGGAGATCTCACTGGCAAGGACTGAGATGAACTTCAACACAAGTGCTCGTACTAGGCTCGGGGCTCAGGCTGCCTTCATCTTATGCCCCACAATGCACACTGACATTTGCCATCCAGACATCAGATGCATCCGATTCGCAAAGGAAAAGTCCGATACAAGCTGAGTCACATATACTCAGGCTGGTGCAGTATTACACCAGTCCTCCTTCCTTCAGCTACAGAATATCATATGCAACACTCTGTCCAAGCAATATCTACATTTATTGGGCAGAAATGATATATATTTTTCTCAATTATTTTTCATCTGGTAAACCTGCAAATCACCGCACATTTACCAAAGGCTACTTCACAAATTCCATGGCTGAAAATACATGGTTATCGTTGTGCATCCGTATCTGGGGGAAGTGCGGCTGCCAGTCAAGGCATATGATATTCCCTGGGTAAGTGCATGCTTGCTTTTGTCTGTACTGGTTGAAACACACAATGTACAATGCAGCCCTTTGTCTCCCATTTAGAAAAATCTCATGTCTGATTATTTAAATATTTAAAGCTCTGAAGGCCATGGAAAAATGTAAGTGCACGGAGCTGGGCCAACGGAGCTAGTGGACTGGGGGAAGGAGCCATGTGAGCATCCAAATTAAAACCCCAGGAGATGTGATGATGTCACACTGAGTTCTCTCTGTCTCCCCCAGGCACAGAACATGGCTATCCTGTTTTGTTCTCAGTCGTATGAATAATGTAAAGACTGTTGTATGCTCACACTCGATTGAAACTCCTAACACAGAGAACCTTCCAGCTTCTTCCCTTAGTTTCCCCTGCCTGGCTTGGCCACACCTCTCACTTAATATTCTATATCTGGATATTCCTTCCAGCCCATCTCTTAAAGGAACCTTGTCTCCATAACCAATGCATACACTGAGGCTCTTCTCACACACAGGCAAAACCGGGATAATGAAGCCAAGCCCAGTCTTGCCTGTATGTGAAAACCGCCAGGATCGTGCCTGATCCCAGTGGAGCCTCAGCAGCAAACCCATCAAGCCAGCCACCCTCTTAAACAGGGTTAAGAGCACAAGGGTGATACAATGATATTGAGGTTCTTCTTGTTGTTGGAAATTCTCTGTGGTGAGAGAATCCCTTTCTCATTATAGCAGAGTGCACAGAGGCACAACACAGCGGAATTTAGTTAGGCATGCGTGTGTGCTGAGAGTAAAGTAACTTTGGAGCCAATTCATAGTTTCAAATCAATATATCAGGCATTTATTAAGCAACTCCATTCTAGATAGGAAAGTGAGGAGTTAGGATCTCTAATCTATCTATCTAGCTGGATGCAGATGGATTCTGCATCTTCTCTGCACACATGGTACAGGGAGAGGAGCTTGCCATGTTGCAAGGTAGAAGGGCAGGTAGGGAAGAGAGAGAGGAAGGAAGTTAATCCCTAAGAGTACCAATCTATATTTCAAAGGGATAGTGTCAGAGCAGTGGAGAAGGGATGACCAATGTCTTGACCCTCTAGCCCTCTGACTCACTAGTCTGTCCTCCACTGTCTGAGACAAGAGACAGCGCAAAGTCCTTTAACTTCCAACACTTCTCACGATCAGTGAGAAGAGCCTGGGAGGGTGAGTGGGGAGAGTGGCTTAGCCCGCTCTCCCCGCACACAAGCAGGCAGTCTGCTCTGTGCGGCCGAAGTGGCCACCCACACGACTGCCGGCTCCATTATGGAGCCAGCGGGGGCTGGGAGGATCGGGGGCTGTGCGGTCCCCGGAAACACCAGCATGCCATGCACGAGCATGCAGGGCATGCTGGAAAGACCCCTAAGCCTGCTTTTCAGCCTCCCAGTGGGGGGTCTACTCGTGAGTTGCTCGCTCCGCTAACCTGGGCTTAGGGGAGCGCTACTTAAGCAGGTGACCCACTTGGACTCAACCAGGCTCGGCTGCGAGCCCGGTGAGTCTCACAATCAGTGGGCTCACGATCACCCTTAGCCCGTTTTCCACTGATCATGAGAATAGCTTCATTGCCTTTTCAAAGTAAGCTAAGTCTACCACAGTCGACAAGACTTTCAATCAAGGGGCATGATCCACCTAAACTTAAGTACTTTTAAGTCCTATTGATTTTTAAAAAGTTTCTCTTCCCCTGCTAAAATTTACAAAAATTAAAATTCTGATTAATATTGTGGCTCTTTTACTTCCAATTCTGATTTTGACACAGTTCTGGCAATCATTCAAAAAGCTGCCCTGCTTTTGATGAATGCACGTGAGGCTTATTTACATTTCATTTCAGACAGGGGTTTTCCAGACCCTACCTTGAGATGCCAGGGTTTGGACCTGGATCTTTCAGGGCTGTCCTTTTAAATGCAGCATGTAAACCAACTGGCTGCACGCCATATTGGTCTTTTCTGTGTTGCTATTTGCTTCTGGGAATGAAATCCAAATCACATGACCTTCCATAACTTTTCACAGTAAAAACTATGTACTGGATGCATTTTTCCTAGCTCAGTCTTGCACCTATATTCACAGCTGGCACAAAACTTACTCCAGTAAACAGAATGACCTTAACTGGCATCCGCAGGTATGGATTAGGCTCTATGGGCAAAATTACGCAACCTTAAATTACATTCTCTATTCTGATCGATGTGAAATAGTTTACTGCAACACAGTGATGCATTCATACATTAAAGCAGGGCTGCTCAGCTTTGGCCCTCCTGCAGAGGTTGGCCTACAACTCCCATAATCCCTGACTATCAGCTACTGTGGGTAGGGATTATGGGAGTTGTCCCAAAACAGCTGGAGAGCCTACGCTGAGCAGCCCTGCATTAAAGCATCATCACTTCATAAGAAAAGCCAGGAAGCCAGCATTCTAAACATTAGGGTACCAATATTAGGGAGGAAAACGAAGATTTTCACAAGAGCAGAGTTTTAAAGCGCACCCCTTTTCCTCCTGCACGAATGTGCTCTTCCTCTAAGGAAGATGCCTAACTTCTTACCCAGTTCTTCATTTAGATGATCTTGCAAAATGAGTATTTGTTTCATGACATGTGTCTTTGCCAGATGGCTGTGGGCCAAATGAACTCCTGTTTGCACCTACTGACCTTCTGTAATAGCTGACGGGATAAGCAGAACCTTTATATGCCATGCAGCCTTATGCATTTTGACTCAGGAATCAGCCCCACTGTGTCCGATGGCACTCACTCTTTAGAAAGTAGGAGTAGGCATTCAGAAACAAATTCATGTTAATTCACTTTCATTTGTGAATTGGCCCTATCCACCCCCAGCACAGTACCTCCAGTGACTGTTGCTGGTGTTTATCTTATGTTTCTTTTAGATTGTGAACCCTTTAGGGACAGAGATCCATCTTATTTATTTATTATTTCTCTGTGTAAACTGCCCTGAGCCATTTTTGGAAGGGCAGTATAGAAATTGAATTAAATAATAATAATAATAATAATAATAATAATAATAATAATAATAATAATAATAATAAAATTTGACTGGACAGCCCCATCCCAGGTCATGCTTGTTATAAATAAAATCGCATAGACTTTCCTTATTCGGTTTCCATAACCAACACCAATTGAAAGGATATCTTTTGTAGGACGGGAAGTATGAGGACAGTCATACTGCTACTAATAGCCAAGTGAACATTCACCCCACATTATAGAATCCTGGCCAGCAAAGTTTGAGAATAGAGTGGGGCAGAGGTGTAACTATAGGGGGGCAGGGGGGGCACGTGCCCCGGGCGCCATCTTTTCTGGTCACGTGGTGGGCGCCGCCATGACCAATTTTTAAAAATATTTTTTTAATGTTTTGTTAATACAAATGTTTCCTGCTCAGTGCAGCAGCGCTGCAGCAGTCAAGGGAGCGCGTCGGTGCCCCCTCCCCCACGAGCGGTCCCTTCCACGCCGCCTGCGCCCCCCCCCATTGCTTTGCTGGCGCCTAGCGGCCAGTCAGTGGCCTGGCTTGGCGGCGGCAGCGGGCGCTTGTGAGGAAAAACCTAAGTATAATGTAGTATGTTGGGGGGGCGGGGGGGCACCATTTCAGTGCTTGCCCCGGGCGCCGTTTTCCCTAGTTACGCCTCTGGAGTGGGGTGGGGATTTCCCCTGTATTTAGAGCAGACAGACTGAACATGGGAAGAGCCTGGCATGTGACCACAGAGTGCATCAACACAGGAGGCAGGACTAGTCAAGACTCTTCTATTCATCCTTCTTGCATCCCCCAGGGCCCTCAGATATGAAAAGGGCTCAAATGAGATATGAATTTGTGTAAACTATCCTGTGTTCCTTGGGTGTAGCATACAAATCTGTCCCTCCAAAATTGCAGAAGGTTTCTTTTCTCCCCCTTAAAATGCAAAAACTTACACACATAACTCCTGTTAGCTGGGCAAACAGGGACCTTTTAAATGGTGCTCTCTTATATTTAGCTGGGGGAGAACTAATAATGATAATAGTAATAATTTTATTAACCACCTCATAACAAATTGTTATCTGGGCGGCTCACAACACAGCATTCATAACAGACCAAAAGCTGGGGGGAAGAAAATACAAAATACAATACAAAGCAATTTAAAAACTGTTTAAATCAGTTAAAAATCACATTTAAAAATCAAAAATTAAAAGGCCTGAGTGAACAAAAAGGTCTTTACCTAGTATCTAAAAGAACAAAGTGATGAAGCCAAGCGAACCTCACTGGGGAGGCTATTCCATAAATGGGGTGCAACAACCAAAAAGGCCCTCTCCCTAGAAGTCGCCTGCCTTACCTCATTTTGCAGGGGCACTCAGAGGAGAGCCTCTGAAGAAGGTCTGGGTTGGGTCATATGGGGCAAGGTGCTTTCTCAAGTAGCCCAGTCCCAAGCGATTTAGGGCTTTGAAGGTTAAAACCAGCACTTTGAATTGGGCCCAGAAACAGACTGGGAGCCCATGCAGCTGATGAAGCACTGCCATAATATGCTCAAAACATCCAGTCCCAGTTAATAATCTTGCAACCCTATTTTGTACCAACTGCAGTTTCTGGACCATTTTCAAAGGCAGCCCCATGTACATGCATTGAAGTCATCCAAGCAAGAGGTTACCAGAGCATGAGTAACTGTGGCCAAGCTATCTCTGTCCAGGTAAGGTCACAGTTGGCATGTCAGCCGAAGCTGATAAAAGGCACTCCGAGCCACAGAGGCCACCTAGCAACAGTGCTGGATCAATGAGCAACCCCAGACTGCTAAGCTGGTCCTTCAGGGGGCGTGCAACCCCATCTAGAACAAGCTGAACATAATTCACCTGGGCACAGGAACCACTGACCAGCAGTACTTCTGTCTTGTCTGGACTGATTCTCAGCTTGTTCACCCTCATCCAGTCCGTTAATGCATCCATGCACTGCCTCACCTGCATCTGATCAAAAAGAGATTGTCATCCACATACTGATAGCACCTCAGGCCAAAGCTCTGGCTGACCAATCCCAGCAGTTTCATGCAGATGCTACAGCATAGGGGAAAGAATGAAACCCTGCAGAACTCCAAAGCATAACTTCCAAGGACTTGAGCTGTAATTCCCCAGCACCACATTTTGGAAATGACCCTCAAGGTAGGAGTGGAACCACCTCCAAGCAGTGGAGGGGTGGTTCCACTCCAAGCTGCAGTTCCACTCCAAGGAGTGGAATCACCTTCGACCACTACACCCAACTCGGCCAGCCTATCCAAAAGGATATCATGGTCAATGGTATCGAAAGTCACTGAGAGATCCAAGAGAATTAACAGGGTTGCACTCCTGGTCTCAATCTCTGCACAAGTCATTGCACAGGGTAACCAAAGCAGTTTCTGTTCCAAAGCTGGGCCTGAAGCTTTGAATCCTGATTGAAATGGATCTAGATAGTGCATTTCCTCCAAGAGTGTCTGGAGCTGGTCAGCCACTACAAGCTCAAGCACCTTGCCCAGGAAGGGAATATTGGCCACAAGCCTATAATGGTTTACATCCTCTGGGTCCAGACTGGGTTTTTTTAAGGGTGGTCGAATAATAGCTTCCTTCAATGGAGCTGAGACCACTTCCTCTCTCAATGAGGCATTTAGAATCTGCTGGACCCAGATAAAAATTCCCTCCCTACTAGGTTTAATGAGCCAAGAGTTAAGCAAGCACGTGGTTGGCCGAACTCAACTAAACACCCTATCCATATCCTCGGGGACCAATAATTGAAACTGCTCCAGCAAAACTAGACCAGGTGTTACTCTGGACACCTCTTCCAATGACTCTGCATCTGCCGTAGAATCCAACTCATGGCGAATGCAAGCAATTTTACCCTCAAAGTGCTGTGCAAATGTTTCACAGTGTGCTACCAAAGGTTCTAATACACGTTGCCTGGCCACACACCACCCAGAAAAGTCCTACTGGACTACACTGAGAGGACGACAATGGTGGATGAAAAAAAACATTTCTTCTTTTCCATCAATGCCACAGAATAGGCTCAATAGTGAGCTCTAACCTGTGTTCACTTAGACTCAGCCCAAGATTTCTTCCACTTTTATTCCAGTCATCTCCTAGCTCATTTCATCACCTTCACCTCAGGTGTATACCAAGGCGCTGCATGGGCTCTGCTTTGAAGGAGAGGGCATTTGGGAGCTATCATCTCAACTGCTTGAGCAATCCAAAGAGCAACTAGAGTTTCAACAGGAGCGCCTGCCATACCAGTTGGAAAATCCCCCAGAGCCCTCAGGAACCCATTGGAGTCTATCAATTTCCAGGGGCAGACCATTTTTATAGGTCCCCCACCCTTGTAGAGAGGTGTAGCTGCTAAGACTCTAAACCTCAGAAGGAAGTGACCTAGTCGTGACAAGGGCATAGATGACATATCTCCCACTTTCAAATCACCATCTTCCTGTCCAGTTGAAAGAACCAGATCCAGAGTGTGTCCCAATTCATGTGCTGGGCCAGCAACATGTTGGGAAAGCCCCATGGTTGTCATGGCGGCCATGAAGGCATGAGCCGCCCTAGACAAGGCAGCCTCAGCATGGATGTTGAAGTCCTCCAGAACAATCATTGTGCGAGTCCTCAACACCAAATCCGAGACCACCTCCATGAGCTCAGGCAGGGAGAAAGCTGGGCAGCGGGGTGGCTGTACACCAACAAAATCCCCACTCTGTCCCAAGAGCCCAACACCAAGTACAAACACTCTCAATCAGCACTCACTTGGACAGGGGGCCTAGAGAGGGAAATAGAGCTTTTATAAATTACAGCGACCCACGACCCCTCCCCCGCCCTGGCCCTCCAGCTCACACTGATGCTGCACTAAATACCCAGGTGGACACAGCTGGGAAAGGACTAATTTCTGCCAGCTCTCCCACCCAGGTCTCCCTAATACAAACCAGGTCAGCCTCTCCCTCCACAATTAAATCATGGATCATAGAGATTTGATTCTAGACCAACCTGGCATTAAGCACCAGCACCAGCAGGCCAAAGGACAAGCTGGTAAAGCAGCCAGGAACCCTCCCATTATGGGAACAGTCAGAAGAAGGGATAGGAATAAGATGTTGAATCACTCTTCCCCTCTTCTGATGTAAATGAGGCCCATGCCACACCTTCCCCTACCCATAACCACTCTAATTGAAGCACCCTCAGCTCTCCCCAGTTTCACATCCTCACTCAGATGTATATGAGGCACAAATGGCCCTATTCAACCCCTCGCACAGCATCTCTCCAATGCTTGTGGCTGGCATTTTAGATTTAGATTAAATTTTAGAGCCATTCTGGGACAGGGAACCAGCTTATTCCTTTTTCTGTGGAAACCACATTGAGATCTTTTAAAGTTAAAAGTGGTACATAAATATTATTATTATTATTATTATTAGCAGCAGCTCATGCAAAACCAGGTGGCTTGAGATAGGAACTTGCCCTTGCTAACAGGTGACACAAACGCCATGGGGCTTAAATCTGCTAGAACAGGACAGTATGTAGTAGGGAAATGGTGGACAGGAAATGGGTTACACACCACCTTCTCCCACCTTCTAATGCTTCTAAATTTCCCAGAAGCAGCTTCTAGTTGTAGGAAATAGTGGCAAGGCTCTCTGACATATATGTTTGGACATGTGCTTATGTTGTCTGGGTTCTAAGCTGTTCAGCTATCTCACCACTCCTGCTTTGCTTGTTGGCTTGTTAGAAGCTTGAGAAAAGACCCCAAATGGTGAGGGGGTGAAGGAAGCTGAAGGATCCTACTTGCAGCCACTGTTTCCCCACAAACATCAAGACAAAGCTGCACAACTTTGGTTCTCCTGGACGCTTTCCAGATTAGACCCTGCAATGGGGTCACGACATTATCTCCGAAGTGTGCTTCCGCACTTCCTGTGTTTGTGCCACCACAGTCCCTACTCTGACAGCAGGGTGCCATTCACATTTCCAATGCCTTGTTTCGGATTTAATCACTGCAATTTACTGCTATAACACTGTATGTCCAGTGTAAAAAGGTTGCTGTATTTTCTGGTTGTTAGTTTTCATAAGACTGCTTCCCCTGCTGGGCGCTTTGCAATTTACATTTTGAATGTGATTTGCCTGAACTGAAGCATTTTGCCACTGTTGAGCGGGTAACTTGGAAAGCACCCTGCAGATATTGGACTATAACTTCTATCATTCCTGGCTATTGGCCACTGTGGCATGGGATGATGGGAGTTTTAGTCCTGAGACTTTGGTTTGGGGCGGTATACAAATACATCATCATCATCATCATCATCATTAACAACAACAGCTGGAGGGCCAAAGTTGTGCAGACCTGCATCAAGGCAACCTGTGTGTTCATTGCCGCAGTGAAGGAGCCACACCTAGCCTTTTTGTGAGTTCTGGAAGTCACACACGGTTTGGGAAAGGCACTGAGCATATGTGCAGTTTGCAACACTGGCCATAAGTGGGAGAGAAGAAGCCAATTAGAAAGCTGTGATTTCCTCTGCTCTTAGTCAAGAAGCCAGGAAGCAATGGGACAAGGAGTTCAAGAGTGATGCAAGCACGTCCTCTTAATAGTTAAGGCTGCCACAGCAGAGAAACTGCTCTCTCCTGGGCTCCCCCACTATCCCGGGCTGCCTAGGCTATCTCAGACACTCACATCCCACCTCGAGCAGTGGCCATCAGGGCAAAATCCCAAAGGATAATATAAAACCTTCCTTAGTGGAGGTCAATTATCTAAAGCAGTGATATTCATTGCTTTCAAGCAGCTGGGGGCGTGGGCACTTTGTCAAAAAAAAAAAAGTTCACATGAGAGCCATTCCCCACTGTGTTGACCTCAGTGTGTGCTCCATTTCCCCCCAGTACTGGGGGCAGAGGGGGTGGGGGGGTGCTTTAAGAGAAGCAGAGCCCTGCCAAGCCCCAGCACCACCTAAGCAGGTGTACATGGACTGCTGGGAGATTTGGTCCTTTCCAAAGCTTTTCCCACAGAGCTCTAGGAGGACTATACTTTCTAGTCCTCCATGTGAACCTTCCAAGAAGGTGCTGGGGCTTGACTGGTCTCAGTTTCCTTAAAGGAGCTCCACCAGTGCTGGGGAAAGTGCAGCACAGCATGGGGCGGGGGGCATAGTCACTTCTGTACAGTTCCAGGAAAACTGCGTGGAGTACATGGCTTCGGCTGAAGCTTTGCAAAAGTCTATAAACAATTAGTCAAGGAGCCAAACCAAGGGTGAATGGGAGCTGCCATTAGCTTCTAGGCCTTGCAATGAAGGACAGTGATCTAGGTAATGTCTGATGTTTTTCCATCACCTTCCTCATTTCCTCCTATTTTATCTTTTGTACAGTTTTATTCAAAAGTTTGGAAGGCTGCCTACCTTGTCCAGAATGTCGATCCGGCATTGCAAATTAGGTTTTCAGATATCTTGATTTCAGAATCACCTGTTTGGTTTGATCCTGATCTTCTGTAGCAATTCTGCCTCATCTCATGGGAAATATGAGTCTGTTTCTGCCATCTGTCCCCATCTTGTTTTTTGGATGACAAGGAGAGAGAAAACACAGCTTTTAAAAAAAATATTTGATTCTTCTTTAGAAATACCCTTGCCAATAGGCTCTAGGTCTTTTGTTCCAAATGCAATCTCAACCATGTTTATTGTTGTGCCAGAAAATAGACCAAACAAGTTAAAAGCTACATATGTAGGAACCTTATTAACCCCAAACTACCTGGCAATATGTGTAGTATTGCTTTTTTCTATCAATTCACTGAATGACCTATGGCTCAGGGGTTGTGCACTATACATGCTATGCATAGATGGTCCCCCATACAGTCATTGGCATCTCCAGTTAAAAGATCTCAGGTAGCAGAAGACCTCTGCTTCAGCCCTTGGGGAGCCACTGCCAGGGGACAAGTATTTTCACGCAATATAACAAAGTTTTGCATGTTCATGGCTGAAAATTTTATTAAATTCCATTCTGTAATGGAGCAATGTCAAATCTACAAGAAAAGCCCTAAAAGAAAAGCTGGAAGAGCTATCGCACTGATTTTTATCAATCTAACTCCTCTATCATATCAAATTCCATTTGGTCCAGATTTGTAGGCACATTTCCTGCTGTTTCCATTGCCCTATGCTGATGTTGCAAAGATCAATATGCTAATAGAATACTAGTAATAAAGCCAAGCATAATCCCAACCTATAATATGATGAAATTTTGACAGAGTAACAATGATCAGAAGCTAATTGGCAAACAATTAACTTGATGCACAATAAAGTATTCACTGAGCCCTTTCTCACGATCGGCGAGAAAAAGCTCGAGGGAAAGGGGGAGGAAAGCTGCTAGTACTTACCACCCTGCAGACGATCCCTCTTCTCTTGCTAGGTGGGCAGATCGCCTGCCCAGATAATTTCCGGCTGCACCCAGCAGCACGGGGGCGGGGGGCGGGGGCTGGGATGCATTGCTCTGCCACCCCAAACTCTCATAATGCACCACATGGGGGTGTGGTGCATTGTGGGAATTTCCCCAATGCTGGCCGGGGACCCCGCAGTCACCCAGCCCCAGCTGCAAGTAGCCAGGGCTGACAGACAACCAAAAAAGTGAGGCTAAGAAAGCATTTTGAAGGAGGGCGTCGCAGGCAGGTTTGCCGCCACTGCAGCAACCACTTGCCCCCCGCTGCTTCTCACAAGCAGCCAAGAGCGGGCTTGGCTGCCCTAGTCTGCTCTTGGCTGCTTGCGAGAACAGCCTTACTGTGTTGTGTGAGTAAGTACATGAGAATCAGAGTGAAACAGAGCACTGGCTTGACCTTCCTCGACATTTCACACAGAGCTTACGGTGATTTCTAATGTTTTGTATTACCGAACTAAATGAACAAAGGAAGACCAAATCCAGACAGGATGGACATAGAACCTTTTTGAAATAATTATCATTCTTTTCCCCAAAACAGTTTTTCCGCCACCACCACCATTCTCTTTTTAAGCGACGACAGTACCCTTGTACTGTAATCTTGTGGAAATGCATTTGGAGATAAACTCCTCTTTTCAATATATACATTCAATGTAGGGTTGAAGCCTTAACTTTCTTTTGAATCTAGTATTGCAGAACATACTAACACTATCAGCACAAGAAAACAGAGAGAAAGTACCACTTCTTTAAAAAGTCCAACTTTGGTTAAGTGGCTGTGTTCCTGTAGCATTTTTAGTTTGTTTTACTCTAACCGCTCTTTTCTAATAATACAGAACTCATTCTTCATCTCTATATTGTTGCAAGCAAACAAGAGACTTGGCATTAGGGGTGTGCATTTCGTTTCGAATACAAAACATTTTGTGCCCAAAGCAGGCCATTTCAGCTGTTTTGTAGCCGAAACAAAACACCCAATGCTCAAAACAGAAAATTTTGTAGCCGAAACAAAACGTCACTGTTTTGGATACAAAACGTTTTGTTGTTTCGGCTGTTTTGGAACTCCATTTTGAAAGAAAAGTCTTTCTCTTTCAGTCACCATTTTGAGTTTTGACATCCGTTGGAATTTCTGGCCCTTCCAGCTTGCAGATTGACCAGTGAAAGCATTGGCTGATCTGCTGGCAATTGCCTCCTTATTACTTTTAAGGAAATTTAAGGGTAAAATTTACACTCATTGGCCAGTGGGGCAGTGTACATTTCATTGTTGTTGTTTCACATTGTTGTGTGTAGATCAATTGCATTTGGGGGGGAGGGGATGTGAATGTGCATGACCTTTGGAAATCTGCCTGGTTCTTTGCAAAGCTCTGCTGTTGTTGTTGATGTGTGATATTGATGTTATTTGGGGTGGATTCGGGCCAGAAAGGGGGCTTTGGGGGCAGAAGAGTGGGCCAGGTGGTAGTGCCCCAATAGGTGCCTGGTGCCACCCAGATTCCAAAGGATTTGGGGAAAGGGCTGATTTTTAAAGATTTTCTGAAGTTTACATGTCTTTGGGGCAGATTTAGGGCAGAAAGGGGGCCTGAGGGGCAAAACAGTGGGTTGGGTGGCAGTGCCTCAAGAGGTGCCTGCCACAAGCCAGATTCCAAAGGAATAGGGCAAAGGGCTGACTCTTAGGAATTGCTGGAGTTTAGGTGTCTATAAGCATGCCGCCCCCCCCCCCCCCCCCGGAATAATAGAGGTTTCAGCAGACCCATAACTCCACCTGGGGGGCACTGGGGTATCCGGGAGCGAGTGGTGGTGTAGTGCACATAGGGTGCCAACCACCCCCATGGGTTGCTAACCCATGGGGTGCTGAGTTCTGTTGTTTCTGAGGTGTGTAGATTCTCTGGTAGCATATGAGATTTTCAACGACAAACCATGAATCCACTCTCATATGCTACGAGAGGATCTACGCTCAAAACATCTCAGAAACAACAGAACCCAGTACCCCATGGGTTGCTTCTTGTATTTTGTGCTGTTTTTATGATTGTTTTAATTTTTTATTATTATTTTTAATAATCAGATTTGTTTTTATACTTTTTAGCTCAATATTTTAATGTGTCTTTTTTATAATCATGTTTTTAAATTTTATTGTGAGCCACCTTGAGATTTTCTTAATGAAAGGCGGGATGTAAATTTAACAATAAATAAAATAAAAAAATGGGGGTGGTTGGCACCCTATGTGCTCTACACCACCACTCGCTCTGGGCCACCCCAGTGCCCCACACCCACCCTACTCTGCTCTGGGCCAACCCTCCCGCCGCCTGACATGAAACTATACTTTTGCTGAAACCTCCATTATTCCCTATGGGGAAAATATTAAACTTCAAAAAATTCACCAAAAATCAGCCCTTTGCCCAATTCCTCTGAAATTTGGGTGGTAGCTTCCACCCATTGGGCACTACCACCCACCATCCACTAGTTTTGCCCCAGGGCCATTTTTTAAAAATCCAAAACGTTTTGGATTCGGATTTTGCAATTTCAAACAAACAACAAAGTTGGGGTGTTTCGGATTGGCTGATTTCAACCAAAAAACAAAATGGGGGTGTCTCGGATTCGGGCCAGAAACAAAACAGAAAAAAACCGCACAACCCTACTTGGCATGTTTCTAGTGCAAGCTCAGTCCTACTCCTGTTAGGAGTAAGACTAAGCACGTACCAGAGACTTGACAAGAGTCATAGTCTATCTGATAGAAAAGGTAAAGGTAAAGTGTGCTGTCGGGTTGGTGTCAACTTCTGCTGACCTCAGAGCCCTATGGTTGTCTTTGGTAGAATACAGGAGGGGTTTACCATTGCCTCCTCCCATGCAGTATGAGATGATGCCTTTCAGCATCTTCCTGTATTGCTGCTGCCCAATATAGGTGTCTCCCATAGTCTGGGGAAACATACCAGCGGGGATTCGAACCAACAACCTCTGGCTTGCTAGTCAAGTTATTTCCCCACTGTGCTTAATATAAAAGGAGGCTTGATATAAGGTGGCTTAGGTGGCTTGATATAAAAGGAGGATGATACAAACAGTAGTCTTACTGATCAAGGTTTCATATTTTCATGTGTGGCATAAGCAGCTTCCCATAGGCTGTAGACAGGGAATAAGAAAAGAGCACAGCATGTGTCAAAGGAAACAAAACACTTGTATTTGAAAATGTCTTCAATTTCAGCTCAGTTTGAAATCTTGACCTGTAGAGATTACACTTGACTTCACACACAGCATTGTTTAAGTCTATAAGCCTTTGCAGGAAAAAAGCACTGAATATTAATACTGACTTTTTACATTGCAAGTCCTATCTGTTGACTCAGATAACTTCATTTGTAGTCTAAGTGATCAGTGAGTGAGTTATTTAAAGATTCAATTAATTAGCTGCATTATTTCATGCTTAATCATTCTAATTGATTGAATATTTCCTAATTTAAACTAAGTGAACTCTTAAACCTATTTTTGTATTGCTTTAGAATGAATAAGGTTTGGGGCTCAGGAAATAGATTCAGTAGGTAATATATGGGATTTATTCACAGATCAAGACTTCCAATACTTCATAGGGGAAGGTCCAGATTGGAGGAGTCTCCAAAAACATGGCCGAGGAAAACTGCTAAAGTTCTTTATGGATTTATTCAACCATATTTTGAAACACCTTTTAAAAATTTATTATTTATTTATTATTAAAAATGTTATACCGCCCTTCCAAAAGGCTCAGGGCGGTTTACACTAAAACACCATTAAAATCAATTAACAAAACAAAAATTATAAACTACATAAAATAAAATTAACAATTAAAACATCATAAAAAACCAATTAAATAGCCAAAACAATTTAAAAACAAGTTTTAAAAATTTCCTTCAGCAAAAAGCACATGTTCACAAGGTCATAGGGGCCATAGCCAGAGGCACTCTTACCCCTGGATTTCAGGGCCAAAGTCCAGAGCTTCCATAGCCCCTGGGGGCCCCAAAATCCTCTTTAGTCTGTCCTGCATGGTGTGGTCACCCTGTAGAGCATGATGATGCTTCATTTGCAGGGGAGGGGGACCTCCAAAGTCCTTTAGGTCCAGGCTCCAAAATTTCTTAGGTGTACCTCTGGTCATAGCTCAGTGGTAAAGCAGCTGTTTTGCATGCAGGAAGTCCCAAGTTCAAGGTAGGGCTGCAAAGGACTCCTGCCTGAAACCTTGGAAAGCCACTTACAGTCACTGTATGCAATACAGAACAAGATGAACCCAAGTTCTGACTTGGCATAATGTAGCTTCATATACTCCTAAGGCATTGGATTCTTTTTAGTTCCTTAATTGTAATTTTGCACCTATTGATTCCATTCTTTCTAATCCCCATTTACTGAGTGCTACTCTGCTGTTTTGTTGAGCTAATCTGGGGACGGTTTCAAATGTCATCAACATGTCCGAGGATTGCAATGGGTGTGTGCTTTAGATGCTCTTGCACAAAACAACAACATAACAGGCAAATACTTAGCTACCAACGTGTACATCTGTTGTCAAACCGTACGCCACATGAGTGACACTGCTCATTAGTTCTGCTTCCAGCAAGTAGCTTGCATTTGTGTCATCCCTGCCAGAAGTCTTCAAAGCTTGAATCATCTCCGGAAAGGACAAATGCTGCCTCTTAGTAGTGTCTCAGCTAGCAAGAATGCTGATGATGTGGCAGGTGTTTCCTTCCCTTGGCAGCTTCTGATCTAGCTTCCATAGTCCCTTGGAAAAAAAGGGGAAAACACAATCATATTACCCACTGTTCATGGGCTGATTATGCTGTGTGCGTTAAACATCCAGGTACAATGTATTCAGTTTGCAGTAAACACATTTATGCAGTCCTATATTGGCCCTAGTCATTGCCATCAATGGAAAATTGAGGCGATTCTCATGATTGCCGTGAGCAGGTGGGGAGGGCATGGTGGGAAGGCTGCTTTCAATGCACCTACCCCCCAGGTGATCAAGCTGTCTGTCTTTGGCACACCTCTCTCACGGCCACACATTAGGCACAAGCAAGGAGATATCTCTGGCCAGAACTAGTTTTTCCGGCTGCCACATCCCACAACGTACTGTGTGATCTCGGCGGTGCATTTGGATTCCCCTGTCAGATGGGCACTCTGGGAGCCTGAGGAGACACATGATACCCAGCAACTGGGTTAAGGGCATGCCTGCATCCTTAACCACAGCTAACAGTTAACCGCCAGGTTGTTTAAGAGGGCTAGGCTGCACAGAGAAGTATGGATCCACGGGGATCCCAGCACCCCACATGGCCAGCCTAACCGGGCTGGGCTGCCTCAGGCTGGGTTAGGCTGCTCGTGAGAACAGCCTCCATTTTTACTTCTCCCATGTCCTCCATAATTTGAAGGAAAGCTAAATGGTTCCTTAATGTTAATATTCTTATTAAGAGGAGCTTGGATAACTTCATGGAGGAGAGGTCTATCAACGGCTACTTGTCAGAGGGCTACAGGCCACCTCCAGCCACAAAGGCAGGATGCCTCTGAATATCAGTTGCAGGGGAGTAACAGCAGGAGAGAGGGCATGCCCTCAACTCCTGCTGTAGGCTCCCAGCGGCATCTGGTGGGCCACTGTGTGAAACAGGATGCTGGACTAGATGGGCCTTGGGCCCAATCCAGCAGGCCTGTTCTTATGTTTTTCTATCCTTGCTTCACACTGGTGGAAGTGAGAAAATTCATTACGATCATGTCACCCCTCCATTGTGAAAACTGTCATTTATTCTAATAATAATAATAATAATAATAATAAATCACCACCAGCCAATTACAAAAAGCAGCTTTACTGGGAACAGCCTATATTCTGCGATGATATCTATAACAATTGACAATAAAATTCTGGCATCCCAGGTCCTTGGGAAGGACTCGATGTCTGGATAAAACAAACCAGTCAATAACACCTGTCTGACTGTGTAAACAAGAAATAATAATAATAATTTGAAGAGCACCTCAACACCATAGGGGCCACAGAAATAACCATCAGCCAATTACAAAAAGCAGCTTTACTGGGAACAGCCTATATTCTGCGACGATATCTATGACAGCAGCAACAACATTGACAATAAAATTCAGCCATCCTAGGTCCTTGGGAAGGACTCGGTGTCTGGATAAAACAAACCAGTCAATAACACCTGTCTGACTGTGTAAATAAATAAATAAATAAATAACAATAATAATAATAATTTGATTTCTATACCGCCCTTCCAAAAATGGCTCAAGGTGGTTTACGCAGAGAGATAACAAACAAATAAGATTGATCCCTGTCCCCAAAGGGCTTACATTCTAAAAAGAAACACGAGATAGACACCAGCAACAGTCACTGGAAGTACTGTGCTGGGGGTGGATAGGGCCAATTACTCTCCCCCTGCTAAATAAAGAGAATCACCACAGTAAAAAGTGCCTCTTTGCCCAGTTAGCAGGGGTTAGAACATATTTTGCCAACAGTATTCTATCCTCTGCTTCCTGCTCTTTAAGCAATTATGAGCCCATAAGAGGACCTGTGACTTTTAATCCCATGACTTATGTTTACTCAGGGGCCTTGAGTGAGGAACATTGTCAAAATCTTTTTGAAAGTCCAAGTATATAAGGTCTACCAGATCACCCCATCTACATGTTAGTTGATGCTCCAAAAAATGTTAAAAAGGCTTCTGACATAGGACTTTGCAGAAGCCATTCTGATTCTCCTCAGCAAGGCTTGTCCTTCTATATACTTAATAATTCTAGCTTTAAAACTGCCATCTGCCAAATTACCTAAGAGAGAAGTTACTCTCTATTATTTTAGTCTATTTCTATTATTTTCTGTGGCTACTTTCCAAGCTTCTAGTAAAGATGGTCAGTTTTAGCAATATTGCATAGTTTTGTTTGAAGATAAGCAATTCAACATTTGCATTCCTTAAGAATTCTCAACCATGACAATAGATTATTTTAAGAGGGAAGCTCATGAAAAGTTCTAGAAACCCATTCTTAGAATCGTATGCATTGTGACAATTATTTTTGTAGAAATTGGTGTTGGGTGATTTTGTAACCGGAGTCTTTGCTTGCTTGCTTTTTTAAAGGGGGAGAGGTTTTGGATAGGAAAGTGGTGGGTACTTATATGCTACATAAAGTAGACCGGGGAAATGTGTTATGCCAAAAGGTGAAATAATTTTATCATCGCTTTTCTGACATAAGATATGTTCTATATATTTTCTTCCTGTCTGAGAAATTATCAAATGTATGGAACAATCCCTGTAACTTGTTAATTTTGAATTTGTCAAGAAGCCCTAGAACTATAAAACAACCCAATATTCTTTCAGGGCTCAGAAGCCACTGGATTGACATTCATTAGTATCTAAACTACAGTTCCAAATATTCTATCTTGTGTAAAATAAGACCATACCAGATACCTTTTACATTTCTTATAATCTACTTATACGGCTTGTGTTTCACAGAGGCAGCTGCTTAAGTAGCATGTGTGCTACTGCTGCTCATACTGTTGGCAAAATATGTTCCCAACTTAACAAAATTGCAATTTCAGATTTCCATCTTAAAGTAAATCCTAGTACACATGTATGTAGAGCTCACAGACACCTTGAAAGGAGACACAGACAGAACGTGCAAAGCACAAAATAAATTAAATTCCTTTGTATTTAGAGTCAATTATGTAATCCTTACTACTCTGAAAACATATCATTACACTTCGCATGTTTTGTGCCATTCATTTTTGGAATGTTAAAACCATTTTGTAAATGGCATTCTGCAGTCCATAGAACTGATTGGCCCAGCTCAGGAAGGAAATGTTAGCAGTACACAGTCTCTCTATCAGAGGCAAACAAGATATGATGCTATAACACATTATATGCACTTGCATTTTTATTTTTATTTTCATAATTGTAATAACAGCCTTGGAAAGGTCCTGGCATGTGGTGGGGCAGCAACCCCCATGGATACTACTCTAATTAAGAAGAAGAAGAAAAATGCAAGCACAAATGATGAGTTTAAATTGTAGAATCCAGAGGAAAGTGTTGTGGTATGCAAGGACAAGGCAGTGGGGTAGAATCAGGAATATTAATATAGTTTAATGAAATAAATAGTATGTAGTGTACAGAGAGGCAAGTGCAGACTGTTTTTTAATGCTCTGGCTGCTGGCTATTTGTTAGCGCCTCTACTCCAAGACTGGAATACAAGTAACTAAAGCCCTGTTCAAAAGCTGGCTCGGATCAAGGAATGGATTAACCAAAAACACCACATTGATCATGTATGTTTAACCAGTAATTTATAATTTTTCAATCCAAGTCTCAGTTAAATGGATCCACAAGTTATTTTCCAAATTGGAACTAAAGCTGCAATCATAAGCATTTCATCTGAAATAAGTGAAAGGCATAATTCCATCCTAGGAATTGATTCAAGGCCAGGCTTTCCCTGGAGTGTAGGCAAAATTTCAGACTCCAACCATAACATTCTCCATCACCTGTGCTTCCCCAGTTCTGCTCACTTTCCAGTCTCATATTCTACCCAATGCAATGAATATAGGGCCTAAACTGCACACCAGTTCCATGTAGATTACAATTCCATCTAGCAGGGCAGATGGGGGAAGAATCAGGATCACACTTCCTGGCCCACGTGCTGCATCTGACCTCCATGTGTTGTAGGTGACATCTGCACAGGGGCCTATATGTGTGCACACACCAACATACATAGTCTTCATGCATAATCCCAGTCTGGCCTGCTAACAAGGTATGGTGAGGCAGCTGCTGCAGGAGGCAGATTGGCAGAGGTGGCAGGTTGATGGGGGGCAACCCTGCCTGCCGCCTCTTCCTGCCCATCCTCCTGCCTATACCAACAAGCCTTCCCCCCATCCCCCAAACTCCCCTTATTTGGCTCAGCAGCACAAAAGGGAAATGCCGCCAGCACCAGCAGCCACCACCACCTCCTCCTCCACCTCCTCTCCTCCTCTTGCTCCCACTCCCAGGATTTTAAAAAGGAAGAAGAAAGCAAATGGAGCAGAAGAGTAAATGTGTGTAGGAGAGCAGTGGCAGCCTGGAGCATCTCCCAGAAGATGCCGTGCACCAACATTCTACTCTCACCACACAACTTTCTCCACACAACTTTCTCTTCTGGTAAATGGTTGGTGGGAATACAATCCTGATTGGTTGGTTGGTTGGTTGGTTGGTTGGTTGACTTTCTCTTCTGCTCTGTTCATTCCCCTCTGCCTTTTTGAAAATCAGGGAGCAGAAGGAGGAGGAGTAGAGATAGAACACTATCAGAGAAACGAAAGAAAGGGAAGAGGGCAAGTGTAGTGCCCCTGCTAACTGGGCAAAGAGGCACCTTTTACCGTGGTGATTCTCTTTATTTAGCAGGGGGAGAGTAACTGGTCCTATCCACCCCCAGCACAGTACTTCCAGTGACTGTTGCTGGTGTGTGTCTCAAGTTTCTTTTTAGAATGTGAGCCCTTCGGGGACAGGGAGCCATCTTATTTGTTTTATTTCTCTATGTAAACCGCCCTGAGCCATTTTTGGAAGGGCGGTATAGAAATTGAATTATTATTATTGTTGTTGTTGTTGTTGTTGTGCATGCTACCAGGGGTAATACTGCCAAGTGTTGTATGGGGGGTGGGGGGGACAGACTGAGGCTATTTTCACAACCAGGCAAAAATTGGGCTAAGGGAAGCTAGCCCAGTTTCGCCTGGTCATGTGCTGAACGCGCGGAGTCGCGCGTTCCCAGCAGCAAGCTTCCCTAAATGCCCCTCCCCTTAAATGAGGTTAGTGGAGTGAGCGCTCTGCTAACCCCATTTACTGGATCATGTGTTGCTACGGCGTGGCTCCATGGCACAGTGACTAATGAAGAGTTCCCGACCAGGAGGCTACAACAAGCCTCCCAGCATCGGGGGGGCTCCCCAGAATGCCCCGTACACTGCACTTCCGGGGGCCTAATCCAATCCCCGTCGCCCCAGCTGGCCCCGTGACGGAGCCAGTAATCATGTGGGTGGTCGATTCAGCCACCCAGGATGAGCTGACTGCTCTTGTGCAGGGAGAGCAGGCCAAGCCTGCTGTCCCTGCAAACCGCCTCACGGCAATCCATGCTGCTCATGTGGAGAGCCTGACTGTCTTGCCTCAAGCACAAGAGAGTTTGGGCCAGCCCTTCTGATCCATACCTTCAGGATTCCAAAGGTATGGTCCCATCTATTTGGCAGAGGTTCCCTGGGCAGAATCATCTCAAAGCTGTGGAGAACAGGCATGTCAATGAGGCTGGGCCAGGCAGGGGCTAATTCCACCAGAACCTCCTGTACAATTGTATGCAGAATGGCCAGCAGTGCAAAGGCTGCTATGAAAGAATGGCCTTCAATACACCGGCAATACAGCATGCTGCTTATGAAAGATGGGTGCCACATGATGGCTCAGGGCACACTGTACATGCATAAAAATTTGTGCAACCACGTCAGAGTGAATGGGGCAGAAACACTTGATTGCATCTGTGTGCTGTGACTGCAGACATAGAAGCCGGAAATTTTAAGCAAGGGAAGGCCCTCTTGAAATGTTTAGCTTTGAGAACAAATTTCTGGAACCCAGCAATAGTGAAGAAATGGCCATCCTATGGTTGCCTTTGTGATACCTGCGACAGAGAAATGTCCAGCCACAGAGAGCTGCCATCTCCCCCTCGCTGTCCTCACAGTGGTCTCCGCCAGCCTTAAGCTAGAGGGCATTATGCAAACAAACATGAATAAATTAGAACAACCTAGAGATAAAAGGGGCGAGGAACATGGAGAGAATGACAAGCCAAGGAAGAAACATTAATTAGATTCAAATGGCTTGATTTGCCTTGTTTGTTAAGAAGAAATTAATTACAAAAAATGGTAAATTAAGAATAAAAAGCTCCCCACAAGAGGAGCCAAAGGTTTTTCCACTAGAATCCATGACGAGTATCTGAAAGAGGGGATTGTGTCTAATTAAACATTATTTTATGTCATTCTAATTAAGATGACCTCATATTATAATTAGAGATATGCTAAATTACTTGGAAATAATTAGAATGATTGGATACCCACCGTGTGTGCCAGTTTGGAAGCTTTAATGTTCACGCTGATTCTGTTCACCTCAGTAACTTTCAATCAGAAGCTCCTTTTTCCTTTGAATTGTAAGCAGGTATTTGCCTTGAAGAGGAAAGCAGGAAGAGATGCCCATGCCATGTCAAATGATGTCACTCTGCTCCTCATTAGGTTTCTACTCGCAGGACACAGCACAATACAAGATTATGTCATAGAAGAGGTGATGTAATCATATGGCAGGTACGCCGTCTTGAGTCATGCACATTTCACAAAACCACAGTGCTCATAAGGGAGGGGGGATTCCTCCTGTAATTCTCATTATGATAAGCATGTCTGGGGCGGGGGTGGGGGTGGAATCCAAATTGCATGCAATTTGGGAGGAGGGCTGGTCTTGTGGTAGTAAGCATGATTGTCCCCCTTCCTAAGCAGGATCTGCATTTGAATGGGAGACTACATGTGTGAGCACTGTAAGACATCCCCCTCAAGGGATGGGGCTGCTCTGGGAAGAGAAGCTGCATGCTTGCATGCAGAAGGTTCCAAGTTCCCTCCCTGGCATCTCCAAGATAGGGTTGAGAGAGACTCCTGCCTGCATAAGAACACAAGAGCAGCCATGCTGGATCAGGCCCAAGGCCTATCTAGTCTAGCATCCTGTTTCACACAGTGGCCCACCAGATGCTACTGGAAGCCTACAGGCAGGAGTTGAGGGCATGCCGTCCCTCCTGTTGTTACTCCCCTGCAACTGATATTCAGAGGCATCGTGCTTCTGAGGCTGAAGGTGGCCTGTATCCCTCTGACAAGTAGCCGTTGATAGACCTCTCCTCCACTAAATTATCCAAACCCCTCTTAAAGCCATCCAGGTTGTTGGCTGTCACCACATCTTGTGGCAGAGAATTCCACAAGTTGATTATGTGTTGTGTGAAAAGTACTTCCCTTTTTTGGTCCTAAATTTTCTGGCAATCAATTTCATGGGATGGCTCCTGGTTTTAGTGTTATGTGAGAGGGAGAAAAATTTCTCTCGATCACCCTTGGAGAGGCCATTACCAGTCTATGTAGACAATACTGAGCTAGATGGACCAATGGTCTGACTCAGTAGAAGGCAGCTTCCTATGTTCCTATGTATTTTTTAATCTCTGGCTTTCATTAACGTTTTCCAAAATGTAAATCAAGAGCCACAAGTTAGGGTAGGAAATTTTAGGAATGAGTCAACCATACTAGTACCGGTAGTCATATGAGTCAACCGTCCTAGACCAAAATACTAGTTTTGGTCTATTAAACTTCTAATCTCCTAGTGCAGGGGTTCCCAAACCTGGGTCACTAGATCTTGTTTGACTACAACTCCCATCATCCCAATTTGCATTGCCATTGTGGCTGGAGATGATGGGAATTGTAGTCCAGCAACATTTGGGGATCCAAGTTTGAGAGTCCCTGCCCTAATGCCTCGGGACCTCTACAAGAGGGTTTGATAGGAGAATGTGAAAGAAACAAAAGAAGCAGCTTGGAACAGACAGGCAGCTCCTTTTCTAACTGGAACGAAGAAGCTGAGGGAAGAGCTGAAGCACCTGAGAGCGTGCAGGGTTTTCTCTCTAGTAATCTGATGTAACCTGTTGCTGCTTTTAGAAGTGCTTTGCTATTGCAACTCCTGGGCTGGCCACGCAGGGGCCATTTGTGCATGTGAGGTGGTCTCCAAAATGGCTGCCATGCCAGGGAAAGGTCCAGAAAGGAACAAATTGTTGCTTCATTTGGGTGCGGTGTCTGTTAGAACGGAAGCCAGTGGGGGTGGGGGCTCTGTTGCGAAAAACCCCACCATCGGAGAAGCCTCCTGGAGGGGGTAAATTGGGGAGGATTAAAAATATTGTTTTTACTATTTGGTCCGCAAACTCTCCCAGATGGGACCAAACCGGGGGGTTCAAGGGGGTGCTGGACCAAACTGGCCCAGGCTGGTTCGGGTCCAGTTCAAACCCGAACTGAACCAGGCCAGCCAGTTCCGTGCACACCCCTAACTCCTCCTAATCATCAGCTTGTGTATTTCTAAATAAACCAAATCTTACAAAGATGCCAGATCTCTCCTCCAAAGGAAAGCAGAATCCAAGAACCACTGCACCTGCTGGGATTTCTTACTGCTAACAGAAGTGGAAAATGTAACATCATTTTTATTTTATGTACGTATTTAGTGCTTTTCGGTATTTAAAAAAAATCACAAAGTTTACAGAAATTAAAAACACAAAAACAAGACATTCAAAAATACAAACATATGATATATATAAAATCATATAGATCTTACAGATTTTATATAAAACATTTTATATAGAGATTTATATAAAATCTTATGGATATATTGTTAAATACTGTTAAATTTATATACCACCTTTCATTAAAACAATCCCAAGGCGGTTCACAGAAAAATTTAAACAAGACTCTAAAAATACACAATTAAAATATTAATCTAAAAATATAAAAACTATAAAGATCTTATAGATTTTATAAAGATTGATATAAAACATAGATCTGATATAGAGATTTATATAAAATCTTATGTCTTCATACAGAAATGTGTAAGATAAAATCCACAACACCTCTGGATGGGGCGGTTTATAAATGTCATAAATAAATAAATAAATAAATAAATAAATAAATAGGGCTGGTTTGGAAGAGATAGTGGCTACACATGAAATAAGGACAAGGTTGTGCCAAGAGTATGCCTGCCCTGATGTCACTGAGAGACATCCCAATGTGCTCCTGGAGTGTCCCTCAATTGCATGCAGGGGATATTAACCTGAAACAGGCAGGGGCGTAGCTATAATTGAGCGAAAGGGTTAAAAGAACACGGGCCCCCAGCTCCTGAGGGCCCTCCAGTTCCATCCCTCCCTATTTCCTTCATTATCTCCATCACTCGGGGTGGGGGGACAGAGAGAGGGATGAACACGGGGCCCTTCTTCCCTAGCTACGCCCCTGGAAACAGGTATTGGGAATGTGTTAGATCCAGCGGACAGAAGGGAGAGACCGAATAGGATACAGCCAGCTGTCTCTATCCTGAGTTGCAGAGACCCAGCAAGGACAATGATAACCAAGGAGCCCTTGCATTCCTTCCTTCCAGACTGGCAGCTAAGCAAAGAGGTGCTCACATACATAACATTTTTCTACAAATAAGATACCACCACTATGGCTGGCATCAGGGGTCATCCTTGTCGGGTAGCTGCCAAGGGCCCTCAGAAGTGTCTACTTCTGACCCAGGAGACCATCTCTTTGCCTATACTCTTTTTTGTGGACCCACCCACGGAGAGCCATTTGCCGTGGGCCCCTCCGAAATCTGGGTCTGGTCCTGCCACCAACAGTAAGGCAAAAAGAGTGGTGGTGGGATTTATTTCTTCGATTGGCCCTGCAAATACCTTAAGAGGAATCCTCCAGGAGAGTTACAGCTCTGCCAGACATCTAGCCTGCCTTGGGGCCACAGCAGCCCAAACCTCAACACCACAGTACTGAAAAGAATGCCAGTGGTGTTCAGTCAATAGGAGCTGGTGGTATGTCGCCAGTGCTATAACTTCAGTCCAGAAATAACAGACATTGATGAGTCCCCAGAGAAATATTAGCACGAATGCTACAGTCATTAGTATTATAGTTTTATTCATCCAAGGATCCAGGGACACATTCAAAATGCATGCCTAATGAGAAGATCATATAAATGATAATTCTATATGGTGACATTGGCTGTATAAGTAAATCTGGATAGCAGGAAGTTTCACATAGCCAATGTGCCTGCTGTGTTCTCTGTGCACATCCCTTTCCTCTACAACCATAAATTTCAAGAGAGAGAGGAATCAAAACTTCTGAATTACAAATGCAATCTATCAATTTTGCAGTCACAGAGCATAAAAATGATTTATTCACAGATTTCCTCCCCCCCACAACGACGTTTCCAACTTCTGCTCATAGAATGTGAAATGCTTTAAATAATGAAATTTTAGACCCCACCCAGGCCTGTAGTCAGAAATTTTGTGGTGCAGAGGCCTGTCAGGCGAATTATTGCGCATAATTTAGACACAGATAGCCTAATCCGTTTATAGATATTAAACTTTATCACTTCTTAGTGATCAATTGGGTAGAGCTGTTCCTTATATCTCCACAAGTAAAGGGGCTAGAGATTTTTGATTCCGTTTGGTATTAAAGCTGAATAATCAAAGGGAAGACCTACAATGTCCATGAGCAGATAGCACTATTCAGACATTATGTTGTACGCGTGTACAGATGTCCATAAACTCAAACTTGTTTTTGTGCGAATGACTATACCTATGTTCATGTTAAAAGTGATCCTAGGTACAGGCCCCTCAAATACATGGTACAGATAGGAAATGTACTACTGTAAATGCACTGAATATAATGTTTGAATAGCTGCACCTGTGTAGAGATCTTCAGCTGTATGAGTGTACAACATATAGTCTGAATAGGGCTGATGTGTTACAATGGCCCAGAATTTCATGCTGAACCATAGCAACTTCAGTCATACTATGAACAGCTTCACATGTATATAGCACTCATGTTTCCTGTGGATTTGCCACAGTAAATATATCAAAAGTGTAAATGGCAGTTGAGCCCATGCTGAGAGAGCCCTGGTAGCTATAGCTCCCCTGTGCATGACCACTATATGTTTAAGGATGCACATCTGCACATCACACCATAAACACATTTTGATCAAAAACATGGAATAATCTCCATGTAAACCATAGATGCCTCATTTCCTCACCTCCTTTCTGTCTGCTCGGAAGCGATTTGGTTCTGAAGCCCAACTTTTGAGCATTTTATGACAGTGACTTATAAGTCCCATCTTGTGGTGACATTTGTACCCATGAATAATCATGGAATAAAGTGGAGAGGGGGATAATTAGTATTTCACTTTGCCACAGGGATGTACTTAAGGGGAAAGCCATCTTTTAGTTAAAAGCAGCTGATATTTGTCAGCTGGAGGACAGGACTAATTAAATGCATCAGGCAACAGTAACAAGAAGCTCAAAAACAGCCTGACAGTTCTAAAATGACTTATAGCACATGATTAAATATAAGAGGTTTTATTAATACACACACAGGCACATCCACAGTACAAACAAACATACACAGGTGTGCCCCTCATTTGCTAAGTACCTCCTGTGCTTTTTGTTCTGGTGCTTAAACAGGTGCAGAGCAGATTCCCAACTCATCAATAGACTACGCTTCCATGGCAGCATCTTGGTTGCTTAGCGGGTGGTTGCCATGAAGGTCCTGACTTACAGGATGACAGACAAAGCAGGTCTCTTTGCCTATTATATTCACATATATTAGATGGGGCAGCTGGTAGAAAGGGAATGGCTCAAATAAGAAGGCAAGCAAAAAAACTGTATCATACAGATCCATAAATATATTTTCGTCTCCTTATTTGCATTGTTACATGCACCCCACTTCCCCAAGTGGCAAGGAGTTCCAGCGGCAGTTTGACTTGGGTTTAGTTCCTTTTAATGAGAGTGCACTGGAGACTTGTGGTGTTTTTGGAATATATGGTTTATGCATGTAGAAGAGCATAAGTGGATGCTCCTTGAAAACACTCCTCCAGAGCAGAGCCACTACTTTCCATATCAGATCCCCACAGAGAGATACATTGCACCCCATAGTGCCCTCAGCCAATTCTCAGATCTCTATCAGCAAACTACAAACCTAATCTTTTCTATTCTCTCTCTCTCTCTCTCTCTCTCTCTCTCTCTCTCTCTCTCTCACACACACACAGAGCCCCCTCACCTTGGGGGGGTGACCTTCGGCAAGCTCTGAGAGCGATCATCTTCAAAACACTTAAGAGAGTTCTCCAAGTATCAAGAGACCATCTCGTCACAATTAGCGCCCTTCAGCCAACCATACTGGACTGTTAACAGCTAACAGAGGATTGTGGACAGGAACATCATCAATAATGTATCTCAGCTATGTAAAAAAATCCACCCCGGCCACTGCATTCAAACAGTTTTTTAAAAAAGAAAAAAGAGAAGCTGGAATCTTTAACACCTTTACTGGGGAGTAAAACCCTCTGACCACAATGGGAATTGCTGTACTTCTGAGTACAGAAATACATAGGAATGCCCTGAAAAAAGTATGCAGTTCAGAGAATTGTTCCCTGGCACACAATGTGAGGAAGTGGATGCTCCTGGAGTGTGCTTATCCTGATGCCACTCCAGGATGTCCCAACATGCTGTTTAAATAGGGTTTGGGACCTGATGTATAGGGGCAATTCATATGAACATCTCTCTCATGGGATTAAAGGAAGTCCCGACAACATGTCAGGACATTCTACAGTGACAACAGGCATGCTCTGGGTGCACTAGTCCAGATTAATTGTATGGCTGTCATTCATCTGAACCAGTCCAGAGACTCATAGCAATTTAGAGTTGTAAGAGACTGATCACTCATTTTGTCACAGGAAATACCCAATAACAGGGGCGGTTGTCCCATGAGGCAGGGTGAGGTGGTCTCCTTTGTGTAAGCGTTGGCAAGAGCCTTCCTCGCACCATTGGGACAGGCCCCTCATCTTCCCCTCCTCACCCCACTAAGGTGTGCTTCTTCTCCCCCTTCCACCTCCAAAATGAGCTAGGAATCCCTGCTGCCACTGCCTGGCATAGGGGCATAGTCTGAGAATACTCACATGACCCTGCCACTGGCTTGGCAGCATGGCCTGAGAATGCTGAGCACCCACCCACAGAGGGCATGACTGGGAGAGGACATCATCTTGTCTTTCACCTCAAGCAGCAAAATGTTTTGAACTGCCCCTGCCCAATAAGTACATGATGAAGCATTTGCACCAACACATGCCACATAGCACTCACAGCAGCAATTGATCCGAACATCTTAGGGGAAGTACAGTATTGCAGACTCTCAAGGATAAAATGCTATTCTTTGAATGCTTAAAAAATGTGAAATCCCTGCAACAGCAGCAACAAGATCACAACAAAATCCTTTTCTTAAAATGCACAACCCCCGACCCTGGGCAAGTGTCACAGTGAGCATTGTTGAGCAGTTATGGAGGGTCCATGGCCACAGCTATTCTTTGAAACCACCTCTGTACCCACAACCTTGTGGCACGCTCCAAGAGGAGCAATTCTTTTTGGGGCCCGCCTAGGTTGGAGAAGATCCATGGAGAGTAACTTACCGAGCCTTCCCTGAAACCAACCCCATTTGTACCCACTGCATAGGAAAGGCTATTGCATTAAATAGTGTGGACTGGGTAGTACCAGTTATAGAATTGAAAATTATGCTCATTTTCGAACATCTGAGTAGAATCCAAGGGAAAGAGTTATGGTATGCAAGGACAAGGCAGTGGAGTGGAATCAGGAATATTGATAGTTTAACGAAATAGATATTATGTACAGAGAGGCAAGTTCAGACTGCTTTTCCATGTTCTTGCTGCAGGCTGTTTGTTAGCCCCGCCTCCACTAAAGCCCCATTCAAAAGCTGGCCTAGATCAAGGAATGGATTAACCAAAACACCACAATCTGTAAAGGCTTTACATTTCATTCAGAGAGAGAAAAATCCCCATAAAGCTGTATTCTGAACTGCTAATGTAATGGCCGTCTGGAACAACACTTCAGGTGGTTTTCTTTTTTAACACACACGCAACACACATACAGCTTGGAGACTGAAATATTACTTAAGATAATGTGAATTAACCTGCCTAAACACAGACGATTTCAAGCCAACTACACATGCATTCAGAATAATTAGTTCAATATACAAAAAGTAAAGTGAAGAAATATGCTTCTCTTTCTACTAAAAGCAAACATGCTTCCATCTATACACACACACACACACGGCATCAGAGTACTCTGAAGCACCTGTATACATTTTTATATTTATAGCCCTCCTGGTGCAAGTGTTTTCAAATGAAAAATGATTTCCATATACAGCACCTATTGTTCTTCCTCATTATTCATATGCAAGAATGAAAGATCCATGCAGTTTATTTTCCCTTTCCTCTTCTTTGAGTGAGTGAAAAAAAGATCTTAACATCCTCTACAGACAGTATTAAAAGGCCTGAAGACCAGCCTTACAAAATAGATGCCAGATTGTAAGAAAAAACTCAAAGAGGTCATTAGAACTGCCATGATTACAGCTTCATTTGCTGAAAGCAGAAGGTTCTGCTCTGAAGCAGGTGCTCTCACTTACCTACCCCTCCCCCCCATCTGGGTTCACAAAGGAGAACATCTTAACCCATTTGATTCTCTGGAGGCAGGAATATTTGCACTTGGAAACCTAATACACCTGTGAGAAAGATGGAATCTAACGGAATCTTGTTAAGGGACAAATTTACATTGCTGAGGCTGCATAAAAAAGAGTTTTGCAAGGGTCTTTTCTCCTTTGCCAAACACATTTGGGAAAGGGCAGATTGCACTGGAGAAGGGACAGGAGAAGAAAGAGTGATAAACTTCCTCTAACACTGGAAGAACAAAGAGGGGAGGAGCCCAGCAGTTTTATCCATGACACCACTCTGATAGCTGAGAATGCAGATGATCTGCAAGCTCTAGTAATGAAAGTCAAGGAGCTCAGTGAAAAAATGAGACTACAACTAAATGTAAAGAAGACAAAACTAATGACAACGGGCACAGCAACCAGCCTCAGAATTGATAATCAAGACAGTGAGGTGGTGGATAGCTTCTGCCTTTTAGGATCAAGCATCAACAGTAAATGATCCACCAGTCAAGAAATATGCCGCAGATTAGCACTTGGTAGAGTTGCAATGAAGACCTTGGAAAGGATATTTAGATGCCATGATGTTCTATACCTACAACGAATAGAATCATTCGGACAATGGCTTTTCCCATGACACTCTATGGATGCAAAAGCTGGACTTTGAAGAAGCAAGACAGAAAAAGTAATGACACTTTTGAACTTTGGTGCTGGAGAAGGCTTTTGAGGATACCATGGACAGCCAGGAAAACAAACAAATGGATCATGGAACAAATCAATCCAGAATTTTCACTAGAGGAACAAATGACCAGGCTGAAACTATCATAGTTTGCACACATTAAGCGAAGACCCAGCTCCCTTGAGAAGTCCATAATGCTGGGAAGAGTTGAAGGAAAGAGAAGAAGAGCAAAGTGGATGGACTCGATTACAATAGCAATGAATGCACCACTGAGGCCAGACAAATCATCCTGGAGAGAATCTATCTATGTGGTCGCTAAGAATTGACACCAACTTGACAGCATTTAATCAATCAATCAATCAATCAATCAAAAAAACCCAGTGGTCACTATGAGACATTGCAGCTGAGAGCTGATGCTGCCAAGGTCCTAGCTCCAACACCAACCGATAGTGTTTAACAACAACAACAAATATTTATATACCAATTTTCAACAAAAGTTTCTAAAGTGGTTTACACAGAAAAATAATAAATAAATAAGATGGATCCCTGTCCCCAAAGGGCTCACAGTCTAAAAAGAAATATAAGATAGACACCAGCAACAGTCACTCTTTGTTCTTCCAGTGTTAGTCTCCATTTTGTCTCTCCAGAGGTGGCTGTTTGTTTTGCTCCCTCTCTCTGCAGCCATGAGCTACAGCCGAAGTTAAGCTGCAGGCTTTTCCACATTTGTATGTAACCTTTTCTTCAAATAAATCCTTGTAACTCTTCAATACTAAAGAACAGTCTCAAGTCCTCTTGCTTTGCTGCTTTCTCACCAAACTGGTTTTGCTTTGCTATTTAGGGACTGAACTGCCATTCAACCCCTGCTAACTGGGCAAAGAGGCACTTTTTACCATGGTGATTCTCTTTCTTTAGCAGGGGGAGAGTAACTGGCCCTATCCACCCCCAGCACAGGACCTTCAGTGACTGTTGCTGGTGTCTATCGTGTGTTTTTTAGAATGTGAGCCCTTTGGGGACAGGGAGCCATTTTATTTATTTATTATCTCTCTGTGTAAACCACCCTGAGCCATTTTTGGAAGGGTGGTATAGAAATCAAATTATTATTATTATTATTATTATTATTATTATTATTATTATTATTAATTCTTTCCCTACAGTTGAGACGTGAAAGAATCCTAGCAAGTTTTAAATCATGCCTCAGGATGATAAAGAGGATTTATTTCTAAAGTGCCTAGAGTAACTAGACACTGTATAAAACCAAATTAAAATTAAAAGACACAGGATCTTCCTTTAGGCCACATGAGTGGAAAGAAGGGAAACATAGAGGGAGATCAATCGGAGTAAGCCAGAGAGAACACCATTAGCAGGCTACCTCTAGAAGCAGCAAAAAAGCAAAAGCAGCACTCACTCAGACCCTCCAAGAAGCAGAAAAATGAATCTCCCATGCACAAATAGTAATTCCCATGCAAGACAGCTCCCACCTAGACAAACACATCAAGAACTATGTCATTAACCTCTACAGGCAAAGACAAATGGCTATACAGCTGAAGGTAAAAAGTACTACATTCTATAACAATAGCAGCTTCCTGCATATGGAAATTACATATGTAGCTTCCACAACACATTACTATTGTATTTCATGCAAGAATTACTGAAATGACATTCTTGCAATATGGGGAATGGAAGAATAAAAATCATGATGTTCTTTTCTGCCCTATCACTGCATATATACCACTTCTTGTCTGAATGAGCGGTAAATATACTCATATGCAAACACAAACACACACACACACACACACACAACCTTGATTCATTTGGACCTCAGATAATTTACTTTGACTTTTTCTATTTGCATCTTTCTTAATTATAGTTTTAGAGGGAATGCTATCAAAATACAGCAATTATAAGAAAAACCAGATACACATACACCTGCATAGAATTTGTCATGTTTTAGAGTCCTTACCTACTAAAGCAGCATCTTTGCAATGATATTATATTTTTAATATAATAATTTCTATAACCGTGATGTCTGGCACTCGCACAAAACAGCTTGCAAGGGTCATAGCTTTATCCTTTTTTATTTTTTGTTTCTAAGCGAAAAGACCAGGCTCAAATAAAGCTCTGGATATTTGGTATGGTGAGGAAATGAGACTGAGACATCTACCTTCAACTGCAAATCATGCTGTGAACAGTTCTATGCTGTAAATAGGTGTATGTTGTGTCACAAAAAGGGGTGTTTGGGGGTGTGTGTGTGTGTGTGGTCTTATTGATTTATTAGAATATACTGAGGGGTACCAATCATAGTGAGTCTGCTATGCAAATGTGTTCAGGTTTTGTTTTTTGTTTGTTTGTTTTTGGGGAGGCATCTTTTCCTTAGGAAGGAGAATATTTCCTTTGGAGTCATCAAGATTTTTAGCAAATAAAAACCAAAGGTGGAAAAACACCCCATTATTCTGAGATTAGAAGAGTTTTAAATAGATATAGATATAGATACAGATTTTTAAAACACCCAGATCTGAGATTATTGAATTTTGTGGATTCTGCAATGCATTCTTCAAATATGTATGTGGACAGGCATTCAGTAATTTTTTTTGGACAGGTTAGCAACTTTTTACAGATTTATTTTGTAAGCCTGTCCTAATGGCCCTTGATCCCAGGGAACTGCAGTGCCTGCATCAGAAGGCCAGTGTTGCCACCCAGGAGCATAGCAGTCACAGAGTGGGACAAAATGTGAAGATGGGCCCCCTGCCCTCACCCCACCTTCTTCAGGCTCCTTCCCAGCCAGAGGCCCCCCTCTCTCAGACACCCAAGGATATTTGTCCCACTTGCTGGTTGAATTTACAGCTATGCCCCTGTTGGCACCCTGTTGGCACCTTCAGCACCATGGTGAGTTTTGCACCAGCTTCTGAAACAGGTTCAGGACAAGACTAAGAAGACACTACGACCTGGTGTGACTTCATATTGGCAGGAGGAGTTTAGTACGATGTTGTCCATGCAACAATGCAGTGCTTAGGCTGGAGAGTCATATGGGCCAGCAATACAGGCTGCTCATCTGACCCACCTGGAGCCAAGGGATGGGGCAGGGGCTCCACCCATGCTTTCATCTGCAGAGTCCATTGCAACAGTCAGGGGAGCCAGGATACCTGCTACAGCAGTAGGTTGCAAGATGCCTACGCAGGGTCCAGGCTAAGCTCATACCTTGCCTTGAAGAGCAGTTTGTCTGAGCTTGAAAGATGCAAGGAATCTAAGGAATGGTCATGAGACAGGAAGGCGGGTCTCACGATTCGTGAGACCCGCTTTCTGCCAAACTGCGGGGACAGCGGGCCCGCTCTACCCGCAGACGACAGAGCAGGGAGCCCTGGGCAGCCGGATCAGCCTCCCACATGGTTGTCGGCTCCGCGACGGAGCCGGTGGGGGCTGGGGGAAGCGGGGGCCGCGCGGCCCCTGGAAGCCCCAGTATGCCCTGCACGAGCGCGCAGGGCATACTGGGGAGATCCCCGGAGTCAGGAGGCGGCTTTTCGCCTCCCGGACGGGGGTCTACTCACGAGTAGCCACGGCGCGGAGCCGCACTGTGGCTACTCACGAGCAGATAGCCTGGGTTTGCAGAGCACTCGTTCTGCAAAGCCGGGCTAAGGGATGGGCTACTTGAGCGGGTTAGCTGCTCAAGAACCACCAGGCTCGCTTGCGAGCCCGGTGGTTCTTACGATTAACAAAAATCGGGCTAGGCTCTCCTAGCCCGACTTTTGTTAATCGTGAGAATAGCCCCAATGAGTTCCACCAGAACAAGGGGAGCCTGATGGGGTGACAAAACCCTGTGCACTTTTGCTAAAGCCAATAAACTTTACCTGCCTTGCTTCATTTATTAATCCTGAATCCTTTCCAAGCCCACTTGATGTTGAGTGCCCTTCTGGAGCGGGGAAGCCCTTAGAGGCCATAACCCTAAACATAATTTGAATCAGTAGGACTCATTTCCAAGGTGATCATTTAGGACTGAATATAAGGATGTGTGTACACAATCAACTCTCTTGAAATGACAGTATCTAACTTCAGTCTGAAATTTTTGCCATATTTCTACAGTCAAAGGGTTCATCCAAAGGAGCAGCCAGAGAGAAAGTAAAGAAAGTAATCTATGGATATTTCTTTACCAGATGTAGTATACTTTAGGAGCTTTATAAATATTAAATCAGAGAAACTCTTTATCAACTTCTGTTTTATTTCAATAGAAGTGCTCATGTAGCCACCGTGGTGTAGTGGTTAGAGTGCTGGACTAGGACCAGGGAGACCCCATTCAGCCATGATACTAGCTGGGTGACTCTGGACCAGTCACTTCTCTCTCAGCCTAACCTACCTCACAGGGTTGTTGTGAGGAAAAACGAAGTATGTAGTACACCGCTCTTGGCTCCTTGAAGGAAGAGCGGGATATAAAATGTAAAAATTAAATTAAATTAAATTAAACAATAAAATGATTATCTTCTTCTTCTTCTTCTCATTAGAGATAATTTCAGCCCTTGGCACAATGCCTTGGTCCTCTTTCCTCTTTCCACTGAGCTTCAGTACATGTAGCTGAAACAGTTGCATATTCTTCCTCTATCAACTTCACTTCTATTTCCTTCCCTTTCTTCTGTTGCTAATGCTACCCTTTATCAACATCTAGATTGCAAGCCCTTGGGGACAGGGACCTGTCTCCCTGCCCCACCACGTTATTTGGAAAGTGCTATGTATATCTGCTAAAAAGTATCTACAAACTGAAGGTGACTATGAATATGATTAAGGTAGTGAATATGACTAAAGTGGTGTCACTTATATTTAGCATACTGGAGTCCAAATCTTTTTCTTCACATTTGTGTATTGCCCTTGCCCTCAAGAGCTCAAACTGGTCATTATGCGGGCTACCCCGTTTTATCCTCAGAACACCATTCCCCACTTCGCTGAGTTTTTTCTTTCGCTAGCCTGAAAAACAGTAAGTAGCTCATGTTTATCCAGTGAGCTTCATGCCTGAGTAGGGACTTGAACCTAGGTCACCGCTCCAGGACAGGTCTACTACTCTAGCTAGTACACCATCCCAGCACATTCTGGAACCAGATTGGCTGGAGCAGCTTGAATAGCAGCTGTTCCCGCCAGTAAGACCAAAAGAAGAAGTTGCAGGCGGGTGAGATGGGGCTGGAGGAAGTTCCCTGCTCTAGAGGATTCCCTGGCTGTTGGTAAGTCTGATCTTTTACTAGCTTGTTTGTTTAGTGGGAGGGGAGATGCAATCCGTTTTCTCCCTTCTGTCCCTCTTTCTGCCTTTTGCCCTTGCTTTCTGCCCTGGCTTTTTTGCTTTCTGCCTTCTCCCCCCCCCACCCTACAACACGTTTCTGTTTTCTGCTCTTGCCCCTGCTTTCCCCCCTCTTTGTTTTCCTCAGTGCTGGCAGGCTTGGATAGATACCCAAGCCTGCTGGGGTGGAGGGTGGTGGTGGTGGTAGGCTTCTGCCTCTGTGACCAGGTTCTTCTGTCCCCCGTCCCCGTCCCCCCCGCGCTCCAATGCCCACCAGCTGCTACTGCTAGAGATTTAGGGAGTTGTAGTCCAAATACAAGACTGGTTTGTGCCATCACAACAAAAAATGCCCATATGAAACATGTGCTTCCATCAATTAATGGAAACTTGGCTTTGAGGCTGTTCTCATGAGCAGCCAAGACTGGGCTAGAGCAGCTTAGCCCAGACTTGACTGCCTGTTGAAACCTGCAGGAGCCAACCAGCTTCCAGCAGCATCTCGGCAGCAAACCCACCAAAGAAGCCTGCCTCTTAAACAAGGTTAAGGGAGCTTACTTAGGGGTGGAGAGCCCTTGCAGTAGCAAGCATGAATTGCCCCCTTTGCTAAACCGGGCTCACCTTGGTTTGCATTTGGATGGGTGACTACATGTGAGCGCTGCCTGCTGTGAGATATTCCCCTCACTGTTCTCAAGCCCATGTATATCTCCACCCAGCCCGCACTGTACCTGCCACGAAGGGGGGTCAGCCTAGTTTGGCCTTCCTTGCCCATCGCCCCCCAAGATCGCAGCAAGCCCCCTCTGCAGGTTCTCCAGGTACAGATCATACCCCGCCGTGGACAGATGCACACCATCGGGATGAAAATGTTGGGGCAACGAGTGCCCGATACCAGGTTGTGGGATATAAGCACCCCCATAGGTGACGGCATACCTGCCCATGGCTGCATTCACCTTCTTTTGAGCCCTCTCAACTCCCACTGGGCTCCAGACCACACTCCAGACCCTGCACTGGAAGCAGTCAGCCCACACAATGCACGTCCCAGGTGCCCACTGGTGGATGATGGCAAAGTTTAAGGTGGCCTACTGAATCAAGGAGAGCCTGGTTCGCTTCCCCAGATCATTCTCCCCCAAGTGAATAACTGAAACCTCAGGTGGAGGCCTACTAGCTAGCTCCTCCCATATCCTTGACAGTAGCTGTCCCCCACAGCATTCCCCTTATCCCAAACCATCACACGGTGGCATGTTGTCCCAAACCCAGCTGGGTACCAATCGGAGAGGTGCTGGCTCATTTGTGGGCCCAGAAGACCAGGGAGGGGCTGGCCGCAGATTAACACACACACCGGAGCCGCTGCTCTGTCAGCACCTGCTAAGAGATAAAGTAGACGTTGATCAGTGAACATACTGCAGGAAGGCCCTAGACTTCCAAAGCCCAATACACTTAATCTCACTCTCATTGAGGCCCACCCTGTGGGCAGTGGTGGCTGTACCAAGTCGGAAGGAATGAAGGCTAAACAGGTGAACTGCTTTACCTGTAGCAATGAGAGCTTTTCGCAAAATGGCCCAAAATTGATATTGCCTAAGCGGCAGGCCATCCACATGCACAAACAGGCACCTTTGTGTGCTGGGTCGAAGCGCTATGTACTCATGCAGCACCAGCACTGGGCATAGTGTGCCCTCCCCAGCGGAAGCCAGCTTGATACGCTGACTCCTGCCACACTGGTTGGTCGTAGACCAGTGCAAGAGCAGCTGGACTCCCACTCCTTGAAAGGCGAAATCCGCTAATTGCAGACAGCGGCCTCATGGGGCCCGACTGCTACATGGGAGGACCTCGCTTGGCCAAAAAGCCCCAAAGAAGGATGTGGTGATAGTCGTTTGATAAAGGGTCGCCTCCCACTGGGAGAACATAAGCACATAAGAACAGCCCTGCTGGATCACGCCCAAGGCCCATCTGGTCCAGCATCCTGTTTCACACAGTGGCCCACCAGATGCCACTGGAAGCCACAGGCAGGAGTTGAGGGCGTGCCCTCTCTCCTGCTGTTACTCCCCTGCAACTGGTACTCAGAGGCATCCTGCCTTTGAGGCTGGAAGTGGCCTTTAGCCCTCCAACTAGTAGCTGTTGATAGACCTCTCCTGCATAAAATTATCCAAACCCCTCTTAAAGCCACCCAGGTTGTTGGCTGTCACCACATCCTGTGGCAGAGAACGGCAAAAGTTGATTATGTGTTGTGTGAAAAAGTACTTCCATTTGTTGGTCCTAGATTTCGGGGCAATCAATTTCATTGGATGACCCCTGATTCTAGTGTTATGGGAGAGGGAGAAGAATTTCTCTCTATCTGCTTTCTCCACACCATGCATGATTTTACAGACCTCTATCATGTCTCCCCACGGTCATCTTTTTTCTAAACTAAGAAGCCCAAGGTGTTGTAGCCTTGTCTCATAAGAAAGATGTTCTAGGCCCCTGGTCATCCTGGTTGCCCTCTTCTGCACCTTTTCCAGTTCTACAATGTCCTTTTTAGATGTGGTGACCAGGATTGTACGCAGTACTCCAGGTGTGGCCGCACCATAGTTTTGTATAAGGGCATTATAATATTAGCCATTTTATTTTCAATCCCCCTCCTAATGATCCCTAGCATGAAATTGGCCTTTTTCATAGGAGCCTCACATTGAGTCGACACTTTCAATGAGCTATCCACCACGACCCCAAGATCCCTCTCCTGGTTAGTCACCGACAGCTCAGATCCCATCAGCGTATACTTGAAGTTGGGGTTTTTCATCCCAATGTGCATCACGTTACACTTGCCAACATTGAACCACATTTGCCACTTTGTCACCCACTCCCCCAGTTTGGAGAGATCATTTTGGAGCTCCTCACAATCCATTTTGGATTTCACTACCCGGAAGAGTTTGGTATCATCTGCAAATTTGGCCACATCGCTGCTTACCCCTGCTTCTAGAGCATTTATGAATAAATTTAAAAGCACCGGTCCCAGTACAGATCCCTGGAGGACCCCACTTCTTACTTCCCTCCATTGTGAAAACTCTCCATTTATACCTACCCTCTGTTTCCTGTCTTTCAACCAGTTAGCAATCCACACATGTATTTGTCCCCTTATCCCATGACTGCTAAGTTTCCTCAGGAGTCTTTGATGAGGAACTTTGTCAAAAGCTTTTTGGAAGTCCAGGTAGACTATGTCAACTGGATCACCTTGATCCACACACTTGTTGACACTCCCAAAGAACTCCAAAAGGTTGGTGAGGCAAGATTTACCTTTGTGGAAGCCATGCTGGCTCACTCCCAGCAGGGCCTGTTCTTCTAGGTGCTTTACAATTTTATCCTTGAGGATGCTTTCCATCAATTTGCCTGGAACAGACGTTAGGCTAACCGGTCTGTAATTTCCCGGATCGCCCTGGATCCCTTTTTGAAAATCAGTTTTACATTTGCCACTTTCCAGTCCTCCGGTACAGAGCCTGATTGCAGGGATAAGTTATATATTTTAGCAATGTGGCCAGCTATTTCACATTTAAGTTCTTTGAGGACTCTTGGATGGATGCCATCCGGCCCTGGTGATTTGCTAGTTTTCAGTTTTTCCAGACAGTTTAGAACATCATCTCTTGTCACTCCTATCTGACTCAGTTCTTTAGCCTCCATTCCCAAAAAGCCTGGTTCAGGAACAGGTATATGCTTAGTATCCTCCACCGTGAAGACGGACACAAAGAACTCATTTAGCTTCTCTGCAACCTACATATCCTCTTTAATAATCCCTTTCACTCCCTCATTGTCTACTGGTCCAACCGCCTCCCTGGGAGGTTTCCTCCTGATGTATTTAAAGAAGTTTTTGTTATTCCCCTTGATGCTTTTAGCTAAATGTTCTCAAACTCTCTTTTTGCTTTGCTTATTATCACCTTGAATTTCTTTTGCCGGAGTTTGTGTTCCTTTCTGTTCTCTTTATTTGGACAGGCCTTTCCATTTTGGAAGGAAGTCTTCTTTCCTTTTATGGCTTCCTTGATAGTACCTGTTAGCCATGCTGACATCCTCCTGGACTTATTGGTACCTTTCCTCCTTTTGGGTATACAGTCTAACTGGGCTTCTAGTACTGTGGTTTTTAATAAACTACATGCACTCTGGAGCGAAGTGACTCTCCTGATTTTCCCTTTCAGCTTTCTTTTCACCATACTCCTCATTTTGTAGAAGTTTCATCTTCTGAAATTCAAAATGTCTGTGTTAGACTTCCTTGGTGATTCTCTCCCCGCATGTATGCTGAATTTGATGGCACTGTGGTCACTGTTCCCTAAAGGGTCGATGACACTGACATCATTCACCAGGTCCTGGGTGCCACTCAGGATTAAGTACAAGCCACAGAGGGTCTGGTGCCAACCCTTAAACCCTGCAATCCAGCCCTTTGCCCTACTACAGGAGGAGCTTGGAAGTTTGGCCCTGCACAAACCACAGGCATGGTGGAATTTACACTGCATCCTAGAGCAGTGCCCCACACCATTGTACTCCCAACATACCATGTGGAGTTGAACCCACTGCTGACTGGCACCTGGGGTGTGCACGGGGATGGATGTCTTGAACAGCAGGTGGCCGCTGTCTGCCCTTTCCCCCTTGACCGGGTGCGCAGGGGACATAATGACCAGCCACAATTCCTGGTGCAGAGTGTCCCACGGGACAGTGTGGTCCAGGGTGGCATGCATCCTAAAGTTTTCATCATACCACACCAATGTGGATATGTCCACATATCTATCCTTAAGGACCTTTTCTTTCGTGGCTGACAAAAGGTGGTCCTCCAGAGGAAGGCCCATGGCCCATAGGGAGACTGCTGGGGGGATGAAACCACCCCCTTGGGGTAGTGCCTCCCGCCCCTGCAGCCATCCCTTCAACCTGTGGTGGCGCCGCCCCCTTCCACACCTGCTCTACTGCCCCGGGGGCTGTCTGTGGTCCCTCCGAGGAGCCCGCCCCCAACTTACTGGCACCCAGTTGCCCATGAGAGGCACAACAGGGGCTGCAACTCCAGCCCCCAAAGGGGGGCCACAGCCAGGGGCACATGGGCCAGGGACCCTCACCATCCTTTTTGGCCCCAGAGTCATCCTCACCTGCGATGGATTCCGCTGGACTTGGTACAACACAGGGTGGATTTGATTTAAATCAAACTGATTTAAATCACGATTTAAATCACTAGCAGGGTGGATAAAAATCCGATTTAAATCAAAAAAATCTGATTTAAATTTTAAAAAATCAAAAATTTTTGATTTAAATTGGATTTTTTTATTTAAATCAGATTTTTTTTTAATCCACCCTGCTAGTGATTTAAATCGTGATTTAAATCATGATTTAAATCAGTTTGATTTAAATCAAATCCACCCTGGTACAACAGGAGGTGGGCTGTGGACCTTGGCAGGCGCTGGCCCAGCAACCTGCTGGGCATCCGGACCACTAGGAGGCAGCGAATCCAGTGTTGACGCGGACCCAATGTTGGCCCAATGTTGACGCAGCCACCCTTTCCTCCATCGCAGCCAACCTATTGGACAAAGATTTCAATAACTCTGCCCCTTGGTTCTCTTCTTGTATTTGGGGGGGGGGGAGACCTGACAGGTCTGGACCTTTTGGGGGTGGAGCCTTCTAGGCCCGTTCTATAGCCTCCATTCTGTATATTAGGGCCCAAATTTGACTCATGTCTCCTTCATCCTCAGATTATTATTTTTATTATTATTAATTCAATTTCTATACCGCCCTTCCAAAAATGGCTCAGGGCGGTTTACACAGAGAAATAACAAACAAATAAATAAGATGGCTCCCTGTCCCCAAAGGGCTCACATTCTAAAAAGAAACATGACACACACCAGCAACAGTCACTGGAAGTACTGTGCTGGGGGTGAATAGGGCCAGTTACTCTCCCCCTGCTAATTAAGAGAATCACCACGGTAAAAGGTGCCTCTTTGCCCAGTTAGCAGGGTTAGCAGATGATGAAGACTGCGGAGGCGGTCTCCTATATTGCCTTACCGGGCACCCCCCACTTTTACCTCATGCCTTTTTGGGGGGCATGATTCACTGGGAGCTAATAAAACCAAAGCAGGCCCCAACCCAGGCCTCTGGTTGGATAATTTAAAAAACAAAACAAAACAAGGCCAGCCCCTGCTCAATAAAGGAGACCACCCCTGGCCTTGAACAGAGCCCAAATGCTACCAGGGCCAACTCGCCCAAGTAAACTAGCAAAGGAGACCCAAGCAAGCCTGCCTGCTAAACCAGGATCCCCAGAGATCCCAGGAGGGTTACCAATTGGAGAGAATGCCACTCACATGCAGCCTCCCACCCAAATGCAAACCAAGGCAAACCCTGCTTAGCAAAGAGGCCCTTCAGGCTTGCCACCAGAAGTGCTAAACCAGGCTCCCCAGAGTTCACAGGTGGGCTGCCAATTGGAGATAACACCGCTCACATGCAGCCTCCCTCTCAAATGCAAACCCTGTGTAGCAAAGGGAAAGTTGGGGGGAGGGACTTGCAGACCAGGCTGCAGTCACGGGGGGGGGGGGGGCGTTTCAGCACACACCACCCAGGCCCCTTATGATTAGGGCCTATGCCCAAGAGCAGATGCCTATTGAGAATTGTCCTATTGGCCCCACCAGCCACCCCAACCCAGCTAGTCAAGCCCTAAGCCCAAAGCAGTCAGTCCCAAACCCACAAACCACAGAGGGACTTGATGGCCCGCTCTGGCCATCGTCTTCCTCCATGGGCCCTCCTCAGTGGCGCTGCACAGCCACGCTCCTCAGCCCCTTCTCCAGCTCCCTGCAGGTGGGGGGGGGGAGCGGCCTAGTCTGCTGCCGTTGGCCTAGTAGACTCCGCAGACTCCAGCGGACATGCCTGCCCTCCTGGCCCGCTGCCGGAGGCTGCTACCTGGTTGATCCTGCCAAGACTTAAGGCTCCAAGAGCCACATGGCTCAGAGGAGCTGGCTCAGCCTGCTGCCATCTAAAGGATGCCTCCACAGACTCTGGCAAGGACCTGCCTCTCCTGCCAGCCCCCTGAAGGACCCCACTACCTGGTTGATCCCACCGGGACCGAAGGCTCCGAGAGCCACGTGTCTCGGAGGAGCCGGCCCGGCCCAACACCACTTAATGGCAGCCTTCACAGACTCCAGCAAGGACCTGCGTGTCCCCCTGGCCCGCTGGAGGAAGCCGCTACCTGGCCAATCCTGCTGGGGAAGGGTCGGAGCGGCCACATGGCAGGGAGGAGGAGAGCAGCAAGTGAGCTCCTTTCTCCAACCCGGCCGGAGCCCAAAGAGGAAGGGGAAGTGAGGGAGCCACACGAAGAGCACGTGGTCCCCGCCCCCTTTATAGCCCCGACCAATCGGGGCTCTCCTTGAGCCTGTGCTTAAGGGTGGGACAAAAAGCCCATCCACCAGCACAGGGCTGCAGCTGGGCCAATTTTGTGCTTAAGATACAATAGCTCGTTCACACAATCAGAAAATGGGTAGGACAAGCATACTTCCCAAGTTCAGGAGCTGTGCGTGTTCTGTGATTTACGCACTCTTAAAAAGCAAGGTAGGAGGCATGGGAAGCAATTGTGTGTGAGGCTTCCAATGGGTTGGAAGGCTTTTCTTCTTAATTCACAACAGCTGGGTACGGTTGCTGGGCACAACGCATCCCTCCTACCCAGCCACACAGACTATCATTTCCCCCACCTCCTATCTCATTTTTACAAGCACACGGTCATAAAACAGGTGCCTGCACAGCTCCCAAACTTGGGTAGCACGTTTGTCGTACCCTATTGCCAGTTGTGTGAATCAACCTAATATGTGAACAAGTGGATTCAAGTTCTCTTCCCTCTTCTGGAAATTCCTTCTGAGATAATTACAAAGCTGCTAATAATTTACAATCCTAAAAGGGGTGCTGACTGAAACTTTGGTTTTATCACACTGAACAAGAATTTAGCGATCAATTCTTCAACCTGTTTATTTAGATTGCTTTCCTGACAGAGATTAGAATGGATTACAATCTAGTTTGCTCTTCTTCTTTTTTTAATGCATAATGGAAAAACTCTATCAGCTGCAAGTTTTTCCTGTTCTGGAGCTACAGTGATCAGAAGAGCCACACCTGGTAGAATTTTCCCTTCTGGGCTATACTTCAAGGGTCTCTTGGGGTCTGCACTTGTCAGCCCCAGTTACGATAAACCCACATCTCATTTTATCTGCATTATCACCATCTGAAGCAAATTAGGCTGGGAGATAACAACTTGCCAGGGGCCATCCCATAAGCAGCATGACTGAGGAGTATTTTTATCCTAGGCCTCCTTTATCCAAAATCAACTGTTCCAACAGTGACTTCCTCTTATCATTTCCTGAGACAACTGCTGCTGCTGCTTCCCTCTGAGCTTGCGTGATTCACAGGCTCAGGCCCTGAACATTTTGTTTCTCGGGGGCCCCACACCTGCAGAATGGAGATAACAACACTTAACTTACCTACCTCTGTGGGATGTTATGAGGCTTAATTAATGTTTGCCTAGGACTTTGAAATCCACAAATGAGGGGTGCAAAAATAATCATTTTTATTTCAGTTTCACTCTTTAATTAACAGACTGCCAAACACATTTTCCAAGCCACTAACCTGCACAAAAATTTAAAAATAACCAAAGTGAAGATTTTTTAAATGTGCTAAAAACAATGACTTTGATTCCCAGAACAAAGCCCTGGGAACTAACTCGCTGACGTTCTTGTTTTTTTAAAGGGGACACCAAACCTGGCCATTTTTGTCACTTTGTATTAGGAAATTCAGTTATTGGTTATAGAAGACTGCTGTTTCTTTGGTAAGCACTCAGCATTTTGAATGGAATTTCAAACTGTAAACACCTTGATGAAGGCTCAGCAAATGTCAGCTGATGCCTGTGACAAATTGTTGGATTAATTTGGTCACATTAACACATGACTGAGAGCATGATTGAACAGATCAGTAATGTGCTACGGCATAACAGATGTGACTGACGTACAGTGCAAGGAGTAATGAGGGCATGGACTTTGGGCTGCAGCCACTCTTTAAGTACCATCAACACATAAACAACAACGTTTGATACTATGCTCTTACACTCCGCTACAGAAAAGCAATACAGGAAGAGTCGTGGATCTCAGTTCACTCCCTTCTAGGTGACTGAAGTAGATTTGCTGCCAAAAATCTGCCTAAAGTGTAAATCGAAGCATAAGCCCACCGCCAACAATGAGGTGAGGGGGCGTAGGGGCCAGGGAATCATTGCAGATCACAAATCAAAGCATCCTGTGTGAAGTTATTTAAACACGTTAAGGCTGTTCACCCAAGCAGCCCTACCTGGGATCCCGGAATACCTGGGTAGGGCTGCTCATGTGAGGTGCCGGAATCAGTCCCAATCCTTGCGCTCTTCTCCAGGGCAGTCCAGTTTTGTACCTGGGCTTCTAGTGAGCCGTTCTATCCCACTCCCCAGCCATGTGAATGATTGAGCTGCCTGCAGCGGGGAAATCCCCCAGTGCGCCGCGCTTCTAGAGCATTGGAGAACTTCCCCCACATGCCAGGGTGCCACCCATATGCCAAGCAAGTGGCAGAGATTTGAGGGGAAGGGAGATAGTACGTGGCAAGGCAGGTAGGAGCCTGCCTCTCTGCCAAGCCTCCCCAGCACGGTTGTGTGAACAACCTTATTATTGTAGAAATTTTAACTATAAATTATAGATTATAGATGTTTTATTTAATACAGTTTAAAGGTAAGGGCCTAGTGCTGACCAATTAACCCCCTTGCTTTTCATACATTCATAGGAACATAGGAAGCTGCCATATACTGAGTCAGACCATTTGTCTATCTAGCTCAGTATTGTCTTCACAGACTGGCAGCGGCTTCTCCAAGGTTGCAGGCAAGAAAAAGTAATGCTTGAAATCACCATGTGGAAAAAATGGAGCCCTGCCATGTACCAGAAAGCGCTTTACATCCGGACTTACCTGATACCCCCGGTGCATAACCTAGTAGTAGTCTCTCCTCCCCTGCTCGATCTCCTTCAGAGAGTTGAAAGCCAGATCTTCCGTCTAGTATGGCACACAGCGTCCTTCCCTTTGGCCCGTGCAGCAGCATTTAAGGAGGTTGAGCGGGGAGGCCTAGCCCTACCTGCCCTGCAACCCTATTTAGTAACTGAATTCATGTCCTACAATTCTGGAAACTGGATTTTTGTGAATGTCCATAATATGTCCAACCTCCTGCAAAAAAACTGGGTCTCGCTTTTTGCTCTGCATTGGCGCAAGTCAGCATGGGGCATAGCATGGTGGGGGAAAGGATCTTTCAATGGTAATATCACACCAGTATTAAAAAGAGAACACCGGACTACTTGAGAGATTTGTTATTCACATTTAAAAAATGGAAGGTTGAACCGGATCTATTTAAAGGATCCTCCTCAGTTAAGCAGCTAAGGAAAACAATTTATGGAGAGATTCTAGAAGTGGGTTTCTTAAAACCTGATTTAGAACGTAAACGCTACAAACACCGCAATTCACAGTACTTGTTGCAACCCGATCACCCTATCACTCTCTTTAAGGAGAAAAAAGCCCCTTTCCATTTATGGGAAACAAGGTGGCGCTTATACCATCAAGTACTACCACTTAATGCGGCTAAGCCATGGCTCCCAGAGGACCAGCAAGAGTGCCCTAAAATCACTTGCAAACAGAAAGCTAGTGAGCTAGGTAAAACATTCAGGGAAACCCACTCACATTTCTTAAAAGAGTGTGTGGTAGCCAAAAGAGTGTGGCAGGGAGTAAGTAAGCTGTTAGAGTGGCCTGATTTGGAAAAACAGACTTGGGAAGAACTAACCTGGGGTTTGAGCGATAGAACCTCCTTTCGAGGTCCCAAAAAGAAACCTTCAAGGAAACGGGACAGAACGGGTGCCCTCATACTAGGGAATTGGAATGTTCCCTTTCTCGTAATCAGGTTAGTAAACCTGTATGTCATTTATGCAATGCTCCTGCATAGGAATAGGGAGGGAAGACGCGACCAAGAGGTTCACACAGATGAGACAGTAAATCTGTTCTGGAAAAGTTTGTATGGTTATGTGCAAAAAGACAAGAGTATCTCTTCTAAACAGCAATGGGACAAATTGTGGAAATGGACGTCGGATGTAACCCACCCCCGATTACCTGATGTACCTTGAAATCCCCCACCCCCGAGTTACAGTACTACCTGCATATACTTCATAACCTTGTGGGTTTCCAAATCCTTGTGTGTAAATCTTGGTAGATATATCATGTACAAACAACCACTTTGTATATAATTGTGCTTTGGCAACTTACTGTATGCTTTGGTAGTTTGTTGGTTCAATAAAAAAATCTTGTCCAAAAAAAAATCAAAAAAAAAAATCTTGTCCTATCTTGGAGAAGCTAGGGAGGAAACTTGAAACCTTCCTTCTGCTCTTCCCAGTGCGGCTTCATCCCCTGAGGGGAATCTCTTACAGTGCTCACACATCAAGTCTCCCATTCAGATGCAACCAGGGCAGACCCTGCTTAGCTAAGGGGACAAGTCATGCTTGCTACCACAAGACCAGCTCTCCTCTCCACAAGACCACCTCTCCTCTCCTCATTGGCCAGAACACTGGTAGGCGCAAGCAAATTTACTTCTTAGTGAGAAATTGGGCAGAACACAGCCTGCACACTTCTCCTTATTTCTCCAAGGAGTTCTTCACACAGAAGGCTTTACCACGGGTTTTCTGTAAAGCTTTACTGAAAACTCAAAGTTGTCCACCAAAAAGACGCCAAAAATGGATTTTTTTACCCCGGATATCAATCAGGCTGCACTCTAACGTGCAGTGAAAACCCCAAATTGTGTGTGAAGTGCTCCCCGATAGCTCACAGGGACTTTGGGGTAAATCCACCTGATATGTGAACACACACCCTCCATTCTGGATGAGATGCGAGCTAAAGGGCTTTAAAAATCCTGTGTGAAAAACTCCCAGGAGTTAAAGCTGGAATGTCAGGAAGGGTCTGCAATATCGCTAAGAAGATTGGAATATCCAAATGTGGGGTTTCTTCATAGGCAGATACTTGAGGAATGTCTTTGAGGGAAGCCAAAAAGAGCTTGGATAGAACCAGTAAACTTTGTCTGAAGGGCTCAGAGATCAGTGGAAATTCAGAGAAGAGGAATACACCTCTAGATCAGAGTAGGTTACAATACAGGGAAGCAATATAAGAAAAACCCAGGTAAAATGTGAAACTATTAAAAATGCTACATGTCCAATTCACCTCAATTTTCAAAGGTCAGGCCACACAAAGCCACCCCAGCTGGCTGCATCTGAGAGAGAGGTGGCACAGTGGCACCCCATCCAATGGCTCAGCTGGGTACCAACTGCCCTTTTTCTCCTTCCTCTTGGCACTGCAGCCATTGCACCTGGAATTACAATTGTATAATTTTGCATAAGGATGAGTACCTGCATTTGCTTATTTTCCACTTCTCTCTCCATCTCTCCCCCCCCCCCTTTGGTATCATGCCTATTAGACTGCATGGCATTAACCCCTGCTAACTTGGCAAAGAGGCACCTTTTAATGTGGTGATTCTCTTTATTTAGCAGGGGGAGAGTAACTGGCCCCATCCACCCCCAGCACAGTACCTCCAGTGACTGTTGCTGGTGTCTATCTTATGTTTCTTTTAGATTGTGAGCCCTTTGGGGACAGGGATCCATCTTATTTATTTGTTATTTCTCTGTATAAACCTCCCTGAGCCATTTTTGGAAGGGCGGTATAGACATCAAATATATATAAATAAATAAATAAATAGATAGATAGATAGATAGATAGATAGTGTTAAATTGGAAACTGTCTTAAGTGCATTGGCTGAAAGGTGGTGTATAAATTGAGTCAGTAAGCAAATAAATATAAACGATTATACAATGCTTCTTTTTGGAGAGTTTTTATGGATGGAAATTCTAGGACTGTGAACAATTCACCAAGAATACCACTGTAGGATCCCCAGGCAGTTTGAACCTGTCACATAGAAGCTCCTTCGAGAACCTGAGTTTGTATCACTGCCTGTCACCAGGCTTTCGGAGTAGCCTTGGGCAAATCACTTTCTGTCAGCCTAAGCTCCCCACCTGTAAAATGGAATAAAGATTACCTGCTTCATGTGATGGTTATGAGGACAAATGAGGGAAAGAGTATGACTCATTTTGCTCATGCAAGGTGTAAAGTGTATGTGTGCTTCCAATATAGATATTAGCTATTATTATCAAATATGGATGATGTATAAATTTTATAAAATGTATATATATCACATAGATTTTTTTATCTGACATATTAGAAGGGTGTGGCAGGCACGATGCAATGCCTTGCAAACAGCAGTCCTGGAAGAGAGATATCAAAAAATCCTCTACAAAGAACGTACTTATCTCTGCAGATCGGTTGATATTGAAACAATGGTTCATGTGCTCTTCCATTGCCAGTTTTACCAGGTTATACGGCGTCTACATATACTGTAACCCCTTTTATAAATTGCCATCCAGGTTGTAGAGACTTTTTAAAAATCTTGATTATCTTTTAAATGACCAGAATGACCTGAGATCCTATAATGCGGCTGAGTTCTGTTTGACAGCCAGTAAAATCCGCCAGGAGTTCGTTAAGAATCACTGTTAACTGATCTGTATGCTTAAGTATGTGCTTAACCACTGTATTATAAATCTGTAGATCATCTAGGTTTTTGTTGGACTTCTGTTTGTAAACTGTGCTGGTCTGTGATCGTAATAAAGGAATTGAATTGACAGGTGTGGTACTTTTCCAAAATGTGATTTTGCCTTACTGTCACAAGGTTTAAAAGACCACACAAAATGCAAGATGAGGGTTAACAACATGTCATTTCTTCTAACACAGAAGTCTTACGTTCTTGTTAACCCCATGTCTTAGTACTTCTGCTACTCAACCTTGTTTTGCTGAGAAGCAGAATAGAAGTCGCCCAAATAAATACATATGTAAATAGACTATAATAGGACCTCAGAAGTATTCATCCAAGAAGTAATAAAACCAGGTTCCCAGATCAGAGTGCAGAGAACCCTCAAGTACTGTTACATTTTCTCCTGAATCAGAGGATGAAGCAGATGTAGGTCCCCCCATCTGTTTCATCATCCCTCTCTCCCAACTGCCAATGTAACTCACCTAAAGACCTGTTCCCTACAAATCAACTCAAGTAAGATGTGGCTGCTTCATCTCCTTATTTAGGAGTGAATTTGCAGGTGCATAGGGTTGCAACCTGGGTTACAAAACAGAGTTCCAAAAATCACCCATCTCACATCTAAATCGAATGAATGAATGAATGAATGAATGAATTTTTAAAAACAACCTCGGCAGTGCCTAAGCATCCTTTATTTGGGTTTAATACAAATTTGTAACACACACTGTTCCCCCACCACTCCACAATTCCTCCTCCGTTTTTGAAAGATTTTGCCTGTTTTGAAAATTGGAGAACTGTTTGGTGTCCTTTAGCTTCTTTTCATCCCCTTTGCAAAAATGACAAATTTGGACACTGTCCCATATTCCTGGGTTCTAGTGTCAGTTTTCCTATGCATTTCTGGGAATCAGAGGCTTAACTTACGTGTCCCCATCTGTTCTGTGGCCTATAAATCCTACCAGTGCCACTGGCTCCTACCATTCCTGGGAGGATCTCAAAGGCCCCGATTCTCATAATTCTTGGCCCTCCCTCCTGCTGCCACACTTGTGGATTCCTGCCATGCTTGCAGGATCAAGTGGTTCTCGAGAGAGCATGTCATGTAGAGTGGCTCACATCTCTTTGTCTCTTAGACTACAAGTCCATGTACAAGTGCATTCTCTTTCGCTCTCTCTGTGTTCTAGAGGCCAACAGCTCAGTAGCAGAACTGACTACTGCTAGCTCTGGTTACTGACACCACTTCTACTGATCAGCTCCTGCAAATCTTCCAAGATCTGAACACCACATATAGATACACATAAACAGATACACAGGGAAATACACTTGCATAAACATGCTCAAACATGATCTTCAATGTTGCCTCAATTTTTGCTTCATGATGACACTCTGGTAGCCTAGGTTGGGCCCCCAGGACCTTGGTACCCCATAAAATATATCCATTACACACACATTGTGCTTGGGTCCTGTACACAGGGTGCCTTTACAAGATCATGGAGTGACTCATGGAAATGAATTTTCCATCTGATTAGTTAGTAGGGGGTTCAGGGGGCTAATAAGAGCAATTAATCAGATTAGTTTAGAAAGGAGACATGAGGTTGATCAGGCTAGGACTATAGGAAGAAGAAGAATCGTTTTGGTGTTATGAACAACCTTTGTTCCCAAGGTATTTGTAAGACTGAAGTACTACAATATAAAAAAAAAATACTGTATTAATGTTGCAAAGACTTCATTAGTACAGAGGTTAATTGCCTTTTCCTGTCATATTTTTGCTGCCTACATCTGTGTCATATCATTGTTTGCTTCATTAGTTTTTAAAGTGGAACAGCTAAAGCTCAGGTTATTGAAATAACAGGTGCATTCACTGTGCTTCTGTATGGTGCTATCTGCTTGCAGCTGAACTGATTAATCACCTCCATTTTCAGCAGCACTGGCCTTGTGCCTGGAGGGGAGCCAAGAATATGGGTCAGTATTATCAGCAGTTGGCACTCCCACCTTGTACCAGGAGAAAGTACTAAGTCGCACCCTCTTTTTGCATTTCCCTTGGTTATCTTACAAGAATAACAATTGACTCCAATAATGAGTGGAAAGCTAGTGTGGCAGCACTTGAAAACTTCCTTACTCTCAATGACTTGATGTTTATTGTCTGTTTCATCAGTTTGGGAATGCCTAAGAGGCACTGGCACATAATTTTAACCATTGGGTCCTTCCACCTTTTGGGATCCAGTCTGTTCAGTATATTCTCCATCTGGAAAACAAGGCTTATGAGAAAAGTTTGAAGGAACTGGGCTTATTTTGCCAGGAAAAAATGAGACCAAGAGGGCCCATGATAGCACTCTTTAAAATATCCCAAGGACTGTCACACAGAGGAGGGCAGAGTTTTTCTCTGTTGTTCCAAAGAGTAGGAATAGATCTAATGGCTTTAAGGAGAATAGATTTCTGTTGACAATTGAGAGAAATGGTCAACGCAAATCAATTACCTAGTGGGCTCTCCCTTGCTGGAGGTCTTTAAGAAGAGTCTGGACAGCCATCTGTAGGAGGTGCTCTAGCTCTTGATTTCCTGTATCAAGCAGGGGATTGGACTAGATGCCCCCTTTCCATTGTATGATTCTGTGATTCAGTCATCTCAGCACATTCATGCATAGATGCATGTACATCAGCCAGAAATTGAGGTATCGAAAGCCCTTGTTTGAAATGAGATATCATCTCATTTATGTTGTGAGCTGCCCCAGGCAGTAGTTTACTGGAAAGGAAAAAAGGAAAGATTGTGCCTTTGAGTCAGTGTCGACTCCTGGCGACCACAGAGCCATGTGGTTTTCTTGGTAGAATACAGGAGGGGTTTAACCGTTGCCTTCTCCCTCACAGTATGAGAGGATGCCTTTCAGCACCTTCCTATATAGCTGCTCTGATATAGGAGTTTCCCATATTTTGGGAAACACACCAGCGGGGATTTGAACCAACAGCCTCCTGCTCTCTAGGCAGGTTACTTCCCCAGTGTGCCATTAGGTGGCTGTCGGATGGGATATTTAATACGTTAAATAAATAAAGATAGATAGATAGATAGATCTCATTGCATGAGATGATGATATCTCATTATATCAATGTTCTCTCTGTGACAAATCGATAATCTGTGATTGTGGATTCATACATGCAAGTCAACACTTGAGGCGACAGTTAAGTAATGTTGCAAGTGTGAACAGGCACTCAGTTATGCAAAGGCTGAAAGTGCAAGCACTATGGAGCATTCGCCTTCACATGCCCATTCAGAACAGGCCTTTGTGAATGCAAACTAGGAGAAAGTTGACTAGGAAGCCATTTTCAGTTCTCATGATGAAAGTCCTTAGCCATATAGAGCTAAGGAACACCAACGCTCCACATATCCTCTTATCTCATATTCTGCTTCAATAACAAGTGATGGCCAAGCAGGAAAAGCTACAGGGAAAATATATTTAGTAGGCATGCCAATGGTGCATCTGATCTTTATAAATGCTAACAATATAATTTAGCTTCTATCAGGAGCCCTTGAAGACATACCAGACTACATGCCTTTAACAAACTGTCTCTTCCTCATCTGATTATCAGTATACTTTTACACATCCGATCACAAGTTTATCTCCCTGAATTAACATGAAAAGCAAGTTAAATCTGAGGGGGTGGGGAGAGTGGGGAAGAAACCACTACTACACAGATGCCTCTATCCTATCCTTTTAAAGAGTTGAAGGTGGCAAGTGTCTTCAATTTAAGAGCATAACAGGAGGGAGCAGCCTTTTCTCATTATGGAGCCTGCCTGCTGGACAATTTCTTGTCAGGTGTGGCGTTAATGCTGTTTCTCCTGTTTCCCAGTATCAGTGCTTGGTGTCCCTTTTTATTAGTGCCTCCTGCTGCCTATACTTGACTCCTCTGTGCCTTCAAGAACCCATCTTTACCACTAGGATGTTCTACCTGCCTGAAGAGGCTACTTACTCTTCCACCATAAGTTTATGTGTATCTTTCCCAGTCTGGTCAGAACTTATGCAAGACTTTGATACAAGCGCTGGCATGATGCACAGCCTTCCAGAGATGGAAGAAGGGCTGCGGGTCCACAGATAGCCTTCAACATCCCTGTGTAGAAGGCTTCTTGAGCAGTGAATCAGGCACAGAGCGGGAGGGGGGCATTTTTCACTCTGGAAAAACCTGGCCCTCAGGAACCAAAGTGGAAAGGGCTTTTGGAGGGACAGGTAAAGGTAAAGTGCACTGGCGAGTTGGTGTCGACTCCTGGCAATCACAGAGACCGGTGGTAGTCTTTGGTAGAATACAGGAGGGGTTTACCATTGCCTCCTCCCACGCAGTATGAGAGGATGCCTTTCAGCATCTTCCTATATCGCTGCTGCCCGATATAGTACCAGCAGGGATTCAAACTGGCAACCTCATGCTTGCTAGGCAAGTCATTTCCCACTGTGCCATTAGTTGGCTTGGAGGGATGTGAAAATCACTCTGGAAGGCTGTGCATAATGCCAGACAATGTCTCCAGCTCCTGACATACAATCACTTACCATATTTTGTTCCCTCTGGTATTCTGCCGTATTTTCTCTCTGTCACTACTCGTGCAAAATGTATTCGGGGGTGGAGGCAGGTAGTTACTTTATGTGCCTTCAACAACTTCTGCAGTTTGAGGTGGTAGAAACAATATACAAAGGGCTCTTTCAAAAAGCACTTTTCAAGCAATCTATTGCATTTCATTCTATAGCACATATGAGCAAGGGAAAATAATTACATACACTATATCTCAAACACTTCATAATTACACTTTAAATTAGTTTACTCTGCTCTGCATCCTTTCAGCTCATCATTGTTACCCAGCTTTAATCAAGCCTGACTACTAAAGTCAATATAACAACATCTCTACCTTTATATTGCAGCATTTCTTTCTGCTATACAAGCCTGCCTATTCACAGTCTTGCGGCCTTATCAAACCCCTGGAATTCAACATGTAATGCAAAATCACTGTCACCATCTCAGGCTTGACTTTCTTCACTATTATACCACAGAACTAAATTTTCAGAACTAAACACCTAAATAATTCTGTCAAGGTCTGCACCGAAGCAATCTCTGGCAGCATCATTATATTTTGTGCTTTAAAACAACAGTTTAACTTCCCATGTTTCCAGCACTCTTGAATTTTGTGTGCAAAATGTGCAAAATCCATTGATAGTTTTTCCAGATGATAAATGCATTGAATTTTATTTTTGCACTAACTCCAGTCCAATGTCAAAATTCACATGATCCCACCTGGCACAATATTCCATTTCCACAAAAGATAGCCCTGCTGCAGGAAGTGGTGGGGTGGTAGCAGCTAAAATACTTTAGTTTGCCACTTTTTGTCAAAACAGGAGATAGACACTGTAGTGATCAGCCTCCCTCCCTTCTAAAGAGTTAACAGAGAGTGAACCCTTGTCTCAACTGACAGGCTGGTGAACTCCAGGACAGCCAATCAGTATACCAGGTGGGTGGGACCTAGAGAGCAGTTGCTGGGAATTCTGGGAACAAGAAGGGCAGTCTGTGCTGGAGAAGCACATGTGGAAAGGCTTATCGAGGGGCATGGAGTTTTTGCTCCCTCGTGGTCAAAGCCAACATGGAGGGTTCTCTTATAGAATAAAAGACCCTTGAGAGACAGGATTGCAGGAAGCTTGATTCTCAGCAGGTGCTGGGTGAGTTTTGAACTCAAGGAAAAGGGGATTCAGCATAGGGAACAGTTTGTTAGTCAGATTTTGCATTAGAAACTTATATTTCTTTGTGTTTGTGCTTTGCATATTCCTGATACTGTTCTATTATTTACCTGCAGCATAATTAAAATAAGATACACTAGCCTATGCTCAATCCACCTAAGGCATTGCAAAAGACTCTGTAAACTTTTAAGCATGCCTAAATGCAGCCTGAAACTGAAGCCTAAGACAACCTATTTTTGTAACCTACTAACTATTTTTGATTGTATTTAAAGCCTAAACGCCTCAGGTTGAAGCAGTATGTAGTAATTGAATAAAACTGTTTGTTTTTTACAAGCCTCTCAGAGTTGGTTTTTTACTCAAGAAAAAAGGAGGGCAAAAAGGGGATTTCTTTGGTGCAAAAGCATCTCAAGCCTTCAGCAGCTATCAGTTTTTCTCATCCCATGTAAACTCACAATGTGGAAGGTTTTTTTGTGTTTGCCCAATACCCAGTTACAGAGGGACCTTGTATTAAAGCACCCAATCCATGCTGGAAGTGAAGGACTTTGCGCTGTCTCTTGTCTCAGTGACATAGGACAGACTAGTGAGTCAGAGGGCTAGAGGGTCAAGACATTGGTCATCCCTTCTCTACTGCTCTGACACTATCCCTTTGGAATGTAGATTGCTACTCTCAGGGACTAACTTCCTTCCTTCCTGCTTTGCACTCTCTCTCTCCCTTCCCTTCCTGTTCCTTCTACCTTGCAACATGCAAGCTGCTCTCCCTACATCATGTGTGCAGAATCCATCTGCATCCAGCTAGATAGATAGATTAGAGATCCTAACTCCTCACTTTCCTATCTAGAATTGAGTTCTTTAATAAATGCCATATATATTGATTTGAAACTATGAACTGGCTCCAAGTTACTTTATTCTCAGCATACACGCATGCCTAACCAAATTCCGCTGTGTTGTGCCTCTGTGCACTCTGCTATAATGAAAAAGGGATTCTCTTACCAGAGAGAATTCCCAACAATCCACAGGTCTGGTTCTTTGCAAGCTATAGGTTACTTAGTGGCAGCATTTTAAATCTACTGGAAATATAAAAAGGTTTTATGAGAAGCCCACCCAGGCAGCTCAGCAGGGATGACTCAGCATTTTCTTTCCCTCACGTGAGCTAGCCCTGAGACAAAGGCTTAAACCTGTTACAGACACTACAGTGCTAAAGAGAGGCAATAGAACTACAGCCTTCAAAAATCAAAAGGATTATTTTAACATTTCACAGAATAGGGGCTATTGATCATAATCTACAAGTGACAGTAATATTTTGAACAAAAGTACAATTGGTTGAGATTCCCCACAGCAAAATTTCTTCTCAAAATGTGGCCTTTTAAAACAAGGTATTATCCCCTGTTGGGAGTAGATGCTGTTTGCAATGCACATACTTGGATCTATACAGATACGCTTGTGTTGCAGAGTGATTCCTTGTTCTATATGGAATTAAACAAGAGAGTGAAGTTTAGTTGCAGAAATACCTTAATTATTTATCAAGGCTATTCACGTGCACATGCAAAACTAGGCTAAGGGAGCCCAGCCTGGTTTTGCACATGTGTATTAACCACTGGAATAGCTCCCAATCCCGGCAACACCACAGCAGCAAACCTACGTGTGGAGCCACCCTTCTAAATGGGCTTAGGAGAGTGAGTGCTCTCCTAACCCCGTTTATCTGATCATGTGTTAGCCACGGCTACTTGCAGCCACAGCTGACAAACCGAGGGAGGGGGAGGGGGATCCCCATATTGCACCATGCTCTAGCCTGGTGCATTATTTGAGCCGGGGGGGGCAGGGCAACATGAGGAAACACACACTGGCATCCTGACCCTTGGAGTTACTGGCAGGAGCCAGTGCTTGTCTAGGCGGGCAATCCACCCGCCCAAGGAGGAAGAACTGCTCATCTGTGGGGAAGGTAAATCTAACCCACCTTCCCCGCATCCTGCTCTGGAGACATTCTCACTACTCATGAGAAGAGGCTCATTGTTTCCTAACACTAGCTAACAAGGTAATAGTCACCCCGGCAAGAGGGGGAGAGCAAAACCAACTGAACTGGTAAAACAACCAGTCAACAGAATTAAAATCTGACTCCATCCACAAGGACTTAACATAAATACATACATATAGAGGTACGTATGCCTTGGACAAAAAGAGAGACAATGCTTCATTTCACAGTAAATTCCAAGAGTAAGGATGTTTGAGAGAATGGATGCAGCTTCTGTTCTCATCATCAATACTTTCATCAGATAAAAAAATTAGATTTTAACTCCCCCCCCCCACTTTAGAAGGTATATATTTTTATGCTTCAGCTTCCTTCTTTGGTTAAATGCTTTCAAATGCTGAAATTTTCTAACCTCAGTGTTATACTTAAGAATTTTATTACTGGTCTGTAGATCACTGAAAAAGATTAAGAGTCAACACTTGAGTGAGAAAACCTTGCATCAAAGGAGGAAGCTTTTCCTAGCATACACACCCAACCAAGCATAGGTTCCAAGGATGCCCCAACTTAGATTAATATAATTAGCAGCTGGTAGCTGCAAGAATTCTGAAATATTTTCCCTGTAATAAAGCAGAGGAGTTTTTATTCTGAATTCATGGTAAACTGTATATCTCTAGAGAGATAAATTTCAACACATGATCAGATACTTTGACATAGCCCTTGGTCTCACATGTACAGAATAATCCATGCATCTCAGAATCACCTTGCAAGCTACTGGTCTTGGATGCTTAGTGGTTCATATCATCAAAAATCATTCACTGTGACCATAAGTTCATTTCATTTTTCTATATATGTCCCATAATGCCATTTGCACTTCCTCCTATTTCCTCATTGTGGCTTTTGTGTCTCTACTTTAGAATTCTCCAGGGGGAAATAAAATTTCATTTCAGCGAAAGTTTATAGTGCAATATCACTCCATATATGAGAGATTCAGTCATTTTTCACCTTGCTCACATGAAAACCAAACAGCAAAGTTACAAGACACAGAGGAGAGCTGGTCTTGTGGTAGCAAGCATGACTTGTCCCCTGCTAAGCAGGGTCTACCCTGGTTGCATATGAAAGGGAGACTAGAAGTGTGAGCACTATAAGATATTACCCTCAGAGGATGGAGCCGCTCTGGGAAAAGCAGAAGGTTCCAAGTTCCCTCTCTGGCTTCTCCAAGATAGGACTGAGAGAGATTCCTGCCTGCAACCTTGGAGAAGCTGCTGCCAGTCTGTGAAAACAATACTGAGCTAGATAGACCTATGGTCTGACTCAGTATATGGCAGCTTCCTGTGTTCCTAAAACTCTCTATAGTCAAATAATCCCAGTGTTTGTCAGCTGTGTATGGAGTCGCTGTTAGTGTGTGTTTTTCATCCATCTTTTCTCAACATGGGAATGTTGTGGGGAAAGCTTTGTCTGTTCGGCTGCTCCCTGGCCATGTAAAAGACACAGGAGATCTGTGAAGTATCTGTATCTCCCATAACTATGGTATACTGTATAGCTGCCATTTTCTGCATTTACCAATCTTGTAATATTCTCAGGCCATTGTGGCTAGGGGTGATAGGAACTCTAGTCCAGCATCATCTGCAGACTCAAGGCTGGGGACTCCTGTCCCATATTATATAACATTTTTACAATCAGAGCATCCATTTCCCCACCTCAGTCACTTATGCTATAATCCTAAACACACCTATTTGCACATTTCATTATAATAATTAGATTTATTTTCAAGTAAATGTGTTTAATATTGGAGTGTTAAACATGAAGTAAAGAACACTAACGCAGGATAAGGAATAAGAAACGGATGGAAGATTAATCCACCAGAGGAACACCCAGGCACCACAATGATCTGACTTTACTATTGAAATTTTAATAGACTATAAATTGCACTAATCAGTGTTAAGTTAATCTGTGTAATGGACATGTGCATTCTTTTCAGAAAGAATGTCGCTGTGGAAGATGGGAGGGCCATAACTCACAATACATTTATTTCAGATCAATCCAGATCATTTTCATAGTACTCCTCTGAAGTAAATAAGCCTTGATTTGTAGTCAAATATTCACAGACAGGTGAGGATTTCCAAACTGTGTCACAATGAGTCTTCTGAAAGCAATAAATAAATAAATAATGTTTGTCGGGTTATGTGATTCAGCATCCTGTATGCTCATTTAAATGTTATAAAACTGCAAGTGAATGTATGAGGGCTGTGCATCGAATCAAGACAATAACTGGACCCAATTTAATACAGGCCCTATCGGACAGTTTTTTATTGAACTGAATCTGATGAGAAAAATTGCCTGATAGAGCCCAATCCGATTAGATCAGATAAAGGTGTGTCCAATACACCCTGGATGGATTGGTTTGGTGTGGATTTACCTGGCAGCATGATGGAGGTCTTCTTCTTTCTTTGAACTTAAAAAAAACCTGCTGCCTCAATAAGTTTAAAAGCTCCACTTTCCTCTCTGACAGCTGCCTCAGCAGCCATTTTCCCACAGTAAGCCAGTGGGCAAAACTTACAATGTCATGCTTTTCTCTCAAGAAGTTTTACAGACAGGGCTTTGCCCACCCCCACCCCCTGAATCCAATCCTGATTGGAGCGTGCCAGTCCACATATTCGCTGGATTTGATCTGACCTCCCTGCAGGCTATCAGGGACCAGGACAGACAGGACTTTGATTCTCCCCGAATGGAGGCTACAAATTCTGGCTTAGCTCAAGTTATGTCCAAGGTTAAATAAATCCTCTATTTCTAGCCGCTTTTGAAAAAGACTCCAGGACTTCTGCTTTCTCCAAAGGTGTTGATGGAGGTGCTGATGGCTATGTGAAGGAGGTGCTGATGGCTATGCGAATGGTCCATCTAATCCCTCAAATTAGCCTCGAATCTGCTGCGAAGCAGATTCGCTCTTCAGATACCCCGAGCCATGTGTGAAAAACCTCCTGTAGCATTATGGAGGATCTGCCTGAGAGGGAAGTGGAGTTTTTAATTCCTGCAGCTGCTACCTATCAAGCTGCAGCTTTCTGAAGTTAAAAGACAGATCGAACCCACCATGTTGCCACCAGGTAAGGCCCCTGGAACATCAGGCTTGATCCAACAACGTGTTGCACTAACAGGCAAATTTGATGCAGGCACTCCTCTGTGCATCTATGAACCGATGCAACAAATTGCAATTGGAGCTGATCTGATCATCTGATTCCAGTCTTTACAGTGATTCACAGCCCTAGAATATGCAGCCACTACATCGCAGACTCCCTGCTCCATTCATTCTACTGTTGTCATTCATTGTCTACTGTTAGCAAGAAGGACGGCAGAAGGCATGAGAAGGAGGCAGGCAACAGGGACTAGTGGTGGCTTATGGTAGATGGCCTGGCTTGCTCTTGCTCTTGCCACCCACCTGATTCATGGAAATTTAGCAGGTGAAGGTTTGGCATAGAGACAAACATCATCACCTGGCAACATCTGCAGATCGTGCTTCTATTAAAAGGTATACCTACAAAGGTGGACGGACATTAGCTGGGTCTTCTGCTGCTGCCTTGAAATGATTAACATAGTAGGAAGCTGCCTTATACCAAGCCAGACTATTTGTCCATCTAGCTCAGAATTGTCAACACTGACTGGAAGTGGTTCTCTAGGGTTTCAGGAAGTTTCTCAAAGCTGCCTGAGAAATTGTCCCCCGCCCATTTTCACCCCTTGAGAATGTGGTAGAGAAACTGGAAGGCATTTCTGATCAGCACTAAAAGGGATGAGAAGCCTCTGGGTTATAATCCAACCACCCTAGCTGTTTGAGATGGAATTTGAAGTCTGTGCTGCAGGAAATGGCTCAAAGGACTGATGAAAGAGCATAGCCATATGGGCCAGTGGCGTGCCCTGAGGTTTCTTTGAGGAGGGGGGGGAGGATCTGTTGAGAAGCTTTTGGACAGATTTATCAGGCTTCAGTCTAAGCTTTTTTCCCTATTGCACAAAGCCACCAGCATACCACCCACCCCATGCTCTCCCACGTTTGGTAACTGAAAGAGAACAGGAAGGAGGAGCAAGACATTCTTGTTCTGTGTTTGTTGTTTATCACTATCCAGTGGTTACATACCTACTGTTGCTATATTGCTTAAGCAGAATTTAATACGAGCCAATAAATGCCCTTGACTAGCCAAGTACTCCCATAATATACTATTAGTATAAGGTAATGAAGACTAAAAGGAAACAGGATGCATCTTCATTTTGTATTCATTTTTATATTTTTCCTTGTTCTCATCTTTTAAAGAAATAACCCAGTTCTGTTAAACCCCATATGCGCAATTGTGCTTTCTTTTTGAATGTTGTGCATAGCTGGACAATGAAATAAACATGAAGAGTTATGATCCATCAAGGGCTGGAATAGGGATAGACCTGCATTTGAGCAGGGATTAGGCCTACGTGGCCTTATAGCCCCTCCTAAATTTGGGTGGACCTAGGGATATCCAAGGGTGCCATTTAGGGTGGTCAGAGGCATGCAGACCCTTCTCTCCTTGAATTCCAGACCACATATGCTCCTCTGGAGCATACCAATCTCTTCTTAATATGAGGTATAACAAGTAACTGTGATGCTCTTAAAATGCACAGCTTTTTGCAACATAGTCACGACGAGATCCAAAGACAGGTTCCCCAGGTTGCTGTGAACCTTGGCCCCGCAAAATCTCTTTGTGCCAATCCTGTTACTGATCCCTGCTAACTGAGCAAAGGGGCACCTTTTAAAAGTGATGATTCTTTTTATTTAGTAGGGGGAGAGCAACTGGTCCTATCCATCCCCAGCACAGCATCCCCCCAGTGCCTCTTGCTGGTGTCTCTCTTATGTTTCTTTTTTAGATTGTGAGCCCTTTGGGGACAGGGAGCCATTTGATTTGATGTAATGAATTAGTTAGTTAGTTAGTTAATATGTAAACCGCTTTGGGAACTTTTTGTAGAAAAGTGGTATATACATATTTGTTGTATTTGTAACCTGAAATGGTGACCCTGGCAGCTTCTCCTACATGGCACTGAGTGAAAGAGCTTGGGGCTAATCATCCACACATTGGGAAGAATCAAGAAAAAATGGGTGCCTCCCTAAAAAGGTCCATCTCACGAACTGCAACATCATTCTCAGACACTCTATTCCCATCCCACATGACAATACTTTCTACTCCTGTCCCATAAGGCTTTCTCTGCAGAGCTGTTGCTAAGCTAGACAGGCCCTGTATTCCTTTAGCATGTATGGAAGACACCGCGGAAATGCCTTCAGTGCTGTGGAGGGTTTCATTGGTTGTCTTCCTTAAGGACTGTGCGAGTTATTTGCCCTTACTCGATTCTAGTTTCTGGGTTCTGATAGGAAAGGAAAGTGTTCATGTAGTGCACTGTATATCTAGGAAAATGTCACGCTTCGTACATTCAGTTATCAACCACTCTGGCAAGTGCTTTATGTTATCTACAAAAAGCAGACTGCGGAGGGGAATGAACTGCTGCAAATCAAAGTATATTGCTAAGAAAAAAGGAATAGCAGCATGCCAGGCTTATGGTGTTCTTCCAGCTGTAGCCACAGCTCAGTAAATAGGTTTGCCCAGCTTATTATGCAGGCCAACTAATGGCTGCCTGGGCCTGACAAGCCCTCGGAGGGTTGCCATATTTTCCCTGGCAGGGCTCCTGTGCCTTTAACAGTTGTCTGACAAGCAGAAGTGTCACAAGTAAACTTGTTCCATTTCCATGCTTCCTGTTAAAGGTCAGCCTGAAAGATAATGATTGGCCAAAAGCTAGCCAGTGAAATGTATAGCTGAGCAGTATTTTTTTTAACATAACTCTCCCCAACTTCATAAAAAGGGTTGCCAACTTTTTTACCAGAATCTGCTCCTTGCATTTAATGGATATTTGGTTTGCAAACATTAGCAGGTGATAATACTTGTTCTCAGGTTGTGGGAAAAGGTCACAGAGTGACTGCTGCACATTAAGCTCCTGTTAAAAGAATAGGAGTAGTCCAGTCCAGGTTGTTTCTGGTCAGTTAGCAAACCTGCTGTGCAAGAATTGGAAGCTGAGTTCTGCCACCACATTACACTAGTTGTACAGTTATCTATAGCCACCCTGAATACTACCAGAACTGCTTTCAAGAACCAAAGTCTTTTACAGAACCACAGAATTTCAGCTAATTATTTGGGCTCTGGTCAGTTACTCCCTTCTCCCCTGCCTGCCAACATAACCATAGCCCTTGAAAAGGGGGGACTTCCCATTTCAAGTGAAGAAGCAGCAGCAGAAGAAGAAATCAGTCCTTGTTCCCCTCAAGTAACAGACTGATCTCCACAACCTATTTCCCTAGGCTCCCACAGCCAAGGGGGACACCACTGGAAAATTCATCCCTGTGCCCCACCTCTCACGGATAGCATATAGGCCAGGGGCTTAGGTGGGTTGGCAGTCCCCCCCACCTTGCAGCCTGCTGCCAACTTTGCATGCACCCCCCTCACCTCATTGTGCCCCACCCCCTATCTCTGGGAGAGGGCAATGGACAAGGCTTCCATGCTCCAATGCCGGCAATTCCCCCTGCCCCAGTGTCGGAAGAACACTGGCGAAGTGGGGTTTGCCCACATCAGAGCATGGCGGGGGCAGGGCTACCCATTGCACTCTCCTAGTTAGTGAGTGGTTCCCTTCGCTGGTTGACTGCTTCTTTTGTCTCCCTCACTCTGAGCAAGGAAGAGTAATGAAGCACTAGCACTTGCTGGCTGGAAGAGGGTTGGTGATGGTTGTATCCCATACTGACATCTAAAGCAATGTTTCCCCTCAGGCATTCTTTCCCCATGCGAGAGAAGGATTTTGAACCCTCCCAAGTGTTACCTCTCCACAGTCCATTTTTCTCCATTCCCAGATCACTTCTGTATTGGTGACAAGAAGGGAAAACAATAATTTTGTTTCTGGAGCAACCAATAATTCACAGGCAAGGCGTGGGAGAGTTCAGTGTCCTCCCCCGTGCATTTCTTTTACAGTCATAAAAAGACATCCATTCATGTTTTATATGTGAACAGGTAGATACTCACATGATGGCCCCATCATGTCTAGTTTGGCTCTGAATGAGCAGGTGAGCATCATATCAAGATGTGCCTATAGACAAACATCTCTTGCAGAGTAAAGCGCTGGATCTGGATGTCTTGAATCACATGTGTGTGTGCCCTGAGCAATACAAACCACATCATCTCCTGCTGTCTCCTGGAAGAGCCCCTCAAATTCATCAGGTGAAAAATAGGCCCGTTGAGGCAGGGGGAACTCCATATGACATGGTGTGCTTACAAAGACCCAGTGCTACCAAGATCCCTAATAAAATGGATCTGGGGAAGAAATATAGTAAAATGTAATGAAGCGAAGAAGAAGAAGAAGAATGCTGGCCTGTTGCCTTGGCCTCATTTTTGCAGAAAAACCAGAGATAGCCAGTGTGTGCTCAACGGTAGGAAATCCTGTGCATTTATGGCGTTTCAGTGAATAAATGATGCAGTCAAAATCTTAATGCCTAAGTGCCTATGCGATGTGACTGAAAGACCAGTAGCAGCTGGCAGGAAATGGGTAAGAAAGCTGACCACAGATAAACTGTAGGACGCTGAGTAGCAGTGGAAGATAGACTCTGGGAGAGGAAGCAGCACTGTCAGGCTGCCTCGGAGTGGAGTGCACGCAGTACATTCACCCTGCTATTGAAGTATGCAGCCACCAGATAATGGTCAGGGGACACAGCTGTCAAGCTGTGATGAAGTAACTCCCAGAAGCCCAGCGCTTGCTGTGGTACAGCTGCGGATGTTTCTGTTAAGGAGGATAAAGGCTGCCTGTCACAAGAGGACTGTAGCAAATTCAGTGTCATGTGAGAGCAAACCATAAGCAGAGCTTGAAATGCTGCTTGAAATCCCCATTGATCGAAACAGGACACTTACAAAACTCTCTGGAGCAAAGGCTTGGCCGTTTTTTATACAACCTGCAAAGCAAGGCATTTGCAGCTAGGATGCCGCTGATATACTTACTCATCCTGCTCTCGTTGGTCAGCCTTCTCAGACATTTTATACACAGAAGGACCTCCCATTCCCCTTAATGTGAGTTTTCCCTATAGTTAAAAAAAAAAAGAAAAAAGCATTCTGCTTCCTGTTGAAATCCATGATGACTCCATATTGCTGACTGTGATGCATCAGGAAAGGGCCACAGGCCTTTGATGTCATTTCAGAGTCAAAGGTTCTACCTTAACTTGCTGGGATATTTAAACATCCACAAGAGAATAATGAGCCTTGCATTTTAAGGAAGAAATATAACAGCTCTTTCATCTGTTAGGTAGAAAACTTCATCATTATCTGTAATTATACTTGGTACAATCCATAAAAAATGTTCCTTCTTGGCACTCATAGAAACTTTCTTTCCAGGCCAAACCAGATCAAGTCTACAATATTGAGAAAAGGGGCTATGCCCCCCTCCCCTCCACTGCATTCCACATCCAGACTGAGGCTCTGCACAGTGCTATTTACCTTTACAAGAACACACGTCACTTGCTGGCTCATTGAATAGGCATTTCATCTAGTTTGGCCTTCACAGAATCTTTTTTTTTTAATTATTTAAAACATTTATATACCACCCTATATAAAATCTCAGGGCAGTTTACAATTTAAGCAGCAACTAAAACCTAAAAATCATATAAAACAGATTATATGTAACATACATAAAACTACAACTTTAAAACATCATAAACTAAAACCTGATGAAACAGGTATGTTTTCAAAAGTTGTTTAAAAACAATGGGGACATTCTGAGATGGGGACATTCTGATTTCATTAGGGAGTGTGTTCCAGAACCTCGGAGCAAGCCTAGAGAAGGCCCAGTTTGGGGTTGCCACCAAGCAAACTGGTGGCAACTGCAACTGGACCTTCCTCCATGGTCTTAAAAGGCGGCAGGGTTCATGAAGAAGAATGTGCTTCCTTAAATACCCTGGGCCCACGCCATTCAGGGCTCTATAGGTAATAACCAGCATTTTGTATTTTGCCCGGAAACTAATGGGCAGACAGTGTAGTTCTTTTAAAACAGGAGTAATGTGGACTCTATGGGTGGCCCCAGAGACGAACCTGACTGCCACATTCTGCACCAGTTGCAGTTTCTGAACTATGTACGAAGGCAGCCCAATACAGAGCACATTGCAGTAGTCAAGCCTGGATGTTACCACTGTTTTAAGGTCGTTTGTCTTGAAACATGGACGTAGCTGGAGTATCAGCCAGGGAGAGGTTTGGGTCCAGAAGTACTCCCAAGCTACATACCTGATCTTTCAGAGGGAGTGCAGCCCCATCCGGAACAGGCAGACCTAAACCACTTCCTAAGTTCCGGCCTGCCACGACAAGTACCTCCATCTTGTTTGGATTCAACTAGAGCAGGCCTGCTCAACTTAGGCCCCCCAGCTGTTTTTGGACTACAACTCCCATAATTCTCAGCCACAGCAGCCAATAGCCAGGAATTATGGGAATTGTAGGCCAACATCTGCAGGAGGGCCGAAGTTGAGCAGGCCTGAACTAGAGTTTGCTCTCCCTCATCCAGCCCATTACCAATTCTGTAGACTTGCTGAAGCCAGACACAGTCACTGTGCTAAAAAGTGGTTTGCAAACAGCTCTCTACGTGAGTTGCTGCATTCAACTCTGAGCACAAACCAGTTGATCTGATCTGGCTCTGTGTCAGCCAGAGTGCTGGAGGGTAACAGCAGCAGCATTGCACTCTGGCTGAACCACAGCAGACTGGGGTTTGCCATTTTCAATGAAATCTACACAACAGCATTCCCCGGCGGTTAAGAAGGGAAGGGTTCCCAAAAACTTCAGTGATGGGCTGCAGAAGCTGCCTATACAAATATCCACACACCCAGAAGCTTTGCCAGAAAGAAGCTGGGAAGAGATACAGATATCTTCTGTGGTGAGACAAAGCCCCTGATCCAGTTAGCAAAGACCCCTGTCCTTCAAGCACACACTCAGTGTTGTTCATTTCATTGGCCTTCAAGCTGGGCCAGGGAGGCCAATACATGCACATTTACTTCTAGCATGATTCAGTCTTCTTCAGCAATGGCTGGTAAGGTGAGGTGTGCTGCATACTGAGAGGCCACTGCCACTGCACAGAAACTGAGGAAGAGGGAATCCTGGTTTCCAAACTGGTTTCTCAAGATGGTAGTCTAAGGGGTACTAGGTCAGTGCCCCAGCAGGGTGAGAGCCAGGACATTAGCAGATATGGGGCAATCCCAGCAGCTCTCGTGGTGGCTCCACCATTACCTCACAAGGCCTGCCAGTAGGGTTGCCAACATTGCATTGCTTGGAAGAAGGACACAAGTTTGGGGGAACTATGGGGGGGGACTGGCTGGGGGGCCAGCAGGTGTATGCAGTGGTAATCAAGAGCCTGAGTATCATTGATGTATACGTTATTGAATTCTATGCTATTGAATAGTGCCAGCATTGTTATAACATATTCAGGTTATACCACTTTTCAGCCAAAAACTTCTCAAAATAAGAAGCTGTTCGCCCCGCCATCAAAATGAGGGACAAAAGCTGTCCCTATAGAGACCAACATTTCATCCCTGAAATGAGGGATGTCCCGCATGATGAGGGGCAGCTGGCCACCCTACCTGCCATTAAAAGTGCTGTGTGCCCCTTAGTCTGCTTCTCATCACACCAGTTCACTGGGCACCCCTGCTATTTTTGAGTCGTTTAGCTACCAGACATGATGTCATTTTTCAGGCAGATTCCTTACTCCTTTTAAGACAGGCAATCAGAGAAGACAAGGAAGCGGAGGCGGGTACATATGCAAAGTGGATCTGGTGGATAGTGACGCTCTCCTAACTATGTCTGATGCAAATCTGAGCAGGCTGCCATTGAGAGGGATCCAGGTTGTTCACTTGTGGAGAGTTAACCTTCAACTGGGCTCTTTAGCAGGCTGTTTTATAGCTGCTTCTCTCATACAAACAAAGAAAACTTAGGTAGATTCACTTAAAGATTTATTCAGCAACAACTCCATTGTTTCCTTCTCCTGTCTCTCCCTTTTCCTTTCTGACTCCACCCTCACACTTTCTACAGGATGCCCAAAGGGACAAACATCCAAACAACAACTACACAAAAGATAACTAGATAGAATAGCACAGGAGATGGGGCCTATGATGGCCTATGGGGCCAATTCTGGACTTCAAACTTTACTGAATGATGAGTTGCCAACCTTTCATTTCAGAAATTATGTTACCTGTATGAGGCCAGAGAGCAGGACTATTAAGGGAAGCTGCTACAACTACATGGGCATGTTGATCTACTTCACCCACAGTGCCTCCCATAGCTGAAGAAAGTGTTAGAGGTGGTTGATTTTTACCCACAATAGGTAAAACAGCAGAGCACTAAGGAATGAGCACACACTCCAGTTACAGAGTAGGTAGCAGAGGATGGTTTGGATATTGCAGCTATTTAGAGAAAACACATGGAGATCCTTGTATGACTAAACACTAAACATTTATTGGTTAAATACACTTAGGTTGGAAAGACCTATCTCTAATCTAAAGGACTACATAGTGGAGATAGGTAAGGAGAGAGAGAGAGAGAGAGAGAGAGAGAGAGAGAGAGAGAGATGTTTCCATCCTCTCTCTAGGAGGAAAGGAAGGATTGTGACTCCGCACAGGAAGTGCTGCAGAGTCAGTTCAGGGGTCATAGAGTAGGGACAGATAGGGAGACCCTGACTCACTGTCTCTACTCCCAATGCCCCTAGTGGTCATTAGGACAGTTGGTGCAAAAGGTCGATGCACTGGAAGTTCTGAAGCTGCTACAACTACATGGGCATGTCGCTCTACTTCACCCACAGTGCCTCCCATAGCTGAAGAACGAGGCTATTCTCACGAGCAGCAAAAACAGGGCTTGAGGTCTGAAGGCGGGGTTAGCACTCCCGTGTGAAACCTCGGCAAGCTCTCAAACAGGGCTCTGTCAAAAGAGGGTCACCCAGTTCCCAGCCCCTCCTCTAAAACCAGGTTTAGCAAGCAGGGGAGGTTGCCTACCCCCTCCCAGTACTCGTGTGAAACCACGGAACGCTGCGGAAGGCGGCCTATTCGGAGCTACCATAGAGCCTGCATACCAGAGTGGGCTGCAAAGCAAGCAGAATGTTTGGGGAAAGCCTGGCCAGCCACAGCACTCAGCAGCATTCGCTCCAGCTTTCTTAAAGTGACAGGCACCTTGCAAATGAGCCCAAGGGAAAACAGGAACATGCCATCCACCCCATGCCAGCATCGTGAGAGAGCAGCAGCCCCATCACCTGTGTAGACCCTGCAGCTACCCTCCAGTGCCTTCCTCCCACTGCTGCCCCAGCGGTGATACCCCCCGCAACCCCCAAGGCAAGGACAACATCCCCCTCCCTCGCCCTTTCCAGGCTGAAATTGCACAAGTGATGGAGCTGCTGCTCTCCCCTGCCTGGTGCCAGCGGGCGGGGGGGGGGAGGAGGGAGGGAGTATCCACTATATGGTAAGAAGAAGCCCGCAGCAGGGAGGCAGCATCAAGGGAGAGAGCTGCTGCCATGGGGAGAAGGGCTTCCATTGGCGGGGACCCACCAGTGCTCGCTTCCCAGAGGCAGCAGGAACAGTACACACAGCAAAGAGTGTTCCTTGCCAGCAGGTGACATCATGGCACAAAAAGGCACAGGAGCTCAAGGCAACAGCCTTGCAGATGTTTGGCCTAGGGCAATGCTCTCTGCACATGCTCAGAAGCACTGTAATCCTAGTGAGCTTCCCACTTGAGGAAAGATGCTGGGGCCAACGCCTTGAAACACAGCCCCCCTTGTTTGTGCTAGACTGCCCAATGGCCACCCTCGCCTGAGAGGCGAGAGGAGGTGGGGTGTCCTGACAGTGAAGCCTGGGGGCCTTTGGTTGGCGGATAGGCATGTAGGGTGTTGCAAGACAGTATGGCAGGGTGCACTTTGTAGGGAGATAAGAAGGCTGCCTCTCCTCAAGGGGGGAGGGCGGTCCCGGTGCGAGATCCCTGGGATGAAAGAGAATCCTCAGTCAGGCCCCCAAAGAGATGGGTGGGGTGCAGAAGGATGGGTGGCAAGGGGCACCGTTGATAGGATGGCGTGTGTGTGGAAGAACTGGTCGCCCATTCGCCTGCTTGCTCACTTGCCCGTCTGCTCGCTCGCTCCCTCCTCGCCACTTGCAGGTTTGCTCGGCCCTCCCCGCCCACCTGTTCTCTTGCCATCTGCAGGACTGTGTTGCACAGACGATGCAGAATGAGCTGAGCGGTGTTTGTGTGTGTGCGTGTGCGCGCGCACACATGTCACTTTTCCTTTGTACAGCTGTCACCGGGGCAGGTGCCCAGCTTCACTTTGGTCCCTGGGCCCACTCCAACCTGGCTAGATACCTCTGCAGGGTCAGCAACCTCCCTTTTCTGTTCGCAGGGGGCGGTGGGGGTGGCCAGGGAGTCCTGCTGCTGGGAGGCAGTTCAAAAGGAATTGGGCTAGAGATGCGCTCAGCAAAGGCGCTGAAGGAGCAGCCCAAGAATTAAGCCCCAGCCCTGCTCAAAATCCAGGGAAAGGCAGGGCAGGGAGCAGAAGCAGTCTTACCAGCGCTCTCCTCCTTCCCAAGCAGGTGGAGGCTGTTCCAGGTGGGTCTGACAAGGTCTCCTACAGGCAGGAAGCAGGCAGGATGGCCGGCCGGCCTTCCCACAGGCAGGGGAGCCCCTTCCTGGCGCGCAAAGGGCCCTACCGCGCATCCCACCTCTGGCGGTGGCAGCAGAACTGGCTGCTGCTGACCAGGGCCACTCCGCGCCGCCCACGGCGGAGCCCATTGCACCCTGCAAAGGGATGCGGGGATGCGCTCCATACCAGGAGAGTGCAGGGCCCTCAAAAATGTGGGCCCCGTAGCATATGGCCAGTTGACGAGGTGGGTGGGTGAGTGGGCAGATGTACAGCATCACCCACCCGCCTGGAGGTACTGTTACCCCGGGACCATGGGGCCGTTGCCCATGGCCCCCGAGGTGTGGGGGAGGCATTGAACGGCTGCTGCGGGGTTCCCTGACGCCGCTGCCACAAGGCCAAATAGCTGATCGTTACAAGTATTCTAGCTGTCACGCCCTCGAGCTCTGGCAGCGAGGAGGAAGGGGAAGCTGTCAACTTTCCTGCCGATTCAGGAGTGTCTGAGGGGCAGAGCCTGGCTGTCATCATTCATGAAACGGCTGTGGTAGATCCAACTAATGATTTAGAGCAGGCACAGCAACCTGAGTCAGCAGAAGGCGTGAGGGACCAATCAGAAGAACAACTATGCAACAAAAAACTGACACCACAACAACGCAGGCGCACTAAACGCAGGACGCAATTAGAATCTATTAGAAGAAGCAAACGCCTCTTGCTGAAGACTGATAAGCCGTGAATTATTGCCAGCTGGGAGCTATCGGCTTGCACTATAAATCCTGTCACCAGCTGTCTACTCCTTGCTGAAAAACAACGTACGTCATTCAGTCGACAGCATTCAGCCAAGCCGTGAACTTCCCTGGCATTTGGCCAGACCTTGACACTAGCCACCATGTTTGCGGCCAGGGGCAGGGTTGGAACAGGACCCTTTGGTGGTGGTGGGTGGAGTGGGAGCGACCACTGGACTGACTGTCTGCCCAAGCATCGCTGATTCGGCCTCATGGTGGCAATGGCAGCGGCGGGGGGGGCTCGTGGTGGCAGCATGAGGCTCACAGCAGCGGTGGGGGGGCCTCACGGCGGGGGCAGTCCAGGTGCCCAATTTGCCTGGGTGTGCCACTGAACCCACCCGCCCACCCTCTGTGCCATCATCAAGATACAGAGGGTAGTAGTGCCAATGAGGGTGGACAGGTGTGGGCGACACTTTGCCACTCACTCTCCCACCCTGCTGGCACTGCAAGAGTGGCAAGTGGCAGCATCAAGGCAGGTAGGTGATGGGGACACCCTCCCCCGATGCCCACCCTCCTACGCCCATGCTGGGTCTCTTTGTTTGGCTCTCATCCTTTGTCCCTCCTGGATCTGGGGTGTGCGTTGGGGGTGGCGGCTCTTCCTTTGCCTGGCAGCTGCAGCTGCTCTCTTCTAACTTCCTTCTGTCCCTGCCTTGTTGTGGGCTGGGAGATTTGGGCATTGGGACGGAGTTCATGCCTTTGACAGTGCTGCAGTTGCCAGGAAAGCGTTAACTGAGGCTACCAATCAGGGAGCTGCAAAGTGGGACTGCAGCTTGGAGCCCTCTGAGTGGTCTCCTTGGGTCATGTGGACCCCCCACACACACACACACACCCGGCCACTCAGGGGGATGATGCTGCCAGGGGCAGGGCTGGAGGACCAACATGGCAAGCTGTGGCTGACTGCCTTGAAGGTAACCCTATAAAACTGATCGGCAGTCTCTCATGTTCGGGGTTATGTTCGGGAAATAGGGTTATAGCTGTATGCAGGGGGTCACTCTGTTTTCTGCTCGTGTGAATAGCTTCCAAGTCTGTGAAAGACAGCTGTGGAAAGACCACCTCATACACTGGCAGTGCCATGTGCATCAGTGTGTATAATGGTCCACTAGAGTGTGGTGTTTTTGGTTACTCCATTCCTTGAGGGGGGGGAGGGGCTGACAAACAGCAAGCAGCAATTGCATAGAAACCAGTCTGCACTTTCCTCTCTAACTCTGTACATAGTGAGGCTAGTCTCACGATGGGGGAAATCCAGGCTACAGGAGCCCAGCCTGGTTTTCCCCCATCATGAGAACCACCGTGCTCGTGGGCAAGCCTGGTGGTTCTCTGGTGGCCAGCCCACCAAAGTAGCCCTCCCCTTAAATGAGGTTAGCAGAGTGAGCGCTCCACTAACCCCATTTTGGCGATCGTGAATCATCACGGTGTGGCTCCGCATTGCGGTGACTCACAAGGACACCCCCCACTGGGAGGATAAAACAAGCCTCCCAGTCTTGGGGATCTCCCCAGGATGTCCCGCGCACTTGTGTGGGTCACCCTGGGACTTCCGGGGGCCGAATGGCCCCCGATCTCCGCAGCCCCTACCAGTTCTGTGACGGAGCCGGTAGCTGTGTGGGTGGCCGATCCAGCCACCCAGGGCTCCTCAGGTGATTGTCTGTGGGGAGAGCGGGCTAAGCCTGCTCTCCCCACGAAACCCCTCTGGAGCATCACACGGAATGTGTGATGCGCCTCAATATCTATTTCATTTCATTAAAATATTAATATTCCTGATTCTACTTCACTGTCTGGTCCTTGTATGCCACAACTCCTTCTTCTGGATTCTAAATAGGGGTGAGCTTAACTATAGGTGTATAGACTTGCTAGGCTTGTGGACTCAATATGCATTAGCTACACTGTTTAAGTAGGTGAATGAAGTGTCAACAATCCAGCTGACTTTACTAAAAAAAACAACCCAAAAAAGCTCACTTTACCCAAATAATCCTGAAAGCCAGGCTAAATTTCTGGCTTTTATTTATTTATTTATTTATTTATTTATGTTCCATTTCTATACTGCCCTTCCAAAAATGTCTCAGGGCGGTTTACACAGAGAAATAATAAATAAATAAGATGGATCCCTGTCCCCAAAGGGCTCACAATCGAAAAAGAAACATAAGATAGACACCAGCAACAGTCACTGGAGGGACTGTGCTGGGGGTGGAGAGGGCCAGTTACTCTCCCCCTGCTAAATAAAGCGAATCACCATGTTAAAAGGGGCCTCTTTGCCAAGTTAGCAGGGGTTAAAAAAAACAAGGCAACTGGGCCAGAGGTTAAAAAAATCCAGCTAGACCCATTATTCTCTGATCATTTGGCAACTGCACTGAACTTTCTTTTCCCTTGAATGGAAAGAGTGGTGAGTGGTATTTCTGTACATAAAGAGTATGCCAACAGTACAGAAGTAAGCTTTCCCCTCTTACTACAGGAACACCTTATGCAGGAGGCTGAAAATGAACTCCATTCTTCCATGAAATATTTGACAAATCTGTGTCACGCTCAGAACTGCTCTCAAGACCATTTAAGGGTTGGACAACAAAAATGGTTAATAGTGACAGCGTAATTGGTTGTATACCATACTGACATCTAAAGAAAAGTTTTTGCTCAGGCATTCTTTCCCCATGCCATTTAGCTGGCCTACCTAACTCTACCAACTCATATCACTTTTATACAGTGATACGTACCATAGCTTCCCATAAATAATCCTGGGAACTGTAGTCTGGCCAGGGTGCTAAGAATTCTGTGATAAGATTCTGAGCCTGCCCACAGAACTGCAATTCCCAATATTCCCTGGGGAGAATTTTACATGTTTAGTCTGTAGTGTGCACATACCCTAGGGAGGATTTAGCATTAAATCTTGCCACATTTACAACCCCAGCCTTCTCCAAGGAACCCAAGGCAACATTCATGGCCTTGTCTACCCAACATTCCTGTGAGGTAGGTTCGTTTAAAAGATGGTGACTGGCCCAAAGTCACCCAGTGAGCTTCATAGCTGAGCAGGGATTTGAACCCAGGTCTTTCTAACTGCACAAAGGGTGCTCTTTGTGTAATAGTAGCCAATACTTTGGTAACATTAATGGTAACAGAGGCTCGGTTCTTTATTCCAAGGCCCAGGAGCCAGCAGCAGGCCCCCATCAACCCCACGTGTGGGGCCCTGACTAATTCTTTATTGGACCTGTGCAAAGCTTTGGCTGAAGTTAAATGCTCTGCACAATCCTCCTGGCACAATGCAGAGACCGTGGTTCCCCAACATTCCCACCAGCCACTGTTCCCACTGGCACTTTGCCCAGCACCAGTGGAGTTCTTACGGGAAACTGAGCCCTCTTGAGCCCCTGAACTGTGCTGGAAGGCATGCACAGAGTTCTGGGAAGTGCATTCCCATGACAGCTCTTAAGGGAGGCCTTCATCTCTCTTAAAGGGCCCTCCCCGCGTTGAGACTAGCACAGCACAGTGGGAAATGACTCTCACGTTGAAGATCTTGACACAAAATGACCCCCTCTTGAAAAACAGTTCATTGGGCTAGGGCAAACTCTCAACTTCTCTCTTTTGTGCACAACTGTCACACACACACAGAGAGACAAACGCTTTGTAGTGGGTGCTCACAGCCAAATCAAAAAGCTGTCTATGTTTGCAGAAAAGACTGTTCCTGGAGAGGGACACGGTTCTCACCACAGCAATGTTTTGTTGCTCAGTAAAAGGGAAACTGTGTGACCCTGAGTAAAAAGTGGGGGGGGGCATTTTGAAAAGCTGCAAGCAAGCTATTGCCAAGCCGTTTTTGATTTCACAACACTCCCTGCAACCAGAACAGTTGGTGCACGGCTGTGACTTTTGCCCAAGTCATCTCCTTCCAAACAAGGCCCTTTTGATAATGAAAAATGACAAAGCTTCACACCTGGAACGTGGCTGTTGCTGAGCTGCATCCTGCACCAGTAAGGGCAGGACAGCAGGGTTAGCTAAATACGAGCTCAGCTGCGGGGCTGACTCACTGCTTGTTCCTGGAACTGTCTGAAGGAGGAAAGGATGCTGTGGGTAGGCTCTGTATCATCTGGGTTAGGGCCGGTAGCAGATGGGCCTAAAATCATACTTCCATGTGGGTTTAAAATAGAATAGCACCCACAATCAGCTGAATGGGGAAATGTGCAAATGCTTGTCACACAAAGGAGGCTGCTTCTGCTGCTGCTGCACTGCAAAGTCTTTAGGTTCACACTGAAGCATGAGGTGTTTGATCAGCAGCCTCTGCAGTCAGTATGGAGAGTATGTATGAGGCAATCTGATCTGGCTCCGATTCACACTAGGATTCCACCCCTGGGAGCTTTTACACACAAACCAGGTTAATCACAAAGGTTACAGAACCTGACACAGAGCCATAGTGCCCAATCAGCAGCCTTGCTGCAGCTTTGTATCCACACATCAAGGTCCTTGTGTCAGATCTTGAAATAACTGCTCGGTGAATCCAAACTCACGCCGGAAAATATCAAAGCACTTGGAAAGTGGGAGAAGGAACAGACGGAAAGCAGCCCAGGCTCCGAAGAGCAGGCATTAGAGTTGCTCCATGGTGGAAGAGGTTGGCCCTGGCAAGCCCCTCACCCTGCTTCCCGTTGCCTCTCACAGGCCTCGCCTAAAGGCTCTGCATCTTTGCCCTGCAACACGGAGCAGGCAGGCAGAAAGGAGAATCAGGCCAGAGGCAGAGGATAAAAGGCCACCCACTGCAAAAAAAAAAAAAGGGGGGGGGGAGTTGGAAGTGCTTGGAAAAGACATTGGAAGATAAGAAGCTGCCTTACACTGAGTCAGACTTTTGGTCCACCCAGCTCAGTATTGTTTCCAGTGACTGGAAGCAGCTCTCCAAGGTTTCAAGCAAGCGTCTCTCCCATGGCTACCTTGAGATGCCAGGGAGTGAATGTGGGGCCGTCTGCATGCAAAGCAGATGCTCTGCCCCACCCCACCCCCTGAGCCACAGTCCTTCCTATCCCGCATCAGAGCTCATGATGTGTACACCTGTCCCACTTGTTTAAGAAAGAAACTGAATTTTTAACAAAAGAATAAAAGAATAATTAAAAAGGAACAAAAATGGTTGACACACTATGGTAAGCAATGTCTTTATCAAACCACCGCCAGCTGCTTAAAAACTGTTGTCTGTCTCCAGCTTGACATCGCCCCCATGTGTAGGTCATGGCTGGGAAACGGCTCGGTGCTCCTTTCGTCACTTCGACACTCCCCCACTCTCAGTCGCCCCCACCCAAAGCGGTTCTTCAGCCTCAAAAGGGCCACCAGGCTTAGGCTACAGTCACCCACATAAAGGGCCATTCGGCCCTCTCTTATTCCCTCAGTATGAAACCAGAGGCAAGAAAGAGTTTGATTAATCAGGGTCACAGTTCGTCACTAACATACCCTAACCCTAACCCTATATAAAGAGGGGAGAAGGATTCATTTTTACATAAAGATTGCTTAATTTGCATCCCAGGCTGCTTTAGGTGTTATTCCTTCCCAGAGGTCGCTGCCAAAATCTCTTCACCACGTAGGAGTACAGAGAGGAGAGTGACATTTAAATGTCCCTATCATGTGCACCAGCCTAAAATGCATGGAGCAGGAGCATTAGCATACCAGCATTAGCTGTCCCCGTGGCTATGTGAGATGCAAATGTTAACTGCGCATTTGTAACAAAGCCGACGATTCTGTGCATACTTACTAGGAAATAAATCACATTAAATTCAGTGATTTTTACTCCCAAGGAAACACAGTCAGGATCAGGCTGTACTCTTAAGAAGAATTCCATTTGTTTGCAAGTCACCTGTTTTACATGTCTGGGCAATCATAATGACAGTTCCATTCTAATAATGGGTTATAAGTCTACTGTTATAGACTGGTGGTTGCCTTGGAGCAAAGAGGTGTTGACAGGGAAGAAAAATCAACATCTACTTGCAATAAATCAAAAAGCCAAATGGGAATTGGCTGAATATTGTCAGGAAACACAAACAAAGATCAAATTCACATAACCACATTTGAGGCATAATCCAATTCATGAAACTTGCCCCCACACACTAAATGTGTGTGTGGCAAGCTGGCTTCTTGAATTGGCCCACATGAGCCAACTATTATCAACAAACACATTATGGCCAGCATCAGACAATCCAGATGGGTGGCGATGCAAATTTTTTAAAAAGCATGCACACACTCCAAATTACTCCACAATGCTACAGCAATATTTCAACTATTTAAATACAAAACAAGATTATAAGCTTACACACACACACACACACACACACACACACACCCTGCGGTACATATCTAATGGTTTGGGATCAAGATACTTAAAGGACAGTCTCCTTGCATAAAGCCATACTTATCCTTTAAGATCATCAGGGGAGGCCATGTGGGACGGAGCTATAATTATATGCATGGGTTCCCAGAACCCGTGCACAGCTGCCATTGGGGCTGCCGTGCTCGCTGCAATGGGCACCCAACGGCAACCCCCTGGTGCCCCTTTTCTCCTCGCCGTGGGCATGGCACCCCTTTTATTCCAACCATATGCGCAGTGGCAGCAGCCTTCCTGAGGGGGCAGCCTGCTGTTCAGCCACTACCACTGTGGGCGGCGGGGAGAGAAGAGATGCCCCGTGCAAAGGTGGAAAGAAAAGGGGCACCACTGGGGTATGTCACAGGGGAGGGGCACCACTGGGTTGGGGGCCAGGCAGCCCAAACATGGACCACCTCTGCCCTCCCTATGCTATAGGGAGGCCATTTTGAACATTCTTCCCCATTTTGAACATTCTTCCCCTTTCTACGGTATGTTGGGCAGGTATGCATGAAAGGTTTGTTTCTGTTGTGGTGCCCAAATTGTAGAACTCATTGCACCAAAGTATTTGTCTGGTTTTCTTGCTGTCTTGCCACCTCCTAAAGACATTGGATTATTTTTAATTTGAATTGTTAGGTGTCTTGGCCTTTAAAAAAACAAAAACTGAAGGTGAGATAAAAATATTTGCATAAGTAAATAAAATAAAATGTAAACTTCTTCCTCACTTCCAGTCAGCTCACCTTCTTTATGACAAAAACTGAAGGTGGGATAAAAATATTTGCATAAGTAAATAAAATAAAATGAAAACTTCTTCCTCACTTCCAGTCAGCTCACTGTCTTAACCATCTGGTTAAGGTTGGACTCACAATCACACCTCACCTTTGCAGGGGCGAGGGGCCCATTAGAATGGTCTGCCCAAGAAGGTTATTGGATCCAACAGAGTTCCAAGAAGCCTTGCAGGGATTTCGTGTTGGCTTTGCCAGTGATCCTGTTGATGCCCTGGTGGAGAATTGGAACAGCAAGCTCACCAGGGCAGTAGACATGATAGCACCAAAGCGTCTTCTCCGACCCGCTTCAAAATTGGCCTCTTTGTATATGGAAGAACTACGGGGACTGAAGTGGCAAAGTAGATGACTGGAGCGCAAGTGGAAGAAGACTCGACTTGAATCTGACAGATTACAACATAGAGCACATTTGAAGATCTATGCTCTGGCAATACGTGCAGCAAAGAAGCGATTCTTTTCGGCCTGTATTGCGTCCGCAAGTTCACGTCTGGCGGAGTTGTCCAGGGTTGTGAGAGGGCTAGTGAGTGCCCCTCCTCCCTTGAATCAGAGTTTGGAACCATCTATTACCTGCTGTGATGTGTTTAATGGTTTTTGTGTGGATAAAATCTCTCATATTCGGGCCGACTTGGATTTAGACCCCACAATTACTGTGATGTCTGGAGGTGTCCAACAACTCCTCTTATGTGGTTAGGCTCGATCAGTTTCAGTTTGTGACTCATGAGGATGTGGACAAGCTGCTTGGAGCGATGCAGTCTACCACCTGTTCTCTTGACCCTTGCCCAACGTGGCTAATACTATCTGGCAGGGAGGTTGTCGTAGAAGACCTGGTAGAGATCATAAATGCTTCTCTGGGGAAAGGCAGGATGCCTCCTTGTCTTAAGGAGGCAATTATTAGACCACTTAAGGAGGCAATTATTAGACCACTTAAGGAGGCAATTATTAGACCAAGCCTGCCCTGGATTCCTCAGAGTTGAGCAACTATAGGCCTGTCTCCAACCTTCCGTGGCTGGGCAAGGTAATTGAGAGGGTGGTGGCCTCCCAACTCCAGGCAGTCTTGGATGAAACTGATTATCTAGACCCATTTCAGACCGGCTTTTGGGTGGGCTATGGGGTGGAGACTGCCTTGGTCGGCCTGATGGATGATCTCCAATTGGGAATTGACAGGGGAAGTGTGACTCTGTTGATCCTTTTGGACCTCTTGGTGACTTTTGATACTATCGACCATAGTATCCTTCTGGAGCGTCTGAAGGGGTTCGGGGTGGGAAGCACTGCTTTGCAGTGGTTCCACTCTTACCTCACAGGCAGATTCCATATGATGTCTTTCGGGGACTGTTCTTCAAAAACTGAACTCTGGTATGGTGTCCATATTGTCTCCGTTGTTGTTTAACATCTAAATGAAACCGCTGGGAGAGATCATCAGGAGATTTGGTGCAGGGTGCTATCAGTATGCTGATGACACCCAAATCTATTTCTCCATGTCAGCGTCATCAGGAGAAGGCATAAACTCCCTAAATGCCTGCCTGGAGGCAGTGATGGGCTGGATGAGAGGTAACAAACTGAGACTGAATCCAGATAAGATGGAGGTACTTATTGTGCAGGGTTGTAACTCGGGAGATGATTTTGATCTGCCAGTTCTGGATGGGATCACACTTCCCCAGAAGGAACAGGTACGCATTCTGGGGGTGATTCTGGACACAAAACTCTCCCTGGTGTCTCAGGTTGAGGCAGTGGCCAGAGATGCCTTTTATCAGCTTCAGCTGATACGCCAGCTGCATCCATTTCTTGAGATAAATGACCTCAGAACAATAGTACATCTGCTGGTCACCTCCAGACTTGACTACTGCAATGCACTCTATGTGGGGCTGCCTTTGTACTTAGTCCGGAAACTGCAGTTAGTCCAGAATGTGGCAGCCAGATTGGTCTCTGGGTCATCTCGGAGAGACCATATCACTCCTATCTTAAAACATCTACACTGGCTGCCGATACGTTTCCGGGCAGAATACAAGGTTTTGGTTATAACCTATAAAGCCCTAAACAGCTTGGGCCCTAGGTATTTAAGATAATGTCTTCTTTGCTATGAACCGCACCGTCCAAGATAATCTGGAGAGGTTTGTCTGCAGTTGCCACCAGCTCATCTGGTGGCTACTCAGGGACAGGCCTTCTCCATTGCTGCCCCAAGGCTTTGGAACACACTTCCAGCTGAAATAGAGCCTCCCCATCTCTTATAACTTTTAAAAGGGCAGTCAAGACACATTTGTTCACCCAGGCTTTTAATCAGATGTGTTTTAATTGTATTTTAATTGCTTTAACTTTTAAAATTTTAATTGTTGAAATATGTTAATCTTTTTTATTGGTTGTTTTTATTGTTTTGTAAACCGCCCAGAGAACTTGCATTTTGGGCGGTATACAAATATACCGGGTGGCAAACATACATACATACATACATAATTTATCTGCTTCCATCACCTACCATGATGGCATGCCCTCTTCTCATGGGAGAAGGGGAAGGCTTGTAATTATCCCCCAACCCATCCAGTTCACATAGGGAGAAAATTGTGACTGAAATCCATGATTTCTTCTTTCCAGAGCAGAGTTCAATGGGGCTTCTTTTCTATTTAGTGGGTGGGGAGAGAACCAAAGCAATTCTGTTTCCAAACAGCAATTTGACTGCCGAGGCAAAGATCAACATATAGTTGTGATCTGATTCTATCAAATGTCACACACCAAAGCAGTTGTTGAGTTACTAAAGTGTTAATAAATGTAGTCCAATCCTGTGCATGCATGTTTAGTCAGAATTAAGTCCAGTTAAGCTCCACAGTACTTATTCCCTGCTAAGTGTCATAGGATTGCAACTTTCATTTGTTTTTGTTTTCTTCCATCACAAATGCTGATGCCATTTGTATTTTCTGCCTCAGGCATCAAAACATCTTGGGTTATCTCTGCAAATAATAGAAAATAATGTTTACACACTTGATATTAGTCCTCAAAAGCCAAGAAGTCAACATGGTACTTGTTTCTACTGACTGATGTATTTTAAATGAAAATTGTTTATTGCAGTGAATTTTGCTATGAAAAATCCCATTCTAATATGTGGCTTGGAATGAAGAAATTATGGCAGTCTCTGCAGAGGTTGTAAGACCTCCAGAAAATACTGGGCTGTTGCCTACCCATCGATGTGGAAAAATATATCCTAGAATATTTAGCAAATGGCTTCCAAATCCTGTTAATACAGATATGTTAGAGTTGGAAAAGCTTTATTAGGTCATTTGGATAAGTTATCTCACCAAGAATGAAAATTTTCCCCTTGTTATGTCTACTTCTAATCATTTCAAGGGAAGCTACTTATTTTAAAATGTTAACTGCACATGATCTCACAACTTCACTCAAAGAGGCAGATCACGCTCCAGCTAGATCCAACAGAAACTCTTGTGTTGATGTTTATCCAAGCTGGAAGGCCTTCCTTGAAGTTCAGGAATACAGACCTTTGTCATATCAACTAAAATGTATTTGACGCACTCCGGTGGTATATTAACATAGTTTGTGCCTTGAATGTAGATTAGGATGAAAGAGCCAACTCATTTCCCAACCCCCAAAAGGAGTCTGAGTGTAAGACACAGGAACTATCCACATACGAGTGAAAGAAGAATAAGAAAGTTTAGCTTTGCTCATGCTGGCATTGAAGCACTGTCTGTGTCTTGATAAGGACTGATTCACAGACTAGTGAAAAGACACAACAGAGGCCAGGGAAATGTCAGCATCTTCATGCCTTGCTTAAAGGCTGCCTGGAGGCGTTCAGCTGGCTGTTGTTGGAAACAATGTGAAATTAAGCCCTATTCACACATGTATGTACAGTATACATGGGTACAGATGTGCACACAGATCCGAACACACTACAGCAGTACACTTCCTATCTGCACCATGCATTTAAGGGGACTGTACACAGATTCACTTTTAAAATAAATGAAGGTTCACATGTAGGAATGTATAGACATCTATATGCTCATGCAGCACTATGTCCGAATAGGGCTTTAGATGGGCCTTGATGTGATCAGGAAAGGAACTGAAGATTCAGCAGGCAGATGTTGCAGTCCCACAGATTTATAGCTTCATGGGACAGTGGGCTGAGTGTATCCTCTTGTTTAACTTAGACATATTGGACAGCATTCAGTGTAAGACTTGTGCAAGTGGAACACACCTGCTCATGCAATGAGGAAGGGTGGTTTTCAACCCCCTGTCTCCCAATCTGCTCCTGAGGATTCCCAACTTAGGCTTTATCTCTGTCAGTGACAGAGTTCTGCAGATATAGAGATAGAGATAGAGATATAGCTTTGCTAACTTGGCAAAGAGGCACCTTTTACTGTGGTGATTGTCTTTATTTAGCAGGTTGAGAGTAACTGGCCCTATCCACCCCCAGCACAGTACCTCCAGTGACTGTTGCTGGTGTCTATCTTATGTTTCTTTTTAAATTGTGAGCCCTTTAGGGACAGGGATCCATCTCATTTATTTATTTTTTCTCTGTGTAAACCGCTCTGAGCCATTTTTGGAAGGGTGGTATAGAAATCAAATGAATGAATGAGCCCCTGATGGCGCAGTGGTAAAACTGCCGCCCTGTAACCAGAAGGTTACAAGTTCGATCCTGACCAGGGGCTCAAGGTTGACTCAGCCTTCCATCCTTCCGAGGTCGGTAAAATGAGTACCCAGAATGTTGGGGGCAATATGCTAAATCATTGTAAACCGCTTAGAGAGCTCCGGCTATAGAGCGGTATATAAATGTAAGTGCTATTGCTATTGCTATTGCTATGAATGAATGAATGAATGAATGAATATAGAGATAGAGATAGAGCAGGGGCGTAGCAAGGTTGGAGTGGGCCCAGAGACGAGATTTTAAAATCCCCCCCCGCAAAGTCCAGGGCCTCCGCACACCCCAGGTCCCCAAGGATTTAAGTCTGATATTTCAAAATAAGTATGCTGCCTGGAAATACATTTCACTGAATACACACACACACGTCACAATATATAGTGATATACATTGAGTACTATACATTTGTATTACTTTTAATGCCTAGAACACACTAGAGAGATGAATTATTAAAATGGGCCCCTCGCTGCAGATTAGCAAAGGAGACTTTCAACCATGCAGGGTGAACCTATGTTTGTTTTCTCAGAATTCTGAACAAATTCAGTCAAGTTTGATTCCAGGAGATTTTTCACAGGAGGCTTTTAAAGCCCTTTAACACACCTCTCCTCTGGAATGGAGGTGCTGCATTCACATGTTGGCCAGATTGACCCTGAAGTCCCTGCGAGTTATTGGGGAGCAGTTCACACACAAGAAAAATTTTAAAAAAGCACCACACATGCTTCACAGTTCTCACTCAGACCTTCTGGGTTGCAAAACAACTTGAACATAAGTGTATTTATAAATGAATGAATGAATAAAATAAATATAATACTGTTTGTTCCAATAGTTTTTGTAATTTTCTGCCATGAAACAAGCCACTTATAGGACTTTTTAGATAGTTTTTTTTAAAGCCAGCAAATTTTCCAAGCTGTTTTAAAATAAATAGTCAGAGACTTCTCAGTCCCACCCCCCATATCCAAGCCCTATGGCAAGCAGATCCCTATATATCCAGGGTGGGGGTGAGAAAGGTAACCACAAAAAGGAGTTCACACTCTACCTGGCAAATGCTGGTCTGGGTTAAGCAGGGCAGCAAGGGGTCTTCTGCTGCAGAGAACACTCTGGCTGCCTCCTCCTTCCTGGCTTGCTTGGGCCCTACTCGAGTTCAGGCTTCACTGCGGCCTACACGGAGGCCTCCGTGGAAGCCCCGCCCACCCGCCGATCAGCTGAGAGGCGGGAGAAAAGGAGCTCTTGGCAGCCTGTCTGCTGCTTCGATTGCGGCCAGCAGAACAAGCAGGAGAGACGGCGAAGAGGGCAAGTGGCTGAGAGGCTATGGGGCTGGGCAGGGGGCAATGGGGAGTCACATGAGGTGCCCCTGGGGTGCTCCTCCAGGCAGTGGGGCCCCTAGACAACTGTCTCCCCTTGCCCAATCCTTGTTACCCGTGTGAGATAGAGATAGAGATATATAATATCTACATTAGAGCATTTTAATTTCTTGCTGGAAAGGTACACCTTTTCTTATACCCTTCAAGACCATGACACCATATCAGTCAGCCAAGAGGCATAATCTTGACTTCGAACCATTGCCCAATTCACTTTCGGGGGTAGGGGAACACCCAGGACACTGAAGTGATTAGCATATATGATATAGGAACATGCTGTCGATGACTGTCCTTCAGTGCATTGTCAAGCTATGGTGGTACAGAGCTGGTACAGAGCTTGACAAATTAGCCATGGTGCCTAGAAATTTAACTGTGATGCCTAGTCTAGGATATTCAGAGGTATCCTATCACCCACTTCTGGACTGGGAGAGGAACCCTGGCTGTAGCTTCTGTACACTTCTCCCTCTGGCTGGCTGTTATCTTGTGTTTTGCTCCCTTTAATTGCTGTAATATGTTGCACCTGGGTTCGGTTTGCCTGAGTGAGAGAGGTGGGTGAGAGAGCCACACCTGTTGGGCTTTTAAACTCTTGGCCCTTATAAAGGGGAGCAATGCTCGGGGGGTGGGGGGCCACTGGCACAGCCTGCCATTGAGCAGGCCTCCAAAGCTGGCTGCCAAAGGGGGCCAGCCTTTGGTGGCGGCCTTTGGGGGTGGGAATGAGGGCTAAGCCAAATATATTGTTTTGGACTCCTAATAGGAAGTCTCCTGCTGACTGAACTATTATTGTTGCCTAGCAATTGGCTGGGCCTGGTACAGGTATGTTGAGTTGTCCAGAGATGGGGAGGAGGGGGACAACTCTGGCACAGCTATTCCAGTGGTGGTGGGGAATTGATGAAGATACAGCACTGGTAGGTCAGCAGATGGTTACAGGGGAAGGGAATTCAGAAAGTGAATTGCTGTTTCCCCTTCCAGCAGGACTCCCATCTCTTTGACCTTGGAGAGCAGTGCCAACAACCAGAGAACCTCACCTTATGTATCTATGTATCTATGTATATATGTATCAAATTTATATACCACCCAAACTTTCATCTCTGGGCTGTTAACATAAAACAGTTAAAACACATATAAAAACTTAAAACAATTCAACAATTTAAAATCAACCACAAAATTACAACCAACAAATTTTTAAAAGCTGAAAAAGCTTGGGTGAAGAGATGGATTTTCAGATTTATTTTTTAAAAAAATTGCCAGAGATGGGGAGGATCGTATCTTAGTAGGGAGCGCATTCCACAATCTTGGGGCAGCAACCGAGAAAGCCCATCTCTGTGTAGCCACCAGACGAGTTGGTGATAACTGGAGACGGACCTCCTCAAGTGACCTCAATGGGTGGAGGGACTCATAGTGAAGAAGATGCTCTCTTAAATACCTAGGGCCTAAGCCATTTAGGACTTTATAAGTTATAACTAGAACTTTGTATTTTGCCCAGAAACCTATTGACAGCCAGTGTAGCTCCATCAGCAAAAGAGTAAAGTGGGCTCTCCAAGATGACCTGGAGACCAACCTGGCTGCCGCATTCTGAACCAACTGAAGTTTCCAGACTATGTACAAAGGCAGCCTCACGTAGAGCACATTACAGAAGTCAAGTCTGGAGGTTACCCACAAATGTACCACTGTTTTGAGGTCATTGATCTCGAGAAATGGGTACAGCTGGCGTATCAGCCGAAGCTGATAGAAAGCACCTCTGACCACTGCCACAACCTGAGAAACCAGGGAGAGGTGTGGATCCAGAAGTACTCCTAGACTGCGAACCTGTTCCTTTTGGGGAAGTGTGACCCCATCTAGAACAGGTAGATCAAAACATCTCTGGAGTTCTGGCTCACACAATAAGTACCTCTGTCTTATCTGGATTCAGCTTCAGTTTATTCTCCCTCATCCAGCCCATTACTGCTTCCAGGCAAGCATTTAGGGAGGCATCCAGGCATTTATTACTCTGTAATGCCAGGTCAGTTCAAAATAAGTCTGAGATCATCCATGACTTGATTGAAGGAGCCAATCTAGTGTGCATTACAGAGACCTGGTCAGGGGAGGCTAGTGGTCCGGTTTGGTCCCAGCTTCTCTCAGTGGGTTACTCCACGGTAGAGCAGGTGAGAGGATGTGGGCAGGGAGGTGTGGTGGGCCGAGAACTATAAGAATACCATCTCCCTTACCAGGATCCCTGTCAGAGAATTGGCCTCTATTGAATGTGTGTATCTAAGACTGGGGGCAAAGATAAACTGGGACTTCTGTTGGTTTACCGATCACCCTGCTGCCCAACGGAGTCCCTAACTGAGCTGATGGACCTGCCCAGGTTGTAATGGTGGTGGACTTCAATGTTCATTTTGGAAGTGGGTTGTCCAGACCGTCTCAGGAGTTCAGAGTGGTTATGATGACTATGGGCCTATCCCATTGGTTTCTGGACCAGCACATGATGCTGGCCATGTACTTGATCTGGTCTTTTACTCTGATCAGAGTGGTGTTCCATGGGTGGGGACTCCTATCATCTCTCCATTATCATGGACGGATCACCATCTGGTTAAGATAGGACTTGCAACCACAACCCACCTCTGCAGGGGTGAAGGATCGGTTAGATTGGCCCGCCCTAGAAAGTTATTGGATCCAATAGGATTGCAATAAGCCTTGGAAGGTTTAGAGTTGGCTCTGCTAGTGATTCTGTCGACACTGGTGCAAACATGGAATAATAGACTCACTTCAGTAGTGGGCAAAAAGGATCCTAAGCATCCTCTCCGACTTGCTTCAAAGTCAGCCTTGTGGTATTCAGAAGCTCTATGGGAGCTAAAGTGGCAAGATAGACAACTAGAGCGCAAGTAGAGGAAGACTCGGCATGAATCTGACAGGTCAAAACACACAGCACATTTGAAGATCTATGCTCTGGCAGTGCGGGTGGCAAAGAAGCGGTTCTTTTCTATTCTCATTGCTTCCACAAATACATGCCCAGATGAGTTGTCTAGGGTCATGAAGGGGCTAGTATATGCCCCTTCCCCCTTGAATTTGAACTTTGAACCATCAGTCACTTGCTGTGATGTCTTCAATGACGTTTTTGCAGATAAAGTCTCTCGCATTCGGGCTGAACTGAATTCCAGAGTTACTGCAAAGTCTATTGTGGAAGTGTCCAGCAACTCCTCTTATAGGATTAGATTGGATCACTTTCAGTTTGTGACTCCTGAAGATGTGGATAAACTGTTTCAGACTGTGTGTCCTACAACCTGTTCTCTTGACCCTTGCCCAACTCAGCTTATCTCATCTGGTAATCAGAGAGGGTTTGGTAAATAGCAATAGCAATAGCAATAGCACTTACATTTATATACCGCTCTATAGCCGGAGCTCTCTAAGCGGTTTACAATGATTTAGCATATTGCCCCCAACATTCTGGGTACTCATTTTACCGACCTCGGAAGGATGGAAGGCTGAGTCAACCTTGAGCCCCTGGTCAGGATCGAACTTGTAACCTTCTGGTAGTATAAATAGTATAAATGCTTCTCTGAGGGAGGGCAAGATGCATCTTTGTCTTAACGAGCCTATTATTAGACCTTATTTGAAGAAACCTGCATTGCATTCCTCACAATTAGTCAATTACAGACCCATTTGTAATTTTCCATGGTTGGGCAAAGTGACTGAGTGGGTAGTGGCCTCTCAGCTCCAGGCAGCTCTGGATGATACAGATTACCATTCATTTCAAACCAGCCCATTTCAAACCAGCTTTCAAGTGGGCTATGGGGTTAGGACTGCCTTGGTCAGCCTGATGGGTTATCTCCAACTGGCTATCGACAGAGGGAGTGCAACTCTGCTGATCCTTTTGGATCTCTCGCCAGATTTCAATACCATCAACCATGGTATCCTTCTGGATCACCTGAGGAGGGTGGAATAGGGTGGCACTGTTTTACAGTGGTTCCGTTCCTACCTCTCTGGTAGATTCCAGAGGGTGTCGCATCAATGCTATATAGATTATGCTCCTCCAAAAAGGATCCAACGCTGCTTCCAGATTCTGTTCTGCAGACAGAAGTTCTTTGAAACTGTCCTGCAAAGCGATAACTAAAGTATGGAATTACACAAGACTCCATACTGTCTGTAATAATCTTTAACATCAAGATGAAACTGCTGGAGAGATCATCAGGAGGTTTTGTGCAAGGTTTTATCAATATGTTGATGACACCCAGATCTATTTTTCTATATCAACCTCATCCAAAGTGACTATATAACACTGATTTTAAAAGAACTTCACTGGCTGCTGACTATGGAAGATAGTCTTCCACTAAGCTATAGTCTCATCCGAATATCTTACAGTGGTCACATGTAGTCTCCTATCCAAATGTTAACCAAGGTGGACCCTGCTTAGCAAAAGCGACAATTCATATTTGCTATCACAAGACCAGCTCTCCTCTCAACCTCCAACACCACTCTTCTGAATTTCAAGGTACCAATCCTTTACATACATTATACTTGGCACAGGCAGATTACTGAAAAAGTCTCCTCATGACAAGTGTACCACCCCACAGCTATATCATCTAAGAGGAACTTAAAATGTGGATTCCATTGCATGAAGAGACATTCCTGGAAATATACTCCAACTGGACATTATTCCCCAGTGGTCACTGGTAGACACATCATTTATTATTATTATTATTATTATTATTATTATTATTATTATTTTACATTTATATCCTGCTCTTCCTCCAAGGAGCCCAGAGCGGTGTACTACATACTTGAGTTTCTCTTTCACAACAACCCTGTGAAGTAGGTTAGGCTGAGAGAGAAGTGACTGGCCCAGAGTCACCCAGCTAGTTTTATGGCTGAATGGGGATTTGAACTCGGGTCTCCCTGTTCTTAGTCCAGCACTCTAACCACGACACCACGCTGGCTCCACATAGGCCTTTCTATTCAGTGGCTACAATCCAGGTCATACAGTACAACATAAGTTATAGCTTAGCATGAACTCTGTTTTTCAGAGGCTGTTTTTTCAATGCTTCCTCGCTGCTAGCATAATATGTATAGAAGCTTGTATTTTCTGCCTTCTCGACCTCTGCTCCTCCAGCATCACAATGGAACTGAGTGGGCTGAGTAGGAACCATAGCCCTATTCACATATTGTATTCAGTGTGCATGCAGTCTGTATACAGTACATTACTATTGTCTTTCACACATTGCATTCAACATGCACACAGAGGCACATGCAATCTGTACTTTACATTTTTTAAAGGTCTTGTTCCTATGCTGACTTTGAACTGTTTGTATGCAGATTATGCTGACTTTGTGTCGAGTCCTCACCTGAAAACATGGATGCATGGAGACAGCTGTGTACACATACAATGCAACTTGTGCATAGCTCTCCTGAAGTAAGTCCCTACCTCCATGAAGGGGCAGCCAGCCAGCCAGTCAGGTCCAAGAGCCGGGATCATTAGATCAGTTGTGTCCACAAGTTACAGGGCAACATCACAACACTGTGCTGTACCATTCAGGTTGCATCAGGATGGCCACTATAATTTCTGTTGTCCTGGCAATACAGAACACATTTGTAAAAGAATTCTACATTGATCTGTCACATTAATGTCTGTACACATATCCATGTTCCTTCAACAGACTGGGCTTCGTTGTCTTGCTGTCAAGCCCAACTCCATAGCCACTTTTGTCCATACAGTTTGCTTTATTTCAAACTTTGGTGTCGCATGCTCTGCCATTAAACAATGGCACCCACAAAAGTGTTCAAAGCTCTAAGCAGTGAAATATAGCCATGATTGTAAAGGCTTCACACACATAAAACTGCAGCAAACATCTGCAAACATGCAGCAGACGAAGAGCCCAACATAAGAAAAGGCCCTTCTGGATCAGGCCAAAGGCCTATCTAGACCAGCATCCTGCTTCATGCGGGGGCCAAAGAGGTGCCTCTGGGAATCCCACATGTGGGGGGAAAGGGAGCAACCTGCCCTTTCCTTTTGGTGTTCCTCAGCATCTGGCGTTCAGGGGCTTGCCATTTCTGATCCTGATGGATATATACAGCTATCAAGGCTAGTAGCCATTGACAGCCCTTTCCTCCATGAGGACAGGTATACTTGCACAGGAAAAACAAGAGAAAAGCAGAACACACATCATAGGCTGTTACTTATCATCCTAAGCAGGGCAGGAGGAATGCTCAGCCAGGGTAGGAGAGCCAGATGCACTCCTGATCGGAAGTCATGAGAATGCCAAGGATCAAGGTGGGGTGGGGAGAATGATTGTGTGGGAGGAGGGAGCTGGGTAGGGTGGCTTTTTGTCCACCCTTGGTAAAATGCTGGGGACAGAATATGGGTAGGGCACCCCTCTCTGACCCAGCTCCTACCTCCCACCCAATCACTCTCCCCTCCTCCTCCTCCTCCATTAATCTTTGGAGTTCTCGTGACGACTGATCAGGAGCACACCCAGTGGATCTGACTGAATTTATCTGGAGGAGAACAAAGACAACTTACTGAATTTTGGAGCCTAAGGGAATCTGTCTAAGAATTATTTCTAGAAAACCACATTCTGCATTTTCAGCAATTCACATTCAACAAAATTCAGCAAAAGCAGTTCAAAACAACTGTGAACATGATACAATTTAAGTAAGACAATCTACAATAAGGACAAAAAAGGGAGCAATGCAGCAACAATCCAATTCATGTAATCACAAGAAAGAAAAAGCAGCTAATTTTCAACTCAATGGAAACAACACACACACACACACACACACACACACACACATCCATTTTTTTAAAAGTTAGAAGGGAGAAGGCTGTATGGATCTAGTATTTCACCACACTGGAGGCACTACAGAGAAGGCCCTGCTCCTAGCAGAAACTACCTTCATCTCATCATAGGATGGAATTCAGAGCAGGGCTTCATTTTGCAATCTCTGCACTTGTCCCTCCGCTCCAGCATGTAGAGGAAACAACTGTTGGTGCTTAAGCCGGCAGCAGTGGCAGGAGAGGGAAAGGAAAGTGCTGCATAAGGCAGAAAGAGTCAATAAAGGAAGCAAACGGGCTGTGTGCTCCCATAGGCTGCCAGCAGTGATGTTTCAAGGGGTTTGGCTGGTGAAGGCACTTGGTGGCTGTCAGCTGGCAGGAGCTTGCACGCTGGAGTCCAGGAACAGCTGGCTGCTGGACTTCTGTGTGCCAGAACAGCAGCAACCCCATCCAGCTCAAGCAGGAGCAGCAGGCGGGCACACAGTGGGCTGAAACACAAGCAGCTGTCTTGGGTCTCCAGCTTGGTGGGCCACCCAAGAGTGCTGGAAGTCAGCGTCAAGTCAATGCTGTTGCCTGGATCTCTCAGGCAGTAGCAGTAGCAGATGTTTGCTGCCTGCTGCCCTTGGAGCAGGAGGGGGCTGGAGACAAAATTGGAGGCACCATAGGAAAAATCAGGGGGAGGGAATTGGAGGCACCATAGGCACAGACACAGCAATGACCGGTGCGGGGGGTGGGGGATTCTTGCACATGGGCCTCTTCAGAGCTTGTTACGCCACTGGTCTCCCCAAGCATCATATTATGTCACATTGGGCAGAAACCTCCCAGCATAGCTTCAGTCAGGTCTGACAATCCTAACCACAGTAAATAGAGGCCTGTGTTTACTTAGGCTAGTCACATGTTGTGCAGTAGAATTTATTAATTTTTTTAAAGGCAAATTTGATGTGGAGGATTACTGAATAACTGAATATGTTAAAGGGATTGAAAATAAAATGACCAGCATTGTAATGTTTATATACACACCCAACAATGGTGCAGTCAGAGTTGTAATACTGTGGACATCCCATCATTAAAACATCACCATAGTGCAGAAATACAGAAAAGAGCAACCAAAATGATCAAGGGTTTGGAGCAGTTTCCTAATGATGGAAGGCAAAAGTGTCTGTGGCTTTTTAAATCAAGAAAATGACAGGGGTTTATAAGATTACGGTCAATGTGGATTGCATGGAGAGTGAAACATATTTGGGCCCATCTCACAGCACAGGCACCCAGGGACACCCAATAAAAATGACTGGCAGTTGATTCAAGACAAACAAAAGACAGTATTCCACACACCACAGAAGTTAACTCACAGAATTCACAGCCACAAGATACTGGTAACAGGATCTGGATTAGATGGGATTGCCTTCACCTTCAAAGAGCAAGTTCATCTTTCAGGAGTTCTGTTAGGCTGCTTTCTTGCTGCACCAGTACTTCCTTTTTCTGTATGTGGGCCACAGTCAGGAAAGGCCAAATATAATTTTAGTTGCAATGATAGCCAGTAGCTTAGAATACTTTTAAAGCATCAGACAAATTCATGATGGTAAGGTCTATCAATTGCTATTAACGATGATAGCAAAACTAAGCCTCCATATCCAGAGGCAGTATACCTCTGCAAACCAGTTGCTGTGGAGCAACAAGGGAAGGCTCATTGCCTTTACATCTGCTTGTAGGGGAGTCTCATAGGCATCTGCTTGACCACCATGAGAAGCAGAATGCTGAACTTTGGTCCGATCCTGTAGGGATTTCCTTTGCAACATATCTTTAGAGGCCTAGGTTGCCATGTGTGATATAGAAATACAAGCTTCTTTTTTTGGCACCAACAAATATTTGGGTTTTCTCAATTTCATTATTATCTAATGGTAACATTCGATAACTGCTCAGTTTCATTATTATCTATTGGCAAGTTTTCTATAATTGGCATAGATTTAAATACAGGAGCATAGACTAATGAGCAATGGTTGGAGAGAGAACCTTCCGGAAGAGATGCCAACCTAATATAGACAAACATGAATCCAGTGCCTATGCAGCTAATTTTCCTGTCATATGACACAAAAAGCAAATCTTATGCTAAACAAACCCCCCAAATATTATCTCTTGCTATGCTATGTAAGGGCTCATTAGCAAAGAGGCAACTTGTAAATATTTACAAGCAATAATCTCATATTCATTCATTCCTCCTCCTAATGACTATTTAAAGAAAGTCAGGACCTTGCAGAAAATCAGATGCTGTGCCTGAACTGTGCTTTTCTGCGCATGTAAATATTAGCAAAAAGGAAATTAGCATAAAATGCAATATTGAAACTCATGTGAGCAGCATATCACGCTGGGACTTTGGCAAATACACATACAAAAAAGATCTTCGCGTACTGAGGTCACATGATTAGGTAGCAAAATAAAAGCAGAAAAGTTCTACCAAGCAAAGGACCCATTTAATTGACTTCTTGCCCTGTATATCTTGTATGTCCTCCTAAAAATCTTTAAATTGTTCCCATATGGTAGATATAGTGAGCTTCAGCAATGGAACTGTGTCATGTGGTGTTCTTCTCTTGCTAAAGTTCAGGACTATGTAAACTTCTTGAAGTGACTACTAGAATGTCACTCAGTTCAGTAGCATTTCTCATGAAAATATATTGGCAGGCTATTAGCCTAAATGCTGAACTAGGCTGCCTTGTACATGTTGTCATGAAATCTAACATCCTGATGTGGTATGTTCGAAGGGACTTTTTCTTCTGCCACCAACTTTTTCCTTTACGTCAGTATCTCAACTTTCATTTTTATAAGAGGTTACAGCCTTTGACACTGTAGAGAACAATATTACACCTCACAGAACCTAAAACCAAAAGCTTTTAGAATCCAAAATAGAATCCCATGATCTGGAAGAGCTATCCCTTATTTGTGTCAAGAGCAATTCCAGGCCCATAGTCCCAGAACACAGCTGGGTTAAATGGTCTGCCAGTGTCAGGAGATTCACCACAGTTCCTCATGAGCCAGGAATTGGTTCCTGGAAACCTAAAGGCCCAGAGACTCTTGGAGTCCTCTGTGTGATTGCTGTCAATAGAGACTGAGCCAGTCACTGTCAGGGATGGTGGTCAGGTTTTGCTCCCTTGACAACATTCTCCCAAGCCAAGTGCCATGAGGGAGGTTCCACGTATTAGTGAATTGCAGCAAATGTGTGGGGTAAAAGGAAAAAGAATGTGCCTGGGACAGCCTTCAGGCAGGAGACAGTGTTGAGAATGGCATTGTGCCCCTTCTTAACAGTGTCCTAGATTGCAGCCTTTTTATTTTGTGTTATATAATTCAATGGGAGCCTTTGAGAACTGAACCAGAACCTGTTTGCATGGACTTTACTGGCATATCACCACCTTGGGTTCCTTTCCTCAGTATAACATTAGGCTGTGTCAGAGCCTCAGAAAGGAACTGCCTTGTATCTATATGTAGCAGATGCACATCATTTAAAGACCTTGAGGACACGCAGTACACCTTTGTGTTCTTTCTTAATAAAACAACAGTGGGTTGACATTCCCCACCATGCTACAATAACGGAAGAGGCCCTGCAGAAGACGTCCAGAGGCTTTCATTGCTATATGATCCTCAGGGATATAGTCCTACAAGTGATTATTTATTTATTTAAAATATTTCTATACCGCCCAAAACTTGCGTCTCTGGGAGGTTTACAATTAAAATCATTCAAAACATTCAATCAATTAACAATTAAAATCATTTAAAAGATTACAGACTGAATAGTCCTTTAGGAGAGAGGAAAGAGTAGTAAAAAATCACTCCACCAGCACTCTCCGCTGTTGCTGGGCTATGGAAGAAGCACAGCTAGCTTTGCATACCCACAGGGCTTCTTCTACTCTTGTAGAACTGCAGGCAAAGTCAGCCAATATAAAAAGACAATACTATTGCCATCCAGACCATCACCTCTAAGACAGTGGCTGACATCCAGCCTAATGCTGCACCAATGCAAGGATGGTGTGCTAGCTAGCTTCACTAAGTTGGCCGCTTCCGTTCCAAACCAGTGTGGCACCAGTGCAAAAAGATACACTTGCACAACTGTAGCATGCCTCCTGCTGTAAGACTTCTACCTCCGTCCATGTATGTTGCAGGGAATGGTGCAAGCGATCCACTGTCCTTGTTGCATAAGTGCAACGCTTGCCCAAGCAGACCAAGACTACAAGAAACTGAGCATGACTCTGACTCGGAGCATCTGCTCAGCTACCTGACCCCCTTCTGTGTGTACATCTTTGTTCATTACACTAAATCAGTGCTTGTCTGGATGTCAGACAATGTCTGTTTATCTTGATGGTGTCTGTTTGAATGGCAACCAATTTGTCTAAAGAAAAAACGATGGGCATATTGATTGCTATTCAGAAGTAAGTTACCTTTATAAATATGTAAATAGTACACAATGAATCATCTAATATGTTTCAAATGTTTGTCAACTTGTCCATTTACCCCCCCCCCCTTTTTTTTTTTTTAGGGTGCTCTGCAAGCCATCTAGAACTTGCCAGGAGACCAGAGTTCCTTTGGTGAGGCAGATGGTGCTACAGGTTGGTTGCTTTGATGGACCTGTTGCCTGACAAACTAATGAATGGCCAGGAGCTTTCCCAGACAGCAGCCCAGTTTACTGTGAGTTTGAATTAGCCCCAGAAACCCAGTGCAGAAAGTGGATGTTTTTACCCCAGACATAAATTGAGCTAAGCTCCAATACACAGGGAAAACCCCAAATCATGTATGGAGTGCTCTCTGATATATCATGCAGAGTAAATCTGGCCAATATGACTTCAGAGTAAATCTGGCCAATATTGCACACTGTTAATGAAACTGCCTTGAGGGTGATTGGCCTGCACCCCCTAGTTCTGATGAATGTGGGGAATTCAGTGCAAAAGAGGAGACAGTTCCAATCAGCCTTAATTTGTACAAGCATATGAACGCAAGGAAATGGGATTGAGAGAGGGGTTTTAATTAAATCAAAAAGGAGTTTATTTAAAGCCAAAATAATAAGACTAAATAAAGTAGAAGCAATGCAAATATGTTTAGAAATAGACTATTGTAAGGCACATATAGCTTAAAGTTCCAGATTATGTGTAAATTCCCAGGCGGGCTAAAGAGATACTTTAAGACAGAGGGGCAAGGTTTCAGAAATAAGATAAAAAGATAGGTTCAGCCCTGAAGAAGCTGGGCAAGAGGCTATATCACTCTGCTGAACAGGGGACCCAGACACCCTTTTTTTGGAATGCATTGTGTCTTAGTCCTTCTTGGGTAGGAATGTGTGTCCATCACCTATGGCATTCAAGGCTGATTGTGAGGACAATTGAAGTGTGCAGGTGAGTTTAAAGAATATCCAGTGCTGGGAAGGGCTTCCCAATAATTCTATCAACAGTTTCGATAGGCACACTTTCAAAGTTACATCACTAACTCATCCCTATTGTAATGGAAGCTGCAGATAAGAAACTTGTCTTATCTGTCTTTTCTCCTGGCTTTTTGGCCAGGTATTGTCTCTTTTTGCGAGAGGAAGAGGGAAGTTTAGATTTCATTCAAAGGCTTAGATGCGAGACACTTGCAGTAGCTAGTCCTGGGAGTCTGCTTAGCTGGGCACCCTCATAGAGAGTGTGAAGCTAATCCCCTTTCCAATTTGTGGGGGCTTGCAGCAAATCTAGGGGCGACCAGTCCACTGCCAATTAAGCGACTTGTCCCCATGTATCACACAGACTGGGAGCTCACATTGTGGTGCAGCTCCTGAGCATAGCAAAAGTGCAATATCCAAGTCTGGAGATGCAGTTGCAACCAGGGAGGCTTCTGGAAGTGGGCAGAAATAAGCTCAGCTGGTAACACCACGCACTCTCCCAAAGTAAAGTCACCATCTAGGAAAGCTACAGGAACTTAACAAATAAATATTTTAAATAATAAAATAATAATAAATATAATAATAACATTCCTTGATGTCTATAGGATGCCTCCCCTTGTCTTTGGAAATGCTACAAACGGTTTCTCTGTCCTTCCACTTCAGTGAGTGGGAATAGTAGAGAAATAGATTGTAACAATTTTCAAGTTGGGTAGAGAAAAAGGAAGAGCTGTGAGTTTAGCTTAACTTGAAGCAGCCAGAGGAATGTAGGAGCCCACACTGTTGGGAATCTGATATAGCAGTTTTGCTGCCCGCTGTAGGAGTCACTTTGCTTCTCCTGTGCTCTGCTTCGATATTTTCAAATCAAACAGATATTGCAAAGAGATCATAAGCTTCCATCCATCCAAATGAAATGAAACTCTCTAGCACTGCCCCTGAACCTCTTGGGAAAGTGAAGAGCATGTAACAATATTAAACCAGCACTATCGCCCCACCACCCACCAGTTCAACAAGACACACTAATATGCAACGAGAGGGACCCAAAATTCATCCACTATGTTGGATGCATAAGGTTAAGCCCCATGGAGCATTAATGTTCTCCTGTACTTGCCAGTTTATGGGCAGTGATGATATACTGTGGGAGGAACTAAGGATACACTAATATTTTCTGATGCAGCCCATGTTAAGGCACAGGAAAATCCCGGAAGCATAAATGTATCCCTGAGCCCTGGGGTGATTTGCTAGGAGAAGCAATCATTCGTTAATACCCACACTGCAAGGAGGAAGCCAGCAAATTGTTCAGAGAACTGAACAAGATGATACATATGAGGGAAGTGGACCTTTAATTTTAATCCCCCAAAACCTTCTGTGCTCCTCCAGCTACAGAACATTTTGGGAAACACGCACTTTATATAAGAATGTCATGCTTGAGTAAGATTCTGCAATGATTCAGAAATCTCAGTGCGAGGCAGGGGCCCAGATAGCAGACTTGTTTTGATTGTCATCAGTCTTTACGCACAGAATTCTAGGTTAAAGATTAACAAAGGCAAGTGAACAGCAAAAGTCATTGGGGCAAACAGCTGAAGCACAATTTGCACATGTCACAGCAGAAATGGCTTATTCAGCTCTCTCACTACGTGAATGAGTTGACTGTGAAACACACCTGCAGCTAGGCAACATTTTCAACTGCAGTTTGTCTGAATATGAATATGCAGCTCTCTCTTCCCGCACCCCCCCCACACAAACACACATTCTCTTCCCCCCCCCCCCCCGCTTCAGTGGATGTGGTTTGGAAAGAACCTTCTACCTACATATGACGTCATGTCATCTTTTTTTTTTTGTAAGCCCCAGGTAACGTCAATGGAAACTCTAACCGCCAGCTACACACCTGGTGTTTCTATACTGTCCAACAGAGCTTATGGTTTCAGGAGCAATGTGTGAGAATCTTCCATAAACCCATCGACAACCTTAGACATGGCAAGAGAAACGTCTGCCTTACTGGTTTCTGCCGCTTAAATGCAGCCTGTTGAAAGGACAGGAAAATCATTAGTGTTTTGTTATGTTTTTAAGAACCAAAGTCATGCCCCAGTGGTCTCAGTAATAGTTAGTAGCCTACCAATAGAAAATCTTTTTCCTTGACTATGGCCAATGTTATACAGTTAATGGGAACTAAAAGAGGTATCAGAGTTCAAGCCTGCAAACAGCATAGGACATCTGACCAGGCAGCCCTGCCACCTAAATTCAGATAGCTTGCAGCTAGTTGTGACAGGTGTTCCCTGTAACAGGGAACCCCAGATGTTGTTGACTACAACTCCTATACTCCCCAGTCAAAGGTCATCACAGCTGGAGATTATGGGAGTTATAGTCAACAACATCTGGGATTCCCTGTTACAGGGAACACTGGTTGTGACTACTCAAAGTGAAACTCACTCTGTACATTCTAAGTGCCACTTTCCTTTTCTCTCACTTTGCATTCTCTGGGAAACAAACTTGACATCCTAAACAAAATATAAAGCTGAGCTCTGGTGAGCCCAGGCTTTCACTGCTTCCTGGTAATCCTGATGTACTATGCTTAAGATCAGTGTCAGAGATTCCCAACATAGGGTGCCCAGATGTTGTACTAAAACTCCCATCATCCCCAGCCATTAACTGGGGAGTTGTAGTACAGCATCATCTGGGGACCCAATCAGTGTTCCCTCTTACACAGATTCTCAGATGTTATTGACTACAACTCCCAGAATCCCCAGCTGCAATGCTTTTTGCTTGGGGATTATGGGAATTGTAGTCAACAACATCTGGGAATCCCTGTTAGAGGGAACACTGTACCCAAGGTTGAGAACCCCAATCTAGATGAAGATATGCCTCCAATCCTTTTAAGGGGCAGGTGGTGCTATAAAATTTTGTCCCATTGTAGCACTGATTTCAAACCCTTATTCTATGGTGTGTCAATCAACTCCATTTGCCTCCATTACATGAAAGTGAATCTCCCTTCCTGGTTCTGTTTCCCTTCCTAGAAATTTGCTCCAAAGCCAGCATCACATTCAGTCAATTAATGGAAAGCTAGAGCAATCCCAAAATGTTTACTATATATACTACATACATCCAGTTTACTATCACAACTCCCTGCTATATAAAATGCCCCAAATCAATCAGAAGCAAGTGAGGAGAGGTGGTAGCTCAATGACAGAGCACTTACTTCGCATGCAGATGGTCCTAGGTCCAATCCCTGACAACTCCAGGCAGAGCTGGCTGGGAAATACCTGTCTGAAACCCCAAGAAACCATTGCTAGTCATCATCGACAATCTGGAGTAGATGGACCAGTGATCCAATTCACCAGTGGTCCAATGCAGTTTCATTAGTGAGCAATGTCAGCACAGCAGTACTTGGATTACAGCCTGAGCAATCAAAGAGATATGGGGTCTGTTCCTTTGCTTTTCCCAATGATTCCCTTCCCTACTGATTTTAGGAGGTTAGAGGGAGTCTGAGGTTTGGCTAAATTTGAAGGAGGAATCATAGAGTGGGCACCATGATTAGGGGCCTCCCTGCCCATTCCCTAGAGATCTTTAATAGAACATTCTCAGCAATATCACCAAACTTCAATTCCCAAGTCAGATTCTTTGGAGAAAACTATGACTGTTAAACTGGCGGTGGGGGGGGGGAGCTCAAATAATGTTTGCAGTGTAGATCTGCCCTTCTTTGATACAGTGGGTTGGAACCTAACTAACACTCACAGAAGGAAGTTCATACAGGGAAAATTCCCCCTACCTCTCCACAGCATTTCTTTGAGGGCTAGGGGGCCTTTGGGAGCTATCCTGGGGGGCAGGGGACCTTCGGGAACAGGGTAGGGCACAGGAGAAGGGGAAAGTCACCTAAAATTGATTGGTGGCAGCTTATGTGAGTGCCACAATGTGCCTCCTCCTGATTTGAGGCTGTTTTCCCCTGCTGCTGTAGCCCCCTGACACTCCACTCCATTCTTAAGGGTCTGCTGTGGAGAGAAGGAGAGAAGGGGCAGGTGAGTTCTATTGTAGAAACGTTCTTCTACATGCAAAGGTTAGGATCCAACCTAATGTCTTCAAGCATATGTCACTTTCAGAAGGTCAAATGTTCTCTCTACAGGTGACTCAACTTATCTGGCAGTGGCTCACTTTTCTTCTGGAAGCAAAGTCTACACTGAAAGGCAAAATGCCAGGAGCCACATCCACATAGGAAGTAATTGGCTCAAGATCAAGGGATTAGACAAAGTGAAAGGTCTTATTTGTTATTTTTTGCTTTCATCTTGCAGCTTGGTAAGTGGAAATGCTTTGCTTTGGGTCTTCTCACATATCAGAAAACTCAAGCCACTGAAGGAACAAAGTGCAAGGGAGTCAAACTTGCATCACTTACACACTCAACAAGAATTATTAATCAATTGCCAAATAATCCTGAGGTGCTACATGCCACCTGCATTAATAAAATATATTCAGCCCTGGAAGAAGAGACTTGATTCCCTCTTCTGAAAAACTGCTTCATGCAACACCTCATTGTATGACCGAATGTGAATGTGCTGACACATGAAACAAGAATTTAAAGGTAGGAATGTGCACAAACCGCTGAACCTTTGTCCGCACCGAACCAGTTCAAAGGTGGTTCGAAGGTGTGGGGGGATAGCTTTAAGACGCGGGGAGGGTGTCCTTACCTCCACCACCATGTTTCTCCCTCCAGTGCTGCTTCCAAAACTGCTATCGTGGGGAAGCTATATACCCTCTTGCCACCCCGCTCAGCGTAGAAGTGGCCAGTGCACATGCGTGATGTGCACATGCATGCTGGCTTCTGGTATTACACTGACTGGGGCAGGAAGAGGGTATACAGCCGCCCTGCAACAGCAGTTTTGGAAGCAGTGCCGGAGGGGGAAATGTGGTGGGGGAGGTAAGGACACCCTCCCCACGCCTTAAAGCTACCCCCTACCCACCTCCCAGGTGTGCACAGAACCGGTTCCGTGAACATCCCTTATTTAAAGGTGCTAAGCTCAAGCTTAGTGGGAAAGGTTGTGAGTTTCAGTCAGAAAATCAAGCGTCAGGAGCTGGGAACCTGAAGGCTGCTTTCTACCAAAGCTTCTATTAACCCAACGTTCTGAATCATGCAGAGAATCTCTCCCTGAGAACAATGTTCGTCTCTCAAGACAAAATCTGTTCTTGTGGTCAACAGGGAGCCAGGGCTATGGAGCGTGTCTCTGTGGAGGATGGGGCTTATAGGTGCACTCCCATGCCCAGGATCACTTAAACACTTGAATAATGTTTGTGTCACGCTCAGGGACATTCCATGAGGCAGGGTGAGGCGGTCATCTTAAGCATGAATGTGACAAGGGACGCAGGAGGCAACAGACATCCCCCAAACCTGTCCTCAAGGGTGCACCTATCTGCAAATGGGTGTGTGTGCGTCATATTGTCCTTTGCCTCAGGCAGCAGTATGCCTTGGTCTACTCCTGGCCTCACGGCTTCTCTGGATGCTAAAATTGTCATATTTTTAAACTTTTAGAATTTTTATTGTATTTGTTACAGTATTGCTTTCATATGTGAGAAACACGTTGGAGTTGTTTTTTTAACGGAAGGGTGACATACCAAATAAATAGATTTTATTTATTTATTTATTTATTTTTACATTTCTATACCGCCTTTCGTTAAAAGAAAACCCCAAGGCGGTTTACAAAAATAAAAACATACAATAAAAAGCAGTAAAAACATCAAGCTAAAAACAAGCATAAAAACAAGACAACAGATAAGATAGATGATAAATAAATAGATAAATAATATGTGAAGAACAAATAATGTGAAGAACAAATATTGTGAAGGGTAAGAAGCCATCACCACTCCATATCTCTTTCCCTCCTGCCTCTTAAAATCGAGTTCCACACCACATGGCCTGACATCATTATGTTGTGTTGCATGGGTGGGGCAGTTGACAGAAGCCAGGTGGGGGTCCAACCAGGTAGATGGGGAGCAAATTAAGAAGCAAGGGTCGGGGGACATGGGGGTCCACACAGCAGCAGTCTAGCAATTCTCCAAAGTGAGGTCAAGCAAAGAATGGGAAGAACAGTGTCCTTTGCACAGATCCAGGAAGATAGTGGGGATTGCTGGGGCTGGTAGCTCACCACACCGCCTCAGGAGCCAGGAGGGCTGGAACCGTACCCATAAGCCCAGTTCAGATTTAATGTCAAACCAGAGTTGACAGAGATTGGGACTCCAGTATATCCAAATGCATGAAATTGTTGTTTCATGGCAAAGGCGACCTCTGATTTGCCTCATCAATCTCCAAATTGAACCTTCGGTTTTCACAAAGTTTTTCCCCCAAGACCTCTGTTTTGGCCGCCAAAGCTTTAAATCCAACTCTGAATGCTGTCATAACTGTGGTTTCGTGCCGATTCTCAAACCACAATCACAGAGGAGGTGGCGCAGACCCGCCCAAAAACATGGCTGTCCTATGCCAGCAGCACTTCTCGCCAGCCGCCTCTCGGAGAAACAACCCCGCCCCTCCTGTCACCTATCCAACTATGGAGTCATCCAGCAATAGGGCAATTCCACATCTGACTGCAGCCTTGTCATCCTCACAGGAGCCATTCCCTATTCCAAATCTGTCCCTTGCTCCCCCCGTCACCTGGCAAGCAGGAGGGAGAGTGGACATGTTGACAGGTGAGGCACCAAGTACTTTGCTCCGCAAGAAGAAAGTGGCAGAGATGTATGTTAACAAGAACAAGCACTCCAGTTGACTACAGAAGCAGGGCACACCACCATCACAGCACCAGGATGGGAACACATGGTGGTGTGGGTGTGTGGGAGCAGGGCTTGGGTCCAAAAGGCAGCCCCAAGCAGGGATCCTGGAACAGCCAAGTTCTGTTGTTTTCACTGAAAGGTTGGGGAAGGGGTGCCCAGACCCATCCCCTTGGGGGTAAATGGTTCCTAGGCTTGCTCATGAGAAGAACCATCTGTGAGGAAGAGGCTCAAATGTACCAGGTGGTATTCTCATTGTACTAAGTAGTACTCTCGGTCTATGCTGCAGAATTAGCCCATTATCCCACGGACCACTTTCTCACAAGAGGGCAAGGTGACCAGGGGCTAGAGATTGAGCCAGGATGCTCTATGGAGAAAAGCCACAGGGACATGTACATCGGTGAGTGCTGTCCCAGCCGTGGCAACTGCCACTAAGTAGCTGCCAGCGCATGCCCCCTGCCAGCCCATTCACCCATGTGGATATGTGCATCCTTGCGTGCACCCCTGAACGCATGCCAGCTGTCCTGGGGCAGCTGGAAACCAGGGATCCCCTCTCCTGTGAATCCCTGCGCCCACTCCAGACCAGACCTAGGAATTTTGAAAGTCCATCACAGAACCCAGATTAGGGAAGGAGGAGCTAGTCCCTTCCCCTTTGAGGTATTTGCACTCCCTAGGCTTACTCATCAGAAGAGCCATCTAGGAGCACTAATTTAAAATGTACAAGGTGGCACTCGAGTGCTTGCCTCCCATTAGCCCACAGACCGCTCTCTCATGAGAATGCTAGGTAACCAGGGGCTAGAGATTAAGCCAGGATGTTCTATGGAGAAAAGCTGCAGGGACGGGTACATTGGCGAGTGCTGTCCCAGTCATGACAACTGCCGCCAAGTAGCTGTCAGAGCATGCCTTCTGCCAGCCCATCCACCCATGTGGATATGTGCACCCTTGCCTGCACCCCTGAACGACGACCCCACTATCCTGGGGCAGCTGGATTCCGTGGCTGGGCAAGGTAATTGAGAGGGTGGCAGCCTCCCAGGTCCAGACAGTCTTGGAGGAAACGGATTATCTAGACCCATTTCAAACTGGCTTTCAGGCAGGCTATGGGGTGGAGACTGCCTTGGTCGGGCTGATGGATGATCTCCAATTGGGAACTGGCAAGAAGAAGTGTGACTCTGTTAGTCCTTTTGGACCTTTCAGTGGCTTTCGATACTATCGAGCAGAGTATTCTTCTGGAGCGTCTGATGGGGTTGCGAGTGCAAGGCACTGCTTTGTGGTGGTTCTGCTCCTACCTCTCAAGCAGGTTCCAGATGGTGTCCCTTGGAGACTATTGTTCTTCAAAATCTGAACTATTGTATGGTGTCCCTCCGTATTGTCTCCGTATTATCTCCTGTTGTTACAACAGGAGATAATACGGAGACAATACGGAGGGACACCATACAATAGTTCAGATTTTGAAGAACAATAGTCTCCAAGGGACACCATCTACATGAAACCACTGGGAGAGATCATCAGGAGATTTGGTGCAGGGTGCTATGAGTATGCTGATGACATCCAAATCTATTTCTCCATGTCAACATCATCGGGAGGGGTCATAACCTCCCTAAATGCCTGTTTGGAGGCAGTAATGGGCTGGATGGGGGATAACAAACTGAGACGGAATCCAGATAAGACCAAGGTACTCATTGTGCGGGGTTGAAACTCGGGAGATGAGTTTTACCTGCCTGTTCTGGATGGGGTCACACTTCCCTGGAAGGAACAGGTACGCAGGCTCAATGTTAAAATGTTCAAAACTGCAGCAAGATTTTGACAGTGTAAAATCAGCAGAACTAAAAGACAAACAATTACAGCTAAATAGAATGCTGGGGAGCTCAACAATATATCTGAAAACGTGTCTTTTAAATTTTTTTAAAGAGGTCTAAGATTCAGGCAACACTAGCTGAAAAGGGCCAGCCCTACCATGAAGAAGAAACATATGAAGCTGCCATATACCGAGAAACATAGAAACATATGAAGCTGCCATATACCGAGTCAGACCATTAGTGCATCTAGCTCAGTATTGTCTACACAGACTGGCAACGGTTTCTCCAAGGTTGCAGGCAGGAGTCTCTCTCCGTAGGGATGTGTACGGATCCTGCGGGGGCTGGTTCCATGGTGGGGGGGTGGCTTTAAGGGTGGGGGAGGATGCATTCCCCTCCCCCAGCTGTATTTCCCCAGCTAAAAGCCCGTTGGGGCAGCAGCGTCCCTCCCTGCTTTCCCACCCCAATGTTATCCGGAAGTAATCAGAAGTAGCATCTGCAACTGTGCGTGTAGCTCGCGCACGCACATCACACACCCAGCGAGTGTGTCATGCGCACAGACACAAATGACGCACACAGTTGCAGCTGCTATTTCAGGTTACTTCTGGATAACGTCGGAGCGGGGCAGCAGGGAGGTACGCTGGCGCCCCAACAGGCTTTTAGCGAGATGTGCGCTGGCGGTGCATCCTCCCCTGCCCGTAAAGCCACCCCTCCCCATCATCGAAACTTCGAGCTGGGCAACGTTTGAACCAGTTTGAACTGAACCTGTTCCTGCACATCCCTATCTCTCATCCTTGTCTTGGAGATGCCAGGGAGGGAACTTGGAATCTCAGATGTTCTTCCCAGAGCAGCCCCATCCCCTAAGGTGAATATCTTACAGTGGTCACATGTAGACTCCCATTCATATGCAACTAGGGTAGACCCTGCAAAGGGGACAATTCATGCTTGCTACCACAAGACCAATCTGCTTCAGGTGGCAGCTTGTGAGCGAGTTCTCAGAGGCAGCATGACAGCCCATTGAAAAGGAAGGACGACAGATTTGAAAGGAAGGCAGAAGCTGAGGTGTGATTTTAATAGAGGGGGAAGAGGGAGGGGAGGGGGAGAACCATTTGGTGCTCTACTTCTGGCAGCAATATGTCATTGGTCGGCACTATAGCTAAAAGTAGCAATCTATATATTTATTTCTCCTAGGCGTACCTGTCGCTAATCCCATGCGTGGCACCTCTCGCGAGAGTTTGTTAGCAGCTGCTGATTAGCAACAGGATGGGGGAGAAAATAGGGATGTGGCCGCTGGCGGGACGGTCGGAGGGAGCAGGCGGTGGCGGGCTGGGCCAGGCTGGCCACCGGGAATTAGAGGGTGGGAGGGTGTGGCGGGCCGGCTTTCCACCTAGCCCGCCAGCCAGAAACCATGGGCGGAGCGGGAGAAGCGGGGCGGGGGGAGAAGCAGACTGGCGGAGGCGCAGATGCTCCGCTCCTGGCCCAGCTAGTTTTCAAATATTTTACCAAGGAATTCCATCTGCCAGCAGATTTCTGATTTGCCATGAATTCAAGTCCGAAACAAATAGGTACATACCGCGACCTTCTTTTGTTGAAATGTCATCAGACTGACAGTCTGACCCACAAAGTGCTTGCAAACTATTCTCCTAATTTAACTGGGGAGATGGGTTCCTGAACAAGTTTATCAGCTGCTATGAAATATTAGTACTGTGATGATTACTCATACCTAGACATTACAGTACATTGACAGACCATTTTATCCTCTCGGGCTATACAACTTCAGCCTGCCTGCAGATGCTGATCTACAACCCTCATCATCCCTAGCTATTGGTCACTGTGGCTGGGGATGATGGGAGTTGTAGTCCAAAAGCATCTGGAGGGCTGAAGTTGTGCTGCCCTGCTAGTTGAAGCCTACAGCTAATGAGGCTTGACCCCCCCCCTACAGCTACTCCACAGGTCAGGCCTCAAAAGATCTTTGTATACAAGTTTCTTGTATTCTTCTGAATTTCCATGATCCCCTAAGAACAGCCTGGGATCTTGTGGGTTCTCATGGGGCAGACCCCAAATCTCACAGGATGGAAACATTATTCTAGGAGGGTTAAATTGAGGTCCAGCGTGTTTAAAAAAAACCAGTTACCACATTCAATTTGACCACATTTGTGAGTTGAGCTCTCCCATTTTTTCTTTGCTGCTTTTCTGAGGGAATGGGACTTGTTCAGCTTGCACTTTGCTTCAGCCAGCCGTGCATATAGTGCTGACTCAGGATCAGCCATTAAGAGGAAAGAGCCGTGAGGGGACGTGCAGACTGACTGCATCCCTCCCAAGGGGAGCCATTACATCTGTTTCAAGGAGGTCTTGATTAGGAGGGATGAATAAGTGGAGGAAAGGATTATGGGGAGCACAGTGCAGAAGAGAGGGAACTAGAGAACTGCAATATTTGGTGAAAAGCCCCTGTTAGCAATTGTATTCCATCAGCACTGAAACATTAACATTTGAAAACTTGATCCAGCTTCATCAGGTTTTACAGAGATGTGGTGTTGATGCCAGATGTCAGGAGTTAACAATGATCAGCTGGAGAGCGTATAAACCCAGTACAGAACTAGACAACCTGCAGATTGTTGCTTTACGTCATCGGAGTGTTAGCTATTGCTCTGGTTTCTTGTTTTTAATATTGTAACAGCACGCTGCTTAAAGTGGCATACATGGAGATGATGGCTTCAAAAACCTTAAACAAATGCTACAAGCACAAGTATGGAATGTTTAATATTTGTTCCCCACTGCTTCTTGTTACAGGTTTACAGTCAGGTTTGAAATAAGTGCAGGCAAGCTAGTCTCACAGCCATAGCTGTTAAAAGGCAGAGGGAACAAGCAATAAAACATGTCCTTATACTAACCCTTTCCACAGATAAAATATTAACCAAAGGTTACATTCAGAAAGTGATTATTCGGTGTAGCAATTATATTTTCCCCACTCATACCATAAAAGTTTAACTTGCTGTGTGTGTAGTAATACCAGGCAACATCCCCCCTCCCCTTGCAAGGCTACACAGTAGAACTAGCCACTGTGACCCATGCCTTGGTCACATCACATCTGAATTACTGCAAGATGCCCGAAGTAAAGCTGTGCTTGAAGAGCATTCAAGTAGTGCAAAGTGTGACAACCAGGTTACTATTACGAGATGCCCAGGTTGATCATATCACCCCTGACCTGAAAGACCTCTGCTGGCTGCCAATTTGTTTCCCGTTCAAGATGGTAGCTATCATCTTAAAAGCTCTAAATGGCCTAGGTCATCTCAAGGACTGCCTGCTACCATACAAGTCTATGCACCCTACAAGTTCTTATGGGGAGAGCCTACTTTGCATACAGACTCCTGGAGACACCTGGTCATTGTGCACATGGGACAGGGCCTAGGGGTGTGCATGGAACCCGCTGGCCCGGTTTGGTTCAAGTCCGAACCAGACTCGAACTGAACCGGGCCAGTTCAGTCCAGCACCCCCTCGAACCCCATCCAATTTGGTTCGGTCCGGGGGGGGAGGGGGTTCGCGAACATTTTTTTTTAAAAAATTACTTACCCTCTTCGAGGGAGTTGTTGAAGGCAGCTGGGGGTCCGTGGATGTCCCCTCTCCCCACACCAGCCTCCCTTACAGCCCAAACCGGCCCATTCAGCCAGCACTTTGACCTGTTCGGGCCTTCCCCCTCTGGTGTGGTGGCCATTTTGGAGGCTTCATCACCTGTGCAATTGGTCTCTGCATGGCCTGGGTCATGCAGAGCCCAATTGCAGGTGCGGTGGCCTCCAAAATGGCCACCACACCAGAGGGGGAAGGCCCGAACGGGCTGAAGAGCCAGCCGAACGGGCCAGTTTGGGGAGGCTGGCAGGGGAGGGGGAACCTCCTTGGACCCCCACCACCACCACCTCCAACAACTCCCCCAAAGGGGGGTAAGGTGTTTTTTGTTGTTTTTTTTAAATTAAGTCCACAAACCCTCTGAACAGTTGGGGGGGGTGTTCAGTCCAGGGTTAGACCAAACAGGGGGTGGTTCAGTTTGGCCCCGAACCAAACAGGTTTGACATCAAACACGTTCAACGTCAAACCTATTTGCACATCCCTAACACAGGGTCTTCTTATCAACCACAAGAGAGCTGGTCTTGTGGTAGCAAGCATGACTTGTCCTCTTAGCTAAGCCGGGTCCGCCCTGGTTACATATGGGAAGAGCAGAAGGTTCCAAAGTTCCCTCCCTGGCTTTTCCAAGATAGGGCTGAGAGAGATTCCTGCCTGCAACCTCGGAGAAGCCGCTGCCAGTCTGTGAAGACAATACTGAGCTCGATAGACCAATGGTCTGACCCAGTATATGGCAGCTTCCTATGTTCCTGTTCCCTCAGACTCTGAAATACCCTACTGGGAGAAACTCACTCTCTCCCTTCACTCCTACACTTCCATAGATGACTGAAGATTTGTTTTCCCAGGTCTTTAGACTGTTAGGAGGATGTGTTTAAATCTGTCCTTATTTGACCAGCTTGTAGTTTTCCTTGTATTTATAATCATTCTCAGTGCTGCTGTTATTTTGATTGTGTTTTAGTATTTGGAATGCTTGTAGAGGGGCATCCATCCCCACTTCCACAATAAAGGAACACATTGGCAGGACTGTCATGGAAGACATCATAATGGGCACATTCTTGCTACATCTCCCTTTTAATTACGTGGGCCAGTTTAGACAGAAAATATTCTCTGAACCAATCCAATGAGTAAGGAGTTAAAGAAATCAAGTTCTGAGCATGTGCCAACAACAGCTACCAGTTTTGCTAACCTGGTATGATAAAAGTTAACTATAAAGGTGGAAATGCAGAATGTCAGCACAAAATATATATTGTTAATTGAAGTTGAAACAAGAGGATGCTTATACCCTATCCCTTTTTTCCCTTTGGAATTTCCAGAAAATTGCCAATTTCTCTGAAAATGGGAAAGTTCACTTACTCTTATAGAGCACCCTGAGGTTGCTGCTTCCTACATTGTTTTCCAGTGCTTCCTGTGTTTTCCTCCTGAGGCTTTTCCCCCCCAGACCTAATTTGTGGTAATTTTTCTAATGAAACACAGTTGCAGATCCAGCGTATTCAGTGTGGGCAAAGTCCTATTAAGGCTTTCCAAGGTCCCCGTGTCTTTAAATTAATACTTCCTCTTTGCAGGTTTCATCTGTTGTATTGCTTCTGTTGATGAAAATGTTGTTTTAAAAAAGGAAAGGAAAAACAGTGAGAGGAAATCAGTAATTAAAGACTTCCATTGTGGGAAAAGAACTGACACGGGGCAATTAACAAACAGGATATTTAAGGGGCAATTACACACTGATTGCCTGCTAACTAGGCAAAGAGGCATCTTTAAAAGTATTGATTTTCTTATATTTAGTGGGGGTGGGGGTGACTGACCCTATTCAACCTCAGCATGATATCCCTCCAGTAGTTTGTGTTGTATTGTGCTGTGCTTCTTCTTAGATTAAGAGCCTTGGTAACAGGGAACCATCTTATTATAATTATTCTTTTTCTATATAAACTGCTTTGAGAACATTTTCATTGAAAAGTGCTGTACAGGCACTCCCTGTTTTACAAACAACTGATTTACAAACATCTGTACTTATGAACAAAGCTCCATAATATATGACATTAAGGAGGTCCCCAACTTACAAACACCAGCCTACACATACAAACAAGTCATCACTCTTGGGAACGATATGCTTTCTGAGTTATCTGACTTTTAAACGAAATTTAGGAACACAACCAGTTTGTAAGTTGGGGACTTCCTTTATAAATAGTAGTAGCAGTATTAGTATTACTAGCAGTAGTAATCCACCTCCAGCCGGGATCAACAAAACTAACAAGAGGCTGAGCCTATAAGCAATATTTTTTACTTGAAGTTGTCAGGAACCTATGCTGAAATAGAATTTCCTTATGAGTAGACATAGAAGGATAGTGCTGTATTAAATGCTATGTGGTATTTCCGTTTTAATTCTGGTTGCAGATCATTGTGGAAAAGCAATGCATCAGCAGTATTTATTATTTTTATTTATTTATTTATTTTAAAAAGTCAGACAGGTATTATTGACTGGTTTGTTTTATCCAGACATCGAGTCCTTCCCAAGGACCTGGGATGCCAGAATTTTATTATCAATGTTGTTGCTGTTATTATAGATATCGTCGCAGAATATAGGCTGTTCCCTATAAGTTGCTTTTTGTAATTGGCTGATGGTGATTTCTGTGGCCCCTATGGTGCTGAGGTGCTCTTCAAGTTGTTTTGGAATTGCACCTAGGGCACCAATTACCACTAGGATTATTTTGGTCTTTTTCTGCCACAGCCTTTCTATTTCAATTTGTAGATCTTTGTATGTTGTGATTTTTTCTATTTCTTTTTCTTCTATTCTGCTATCCCCCCTGGTATTGCTATGTCGATTATTTTAACTTGTTTTTCTTTCTTCTCAACTACAGTTATATCCGGTGTATTGTGTGGCAGATGTTTGTCTGTTTGTAGTCAGAAGTCAAATAATATTTTTACATCTTCGTTTTCTACAACTTTTTCAATTTTATGGTCCCACCAATTTTTGGCTACAGGTAGCTTGTATTTTTTGCAGATGTTCCAGTGTATCATCCCAGCTACTTTGTCATGCCTTTGTTTGTAGTCAGTCTGTGCGATCTTTTTACAACAGCCGATTAAGTGGTCCACTGTTTCATCTGCTTCTTTAAAAAGGAGGCACTTGCTGTTATGTTGTTGATTTTTCTACTTTTGCTCTTATTGCATTTGTTCTTGTGCAGCCAGTATTAAACCCTCAGTTTCTTTCTTCAAGTTGCCATTCTTAAGCCACTGCCAGGTCTTGGTGATGTTTGATTTTCCACTTATATTGTGCAAATATTGACCATGCAGTGGCTTATTTTTCTGTTCGGTTCTTGACTTGTTCTTTTTTGTAGGCCTGCTTTGTTTCATTGGTGTTGAATAGTTTCTCATTATTGACCATTTTAAGTGCATCTTCTTCACTGTCCTTTATATATTCTTCAAGGCCTCTTTTCTCCTCCTCTGCTGTTTGGTGGACTTGCAGCATTCCTCTTCCATCTGAGCTGCGAGGGAAGTAGAGCCTATCGACATCACTGCGGGGGTGCAGAGCATGATTGATGGTCATGATTTTCCTGGTCTTACGATCCAGTGTCTCTAGCTCAGCCTGGGTCCAGTCTATTATTCCTGCACTGTATCTGATAACAGATATAGCCCAGGTGTTTATGGCTTGTATGGTGTTCCCGCCATTGAGTTTGGACTTGAGGATCTTTCTAACTCTCCTGATGTATTCACTTCCAATTTTTCTTTTAGCTTCAGTGTGTGTGATGTTATCAGCCTGGAGAATGCCCAAGTATTTGTAAGGTTCTTTCTCTTCCAGGTTCTTGATGTTGCTTCCAAATAATAATAAATAATATTAAATGGATAATTAAATGGACAAATAATAATAAATGGATCCCTGTCCCCAAAGGGCTCACAATCTAAAAAGAAACGTAAGATAGACACCAGCAACATTCACTGGAGGTACTGTGCTGGGGGTGGATGGGGCCAGTTACTCTCCCCTGCTAAATAAAAAGATTTACCACGTTAAAAGGTGCCTCTTTGCCAAGTTAATGGGGCTTCTAGTGCAGGATCAGGGTTCTAGTGCAGGATCAGAATAAGGGTACACATTTCAAAATAAAAACATTATAATGAGTTAAAAAAATATGTTATAAGCACATTATTTGTGAATGGGCTTATAAATAACTTTTCCCCACATCACTTTTCCCCTTATGGCAAACTCTGATTTTTTAAATCAACTGAGAAGCATGCACTCCAGCAATACCATCCATAATTTCTCATCCCAGTGCTTAGCATGTGCTGAGGAACATCCTCATAACTGTGGAGCTCCTTTTCCTAAAAGCACTTATCCACACTTGCCTTGGAATAGCTGCAAGATTTTTATTGGGATTGGCATTTTAGTGATAGCTGGTGATAGCTATTAATATCTATTTATACATGGCAATATGTATCCAGCAGTTACCTAAAATCTAAAGCTTTTTTACAAAAGGGCATAAACCTAAAAATGTACCATGAGCATCAACAATCCCCAAAATAAAACTTCTTAGACTGCTTAAGAACATAAGTGCAGCCCTGCTGGATCAGGCCCAAGGCCCATCTAGTCCAGCATCCTGTTTCGCACAGTGGCCCACCAGATGCTTCTGGAAGCCACAGGCAGGAGTTGAGGGCGTGCCCTCTCTCCTGCCATTACTCCCCTGCAACTGGTACTCAGAGGCATCCTGCCTTTGAGGCTGGAGGTGGCCCACAGCCCTCTGACTGGTAGCCATTGACAGACCTCTCCTCCATGAAGTTATCCAAACCCCTCTTAAAGCCATCCAGGTTGTTGGCTGTCACCACATCTTGTGGCAGAGAGTTCCGCAAGTGGCTCACGCATTGTGTGAAAAAGTACTTCTCTTTGTTGGTCCTAGACATCCTGGCAATCAATGTCATGGAGTGACCCCTGGTTCTAGTGTTGTGTGAGAGGGAAAGGAATTTCTCTCTCTCCACTTTCTCCACACCATGCATGATTTTATAGACCTCGATCATGTCTCCCTGCAGTCGTCTTTTTTCTAAACTAAAAAGCCCAAGGTGTTGTAGTCTTGCCTCATAAGAAAAGTGTTCTAGGCCCCTGATCATCTTGGTTGCCCTCTTCTGCACCTTTTCCTGTTCAACAATGTCCTTTTTTAGATGTGGTGACCAGAATTGTACGCAGTACTCCAAGTGTGGTCGCACCATAGTTTTGTATAAGGGCATTATAATATTAGCCGTTTTATTTTCAATCCCCCTTTTTTTCACAGCTGCCACACATTGAGTCAACACTTTCAACGAGCTGTCCACCACGATCCCAAGATCCCTCTCCTGGTCCGTCACCGACAGCTCAGATCCTATCAGCATATACTTGAAGTTGGGGTTTTTCGTCCCAATGTGCATCACCTTACACTTGCCAACATTGAACCACATTTGCCATTTTGTCACCCACTCCCCCAGTCTAGAGAGATCCTTTTGGAGCTCCTCACAATCCATTTTGGATTTCACTACCCAAAAGAGTTTGGTATAATCTGCAAATTTGGCCACTTCGCTGTTTACCCCTGCTTCTAGATCATTTATGAATAAATTAAAAAGCACCGGTCCCAGTACAGATCCCTGGGGGACCCCACTTCTTACTTCCCTACATTGTGAAAACTCTCCATTTATACCTACCCCGTTTCCTGTCTTTCAACCAGTTAGCAATCCACACATGTATTTGTCCCCTTATCCCATGACTGCTAAGTTTCCTCAGGAGTCTTTGATGAGGAACTTTGTCGAAAGCTTTTTGGAAGTCCAGGTAGACTATGTCAACTAGATCACCTTGATCCACACACTTGTTGACACTCTCAAAGAACTCCAAAAGGTTGGTGAGGCAAGATTTACCTTTGTGGAAGCCATGCTGGCTCACTCCCAGCAGAGCCTGTTCTTCTAGGTGCTTTACAATTTTATCCTTGAGGATGCTTTCCATCAATTTGCCTGGAACGGACGTTTGGCTAACCGGTCTGTAATTTCCCGGATCGCCCTGGATCCCTTTTTGAAAATTGGTGTTACATTTGCTGCTCTCCAGTCCTCTGGTACAGAGCCCGATTTCAGGGATAAGTTATATATTTTAGCAAGGAGGTCGGCAATTTTACATTTGAGTTCTTTGAGGACTCTTGGATGGATGCCATCCGGCCCTGGTGATTTGTTAGTTTTCAGTTTTTCCAGACAGGCCCTGGTGATTTGTTAGTTTTCAGTTTTTCCAGACATCATCTCTTGTCACTTCTATCTGATTCAGTTCTTTAGCCTCCATCCCTAAAAAGCCTGGTTCAGGAACAGGTATATGCTCAGTATCCTCTGCCATGAGGACAGATGCCAAGAACTCATTCAGCTTCTCTGTAACCTCCATATCCCCCTTAATAATCCCTTTCACTCCCTCATTGTCTAATGGTCCAACCGCCTCCCTGGCAGGTTTCCTGCTTCTAATGTATTTAAAGAAGTTTTTGTTATTCCCTTTGATACTTTTACCTAAATGTTCCTCAAACTCACTTTTTTCCTCCCTTATTTTCACATTGCATTTCTTTTGCCAGAGTTTGTGTTCCTTTCTGTTCTCTTCATTTGGACAGACCTTCCAATTTTGGAAGGAAGTCTTCTTCCCTTTTATGGCTTCCTTGACGGTGCCCGTTAGCCATGCTGGCATCCTCCTGGACTTAGTGGTAACTTTTCTCCTTTTTGGTATACAATCTAACTGGGCTTCTAGTATTGTGGTTTTGAGTAAACTCCATGCACTCTGGAGTGAAGTGACGTTCCTGATTTTCCCTTTCAGCTTTCTTTTCACCATACTACTCATTTGGGGGGAGTTTCCTCTTCTGAAATTCAAAATGCCCGTGTTAGACGTCCTTAGTGATTCTCTCCCCGCATGTATGCTGAATTTGATTGCACTATGGTCACTGTTCCCTAAAGGGTCGATGACACTGACATCACGCACCAGGTCCTGGGTGCCACTCAGAATTAAGTCCAAGGTTGCCTTCTCTCCGGTTGGTTCCAAGACCAACTGTTCTAGGTCACAATCATTTATCGTATCTAGTAATTTGACCTCTTTGTCCTGGACTGACTGTGAATTTACCCAGTCTATGTGTGGGTAATTGAAGTCACCCATAATTACAGCCCTGCCTCTCCTTGACACCTCCCTGATTTCCTCTTGCAACTCCCAATCGCTGCCGGCGTTTTGATCTGGAAGGTGATAGCACATCCTCAGTAGCACATTCCCTTTCAGGCCTTGTATTGTCACCCACAGGGTTTCTGTGGAGGACTCCAGTCCACCTAGGTTTTCTAGCTTGTTAGATTCTATCCCTTCTTTAACATACAGTGCTACCCCTCCTCCAAGGCGTCCCTCCCTGTCCTTTCTATAGAGTTTATACCCAGGGATAACAGTATCCCACTGGTTCTCACTGTTCCACCATGTTTCTGTTATGCCCACTATATCTATTTCTGCATTAGCAACCAAGTACTCCAGCTCACCCATCTTGGCTCGGAGGCTTCTGGCATTGGCGTATAAGCACCTATACACTGAATCTCTCACCGGATGTATGCTATTCTTTTGACTCTTTGACCTGCTGGCATAGGCTCCCATCTGCTCTTTTTGCTCTGCTCTGTCCCCTTCTGTTTTATCTGAATTCTTTGCACCCTCACACTTTAAGGGATGGCTTTTGCCAAACGGGATACTGCCCAGCTCCCATCAGCTGTTCCCCAGGCATCATTTTAAAAGTTGCTCTGCAACCTTTTTAATTTTAAGCACCAGCAGTCTAGTTCCATCTTGATTCAAGTGCAGCCCATCCCTTTTGTACAGGCCTTGCTTTCTCCAAAATATATCCCAGTGCCTAACAAATCTAAAACCCTCCTCCCGGCACCAACGTCTCATCCACGCATTGAAACCCCTCAGCTCTGCCTGTCTCACTGTTCCTGTGCATGGAACAGGTAGCATTTCTGAGAATGCTACCTTGGGGGTCCTGGACTTCAATACACTACCTATCAGCCTAAATTTGGCTTCCAGGACCTCCCGACTACATTTCCCCACATCGTTGGTGCCGACGTGCACCACGACAGCTGTCACCTCCCCGGCACTGCCTAGGGGCCTGTGTAGATGCTGTGTGATTTGCACCAGGCAGGCAAGTCACCGTGCGGTCAACATGCGGGTCACAAATCCATCTCTCTATACCTCTAATGATCAAATCACCCACTACAAGGGGGCCCCACCCCACACCCCAGAGGAGTATCCTCTGTGTGAGAGGATATGGGCTCATCATCCACAGAAGGGGTCCCTTCTAAAGAAGCATTTCCTTCTTTCTCAGACTGATCTCCTCCTTGACCAAGACTGATGTCCTCCTTGCCCAAGACCTTCATTCTCCCTGACAACAGAGGAGCTACCAGTCCTGGAGTGGGATGCCTCTATCACATCCCTGAAGGGCTCATCCACATGCCTCTCTGTCTCTCTGAGCTTCTCCAGATCTGCCACCTTGGTCTCAAGGGAACGGATTTGTTCCCTGAGGGCCAGGAGCTCAGGAGCTCAAGGGAACGGATTTGTTCCCTGAGGGCCAGGAGCACTGAGCACACACTCATGACTTCTGCCCATGGGGCAAATAGTCATACATGTGGCACTCTGTGAAATACACTGGGAAGTTCCCCTTCCCCTGCTGACCTTCTATCTTCATACTGTTTTTGTTGGCTGTTTACAGTATTTAGAGATAGTTTATTAGAAGTAGTTTATTATCTGTTTATTAGATAGTTTATTAGAAGGATAGGTCTCAGCTGTAATAGTCAGCTATTTATTATCTGTCCAAACAGCCTTTCCCAAGAATATGAGGGATACGAGGGAGGGATTTGTACTTACGTTCTCTTCTACACCAGGCTCCTTGTGATTGCAGTTGTTTGTTCCAGGCTCCCCCACACACTTCCCACTAAACTCCTGCAAAACTCCTATGACCTGTTTGCTATCCCTGCTTGCTATCCCTGTTCGCTGTGCTCTTGGGCTTTCACCTCTTATCTAGAGAGTAGGCTTCAAACTGAGACACAGGATGTGGGTCAAAGGAATGTCAAAGGAATGTGGGGCCTCCTACAGCCTAGCTGACACCACCTCCTCCAGGCAGGGACAAACAAAAACACTGGAGTTTGCTAGCCCTGGCAAATGTTAGCCCTAAAAATCTCTCTCTCTCTCTCTCTCTCTCTCTCTCTCTCTCTCTCTCTCTCTCTCTCTCTCTCTCTCTCACACACACACACACACACACACACACACACACACACACACACCCTAGTCTGTAACGTATCCCTTAAAAAGAAACCAGTATCCCTTAACGTATCCCTTAAAAAGAAACCAGCCCCTCAAAATCTCCCCTCCTGTTGTTGGTTAGTTTGAAGTGGGGGATAGGCTAGATGTTGTTCTGTTTTAGATGTTGCTAGATGTTGTTCTGTTTAGAAAAGCTTGCTCACCTCCTCAAGCTGATTCTGCTCTTCCCAGAGTAGGCTTCAAACTTATTGGGATCCACCTGGCCCCCTGAAATCCCAGAATGCCCTGCTCTAGTACATGGGGCATTATGGGAGACCCCCCAACACCAGGAGGCTACAACAAGCCTCCCGGTGTGGGGGGGCAGAATGCCCCACACACTAGTGGTGTTGTCACCTCCCAGTTGGGGGTCTCCTCATGAGACACCATGGCGCAAAGCTGCACTGTGGTAGCACATGATCAAAACAATGGGGTTAGCAGAGCACTTGCTCCATTGCTGGGCTCCCTTAGCCTGGTTTCCACTGCATGTGTGAATAGGCTTTTTGACTGAGTAAACCTTGCAATGCAGATTGCAGACCAGAAAGAGCAGTGAGTGAAGCACAAGCTAATCTCGAGGCCATATATGGAGTTCATTACAGCAGTCATCAATAAATATTACATGGAGAACTGCCACTGTACATTTCTCACCACAACAGCATCTCACAAACAGTCCAAACCATAACTCAAGGAAGGAAGGAAGGAAGGAAGGAAGGAAGGAAGGAAGGAAGGAAGGAAGGAAGGAATCCACATTCTGTCTTTGTCAATCTGAGATCCAGCAAAACCAGGTAGTTAACAGAAGCAATAGCACGTTAAGCACAGCAAACATGTTATAATTAGTTAGTGCTGAGAAAACTACAAAATCAAACCTTCTTTCCTTTCATCTGTTGGAAAGTTAAAGGACTTTGCGCTGTCTCTTGCCTCAGACAGTGGAGGACAGACTAGTAAGTCAGAGGGCTAGAGGGTCAAGACATTTGTCATCACTTCTCCACTGCTCTGATGCTATCCCTTTGAAATGTAGATTGCTAATCTCAGGGACTTCCTCCTTCCTCCTCCCTCTTCCTACCTGGCTGTTTACCTTGCAACATGGCAAGTCTCTTGCCCTGCACCATATGTGCAGAGAAGATGGAGAATCCATCTGCATCCACTTAGATAGATAGATTAGAGATCCTAAATCCTTACTTTCCTATCTAGAATGGAGTTCCTTAATAAATGCCTTTTATATTGATTTGAAACTAGCAATTGGCTCCAAGTTACTTTACTCTCAGCACACACGCAAGCCTAACTAGTCTACCACTGTGTTTGTGCCTCTGTGCACTCTGCTATATTGAGAGAGGGATTCTCTCACCACAGAGAATTTCCAACATCATCTTGCCTGCCACAGAGACACAGGAGGACAGAGCATCAGTCATGGCCTGATGGACAATGGCAGGACAAGGGGGGGGAGCCTCTGGACTTTTACCATGAGAAGTCTTCTTTCTTCTCTTCATCTCCAGCATAAGTGTACATCCCTGCCTGCCTGCATCTGGATAACACCATGGCCTCAGATTGGTGATGGGCCCCAGCTGACAGCCTAACACATGGGCCAGGACACCAGTCCATCATCTCATCGTTGACTGTGGTGCTGGCATGCATACATGTATGTGTATGTCAGCAGCACTAATGGAGAGACTGTGACACATCTGGTGCTGGGGTTGGCCTATCAGCCAATGATACCTCTTCCTCTGCTGCCACAGGAAGAAGTACTTCTTCCCTGACAGGTGAGGACGCTCCACCTACTTCTACCTCAGCCACAATAGGTGGCTGTGCTGTGGGACCAGGCTCCTGCCGAAAAGTGAGCCTGAGCAGCACCACGGCAGTGGGGATGACTTGGGGAGTAGGCCCCTCCCACCATCGCCCACAACAACCAGCAGAATCACCCTTCATTTTGCCAGGCAGTCTGCTCCTGGCTCTGCCTCGCATCCTCCCTGACATGTTAGGGTTTTTAAAAATGTAAGCCCTAACTCTGATTTGGGTGTCTGGGAGAGAGAAGAAGTGCCTTTAAGAGTGTTTGGGGCTCGTGGTGGTCTCTTTATATTCTGTGTGCCACACACAGTTTCTTTGTGTGTGGTGCCCACAAAGAAGCTAGAAAAATTAAATCCCCCAAATAAAGAAGCAGACTTTGAGGTTGGGGAGAAGACCAAGCAACAACGGGCCAAATTAATCTAAGGGAAGGGAAGGGAAGGCAAAGGACAGGGGATTACCTTGAGCTCTCTAACCCAAACCCACCCCTCCTGTCCTACAGTCCTGCTACTACCCACTTAACCTCCCTTCTCCAAACAGGCCCTTTTAAAAAGAGCTCCAAGTTCTAATAACCTGGCCAAGGCAGGCAGCTCTCACTTTCCAGTATCTTCAGCTGGGGGCTTCCACTCCAGTGTCTTTGGCTGAGTATATCAAGTGTTGCTCTCAGAACACTCTGGGCCAAGCAGACACCAGCACTCAACAGCTGGGAGGAGGGGAGGTAGGTGTCAGCAGTTGGGCACCCACCCACCCAAACAAATAACCCTATCCCAAAAGGAAACAGAGGGATCCTGGCAGACTGGGGACCACACACCAGCCTACAAAAACTAAACATCAATCCACCAGGCAGGCAGTACCCAGACACTACAGCAGCAGCAAAGGTGGCAGGGCTGCAGAATTAAAAAAAAAATAAGCACAGCACCCTAGTTATTAAAGTCACTGGGTGGTTGACTACAAGCAATGGCTGGCACGTGCACACACATCCACACCCCCCCCCCCACACACAGGAATAAAATTCCAAGCAGCAGCATATTAAAGCCACCAATATATATATATACTTCTAATTAGGAAAAAAAAGGGGGGAGAAATCAGCACAGCAACCCAGTTATTAAACCCACTGGGGGCTGGTTACAAGCAAGAAGAAGAAGAAATCCAAATAAATTAAAATTCCAAGCAGCACCCAGTTAAAGCTTGGGGAATGCTGGTACAATTTTTTTAAAAAATAGGAAAAAAGATCACAGCACCCAAGTTATTAAAGGGGGCTGGCTACAGGCAATGAGAGAGAGAAAACCACATAAGGAAAATAAATTCCAAGCAGCACCCGGTTCAAGCCAGGGGCTGAGGTTTTTTTGTTTTGTTTTTTTAAAAACCAATTAGAAGAAAATAAAAGCAGTTGCTGACAGCAATGGAAATTAAAAGGATTTTTAAAAATAGAGAGTCAGATAAGCGTCTCTCTCTCTTCCCCTCCCCACTCACTGGGCCAGGCAGGCAGGACCAGACCACCACCACCAGTCTCTGCTCTCCTCTCAGTACTGCTGCAATCTCTCTCTGATCCCTCTCTCCTGAGGCACAAATGGCTCTCTGTGTCCAGTGGGGGCCCCCGCCGGCCTTACTGGCTCCAGCGTTCCCTCGGCAGCCAAGGCCAGAGAGGCCCCAGGATGGGCAGGCGGCCAGGCAGAACAGCCAGACAAGCAGCCAGCCAAGACACTGCAAGACCAAGCAGCCGGGCTAGAGGGGCTGAGGGAAGGGCGGGGATGAGTGAGGGAGGAGGCAGCAGACAGAGGCACAGCTGAGGAGGATAAGGGTGAGAGCAGCCTGATATGGTAGGGTGGAGGTCCAATTAGCGGGGTTGTGGGATGCATCAGGCAGGCTCGGCCCATGATGAGGGGCAGTTGGAGGGCAAGTGGTGGAGGCCTCCAGAGAGAGGCTGCCACAGTAACCCCAAAGAGCCTGGAGGAGGAGGACTCAGGTGAACCAAACCTCCACTCTGAGGCCCTGCATGGGGGAGGTGAGAGGGAGAAGTAAAACAAGAGATCAGCCGCGGAGAGACCAGGGCCAGGACAGACTCCAAGCAGCCCCTTAAATACATTATGAAACTTCCTCCTTTGGCCTCTCCCCTCCCTGCTCTCTTCCCCCAGCCAATGGGGGCATAGTTGCCCATGCGAACACTATATTTGGATGACAGCAATCTGATGAAGAAACAAGGAGACCTTAAGCCAGTGCCAGAAAACCAAGCACCAAGGCAAAAACACAGAGACAAAGTGGTGCTCACAACTCAAATCACTCGAATCGATTCAAGTCGAACTGGGGTTACTTGATTCAACCATGAATCAGGCCCTTCATTTTAGGGGCAATTCTATTTGAATAACTCAAATCACCCCGATTTGGCGTGAATTGATTCACACATGAATAGAAATGTACATCTCTAAAACTAATGTCCTAGGAAATCCTGAGAACGTTAGTTCTGCAAGGAAGATCTCTGACCTCATCATGAAGCTTCTGTTTCAGGAGAATACTTTGAGGGAAGCCATGGTGGTTAAAGGGATACAAAACCGATGTGTGTTTGCACATAATGTCTTTCATGTTACCTATAACGTTCCCATAAGCATTGCTAAGTGGGCTTATGCATCTGGCCTCCTTTCTTCTTGACCTTAGGTGTAAAATGAAGTAAAACTATAGAGAAGTAGTCTGCACTTTTGGAAAGAGAGCAACTTCTTATCTACAAGAAAACAAAGAGGAATTGGCTGTAATGCAGTGCAAGTGTCCTCAATTCTTTTCTGCTTTATGGACAATAGGTCTGCACTGCAATTATGGAATGAGATGAAAGGAAAGTACTTCAGCACACAGTGTTAGCTTATGATGTGGAAGTTGCAGCCAAACACACCACATCACAGTAATTAAAAGCAGATGAAAGTACCTCCTTCAGTCAAAAATACCAGTTAGCACCACAGAACCCAAGTTAGGTTGTTTGGGATGATTTTGCTGTAAGGCTATGAGCTGTGGCAGGTTGTGGGTTTCAAACAAGTAACACAGTTTGCAAAAACGTGCTAATCTGCCCTCTTTGTTTCAAACGGAAAGCAGCCCCTGACTTTGGAATCCGTGACTGTGATATACAAAGTGCCAGTTCAATGTCAGACTTTCAGTGTTCCCTTCACAGGAGCATCAATGCCATTTAGCGCTAACGTATACTAAAGCATGACACAAGGGCAAGATAACCACATTTTGCTGAGAAACATAATAGAAATAATGGGAAAGCACTTCATGCCATTTGTAAGGAATGTAATTTGAACATCAGCAGCCAAAACAAACTAAAATGAAATGGCAAAACAAACTTGCCATTCTGAAATGATTAGCAAACATGCAGCTAGTGAGCATTACAGAGATGGGGAAAGCATATTTTCTACAAGGATAGACTGTCCTTGAACAATGTTTTCTATGTTCTGGCACAAAATGTGTGCTTTATTTTCCTATAGCTTCTTTCCCCCTCCTTCCTTCTCCCTAGAACAAATATTTACCACATCCAATAAAATGTCTATTTTCCCCCAAATTTATGTTTGCATTAAATAAATCCATCTCTCTTTATGGTATATGATATGTGCCTACATGCAGCATATGTATATAACAATATTTGTAGACTAGTGCCAATCAAATGATTCATTGAGAATAACATGAATTACAAATTTGGAAAGGTTTTTTTTGTGTGTGTGTGTTTTTTTCCTAATGTGCCTGGCTCAAAGCAAGAAACGTTTACATCAGTGAAGCTGTTCATTTGTATGATCCAAGGTAAAGGAACACATTATAGAAATAATTATATGCTTAAAAGTTTCATGGTGCCTTTATTACCTTGGCACATGTGGGCCAAACACCACATTCAGAAATATCACATGCTACATCTTTTGGGCTGTACCACTTCAGACTGCAGGTGGGCAGACTTCCAGCAGAAAGCTAACATATCAAGGAGGAGAAATCAAGCCTAACTTTTCTCAGGCATGGTAGTTTGCAATGAGCAGGAAAGGTATTTGTTTTTGTTCTACATGAGGAACATTTCAACATGTAATCTTCTGATGTCAGTCTAATATCCAGGAGGAGTTCTTACTACAGGCAAACCTCACTATTTGCAGACCCAACACCTACAGTCGGGCAATTGACACCAACCCTCAGCATGCACAGAAAAGAGTTTAATTTCAGTGTATCCACTATTTTGGGGTGGCCAGAAATGACCCCCAGGTCATTTCCAGCCACCATTTTGTCAAAAAGCCATTTTGTGGGTCATTAAAAAAAAAAAACTTTCCCACAATTTTTCATGGGAAAATGATGGATTTGGGATGGCAGGGGTGGGGGGCATTTCTGGACAGCTAGAGACCTGCAGAGCATGGTAAGGCACTTTATTTCACCTTTTTTTTGCCATGTTTAGCTGGTTTTTGCAACCTCCAGGAACCTAATCTTCCATTCCCATTGCCACAATACCCCGTTATCCGTGGTTGTAGTGGAGAACAGAACCCCGTGGATAGGAAACATTGGAAACATAGGAAACTGCCATATACTGAGTCAGACCATTGGTCTATCTAGCTCAGTATTGTCTTCACAGACTGCCAGCGACTTCTCCAAGGCTGCAGACAGGAATCTCTCTCAGCCCTATCTTGGAGAAACCTGGGAGCAAAAATGGGTCTATTCTCATCCCAAACCACCCTGCCTTGCCTCCCGTCTCTGAACCCCAAACCCCCTCCCCCTCACCAACCCTCCCCGGGGCCCATCTGCCTCAAAGTAGGTCTACACTTTCACGTGAAGTAAACATGGAAGGGGTAGGAGGTAATACTGTTATCATGGAAGACGTGGAGGTAAGGGTTGAATTAACCCAATAAGCCCCTTTGAACAATACTTGACACGATCTGAGATTTAAGGAACAAATGCCTACTATCCTATTGCCTCGCTTCTACGCAAACAGCAACTCTTTGTCTGAATGGGTCCATGCCTTACACATAACACCCTCCTATCATGGGTTGTTGGGCCAATTCCTATAATATACTTACATGAAATGTTAATGGATTAAGGTCACCATATCGTAGGCAAGAGATCCTACATTTTTTAACAAAATGGAACTATCACATCTATGTTCTGCAAGAGACCCATTTCGAAAATGAGAGCCACCGCTTTTCGGCACAACAGCAATGGACAGTGGGCCCATCCTTCTGGTCCTACGATGGGAGCGGCAGTGCAGGGGTAGCGATATTGTTTAAAGACAGACCTGATCTCAAAATCGAGAGGGTATTGGAAATTGATCAGGGCAGACTAATGCATCTAGTTTGACATTCCAAGGCCTGCGATCGGATGGAAGTAGACCACTATGTTAAAGATCATGGCCCAGTTTTATACAAACTTGTATGCATTGAAGGATATTTCTGTAAAGGACATTCAATCCTATCTAGATAGGTTCTGCAGTCTGAATGAATGTGGTCTCGGCTATTCCCTCACTTAGGGGGGAAAAGCTCTTTGACCCATCCTGTAACGAAAGAAGAGGTCAGAGCAGTTATCTCAGTGGGAAAGAACACATCGGCCCCGGGGCCTGATGGTCTGACATGGCCTTTCTATAAGATTTACGCAGACCAGCTACTAGTCTATCCTCCCCCGCTTGATCTCCTTCGGAGAGTTGAAAGCCAGATCTTCCGTCTAGTATGGCACACAGCGTCCTTCCCTTTGGCCCGTGCGGTAGCATTTAAGGAGGTTGAGCGGGGAGGCCTAGCCCTACCTGCCCTGCAACCCTATTTTGTAACTGAATTCATGTCCTACAATTTTGGAAACTGGATTTTCATGAATGTCCATAATATGTCCAACCTCCTGCAAAAAACCTGGGTCTCGCTTTTCGCTCTGCATTGGCGCAAGTCAGCATGGGGCATAGCATGGTGGGGGAAAGGATCTTTCAATGGTAATATCACACCAGTATTAAAAAGAGAACACCCTTGAGAGATTTGTTATTCACACTTTAAAAATGGAAGGTTGGACCGGATCTATTTAAAGAATCCTCCTCAGTTAAGCAGCTAAGGAAAACAATTTATGGAGAGATTCTAGAAGTGGGTTTCTTAAAACCTGATTTAGAACGTAAACGCTACAAACACCACACTTCACAGTACTTGTTGCAACCCAATCACCCTATCGGTTTCTTTAAGGAGAAAAAAGTCCCTTTCCATTTATGGGAAACAAGGTGGCGCTTATACCATCAAGTACTACCATTTAATGCGGCTAAGCCATGGCTCCCAGAGGACCAGCAAGAGTGCCCTAAAATCACTTGCAAACAGAAAGCTAGTGAGCTAGGTAAAACATTCAGGGAAACCCACTCACATTTCTTAAAAGAGTGCGTGGTAGCCAAAAGAGTGTGGCAGGGAGTAAGCAAGCTGTTAGAGTGGCCTGATTTGGAAAAACAGACTTGGGAAGAACTAACATCGGGTTTCAGCGATAGAACCTCTTTTCCCTCCCAGAAAGAAACCTTCAAGGAAACGGGACAGAACGGGTGCCCTCATACTAGGGAATTGGAACGTTCCCCTCCTCGTAATCAGGTTAGTAAACCTGTATGTCATTTATGCAATGCTCCTGCATAGGAATAGGGAGGGAAGACGCGACCAAGAGGTTCACGCAGATGAGATAGTAAATCTCTTCTGGAAAAGTTTGTATGGTTATGTGCAAAAAGACAAGTGTATCTCTTCTAAACAGCAATGGGACAAATTGTGGAAATGGACGTCGGATGTAACACACACACCCCGATTACCTGATGTACCTTGAAATCCCCCACCCCCGAGTTACAGTACTACCTGCATATACTTCATAACCTTGTGGGTTTCCAAATCATTGTGTGTAAATCTTTGTAGATATATCATGTACAAACAACCACTTTGTATATAATTGTGCTTTGGCAACGTACTGTATGCTTTGGTAGTTTGCTGGTTGAATAAAAAAATCTTGTCCTATTAAAAAAAATATCTTGTCCTATCTTGGAGAAGCTAGGGAGGGAACTTGAAACCTTCTGCTCTTCCCAGAGCGGCTCCATCCCCTGAGGGGAATCTTTTACAGTGCTCACACAGGGGCGTAGCTATAATTGAGCGAAAGGGTTAAAAGAACACAGGCCCCCAGCTCCTGAGGGCCCTCCAGTTCCATCCCTCCCTATTATCTTAATTATCTCCCTCACTCTGTGGGGCCGCCAGAGAGAGGGATGAACACAGGCCCTCTCGTCCCTATCTACGCCCCTGTGCTCACATGTGGTCTCTCATTCAAATGCAACCAGGGCAGACTCTGCTTAGCTATGGGGACAAGTCATGCTTGCTACCACAAGACCAGCTCTCCTCTACAGGGTTTACCTGTATACAATTTTTAAAAATCTAGATCAGTCCTAAATCTGAGCAATGCAGAACTCCTTTTCCAAATGTGTCTTTCCATTTCCTTATACTGTATCTATATGATTACTCTTTCTGCACCTTGATAGTTGAATGACTGTATTGAAAATAAATGATGTATGATTACTGAGAGGCCAGCTTCATAGGACTACTGGCTAGGTTTCATACAGCTACATATGACTACTGAAAACTGAACTGTATCTTGCCAATGGATTAGCACAAGGATCACGGTTTGTAATCATACCACATTGTGCAAAAACATTGAAGCTATTTACTTTTGAACTTATATCACATCCCATTCATTAGGCCATTGGTGACCAGCCTGGGGCATGGCATGGGCAGAGGGCATTTGAGGCCCTCCTGAATAAAAGGGCCTTCAGTCCTCGCTATGGGACAGGGTCAGGCTTGAACAGATGCCTGCCTGCCTGCCTCTCCAGCACCGCTGCCTGTTCCCCAGTTCAGAAGCAAAACCCCTCGAAGGAGGATGGGTTAGTATGCCCTGTAATGTGCACCAGAGGAACACTTCAGACTTTGTGACACACTTGCCAAAAGGATTTCCCATCCCTGCCTTAAGCCATATTAACATTTTAGAGCATAAACACTGAACTAATTGCAGTCACCATCTCGCATAAACAGTCATTGCACCCAGACCCATTATTTGCCAATGCAACACAGCAACATTTACCCAAGTGGCAGGGGAAGCATCCAGACCTGCAATGGTTCAAATATTTTGGATACGTGAAAGCTCCTTTGCATAAGGTTTGTCCATAGAAGGCTAAGCCACTAAAACCTGGAAACAAGGGCCCAAGAGATGTGGTGCAGGAAAGCCATGACTGGATTACTGGCTTCTATTTTTGTACTTCAAAGCCAGGGGGTTGAATCAACGCCAAATCCAGGAACTGGATGAGAGGTTTCAGTGGCCCAGAACTGAATCCACACCCAAAAACTCTTGGTTGGCTTGAGCCTAAAAAGTGGAATTGTCCCTAAACATAAAACAGAGTTATTGGTTCAAAATCAGTTTAATAATCAGGCCCTTCAGGAGATTCCTCTGAGGGGTGGAGAAGGGCTCCTCTCTGCTCCAGAGAGGAGCCTTTGTATTTGGAGAAACTATATTTCCTAGTGAACCATCTGAAAAGAAGAGCAGGAGGAAAGTGAGCTACCGGTAGGCAGGGCCTAGGCCTGATGGTCCTCCTGGTGCCCAGGTAGAGGCCTGCCCACCCACAGACTGCTGTCCCCGGCAACTAGGATTGCCAACTCTGAATAAAGCTATTCCTGGGGATCTATCCCAATATCTTCCAGTGTGTGCTTCTGTCCTTTATCCTGTCATACATATTTTGTTTTTTTGTTTAAAAAAAAATATTTTACAAACATAAAAAACAAACAACCCATTGCCATCTTCCTGATTTAAATAACTGCCTACCTGCCAAAAGCTTGGGGAGTGGGGGGAGCTAGCTATATTTCCCCCCAGTGTGGCTAACTACAGTTGCAGGGAAGTGGGATTTAAATCAGGGGAGAGGTGCAGGAGGAACAGAAGCCACTTCCCCTCCCACCACCACTGCTCTGTGAATATCAGACTCAAGCTCTCCCTTCCCCCACATGGCTGGTTTGAATTTTAAAAAACACGGGGGTAGTCTGACCACAGATCTCCCACCTCTCTTGGCCCTGAGATAATCAAATTAGAGAGAATAGGAATTGTACTCTGATTGGATTTTCTCTTCAATTAACGAGGGGACAAACTCTCCATACTTATTGACAAAACACTTGGATTATTCAAATTATCCAGCCTGCCTTGGTGATTAATATGGGCAAAGCTCCTACTTTAGATCTTTGTGTCATGTTGGCTCCTGCTCGTATATTCGCTAAACTAACAACACACGCAATTCCTCAACATGTATAAATCAACAGATGCTCCCTGACTTCAGATTTACAATTGCTTGCACAAGGTGTTTAGAATATACTGAAGACAAATAAACGAGACCGAAGAATTGCTCAGGGCAGGAAAGCTCCACTCAGCCCTGTCTTCTGAGCTGTACTTAACACAGTTTGAGGAAGTACAGGATTCTGTTGAATTCCCCTTCAAGAGTCTCATGACAAGAGAGAAAAACATCTTTCATGGACACCTGCAGAACAGAAGTTCCTTCTTTGGGAATTGGAATAGACTTTTTTCTCTAACCGGGTATAAATAGAACCCATTGTGATTTCCTTTCTGCATCCCCAAAGCATGTACAAAGACAGCAATAAGAGAACTATGGGGGGGGGGGGGTTGCAAGTTGTTTGAGCAACTAACTGCTTTTTGTTTTGGCTGGCGTTAGATGCCAGTGCATGCCATTGTGCTCAACAGTGAGCTCAGGTTCAGAGCCCCTTTTGGATTTTTCCTCCTCTCATCATTTGCAAATACATGTGTTGGCATCCATAGTTTACTATCTGAAGAACTGAACGGGGCTCTCCTGGTTCTTCTTCTATACAAGAACCTACTTACACATTCAGAATAAGTCGCATGGTTCAACCCAGAAGCTATCTCACTTTATCCTGCAGGGGGAGGACTGCATATTTGAATGCTCCTTCACCTAAAAGGGAAAAAAACCCAATCTATGTGCATGTAGAAAACCCAGAAGAGCCGGAAAAGAGATCTAAATGAGAAGCTTTTGTCCCTGGTGTGCTGGTTTGCATCTCCTCTTCAGTGCTGTATCTCAGTCTTCCTGAAATCACCTCTTGGCTGCCCTGGCAATAGCTCAACTGAACATGGCAACAAAACTTCTTCTAAAACCTTCCTCCCCAACCATGGCACTTCTTGCTTCTGCTGTCCTCTCTCTGGAGTCATTTCTGGTTGTGTACAGACAATAGCTTTTCAGAGAACTGGAAGCAGTATTGGTTGTTAGTGATCACATGCCATGCGTTCTACACATGCTCATTTTTTCTTTCTCTTTCTGATCCCTGGTTAAACTGCCTTGCAGGTTTACTGTGTGTAGTACTATCTTAAATTAGTCCCCAGCTACTGCAATACGCACATGTGCATTTGATGTGAGTGTCGTCAGGGGCATATCTAGGGTAGGGAAGGCAGGGCACGTGCCCTAGGCGCCACTTGAAAGGGGGCGCAATTTTTTTAAATGAAAACAAAAATTTAAAATGGCCACCAAAAACAAAATGGCTGCCACACATGCTCAAATGGCCTCTGTGAGGCCCTAGGCCATGCCAGGCCTCACAGATGCCATTTGAGTATGCGTGGTGGCCATTTTGTTTTTGGCGGCCATTTTTTAAAAAAAGATTATTTTAAAAATGGCCACCACACATGCTCAAATGGTCTCTGAGAGGCCCTATGTCTTGCCAGGCCTCGTAGAGGCCATTTAAGCATGAGTAGCAGCCTCCAAAATGGTCACCATGCCGATCTTTGCAGGCCCAAACACGCCCGAAAATCAGCCCGTGACAGGCTGCGGTGGTGAATTAAGAGGCCAGCGGGGGGAGACCACCCCCCACAGCCTTTAGGAAGCCCCCCAAAGGGGCTACAGGTTTGTTTGTTTTTAGTTTAATATAATATAAGTCACTGTACACATATTCAGTTCAGCACTATGTACATGTCTTAATAATATGGCTATTAATGGTGAGTTTGTCTTCGAATCAGTGTGAAATCCTTAGTATTAAGGCCACCGGGAGCTTCTTGCTCTCTTTCTCTCATTTTAACTGTCTTTCTGAAATACTAGAATATATTCCAAGCAGTGACACAGTTTACTTGGCATATCCTTTAATTATTTTCAGAGTATCTGGGAAAAGCCAAATTCTCCATTTATTTTTTAAACTTATGTAATACCCGTATTTTACGGACTATAAGACGCTACGGACTATAAGACGCACCTTAATTTTAATCCAGTTTTTCAGAGTTTTAACATATTAAACTGTTAAAACATATAAGACGCTCCTGAATTTTGGCGGATATCTTTCGAGGAAAAAAGTGAGTCTTATAGTCCATAAAATACGGTAGTGATGCGACAATGGATAGTAGAGAATTAGACAGGGACTTCTGTTCAGTTTTCCAAGTACACCTCCACATAGTATTTGGGTATTTCATGAGTCCCAGCATACTAAAATTTGTAGTTTTCCAGCTAAATAGTTTTTGAAATATTAAAAGATTAACGAGCTCGACTTATATTTTTGAGCTGATATTATGGTAAAGTTATCTGAAAGATGGGTGTCAGATGTTTGGACAGGGTGCGCTATTTCAGTGCTTGCCCTAGGTGCTATTTTCCCTAGATACGCCTCTGAGTGTCGTTGTCACCTACTGGATAGTGTCTATGAAAAGTAACATATTTTGTTAATGGGAGCAGGATTTTGTGTGTGTGTGTACTTTACATTTTTCTTTTAGCAGATGAAAAGATGTGCATGTGTCAGCCTTAAACAAAATCAAGGCTAACTCCCATTTAAGCAAAGTACTGCCATTCGTAGCTGTTTATTGCTTTTCTTTTTCTCCTTTGGCATGAGATTGACAAGACTGCAAGGTGCTTGTAATCCAGTTTAATTAATGTCACTGCTCCATTGACTTCTATGGGACTGCTTAGGAACAGAATTTTCCCACACAATCAGACCTCTTTTCCTCCCATTATGTTTAACGTAGTTGTCAAGCCACCAGTGCCGGATCTGGGGTAGTGCCATGAGCAGGAAGAGGGCCGTCACTCCCCTTGCTCTTCAGAAATTATTGTTTGTACAATGCCTTTGACTGTTCCCTAAGTTATATCCAAATTATATCCATGGCACTCCATTGTAGGAATGTTTTCCTGGAGTGATTTAAAAACTCCAAAATAAATTCAAAACAACTTTGGGGAGCTGCAATCTGAATGAGAAGTTTGGTACTTTGGTTAAAAAAAAAAAAATCCTCAAAGAAAATATTCACATACATATATTTGTAACCTTGAGGAAAATATTCTCTGCTAGCTAAGCAAAGAGGGACCTTTCAAAGTGATGATACTCCAATATTTAGCAGGAGAAGAGCAACAGGCCCTATCCAGCACAGCATCTCTCCAGTGCCTGTTGCTGGTGTCTACCTTGTGTTTCTTCTTAGACAGAACCCGTTGGGGACTGAGAATCACTTTATTATTATGCTTGTATGTAAACTGCTTTGACAACTTTTTCATCAGCAAGTGGTATATACATAGTAGTATTAGCACAGTATCAGTAGTATTATGTCCTTAGATAGTCACCCTGTTCTAGAGCTTGTTCCTTTTCGTATTTCCAGACAGGGGAGTCAGTACATTGGTCAAGGGGAGACACTTGTCTCCCGGCCCGCCACCCCAAAATCCCCCCAGAGGCAAGTCGCATGACCCCGATTCCCCAGTGCCCTCCTGATTGCAGCCCACCCGCTGCCCGGGCGGACCGCGGCAAGACCTGAGGAGCTGCGCCTGCATGGCCTGTTAGGCAGCCCCCAACAGGAGCAGCTGTAGCTGCAGCAGCACGCATGAATTCGCCACCGCCACCGCCACCGCCGCCACCACCACCACACTGCATACTGCAGCAGTCAAAAAAGCAGCCCGCGTACCTCCTAGATGAAGATTCCAAAGAGGCGCTCACCTGCGATTGGCTGGATTGCTCGCTCTCAGAGTGGGGAATTGTTAATCTCAGGGGACTCCACCGACATGCCCCAAGAGGGCCCTTGAACAGCCGCCACCAGGAAAAGCGAAGCGGCACTCTGAACTGCAGTGTGAACGCCTTCTCCCTGACTTGGCAGCAGAGCCCGGAGTCAATCACTTTGGAAGAATCGCAGCGTGCTTTCCTTCCCAGCTGGATCCAGTCCTTCCTTTGGATTTCTCCCCCTTGGGGCACTAAATCTATCCAGGCTTGCTGCTCTGTGTTCATGGGGGCAAGGGGGGAAAGAAACCCGAGAGTCCTCGTGCAGCAGCAATCCCCACTTGCTACAGCTTTGAGGAGTACCGCACCAGAGACAAAAGGCTCTGCTTGTCTGAATGAATCTGTTGGTGGCCACTTGGCTGGAGAGGAGAGAGGGCGGGGGAGGCCGAGGGATGGCGTTCACACTGCAGTTCAGAGTGCCGCTTCGCTTTTCCTGGTGGCGGCTGTTCAAGGGCCCTCTTGGGGCGGGGGAGGGGGAAGGGCGTGATGAACTGCAGTCCCCAAGCCTAGCTAAGAATAAGAAGAACCTCCTTGGCAACACATGGCTGCTTGCTGAAGCCACCTTTGGTTTGACTGGGCACCTGCAAGTTGTAGCAGTCATGGATAACTTCTTCGTGGAGGTGAATACGGTGTCTAGAAGCGAGCGGGGAGTGGCACACCCAGAAGTCAACAAGCAATCCCTCCAACTCCTCAAAGTTTTCATCCCGAAAGGGTGGTCTTTCATTTTGATCTGTAGATCCTACCCAATACCCAAATCTAGGCAGTTTGGTGTGGAATGCAAATTACTGTCATGTGATTGGTTATCTTTTTCTCTTGTATCACTTTGACCACATTGCTCCTCTTCTTTCATCTTTGCACTGATTTCACTGTTACATTATCCACCAAAGTCAAATTAAACACTCCATAGGCCCATCCACACGGTATGTTGAACACTTGTACAGCGAGTGTACAGATCTGCACAGGTACAGTCATTCACATGTTATGTTGAACACAGGTACAGCAATACACTTCCTATCTGTACCAAGCATTTGAAGGGCCTGTATCCAGGTTCACTTTTAAAATGAATGCAGGTACACTCATTCACATAAACATGTGTACAAGTGTATAGGCATCTGTATACTCATACAGCATAATGTCTGAATCGGGCTCATATCTCTGCCCCTAACTACATCTCCTTCCTTGTCCTCGCTTTTTCCATTCTATAAGTCTACTTCCACAGACTTTGACTTTCCATCCACAGCCATCCTTGTCTTGCTAATCCCTTGTATACTGTAAGCAAGGATTATGATAGTGCTACATACTTTGTATAAAAGTATACTTTTATGTAAAGTATACTTTCAGTACTAAATAAATGCTTATTGGTAACAGTAGTAGCAGCAGGAGAGGAGATTTGGTCTTGTGGTAAGCAAGCATGAATTGCCCCCTTTGTTAAGCAGGGTCAGCCCTGGTTGCATTTGAATGGGAGACCACATGTGAGCACTGTGAGATATTCCCCTTAGGGCATAGGGCCGCTCAGGGAAGAGCGCCTGACTGTTTGCATGCAGAAGGTTCCAAGTTCCCTCCCTGGCATCTCCAAGAGAGGGCTGAGAGAGACTCCTGTCTGCAAGCTTGTCAGTCTGTGTAGACAATAATGAGCTAGATGGACCAATGGTCTGACTTGGTAGAAGGCAGCTTCTTATGTTCCAGCAGTATGTATAAGCACAAAAGCATGCATAGTCAGATCTTTTTAAAAATGGAATTGGCACAAGCCGCTGTTTACTCAAGAAGTGCAAAATTGTCAAGAAAGGTATGCCTAGCTTAAAAAGGACCATCTAGTCTGGGCTAGAATAGCTGTTCCGCCCTGTCAGTGCTACTGGTAATCCAGGTTCTATATTGTCAATCCAAGACATGCAGAAAATCCCAGGCAATCCCAGAAAAGCATGAGACTGGGCAAAACATTAGGACAATGAAAATCAAGGAGGGTCTGGAAGAATTAATTGCTGAGCTTAACCAATTAAATAGTTGGATTACAGTTGAAGAATAGCTCTGATTAATTGGAGCCAGCCACCTGGGCTCCTCTAAGAAGACTGGACTGGCTCCGTGGCTGCCTCCTTGCCCTCTTCCTGGAAGCACCCCCACCACCACCAGAATGGCTATTAACAATGGCACTTGGGCTCCCATTTGCTACAATGACACTTAGGGCCGAGGCTAAATATCAGCTTCAGGGGCAAGTGATTTTCACTGGGAAAACAGTATGAAAGTAAACACTACGATGAATTTCATTCATACACACACAAACACACACACAAACACACACACACACAAACATACACACACACAAACATACACACACAAATAATAAATATGATGGGTCCCTGGCCCAAAAGGACTCACAATCTAAAAAGAAAAACACAAAGTAAACAGTAGCAACAAACACTGGAAGGATGCTGTGCTGGGGCTGGAGAGGAACAGTTGCTCTCCACTTGCTAAATACAAGAGAATCTCCACTTTAAAAGATGTCCTTTTGGTCAGTTAGCAGGAATGTGGGTGTAAGGTATTACAGTACACTAACTTCAAATATAGTTTGGCTCTGAGATTCTCAAGGGGTCATATTCTGGTGCACCTTTATGCATACAAAGTCTCTTTTTATAGTCACATCCACATGGCACTGAAATGGCCTAGTTTAACAGTCTTCTGAAGGAGATGAAGTGCTGGGCTAAGATGTGCAGCCCTTTAGATGATTTCCATCTCTTGGCCTTGCCTGCTTCACTGGGGTATTGCAATGATGAACAATATATGAATATACACACATCAGGCAATAGATAGACCAATAGATAGAATGACCAATACAGATCCATTACACAGTAGGAGGGATAGAAAGAGAAAACTAAGAAACGTGAAGGGATTATTCAGAGCTGTCTATGGAGCTGCCTATATACTGAGCCAGACCATTGGTCCATCAAGGCCAGAACTGTCTGTTCTGACTGACATCAGCTCTCTGGGGTCTTGGCCAGAGGACTTTTCTCAGCCCTGCTATCTGGAATCCCAGATAGATGGTACTTGTAGATGCCAGGGTTAAACCTTGTTCTACCACTGAGATATTAAATGAATAGGAAGCAATTACGCCATAGAAGGAATACCTGAGCACTTCCTCCATGGCAGTGATTGGTGGATTTCAAAGTGCCATGAAGTCAATAATAATCCCACATTTAACAAGATAATCAATTATTTGTACTTATTTCAAGATGTGTTTCACAAGGAAGCAAGCTCCTTTTAGCTGTCTGTGGAAGCAGCTAGTTGAAAGATTGCTAGGATCTGAACACTGTTAATCTGATCAGTTGGCTCATAACATTATGAGTTAATGGTTTATGAACCACCTGACTTTTGAGTATTTCTAGTTCCTGTTGTCCAACACTTTTTTCCTTCATGAGCAGGGGCACAATTGGGCACAGACCTGGGGGCCCTGGTCAATCTGCCCACTCTCTTAGAGGGCCCAATGAAGTTCCCTAAGGGAAAAGAGGGCTCCTTTTATATTTCTGGAATAGCTTGGCCTAAAGTTCTGAAATTTGGCACAGAAGTAGGACTTCGTGTGTTGGTTTTGAAGCAGATCAGACAATCTATTGATTTTGAATTTTAAAAAACTTCTCAAAAAACCCTATAAGTGGCTTGTTTCATGGTAGAATACTTCTGGAACTACAACTGGAACCCCCACCAAAAAACCCATCATTGTAGCCTCACTGCTCTTTGCCTTCATAAAACAGTCCAGCATGACCCCCTTTTTGCCCAACCCGTTACATTTCCACGCAGGACTCTGTTTATTTTAATTTCAAGGAAATTGGTCAATCCTGTGATATTTAATGAATTTTTTCTCTACTGCAGTAAAGCTGCCAGAAAGAGATTTCTATCCACAGAGTACTTCACACCTAGTGAAAGTGGAACTTTTACATCTGAACAAACTACTTTCCCCCACACACAAATGCACTGTGCTCTAGGGATATGCAGAACATTTCAACAATGAAACGTTTTGACTCAAAATGGGCTGTTTCAAGTGTTTTGAGCTTGAAACTGAATACCCTTTAAATAAAGGGCCTGTTTCACATTTGGAGCAGAATAACCCCATTTTGACATTTCAAGAGCAATTTTGGAGACCTGTTTTTCCCTTGCTGATTGGTTTTCTGGCACTGGCTTCCTATTGGCTTGCAATCTCCTTGATCTTGGTTGGCTTGTTATAATACAAATCAAGTGTTATCATGGACAACTGTGACTCCATTACCTGGTGGAAGGGAGGAGGAAGGGGGAACACAAAGGGAAGGAATTTCAAATTCAACATGTATTCAGGGAAGTAGAAAGAGCCCTTTTGCCTCTCTTGAATAGGATATATCAGGAGGAGGAGAAAGGAAGGAGTGATTTTATGGTTTTCTTTCCTCAGCACTGAGTATAGTATGCTGTGCTATTGCTGCTATAACTATATGGTTATGCAGGATCCCAGATTGACAAACGCAGAACTTGGGTGCCTGCCTGCCTTGAGCTGCAGTTTGGTTTGTTTGTGAGATACTGTTGTGGCAGGAAGTGGACAGTGGCAGCTGTGTGTGTGTGTGTGTGTGTGTGTGTGTGTGTGTGTGAGAGAGAGAGAGAGAGAGAGAGAGAGAGAGATCTTGGTGACTGCTGTGATGAGCTCCATGTCTGGCCTTAAGACTAACTTGTGCTTCCCTCGCTGATCTGGTCTGCTCTGCAATCTACATTGCAAGGTGTACTCAGTCAAAAAATGTGGCTGAAGTTGCTCTAGTTGAGCTTATGACTATGCTTGCTGCTAAGTAAGGGTGATGCTATGGCAGCTGTTGCAATGCAAGGAAGTAACATAAGAAGTCATAATTGTGTGAGAGAGAGCAACTTGTGCCAATGATGTTACTGCAGTGCAGGCATTGTCTGTGGCAGTGGATTCTGGGTACGTAATTCTTTTTTGGCCATTTTTGGACTGTGTTTGAAATGTGTGTTCGGTGTTGGGGAGACAGATTCCCTTTTACTGTGTACTTCTGCAGTGTTTCTCAAGGCAGGTTGTAAAAATGCATTGCAAATGCATGCACTCTGTGAGTCCAGCTTGTTTCAGCCATAGGGAACAATGGGGAAAGTTGAAACACATAAGATCCTATGGGGGTTTGGGGGGAAAGGTTAAAAATGTGTTAACCTCCCACTTGCCCATTTCTTTTGTGGGTTATTTTGTAGGTAGAACCCATCTTGCCCTACCACACAAACCACTGTGGTGTCCCTAGGACATACACATGGGGAACAATGGGGTAATTTGAGTTCCCTATCGTTCCCTATGGCTGAAACACTCTGAATGTTTCAAGTTGTTTCATCTAAACAGCTGGCTTGATTACTGTTTTCAACAAAAAGTTTTGGCCATTTGTGCTTCATTTCGAGCTCAAAACAGAATGCACATTCCGTTTTGTGCACATCCATACTGTGCTCAAGTTGGTTTGTGATCCAAAAGGTCCACAGGAGAACTGTGAAGCAAGGGGCATGTGTTGTAGTTTTAATTTATTTTCCTTATGAATGCACTATATGTCCAAGTTGGTTTTGTGTTTGAACTGTGGAACAAGGGATGCATGTTGTGTCCCAGTTCATTTGTGAATGGTCAAAAAGCTGTGTAAATCCATTGGGGCTTGCATAGTCTGGGGGTGGGGGGATGCACTGGCCCAGACCTGTGGGTTTGTGGTGAAATGTATATACACAGAGAGGATGCTTATTTTGCAAGTGGGGGGCCATAAGCTTATTAGGTCCAGGATCCAAAATTACCTAGCTGCACCTCTGTTCATGAGATTAGAAAATACTTCTGATAAGGTTGGGCGGATTCAGTTGGTTGAATCCACAATCTGGGAGTTGCAATAATAATAATAGTAGTAATCTACCTCCTTTCAACCAAATGCCAGGTGCTGCATACAGTACGTCAGTATGCCAAATGGCACTTAGGAAGAAAATATTGGCTTCAGCAAGGCACGGAGACCTCTTGGTGTGGCTTTGAACTTTAAATGACCTTGAAAACACAAGTTGTTGACTGGATACTGGTGAGAAAATTGATGGTGAGGCTGTCTTTTAAGCTTGGCAATCATGGGATCTAGTAATTATGGTACAGCAAGAAAATCTATCTGGTTCATAGGACCATGTCTGAAGATGTCAGAATAGGTATGATTCTGAACTAGTAATAAGTCACCTGACTGCAGAGCTGAACTATGATGTGGCAATCACCTAATCCTTGAGTGGTATGGAGGATTTTTACTCACAAGTGAACTTCAGAGCATTCAAGTGGGCTTGATTTGTACAGAAAACAACTTGATATTTAGAAGCTGTATCATCTTACAAAGTATCTGTCTTATTCACATGGACATCTGTCCTACCCACCCACGATGATCTTTGTTTTCTTCTTCATGGACAAGGAAGAGAGCTGACTGTATTTCAAAACCCAAAACATCACTTCACAATTTCAGACATCACTTCATCCTCCTTCCATCATTTGCAAGAATACCAACATTCATCTGCCATCATTCTTGCCCCCCACCTCCATTTCCCATTTCCTAATGCCCAGTCATCTCCAACACTTTCGTATATTAGTCTTCACAATAAGAAACACTATTATCTCAAATGCACCCAAGGGAACTAAGAAGCAAATTTACGTTAAAGTTGCACTGGAAATGTTAGGAACCTCAGTTTTTTCTGCTTATATTCAAATTCTTGGCCTAAGTAATAAGGAAACATACCTTCTATTTCTGTATTTACCCTTTTTAACTAAGTTCAGTTTCATCTATACATTAAGCGTGCATCATGTTCAACATCTAAGCAAGTTTAGTGCTGGTCAGGGCCTAAATGAGAGATCACCTGGAAATCCCATGTATGCCAGCTTCGGTTGTGAATTCCGGATTTTTGTGGAAGAAAAGCTGGGAACTATAACAAACAATTTATTTATTTATTGTTATTATTATGCATATTTCATATATAGAAGAAGCTGAACTTAGTTTAAAGGGTTTTTTTTAACGAGTAGTCACTCTGTTGATTATGTCACTCTTTACCAAAAGGTTACCCAAATCACAAAGAGTTATGCCTACCTGAGGAGTGATGCTTACCTGAACTCCTCATTGATCATATTAGCAGTTTTGGACAGACATGCTAGAAGAACTTTTGAAAGCCATGGAATGCTGCAAGGTTCAGATCATGGATGTAAAGTCAAAAGAACTACCCCCATCAAAGGTGAGTATTTTGTACAGCTCAGGATCAATGACAGAATACAAATTACACATCGCAGAACTCTTGTGAAGTCCACATGTGTGTATTACATGACAATTGTGTATAATGCACATAAGCAGTAGTCAGAGAAGCATTAAGTTCTTGTTTATATGTTCCAGGGCTATACTACAATCATATATTCATACATCATCAACAGTAAAGTGCAGACTGTCACCCAACTGGTGGGGCCCCCTTCTCTCAGGGGCCTAGGAACATTTGCCTCCGCCCCCAGCCTCACTTGTTCAACTATAGCTACACCTCTGGCGCGTACACACACACACACTTCCATAATACCTGTTTGGTCTGTCAAAGATACCACACAAAGCACTCCCAATTTACCTTGTGAACTGTGTCCTGAACTTCCTACTGCTAGGAGAAGAGGAAGCATTAAACAGTATTAACAAACCCATTGGGGACAAGTAGACTACATGGAGAAAATGTTGGGGACTATTGTATTTGATGCTTTCTGTTAATCGATGCTTTATAATTAAACCCATTAAATTAGTCCCGAAGAGAAAGAACACACTAAAGAAACAATTCCAGCTGTATTTTGCCTTCTTGAAGCTGGAAAAGAAAGCCCATTAATTCACATCACATTTTTCCCCTCAGCAAAATCTTTGCAAATTGTACAGAAAATATGATTTGATATCAAGCTATGTAAAACTTCCAACACAGATCAAAATGTTGAGCCTAGCCCATAGAATTAGAATTGCTATTCCTGAATGCTGTGGAAACAAGTACTTTTAGAAAGATATCGACTACAGACTCTAAATCTCATTTCCTCCCCACTAAGGCCTTCTATTCACAGGTTCTGGCCCAATGCCAGGCAACCTCTCCTCATCGTTTTGTGAACACTGTCCCACTAATTCCTACCATCTAGTATTTAAACCCCATTCTTTGGTGCAAGCTCCCTTTCGAACACACAACCACCACCACCACACAGGGAACATACATATGCACACTTCCCCTAGGCATATATTTATACATACTCAGTTCTTTCCCATTCTTAGAAACTTCAAGTTGAATGTTGGTTACAACAATAGTGCTGAACATTTATATAGCATTTTTCCTAAGCAGAGAAAGTGCCTTGTACACATTGACTGAATTCAGAACAAAACTATGGTTTGTTTAGCTGAAACACAGTTTTGTATTATGTCTCCAAATGAGCCTGTCCACAGACTAAGGGGCCAGCAAACCAGGATCTGAAACCACTGTTTGAAGCTGGTCTACAAACCATAGTCTTTGCTAACTGTGGTTTCGCGTTAGGTCTCAATTTACAGATGACTGACAAACCAGTTAGAGCTACTGCGCTGGCTCAAGAGGGCTACTGCTTCATGGCAAGGGTCCACAAATTTAGGCGTAGCTCACTAGCCAGCCATTATTTGTGGTGACCACCAGTTTCTTCTCTTCCCTCAAATCCATTTCTGGCACAAAGGAAGAGGTCTTAAGAGAGAAGCAGATATTCTTTCATTCGCACAGGGATATGGAGATGGTAAGAAACATCAGGAGCCCCCTCTGACTTCTCAGAAATGATGCCTGTAGTTTCTTACTTTCTCAGAAATGGCAGTGGAAAAGAACATCGGAAGCTGCCTTATACCAAGTCAGACTACTGGCCCATCTAGCTCAGTATTGTCTACACAGACTGGCAGTAGCTTCTCTGAGGTTGCAGGTAGGAGTCTCTCTCAGCCCTCTCTTGGAGATTCCAGGGAGGGAACTTGGAACCTTCTGCTAAGAGTGGTCCCATCCCCTAAGGGGAATATCTTAGTGCTCAGATGTAGTATCCCATCCAAATACAAACCAGGGTGGACCCTGCTTAGCTAAGGGAACCATTCATGCTTGCTACCACAAGACCAGCTCTCCTCCCTATTAACCCAGAGTCCCCAGAGACTTCTGGGGAGGAGACTGGTGTAGTGTTGGGTGTCCTGCTTGCCAGAGGACTGGGGGCACTCACCACTGGCAAGCTGGCAAGTGGATTTGTAGATGCCTGCCTGATGGAGATGGGAGTGAACTTATGAAGTAGAGTCTGGGAAACAAACGCTGATAAGCAGCTCTAAGCCATGCTTTGCCTGTTGTACATACAGTGATCCTCAGGGTCTCACCTGCAACTCTCATGGGCATATTTTTGGGTGGCACAAAGCATTTCCTGGGGAAGGGGTGGTTGTTGAAATTTACCTGCATCACTGAGACAGCAGTAGAGCCAAGTCATTTAAACCTTTCAGAAGCACCAGTGCTTTTCCAGTTGCACTGGTGCTTCATTAGACAGGAATCTGTCACAGAAACTGGCGGTAAGGAGAACTCCAATAATGTCCATATATTCAAGCCAACATTTTAGGGCAAAAGGGGTCTGGGAGAAAAGGCTAAACAAATCACCTTCATTCAGGTACTGTTTGCAGATCTCTATGAAGCACAAAGAATCTGGTGGCTTAAGTGGGATCTTTCATATAAGATCTAGTAGGTATGGAAGTAGACAATAAAAGATATTTCCCCATACCTGGAAGCAACACACAAAGGAGAGTGATATAAACCAAGGACATTCTTCATGCATGAGCTTGTGCTAGCACATATGGGTTCTTCAGTGTTTCAGTCTCCTTTGTTTAAACCAATTTAAAAATACCTATTGTCAAACTTTGAGAAATACTTCAGTCTCCCAAAGTGCTATTGAATTGCCAAATGCCGGTGTTAAACATTAATACGACACAAGCTGTAACCTATTTCTTTCAAAGGGAGCCAGAGAGGATCTTAAACAACTGTCAGCTTAGATTTGTATTGCAGAGTCACTGCTAAAACAGAATCACGCCCGATACCACTAATCTACTACATGTTGTATGTAGGTAAATCAATGTTATCGCTATTACCACTATCCCCGAGAGTGCGGCAGTCAGTTGAGGCTAGATAATCAAAGCAGACTGGGTTTAATAAAACATCAGAAATATTTATGGCTTCTTTAAAAGCTGGACAATCTTAAAAAAGTGAGAGGCATAGATGATTCAAAGTGCAATAGCAACATTTTGACAGCATACCATTAGAAGAGGACATTCTCTAGCAAATCATTTCAAGCCCTTCTGAACAGGATGCAATGAAACAATACAACATGCAACTCATGAGCAAGATTCCAATCAAGAACAAGATTCCCAATTAGCATAAACAACCAATGGCAACTTTGAATTATATCATCATCTGGAGGACAGACCTAAAGCCACCATAAAGGAAGAAAACTTTGCTGTTGTGATTCTAACTACATGTATTTACTGTGGGTGTGATAGGTGGTTGCATGTATGCACGCAAGTCACGAGGTCTGTTCTGACCAATGAGTGCATAGAATCTTGTCACAGAAAACTATAACTTCTCATCTACACTTCATAACAAAGATTACCATAAGCGTTTTGCAGGGGATCTCTAGTGTTACTGTTTGGCCATCTTTAATGTGCAAATCTGCCCAGAAATCCTATGGAGATCTTAATGTGAGTTCAACAGAAATGCATCAGAGGAAGTGTTCCCTTTCAAGCATTGTCTGATTCAGTGGACACATGACATCTTGCTTGTAAAGATTTCTGTCACCCAGGTAACAAATCTACATAGGGTGTAGTTAGGAACCCCTGTCCACTTGGATGCTAAGACAAACATGGGGCTTACGACAAATCTCTGGAGTTAAGATCTCAAAGTAAAATATGTTAAGTGTCTATGTGTCACTCAAAATGCATCAGTGTTTTTTGGTTTGTGCTGGAACACATAAATATACATTGGAACTTGCCTTTTTTTCCTGTTATCATTGGTGCAGATTCATGTGTTTGCAAACCTACTGAATCTCTTCACATCAGCCTGACTGCTGTGTCAGGGATGGTGCACCTTCTGCCCATAAGAAAGAATGATGTCTTTTTTAATTGAAATGCAGTTTTAGTCTTTGAAAGAAAGTAGACTGAAGAGGATGTGTGCAAAGCCTCGGGCCAAAGAAGTAACTTTTAAAATTGTCACAATCCTTATATTCCAAATGCATTTCTGTCAGTATCAATCATCACATAAACTAGTGAACAAAGTGATTGTGAACAAAGCTAATGAACATTGGATGCTAAGATTCTGGTGTTTTTAAAGCACCAGAACTGGATGTTGCCAATACACCATCTGGTTTTGTTATATTGGAAGGTTTTCAAATTGTGTTGTCCGAGCAGGGGGACTAAGGGTTGCTTGGAGGCTGAGGCCTACCACGTGCGTGCTTGACCCCTGCCATTCATGGTTCATGAAGGCAGCTAAGGAGGGACTGGATCCATGAATGGTAGGGGTGGTGAATGCCTCTCTGAAGCAGGGGGTGGGGGCCCCTCAGCTGATGGAGGAAGTCATTCAGCCCCTCCTAAAAAGCCCTCATTGTACACAGTTGATTTAAATAACTTTTGACCAGTGTCTAACCTCCCCTTCTTAGCCAAGGTGTTGGAGAGCATGGTGGCGTCTCAGCTCCAGCCTTGGAAGGCATCTCAGCTCTTACCCTGGATGAATCTGATATCTTAGATCCTTTCCAGTCCAGATTCCAGCCTGGATACAGGACGGAAACTGCCTTCGTTGCCCTGGTGGATGACCTACACCGGGAGTGCAACTCTGTTGATTCTCCTGGATCTCTCAGCAGCTTTCAGCTTCACCGACCATGGTATCCTTCTGGGCCATCTCTCCAGGTTGGGATTTGGGGCACGGTTATACAGTGGCTCTTCTCCCACCTGGAGGTTCGTATTCAGAAGGTAGTGATGGGGGAATGCCTGCTCCACCCCTTGGCCTATAGCAGGGTTTCTCAACGTGTGGGTCCCCAGATGTTATTGGACTTCAACTCCCATAATCCCCAGCTCCAGTGGCCTTTGGCTGGGAATTATGGGAGTCCAATTACATCTGGGGACCCACACGTTGAAAATCCCTGGCCTATAGGGTGCCACATTCTGACCCTATGCTGTTTAACATCTACATGAAACCTCTAGGAAAGGTCATCCATGGGTGTGGGCCGCGGTGCCATCAATATGCTGAAGACACCCAGCCCTACCTATCTTTTAAATCAGCAGACACCAGGGAAGTAGTGGGTGCTATGATCTGGGGTTTGGAGGCTGTTCTGGACTGGATGGGGGCAAACATGCTGAAACTTAATCCAGATAAGATGGAAGTGCTGTGGGATCGTAAAACTGATCATCCGAGGAGTAAGGTAAATCTGACATCACACTCTCCCTGAAAGACAAAGTCTACAGTTTAGGGGTGCTTTTGGACCTGGCACTGCCTATGGAGGCATAGGTGGTGGCGGTGTGCAGAGGTGCTTTTTACCAGCTACAGCTGGTATGCCACCTGCGACCCTATTTGGAGCAGAGTCAGACCTGACCTCAGTCACTCATGCTTTGGTAAGATTCAGATTGGACTACTGCAATGCACTTTACATGAGGCTGCCCTTGAAGACTGTTAGGAAGCTTGTCCAGAACGCTGCTGCAAGGATGCCTGCAGTCGCTTCGTAAGTGGCACACCCATCCTGCGGTAGCTTCATTGGTTGTCAGTCTGTTTCTGGGCTAGACTCAAGGTGCTGGTGTTGACCTTTAAAGCTCAATATGGCTGGGGGCCGGGGTACCTGTCAGACCACATTCACCCATATGGACCTGCCAGTGCTCTCCACTCGGCACCTCAGGCCTCGCTCATGGCCCCGCCACTGCGATCCAGTTGTCGGGGACTAGAGACAGGGCTTTTTCAGTTGTAGCCCCTCAGCTTTGGAACACCCTCCCTGAAGAGCTCTGCCATGCTCCCTCAGTGTTTTTAAAAAACAATTAAAAACACAACTTTTAAAAGAGGCTTTTAAACATTTTATCTGCTGCTAATATCTGTTAGGGTTTTTAAATTCTCAGTTTTTAGCTTTTTATTGATAATTTTTAATTTGAAACTTTTAAAATTTGTAATTTAGATGTGGTTTTAGCTTGGTCTTTTAACATTTACCTTTAATCATCTTTTATTTTACATTGTATCTGTTTTGTTGATGTTGTGAGCCACCCAGAGCAGTAGTGTACTGGAGGGGCAGGATATAAATATTTTAAATAATTATATATAAAAAATAAATATAATATAAAATAAAACAAAACAACAAAGTGATTGGTGCTTCAGTTCACCCAGGCAGAAACTGCTGCCAGAGAAAGTACTGAAGTAAGCCAAGGTGGTCCTAATCACAGACATAGCAGCAAGCCTCTCATGGAGATATCCGAGCCCTTTCCCATGATCCATGAGAAGGGCTTGGCGAGTGGGCAAAAAAGAAGATTCAGTCACCTAACCTTCCTCACAGACAATCTGTCGCAAGCGCTGCCCCAGGCAGCATGAAGGATTAGGGGTCAGGATGCGTCATCCCTGCTCCCAGCAATCCCATGATGCACCGTGCAAGTGTGAGGGGCATTCTGGGTATCCCTCCCCCCTGGGTGATGGGAGGGAGCCCTACAGTCTCCTAGCCCGGCAGCAAGCAGTCTATGCTGGCAGATGATCAAAAAATGGGGCTAAAGGAGCACTTGCTCCCTTAACCTCATCTAAGAAGCTGGTCTCTTTGGTGAGTCTGCCACCGAAGCGCCACTGGGATTGGGCACAATCCTGGCCGTTCTTACGATTAGCCAAGACGAGGCTTGGCTTCCTTGGCCCAGTTTTGGCTGATTCTAAGTGCAGCCTCCATGTGTGCTTGAGTGAGCAAAATACCCTGGGGTATGGCAGCCCCTTCCTTTTCTAAGTAGAAAGCATATGCAGCAACCCAGAGTCATCTCCAAGAGGGTATGAGAGAAAGCAAAAGGCATCTCTCTCCCCATCCAGCACTAGTTCCCTCCCACTTTTCTCAAAGCAGAAAAAAGAACTCCTAGAACAGCTGTGGTGGTGGCGGCACAGGAGAGCCCTGCATTCGCTTCACTCCTCTCATGGTTCAATCGGCTGCGCTTGCACTGCTGTGATCATTTCTCCATTTTCAGTGCAGTTCGAGGTTTGGCTAGTGCAGGCTGAAGAGAGAGACATTTGGGAACACACGGGGCTGCATTCAAAGCATCTGACTTCCTCTTTGCTCTGCCCTGCCTTCCCCAAACAACAAGTCCCCCCTTGTAATATCTTTACCCATACATAATATAATATCTTTACACATATGTAATATTTTTACACATACCCAGGTTAGTAGACTTTGGACATGAGGCCCAGAGCTCTCCATCAGGTCTCTCTCCAAGGCATGCGTATGTGCATGCACACAAGGTTTTTGATGTCCACTCATTTAATTTTAGATCCTACTCAGGTTGAATTAGGAGGGCCCCACTCTGAATGCATGTGCGCGCACACGGGGGGGACGGGACTTAGAGGGAACACTGCTCTCCATATCAAATGTTAGGATGCTTTAATGTGATGAAAGAGAAGGCTGCAACCTTTTTTCTGTTTCAGCACAAGAACCACCTTTAAATCCAGGTCAACCAAGGTGAAAAGCCAGTGCATTAATCTGGAGTATGACGGCATTAATTAAATTTTCCATAATGCATATGAGATTATCAGATACAGTTCTCTACTGAAAAAGATAACGTGTTTTATATTAAGTCAAAATCACCTTTATCTTTTTATTAAAGCATCAGATTTTTATTGTGTCCTCTATCATATCTATATAGACCATCTGTCATTATTATGACGGTAGTTCTTTATTTACAGTTCACATAGTAGCCACATCCCAGTGAAAGTCTGCTATGATGAAGTACCATTGAAAGCAACTGTGAATTGCTGTCTTGTTTTGTGGTGTCAATAGGACTTCCTCATCAGTTCAGCCCACGAGGCCATTGGCCCCCCCACCCATAAATCCTTGCGTGCAGCAGCAAGTTGCAAGTTCACTGCACTCAAGGGCTGCTCAACAGGAAGCAGAACTCACAGTCTGGCCCATCTGCTCAGCAGGTGTGCCTACAGTCCTGATTCAGCAACATATAGGCAGCACCAGGGGCTTTTATGCACTGCAGGTTTTACTGCGAGTTTATGGGGAGGCTTTTCTGCAAACTCGAAGTCGTCCCTAAAAACTGACACAAATAGTGGATTCTTTTACCCCAGATATAAATCGGGTTATACTCTAATGCACAGTGAAAAACCCGAATTGTGTGTGAACGGCTCCCCAATAACTCACAAGGACTTCGGGGTTAATCTAGCTGATATGTGAACACACCCCTTCCATTCTGGAGGAGATTGTGAAAAGCTGAAAGTGGGATATTTTGACTGCAAGACGCATGTGGATTCCAATCTAGAAGTGGGATTAGCTTGCAGGAACAGATTTCTGCATACAGCTCTCCTTTGTTGGAACTCAGCAATTTCATAACTCAGTGGAGTATAACATGTATAGCTTATAGCTGATTACTTTGGATGCTGATATTTTGTGTTATTGTGACTTGCTTTAATTTGTATCACAGCTGTGAGCTTCTCAACAAAAAGAAAATGGTCCATGAATTTTAAAGAAATGCTAAGAACATATACTATAATTTTGATTTATTCTATCTAGTAATCTTTCACATTGTGTTGCTGAGAAGTTTGTCCCAGTAGGGATCATGTAGAGACTGTGGTGGAGTCAGAAAGGAAAAGGGAGGGAAAGGAGGAAAAAAACTGAGTTATTTCTGAATAAACATTTAGTTAAATCTACATAGATTTCTCTGTGTCTGAAGGAAACAGCTATAAAACATCTGGCGGTGAGATTTTGAACCAGCTAACCATGTGAGCCTGAAAAGCTTGTTAGGGATGTGCACGGTCCGGAGAAGTCCGGACCGGCACCGAAGGGGGGCCTTGTTTTTAGGGCGGGGAGGGCTTGCTTAGCCCTCCCGCCTCCTTGCCCCCGCCAGCGCCCGTATTTAACATTATAGGGGCGCTGGAAACCAGCCGCCCCCCCCGCCGCCGCCACCGCCGCGAAATCACTCTTAAAAACATCCAGCCCTCCCTCCCTCCCAGCTAGCTGCCCGCCCGCCCCCCCACCCACCCACCCACCCAGTCGCTCACCCGGTCGGTAGATACTAAGCGAGAGGAGCTCCGGACAGGAACTGCCCCTGTCCAACCCGAGCACAACATCCCTTCAGTGGCTGTGATCTCCCTTATGTTTCTTTTTAGATTGTGAGCCCTTTGTGGACAGGGGACCATCTTATTTATGTCTTGTTTATTTTTTCTGTATAAACCACTTTGGGAACTTGGGCTGAAAGAGCGGTATATAAATATTCATTGTTAATAATTAATTAATTAATTAATTAATTAATTAATAGAAGATCCCAACTGCCTGTGAATCTATCAAGCAGTATATCACAGCACTGCATGTTTTAAATGTAACCTGTGAGTTTGCCATCTTTACTGATGAACCGATCAGGGATCAGATTGTTATGAAAACAAACTGCTCCAAACTGTGCGAAAACCTGCTATTAGAGTGGAAAGTTACCTTGGATAAAGTTATAGAGATGTCTATGAGGATGGAAAATGCTTTTCACTGTGCCAAATTGCTCTCTTTAATACCCCAAAACCAACCTTCTGAAATCCAGGCTGTTTAGTCTAAATCCTTCAAATCCCAAACTTCTCATATGGCACTGCCCCAGAAAGTGGGACACTTGCAACAGGTGCAAAAAAAAAGTGGGGGGGGCACTTTGCTGAGGGAATACAGATAGCATCACTTACTTTCAGGATTTATTATTTATTTAAAATATTTTTATACCACCCAAAACTTACGTCTTTGGATGCTAAACTTATGTGCTCAGGATGACATTTTAGTGTATGGCAAAACTATTGAGGAGCATGATGCTAAAGTAACAGAAGTCTTAAGAAAACTCTGACAACATGGACTTACTATCTCTGCAGAGAAATGTCCGTTATGCACACACTCTGTGATGTACTTGGGACACACAATATCTCAGAATGGTGTATGTCCCAAAACAGACTTACTGAAAGCTATTCAGGAAGCACCAGAACCACACAACAAGGATAGATTTTGATCATTTTTAGGACCTGTGAGTATTATTCTAAATTGGTTAGACACTTTGTCTCAAAAGTTCCTCCATCATGTCTTCTTTTTAAAAAGAATGTAGCATTTAACTGAGATGCATCTTTCAAGGGCTTCCTAAAGAACTAGTGACTGACATGGGACACAGCTTAAAATGGAGCAACATTAAAATGGATTAAAAGGAGAGGAGAGCTGGTCTTGTGGTAGTAAGCATGACTTGTCCCCATAGCTAAGCAGGGTCTGCTCTGGTTGCATATGAATGGGAGACTTGATGTGTGAGCACTGCAAGATATTCCCCTCAGGGGATGAAGCCGCTCTGGGAAGAGCAGAAGGTTCCAAGTTCCCTCCCTGGTTTCTCCAAGATAGGGCTGAGAGAGATTCCTGCCTGCAACCTTGCAGAAGCTGCTGCCAGTCTGTGAAGACAATACTGAGCTAGATAGACCAATGGTCTGACTCAGTATATGGCAGTTTCCTATGTTCCTAAGATGGGTTTTCAGACTAAATCAGCCATTGCTTAAAGTCCTCCTCTCAGTTCTTTTGACACCAACAGGCACAAGCTCACTGTTGCAAGCACTGATGCTTTTGAATATGGTTTGGGTTCTGCCTTGACCCAGCAAAAAGGAGACAGGAAAGTTACAGTTGCCTTTGCTTCCAGAGTGCTTACAGCATCAGAGAAGATGTATTCTATCACTGAAAAAGAAGCTCTAGCATGTTTCTGGGTGGTGAGGCACTTCAGGACTTACTTAAGGGGCAGAAAATTATTTACAGTCACCATAAACTCCTATCTGCTTTATTTAGCAATCAGGGATCAAGTCGAGCGAGGCCAAGAATAGCCAAATAGATCACCAGATTTATGGACTTTGATTTCCAGGTGGAACATCTTCCAGATCTTCGTAATACAACTGCAGATTATTTTTCTTGCCTTCCACTTCCAGGTGAAGAGAAGATCCCAGAAGTAGGGGGTGAAGGCATAGTAATTGTGCAAATAGCTTCCTCCACTCATGGAGTGATCACATCTTCTGAATGGAAAGCAGCCCTCAGTGCTGATCAAGTGCTTACTGAACTTACATAACTGAAGGATGGCCACACAAAAACAAGGTATCTAAACATCTTCAACCATATATGTACATAGCATGTGAGTTGTCTCTTATCAATAAGCTGGTGCTGAGAACTGATGGTTTGGTGGTTCCAACCTCCTTACAAGCAAAAGTGATCAAAATTGCCCATGAAGGTGACCTAACAAATGTGTGGAAGCATTTCTATTCAAACCGCATTCAACCGGTTTGAACTCAAACTGGACTGGCACCCAAAATAGGGGTGCCAGTCCAATTTTGAATGGAACTGGTTCGTAATGGAATGTTTGAAGCCAGTTCCACTGGTTTGGTTCAAATTCGAACCAAATTCTAACTGGACCACTCGTCAACGAGCCAGTTAGAGTCAAACTGGGCCCCATACCAAATTGAGGAGTATGCTTATAAAGGGGAATCTGGTGAGAATTCCCTTTTACAAGCAAAGGGGAACCCTGCCTTTAAAATACTTGAGAGGCACCTTATCACTGCCACCAGGCCATGCTGCTGGAAGCACCAGACTTGGTCCAGAGTTTTGAGGAGCTGTCACTGCCACCACTGCCAGTAAGGTGCCTCCAGCTATGATTAGAAGTATTTTAAAGGCAAGGTTCCCCTTTACTTGTAAGGGGGAGTCCTCACCAGATTCCCCTTTACGAGCATATCCCTTGAACCAAATTGAACTGGTTTGACTGTCGAACCAAAACAGGGGTGGGTTTGAATTCAAACCAAACCACCAGAATTAATTCCATGCACACCCCTAGTCACCTGGGCATGAGCTTGACTAAAAGGCGAATCAGGAAAGGTTTTGGGTGGCCAGGTATGGACATACACATTGATGACATGATCGAGCACTGTCTGGCTTGTGCTGTATCTGACAAATCACAGGACATTTACCACCCCCTTGACTCCAGTAGAGTATCCCAATGGTCCCTGGAAAAATGTGCTCTGGATATAATGGGGCCTTTTGATAACTAACCCACAAAACAAAGATCCCTTACAGTGATGGTAGATTACTGTTCCAGGTAGCCAGAAGGTTCATTTGCTGACAACATTACTACAAACAAGGTTCATGGCTGCAGTTTCTGCAAGAGAAGGTCTTCCTAAAGAACTAGTGACTGACATGGGACACAGCTTAAAATGGAGCAATATTTACATAACCATGGGATAACACACAAGTCTCTTTCCTTGTACCATCCTCGAGGGACTGGCTTAGTGGAAAGGAATAACAGATGAGTGGAAAAAAGTTTACAACTAGCTCCTACACAACAACAACCCTGGAAAGAGGTCATCCATCAAACTCTGCTTATCAAACTAGTCCTCATTCTCTTACAGGAAATCACCTTTTGAACTGCTGAGAGGACGCAAAGCGACTACCCAACTTACCCTATGGAAACAACTGATGGGGCTTTCCATGCCATCTCACTCTGAGGATGCAGAGATTCGTGACTGGATAAAGGAGAAGCAACAAGAATACAAAATGTATGTGGATCAGAAACACGGTGCGAAACAGTGAATGTTTCAGGTGGGGGACTTTGAGAACAGCTGCCTTATCAAGTAAGAAAAGGATATTCCTGATATTCTGGACCAAAACAAAATATCGAAATCTGAGAAGATTCTTTCATATTGGATCATGGAAAGAAATTCTGGAGACTTTCCAGCATGCAAACTATGAGACTTGAGACAAGAGGGAAAGGAGTCTGATCTCCAGAGAGGAACGGGAGAGGAATTTGATCTTGCCTCCAGTTTTGGCCTCACAGAGGAAGCTGATGAAAGTACCAGGAAAAAACATTACTATCAGCCCCTGTCCTTAGAGAACCCAAGAATTAGGAGAAGTGTGCATGGCAGGAGACCACCTAAAAGACTTCAAGACTGTCTCAATTTTAAATTAATTTAATTCTATTTGTTATAAAGGGGGAGGGATGTGTTGTATTGTATCTAGTAATCTTTTATGTTGTATTGTTGAGAAGTTTGACCCAGTGGAGATCCTGTAGAGTGGGAGGTGAGGTGGGTAGGTAGAGTCAGAAAGGAAAAAGGAGGAGGAGAAAATGGAGTTGTTTCTGAATAAACCTTTAGTTAAATCTACCTAAGTTTTCTTTACGTCTAAGAGGGAAGCAGCTGTAAAACCAGTTTCAAATGTACACACACAATCATTCTCTCTCTCTCTCTCTCCATATATATATATATATATATATATATATATATATATATATATATATACACACACATATATATATATACACACACACACACAATGTGTTGTGTGTTTATACGCTAATAGAGATATTTTTATTTTTATATTTAATATCTGTACTTTTTGTATTATAATTGGGCATTGTTTTAATTATACTGCTTTGGGATTATTTTAATGAAAAGCAGTATAGAAACTGAACAATAAATTAAACAAAATGTGTGAATCTCTTTTTACATACAGGAGGGTCCATCTGCATACAAATCATCCAGTTACATCTTGGAGCCACTTTGGTCCTTAAGTGATCATCAGAGAAATCCTCCATCACGTGTTGCTGCAGTGTGAGTTTGCCTTACTAGGATGGAGCCATGCAGATGTTACCCAAATGCTTCCATTAACTTAATCTTCCTCAGAAGAGCCCTTCTGCTGCCAAGTGCTTAAGAGTGTCATTCGGGATTTAGATGCCATTTTTGTTCACCGCTGAAGACTAGTCATGTGTAGGAATCTGCAGGCCTTATAATAGGGCTTAGAAGAGAATGCCATGATAACAGATTACTTGCTGCAGTTGAAGAAATACAATACAAACTCGAGCCAAACAAGCACCTAATCTTAAAGTGCCCTTTCACTTCTAATTTTAATTATTCAGACTGCTAGTATTTTAATATATATGTAAAAACAGCAAGCAAAATCAATATCCCCTGCATCTCCTGCTAAACACTATACAAACATGTGCTCTAATTGATGGTCTATATACTATTAACAGATGATACAGAGAAATGCACTAATGCGCAACAGAGAAAGTTTCGGGGGGGGGAGGAAGGGGGGGAGGAAGCAAAGCTATATACCTTAACACAACTTTCAAAATCTCTCTACAAAGCAAATGTGTCGGACTTTGTCCAGTTGTCTTGGCATATGGTGTTGTCTAAGAAATGAAGCTTGCTTTTATATGTTTTTAGCTCAGTTGTTACGTGGGAGGAAATAATTGTACAAGAAAAAAACACCCCAAGGAAAGAATGTAAGTTTAACTTTTTACAGCCCAGACCTTTCTTTGAGCCTGCAAACTATTCCCAAAGTTATCTTCATGGGCCTGGCTTGACAATCACTACTACATCTTTCACCATCATAGCTGTGGATGGGGTCAAGGTGAAGGAGGAGATAATGGATCTTGTAATGCAACTGGTCATCTGCTTCCCCGTGGTTCTAAGGCAATACAAGGCTAGAGAATACAGAGTTCACTTCAGCACAGTGTTGTAGTGATTTTGGCTCACCCTCTAGCCCTCTCCTAATGCTGCCACAAGATCTCTGATACAGCTGAAGAACCAGGAAATCATTTGTGTGTAAAGTCAGATATGCCCCATTTAATATATTTGATTATATTACTATCCTGCTCTTCCTCCAAGGAGTCAGGGCAACTCAGAAGGCTCTCCACCTCCCCCATTTTATTCTCACAACAGTCCTGTGTGGTAGGTTAGGCTGAGAAATAGTGATTGGTTCCAGGGCTACCCAGTGAACTTCATGGCTGAGTTGGGATTTGAATCTAGGTCTCGCTGTTCTAATCCAACACTCTAACCACTACACCACACTAGCTCTCTTATGGGTTCTCCCTGATGGAGCCCCTCTGTTTCATGCCATTCTGTTCTTGCTCTCCAAACCCCCAGGAGCAGATTTCCAGGATGGGAAATCCAGAGGGAAGGGGAGCATCAGTAAAAAAAACAATTCTCTCCCTTCAGGCGTGTAGCTATAATTGAGCGGATGGGTTCAAAGAACTGGGGGGCCCAGCTCCTAAGAGCCCTCCAGCTCCACTCCTCCCTATTTCTTCATTATCTCCCTCACCCCAAGGAGCCCTGGGGATAAGGGCAAACACGGGCCCCATCTCCCTAGTTATGCCTGTCTCCCTATGCCTGTCAAACAGATCTTCTTTCATTAATGAAACAACACTTCGGGATACTTCAACTTCAGGTTTATACATGGACTTATGATTGCAATATCTTGTCCCAGAACAAGTAATGAAAAAGGAGACTTGTGAAGCTATAGCACTCCAGTGCAACTGCACCAGTGGGGTGGGGGAATCTAGGTGGAAGGCCATGTGGAAGGCCCAGCAAATCTAGGTGGAAGACCATGTTAGGATATATCATCCCTAGCTGTACTGAAATTGAGTGGGAGAGAATTATTTCCCCCACAACCACCGAGAGATCTTGACTGGTAAGTTCTTACACAAACCTCAGTTTCAATTCAGGTATCTGAATTTTCAGTTTATTCCAAGGACTACTCAGACCACCACGATTCTTTTGCACAGTAGCCTCTCCTATGCACAGTCAACCATGCCAATTACCAACAATGAAAGTATGACACTCTGAGCAATTCTACACATGGTTACTCAGAAGTAAGTTTTACCATGTCCCATGGCATGTATCCCCATGTAAGTATGTATAGGATTATAGTCCTCTTCAGGACTTCAGATTGGATTGTGGGGAAAGATGGATGGACTAGGCAGTCCTGTAGTTTGCTATAAGGGTTTGTTGAGATGCCTGGTTGTCACAAATAGCTACATAAAGTCAAAGATTAAAAATGCAAATCAAAATAATTTGGTTTCAGTAACATGCTACAGTTGCTTTGCACAGGTGCACATAGCCTCACAAAATGCAAAGCAGTAAAAAAAAATCAGCCCAGCTGAAGCCCACAGGCAAGTTACAGCTTTCCCTACGATAATAAAAGACATCAGGTTATCTGGGTATCTATTGTCTCCTGGCACATTGAGCAAATAGGCATTTTTTTTAATGTGCACTTTGACACATGCTTTTCTCATCTTACATCTATAAGCAAATTTAGATTTCCAGAAAGTAAAACAAAATAGAAGACAGTTTCTCCATCTGCAACTATTCTGATGCTTTCTATTGTAAGAATAGCTATTGTTAATGGTTCTCCTGTTCCCTTTCATCTCCCCTTATATAAAACAATTCAAACAGTGGAATAGTAAAAAAATTTTAAAGGTTAAAACTTCTACATATTTACATTAGTTACCTATTGTCCCAGTCCTGTCAACATTTGTATAATGTGATTAGTTCCATGCATGCACATATCATCACTAAACCCTATTCTTTACCTCCTGCTCATAGCTCACTTTGGGCTGGTTCTCACAATCCTTGTGATGGTGGGGAAATGAGATCAGAGGTTCCCATGGCATGCATGCTCCCGTGGAGTGTGTTGTTCAGTGATGTTGGGTTGGCAACATCGCCGCATGATACACTCCACTACCCGACATCAGATTTAAGATAACTGGTTACAGGAGGAGCTCAGGCACATTGCCAAGCTGACGCTGACGCCATTTTATCTGGTTCTCATGTGCCATGGGGACGCACAGGGGTGTAGCACCCTCCCTATTTTCTTCAATATCTCCCTCAGTCCGAGGGGCTACTGGAGAGAGGGGTAAATATGGGCCTCCTCTCCCCTAGCTACACCCCTGGGCACACACAAGGGGCAGGAATCACCTATTCCCATTTCTCCACCATCACAAGGATCGTGAGCACCAGCCCAATATGTTAATTCTTTCATAGGCTTCTCCTATTGACATGTTATTTTCACAACATATGAAAAAACAAGTGGAAAGACTAATGTTTCTTTAAAACTCATTCAGCAACTATGGTATGGGTGGATGGGTCTGGTACATCTTAAGATTCTGCAGACATCTGAATGAACAAAGTCAGAACTGTGAGTATCCTTTTCAGTGAATAGGGGGAAAGTATATTTAAAAGCCAAAAAAATCTTTACACCCTTGTTTAAACTTGAAGAGCAATCCTCCAATTTCATTGGCACAAGGTAAATGTACACCTGCAGCACCTGCCTAAGAAAAGAGGAAAGTATGTATAGTGAATACTATGATCCTTTCCCTACTTCCATAGAATAGATGCTCAGTTGTTATTTGTATGTTGCTGGAAATACAAAACGTAATGCTTCTAAATAATATTCCCAGTGCTCTAAAGTGCAATAATTTGTAGATGGGAAATTTCATGCTTCTCTCCTGGGATGCTTCTCTTGGGGTCATAGCTCACTGGTAGAGCATTTGTTTTGCATGCAGACGGTCCCAGATTCAATCCCCGATATCTCCATTTAGGGCTGGGGAAAACTCCTGCCTGAAACCTTGGAAAGCCGCTGCCGCTCAGTGTAATCAAAACTGAGCTAGATGGACCAATGGTATGACTCAGTATCAGGCAGCTTCCTATGTTCCTCCCTTTTCCTGCCCCCTCATATCTATTGAGATTCCAGTGTGGAATGTGGTTGCATGAGTAATAGGAGATCACCAGTGACATCACTAATGACAATTAACATAATTCCTACCCAAAAATATTTTGTATGCTTTTAAAGACTAAACATTGTGAATAAAGGGACAAGTACATGTGTGGATTGCTAACTGGTTGAAAGACAGAAAACAGAGGGTAGGTATAAATGGAGAGTTTTCACAATGGAGGGAAGTAAGAAGTGGGGTCCCCCAGGGATCTGTACTGGGACCGGTGCTTTTTAATTTATTCATAAATGATCTAGAAGCAGGGGTAAGCAGCGATGTGGCCAAATTTGCAGATGATACCAAACTCTTCTAGGTAGTGAAATCCAATACGGATTGTGAGCAGCTCCAAAAGGATCTCTCCAAACTGGGGGAGTGGGTGACAAAATGGCAAATGCGGTTCAATGTTAGCAAGTGTAAAGTGATGCACATTGGGACGAAAAACCCCAACTTCAAGTATATGCTGATGGGATCTGAGCTGTCGGTGACGGACCAGGAAAGGGATCTTGGGGTTGTGGTTGACAGCTCATTGAAAGTGTCTATTCAATGTGCAGCAGCTGTGAAAAAGGCAAATTCCATGCTAGGGATCATTAGGAAGGGGATTGAAAATAAAATGGCTAACATTATAATGCCCTTATACAAAACTATGGTGCGACCACACTTGGAGTACTGCGTACAGTTCTGGTCACCACATCTTAAAAAGGACATTGTTGAACTGGAGAAGGTACAGAAGAGGGCAACCAAGATGATCAGGGGCCTAGAGCACCTTTCTTACGAGGCAAGACTACAACACCTGGGGCTTTTTAGTTTAGAAAAAAGACGTCTGCGGGGAGACATGATAGAGGTCTATAAAATCATGCATGGCATGGAGAAAGTGGAGAGAGAGAGATTCTTTTCCCTCTCACACAACACTAGAACCAGGGGTCACTCCATGAAATTGATTGCCAGGAGGTCTAGGACCAACAAATGGAAGTACTTTTTCACACAACGCGTGATCCACTTGTGGAACTCTCTGCCACAGGATGTGGTGACGGTCAACAACCTGGATGGCTTTAAGAGGGGTTTGGATAACTTCATGGAGGAGAGGTCTATCAATGGCTACTAGTCAGAGGGCTGTGGGCCACCTCCAGCCTCAAGGGTGTGCCTCTGAGTACCAGTTGCAGGGGAGTAATGGCAGGAGAGAGGGCACGCCCTCAACTCCTGTCTGTGGCTTCCAGCGGCATCTGGTGGGCCACTGTGCGAAACAGGATGCTGGACTAGATGGGCCTTGAGCCTGATCCAGCAGGGCTGTTCTTATGTTCCTGTACAGGTTGAGTGCTCACACACTGTATCATCTGAGCAACTGCAAGAAGCCTACCAAATCCTATCCATCACAATACTTTGCCCTTGTGTGTCTACTTTTTGCCTTTTCAAAACCTTGCAAAATATTTAGGTTTACAAAGACTGTGCATTTCCCCTCTCCAGTATTAGAGGCAGATCTTTCCATCCTGTTAAGTTATATAGGTGCAGACTACCCTACTACTAGCACTAAATTGGACACAGCATGGAAATAGCACCAAGGAGATGTGGGCTACCTGTCCTTTTGAATGTCCTTCTCCTATCCTGCAAGTTCACTGTGCTGTTTGAACCCTCCTAGAAGCTTACAATTTTGCCCATTGTCTCCCTGATCCTGATCTCCCTTCCATTTTTTGTTCCGTTCGCCCTCACCCTTTGCCCTGTGTCAGTGTTGATAGTACCAGATAAGGAGAACTTCAGTCCCAGGCCAAGAGTTGTTGGGGCAACAATAGAATGCTTTGGGAATGGAGTGCCTTTGGACACTGCATTAACAGCAAGGAGTAGGCAGCTGACAGACTAGCATTAACAGCCTGACCCTGAACTAAATTAAACAGTGAGCTGGTTGCAGCCTTTCTTTAAATTAAAATGAACTGTTAATTATCCACTTGGCTATGATCGTCCTGGGGATCTTCAGCAGCACTGAGGGTCCTTCTGCAAGTCTCAGTCACTTGACCTTGCCTGGAGCGAACCCAAGGTCTAAAGGGCAACATTCAACAAATCCACTCATTGTACTTTTTTCTGGCAGCACTCTTGTGTCATTAAAAGCTGTGTGACGGAACTAAACTACAACAGCAGTCACTTTTACCAACCTAGAGTAAGCTGAAACTAGTACACCTCTGTTGCCCATGTTAGAAGCACACAAGCCCTGACAGAAAAAGTGCCAGTATCTGTTGAGTACTCATCTGTTCACACAACAAACAAGCACCTGAAATCTCCATGCAGAAATTATAAACACAGTCTATATGTTTCGTAAGGTGCCAATCCTATGCACACTTATTGGAGTAAGCCATAGTGATCTCTGCAGCTGGCATCCTGGCTAACAAAGTACCTGAGCTTCTAAGGGCTGCAGGGGGGGACAATGGGAGCCCTAACACAGCCCCCCCAATGAGCGCAGTTGCAGAAAAGCCTTTAGACTTTATTTAAGAGAGCATGTTCTTCTTCCTGAACCCTGCCACCTATTAAGATCAGTGGGGGAGGTCCTGTTGTGGCTGCCACTGGGTCGCTTGGTGGTGACCCAAAACCAAGCCTCCTCTAGGGTTGGAACCCTGAGGTTCTGGAACAGACTCCCGAATGAAATCAGAATCTCCCCATCCCTGGTTGCTTTTAAACAACTTTTGAAAACACATCTGTTCCATCAGGCTTTTGGTTTATGATGGTTTAAAGTTTTATTTATGTTAGTTTAAACCGGTTTTACATGATTTTCAGGTTTTAGTTGCTGTTGATTTAAATTGTAAACTGCCCTGAAATTTTATATAAGGTGGTATATAAATGTGTTAAAATAAATTAAATAAAGATAGATAGATAGATAGATAGATAGATAGATAGATAGATAGACAGACAGACTCTAGAGTGCTCTGACTTCTCCAAAATGGCTCTGCAAGAGGAGAAATATGTCACCAACGCTCAAAGAATAATAGAATTCTATGCACATTTCTTTGGAAGTAAATCTCACTAGATTGGGCTGCACACACACTGTAATATCTTTGGTATAACATACCATCACAGTTTTTAAATCAAACCTTGCATTATTCCAAGCTTTCTCTATTGGAATTAATCCTTAATACAACCAGTGGTATTACACTTATGTGACTGCAACAAAGAGGCGGGTCTCCCGATCAAGGAGACCCGCCTTGAGAAGGTTAGCAGGGAGAGTGGGCTTTGCCCGCTCTCCCCACACACAAGCAGGCAGTCTGCTCTGAGCAGCCCAACCGGCTGCCCACACAACTGCCGGCTCTGTTACGGAGCCGGCAGGGGCTGGGGGGATAGGGGGCCGCGTGGCCCCCAGAAGTTCCAGCATGCCCTGCATGAGTACGCAGGGCGTGCTAGAGAAAGACCGGAGCCGGGAGGCTGCTTTTGAGCCTCCCGGTCGGGGGTCAACTCGTGAGTTGCCACAGCAACACATGATTAGAAAACCCAGGTTTGCAGAGCGTTCGCTCCGCAAACCCAGTTTAAGGGCAGGGCTACTTAAGCGGGTGACCCGCTTAAGAACCACTGGGCTCACAGCCGAGCCCGGTGGTTCTCACGAGGGGAGAAAACAGGCTAGCCTCTGCTAGCCCGATTTTCTCCCATCGTGTGAATAGCCTCATAGGCTAGCCTATTCTTGCCTTAGTACACCTATAACACTGAATTATCATCTTTGATTTATTGTGAAGCGAAACTATCATTTCAGCTTCTATATGAAAAGATCATATAGAGGCCCTATTCAGGCATAACGCCAAATCTCAGGTAGACAAAGCTGTGGTTAATCTGTGAAGCCAGGAATCATGCCTGGCTGAGTTGTCAGTTCTACCAAAGCCCCAGGAAGGATCCCTTAGCAACATCCCTCCTGGTCCTCTCAACTGCTGAGAACCAAGAATAGAAGTGGCCCTTGAGAATCTGGTCTCCCTACAACACATCTCCATGCTCAGTTTTGCTGATCAAGGTAACCCAGCTAGCCAGGCACCATTCTAATCCATGGGTGTCCTGTCCCCAAGTGCCCCATGGTGGCTGGTTTGCATTCACTGCAGTGTGGGGCCCAGACAGTCCTAATTAGCTTGGAACGTATGATTCATCCCCAGTCTCTACTTGTTTGCCCACCCAACCCGAAACCACAGACACCCATAGTAGCCCAGACCTCTTTGAAGTCTGGAACAGTTGGGTTGAAGGGGGAAGGTATGGAGTACAACTTCTATTGTCAACCAGTGGGGCCAAGAGCCCAACAACAGCAAGAGACCCTAAAATTGGAAGACCAGCAAGAAAAGCAAGCCTCCCTAGAACTGACACATTTCTGGGCTGCTCTGGGCCAACCTCTCTATGGTGGCAGTGGGAGCTTATGCACAAAATCCAGGTTATAGTGGCAGCAGAATTCGGACAACACAATGGTGCCTTCTAACCTCAGGTTTCAGCAGCAGAACTCACTACAAACCAAGGATTCAAATTCAGGTTTGGGAGCAAAAACAGAGCCATGGGTGGGTGACCCAACTGTGGCTTCATGCTTTCAGACCATCACAAAGTTAAACCTCTGGCACGTTTACCTTTGGTTTGGCATTATGTCTGAATGGGACCAGAGACATTTCTTTATTTTTTTGTGCATGTGATTTTTATAACATGCATTTAAAAAACAGAAACACTCCTGTAACATTCTGTTGATCCTGATGCAAGAGTCAGTTGTAACATAAAAATACACAGCACCCCCCCCTCCAAAAAAAACAACAACCCACGATACAGGCTGAATACTGCAAGGTTTCTAGTTTAATTCAAAATGACTTGACAGAAAATCAAATGCCACCAAATGCTATTATAAAGGACTGTATTCTCATTAACGGTCTGAGCCTTTTCCCCTTTTCCCTGAGGGCAAGCTCCTCGTGAGGCTGTCCCTCTGGCATAACATGTGATAGAGCTAATCTGTCTTCTCTTGGACAGCACTGCTGATATGCAAACCCAGGTGGCACTAATAGGTTTACAGTAATAACTATGGAACTGGATACAGTATGTTACTCTGTGAAAAATTCCCATAGATCAGTTTTGCAACAGAGCTCACGAACAACACAAGGGAGCATGATATTCTTCCTCTCTTTTTTCATGTGTCTAACAATTTTATGCTTTTAATAATAAAAGTGGTGAGAGTCTTCTAAATTTGGACAAGAGAACAACATCTGAGGGTTTTTTCCAATTTGCTAAATTTACATATACACACTCAGAACATACACACACTCAGAAAGAGATAGATTCTGATTTCTGCTATAACTCTGTGACATTTGGTTCCAAGGTCTCTAGCAGTGCAATCTTATTCCCAAATTATGCCTGTTGGACAGGGACAGGATTAAGCCTCAATCTCCCTGTGGCAACACAGTCCAAAGATGCACTCTAGCACAATGAATGTGCAGCTTTCAAAGGCACAGAAGGTCTCTGAGCACAAAAAAGTCAGCAGCCCCTGTGATCAGTCACAATCTGCTTGGGCCTTGAAGGCCTCCAGCCAGGGAGATGTGTGAGCTATTCCTAGCAGCATGCTGGTGCATTTTGTGTGGGGAGGGAGAATAACGTAACTGTGTTGTTGGTGCTTTCATCCCCACAGGTTGATTGGTGCTTTCCATACATAGCTAACAAAGGGGCATCTCCATACGTAATGTCTAACTTGGAGCAGCAGAGTTTTCAGGAATGCTGTAGGAGAATCACATTGTCTCTTGCTTTCACAGCTACTGTTGCTCTTTCTACTTTGTGCTAGGAGGGCACTTTAGATTGTGCCTGTATTATACTGCTGACATACTGGGCCCACAGTATCAATCTGCCCGTTTAGTCTGACATGAGCTGAAGCAGACTAGCAAAAAGCAACATGTAACCAACAGATAAAGTACTTCAATGAGAAATGTGAATGAGCTTCATCTAATTAAAGAGGACACTGAAATAATTACCTGAACAGCAATATAATTATTGCTGGGAAGCATACATTTGCAGTGGGGAACCTTAGGCTAAAAAGGTGATGATCTGATCATTTGCGGTCATTCAAAAATCTCAAGGCACCTTTTGCAGAGATAGTGCTTTTGAGCTCCGTATGTTGGCGAGGTTCCAAACATAAGTAATAAATTACATTCTTGTCTTCCTAAATTCCCTGTATTTTACCCCAGAGATGGTCACACTTCCACGGACAGATTAAGGCTTCCATGCATGTGATGTAAGCCTCCATGCAATGGAAAATGCAGGATCTTCATAGCTCAGTGTGGGTGTGGGGGAATCCAATCCAACCATTCAGTAGGAGGGTCTCTCTGTGGACATGGAGTTGCTCTGCTATCAAAAGCTAATCTATTAAACAAGAATGCCAGTTCTACATATTGATACCTTTGGGCATAACATGGTGCTTGTTCACTCTTCTATAGTGTCTGAGGCAGCCCACATGCATGTGTGCCAGACATGTTTCAACAGTTACTTACCAAGGAAATATTTATTAGATTTTTATATCACCTCACCCAGCTTGGTGGTTCACAGATTTAAAAAGCAGATAAAGCTTATTAAAAACAATTAAAATTAAAAACCAGTTTAAAATCATTTCAGTAAGCACCAAAGACCAGGCTAAAAAGATATGTTTTAAGGGCTCTTTTAAAGGCTGCTAAAACTCTTAACCCTCTATATATGAGGCAGTACGGTTTCTATCAGAGCCTGAGAGGCGTGACCAATTTGTACTCCATTTCTATATTCCATTAAAGGCCCTGAGTCTCTCATTAAAGGGGGACTCATTTCCACAGTCTGTTCTGCACTATGTCTGAATAGATATCCTAGAACCATTGGTTATTCTGGCTGAAGCTTTCTCAGGCAGTGGATCTATTTATGACTGTGTATACCGGGCTGGAGTGTACACTCATAATTCTGCCATTTTGGCAAAGTGCAGGTTGCATACTTGCAAAAAGCAGCTGCAGAACAGTTCTTGAGGAAGAGGACTAGTAACAGCTTGTTTTTTCTCCTCCCAACAAGGAACCCTATGGAGTGAAGCCTATGGGGTGATAGCCCAACAAGAGTACTCCGAGGGGGAGGCCCAGGATGTTGCCAGGGGTCACTTAGTCCTCTCTGAATCCTCTGCCCAGTGTGCCTCCTGACTGAGCCAGGTTCAGGTTTTAAGTCCAGAACCTGTTTTTCAATTGCAGGGTTTAGTCCCCAAATATGTCACATCATAACAGAGTAATAGGAAGGAGAGTCTTACCAGTCATGTGCTGAGTGTTTCCCTCATCACTGAGGAGCAGCAATCTCCTCTGTTGCTCCTGAGGGCAGAAAAAGGGCCGATGGGTTGAAATTACAAGGAAGCAGATTCAGGCTAGACATGAAGAGGGATTTCCTTATGTTATAAGCTGTTTGACAATGAAACAGCCTGCCTCATACAGCAATGGGCTCTCCTTTTCTAGGAAATTTCAAAGAGAGGCTGGATGGTTATATTTGTTGCGGATGGTCTAGCATAGGGCTGCTCAACTTCAGCCCTCCTGCAGAAGTTGGCCTACAACTCTCACAATTCCCAATTATTGACCACTGTGACTGGGGATTATGGGAGTTGTAGTCCAAAAACAGCTGAAGGGCTAACGTTGAGCAGCCCTGCTCTAGCAGATTCTTCCATTGAGTAGGGCATAGGACTAGAAGACCTCCCAGGTCCCCTCCGCCTCTAGGGTTCTAGGGCATTTTCTAAGCATATGGACAATCTTGGTGGACTCACATTCACCATAGTGTCATAGTGTGCAAAACAGATGACCAGTCTCGGCTTCTGGACCTTATGTCAGGACTAACTGGAACTTCTTCCTTCTGTCTCTCTCTTTTGCTTGTAATGTAATGTGTCCTGTTGAAAGTTGTATTAAACAAAAACAAGACATTTTAAAAAGGAGTAGCAGAGGTATTTTGGAAGCACCTTTACTGCCTTCAAAAGACACAGACATGTTTTTATCCTGGGGTAAACACAGCGGGGAAATGACTTGACTAGCAAGCCAGAGGTTGCTGGTTCGAATCCTTGCTGGTATGTTTCCCAGACTATGGGAGACACCTATATCGGGCAGCAGCGATATAGGAAGGTGCTGAAAGGCATCATTTCATTTCATACTGTGCAGGAGGTGGCAACGGTAAACTCCTCCTGTATTCTATCAAAGACAACCACAGGGCCACAACCACATTCTCACCACCATGTACTGCTGCACTTTGCTCCATGCCACTGCACTGGGGCTCCTTTGCGGGAATGGAGTCCTCCTGAGCCCCTGTACCATTTTGGAAGGCATGCACAGAGTGCTTGGAAGTGTACCCTTCCCAGTGCTTCCTCCTTATGAGAAAGCTCTTAAGAAATGTTCTCTCTCTCCTAAAGGGCCTTCCCTCCCAGCACTGAGGAAAGCGCAGTACCATGCAAGGGCAACACAGTGGGAAATGGTTCTCACACTGAAGTTGTTTTGCCAAAGTGGCCACCACTTGAAAAACAGTGATGATCACTGCTCTGTACTAATGTAGACAGCGTTCTATAGGTTTTCGCCCCTAGTTACACTTGGGAATGATGGAGCAATTGCTTTCTTAGGCAAGCTTCCAAGTTAGATTACGAAGCTATCTATGCCAAAGTTGGATTTGGGGGGGGCGGGGAGGAATGTAGATGAAAAATTACCTGATAATATTTGTTATTAATCTGAGAGATAACAGCAGAGGCCCAAACGTGAACAAGCACAAGAGCCATGTGCTCCATACTGGCCCTGCTTCTCACAGGATGATGCACATTGCCAAGTGAGACACTCAGCGCCAGAACAGTGTGCTGCTTCACTGTAAATTCACCCTGTTTGTCATTCCACAGGAGGAGAGAATGAGCACCAGTTTGAGCCAAAAGCATCTGCTTTGCTTGAGACAAACAATTATTTAAGATGGTTCAGTCATATTTTGAAGAAGCAGCAGCAGGAGGGAAAGGTGTTCGATTCAAAAACCAAGACGTGAAAATGCTGGATCCACATGCAGAAGACTCACACATCACAGAACGACTCATAGAAGGAAGGGTACCTGGAGCACCCTGGATCATGTGCCCGGCACAAATTTCTTTCTGCTATTGTGATGCCTCCCACTTCTAATGCCTACTCATGTTCACGTTCAAGGGATGGCATATGGGAAGAGGGATGTGGGACAATGAACTCAGAATAATTTATGTGGCAACTAATACAAGATGAAAGGATGGTTGCTCAGAGCAATCATGATTTTACCATTAGGTTGCATTGTAGCATGCACCCCAGAAAATACCCCTGGGAGTTGGTCACCATTCTTTCTGCCCTCTCGTACTCTCCCACACCTTGCCACTCTCTTTTATTGAGCAGGGCAACAGCCACAGTCCAGCACAACACAGCATCCCTCCAGGGATGTTCTTTTCAGATTATGAGCCCCTTTCGTACAGGCAACCATCTTCTCAATCCTTTTTGCCATGGAAAATGATTTCTGAAATCTGTGTTCAGTTTTACACATGTGCACACCATGCAAACATTCCCTGGAATGTGTGCAAATTACGGGTGGGATTTGCTGCTGTGATTCCATTTCACGCACACTTGTAATGAAAACAGCATTGGACCACCATAGTGACTAAACTGAAGAAGAGAAAAATACAGGATTCTTTACTGCTCCTTTGCCACAAAATGATGTATAGTATTTTCAGGGCTAGCCTATTAGGGGTTGGGTCAAGTGATGTAGTGGCCTGCTTCAGGTAACATAATTGGGGGTACCTTTAAAGGGCAAGTGATCAATTATGTAGAGAGAATTATGTGTCCTTACATCATCACTCTGTGCTTTCCTTCTGCTTATAAATGATCTCAGCCATTTTGATACCTCTCTCTAAGAAGGATGCTGACATACTAGACAGCATTAAACCAAACTTCAGAATATAAGCCCCCCTCCATACACAAAATAAGCTTGCTAAAATGTAAACATGCATTCACCTTGTTCTTTTGACACTGTCATATTTTTCCCAATAAGCAATTTGATTTCACTCTACCTCAGCGCAAGATAACCAAAGTCGTGTGTGTGTGTGTGTGTGTGTGAGAGAGAGAGAGAGAGAGAGAGCGCTCTAATCTGATTTTTGAAGATCTAAGTCATTGTTACCACATACTTTAAAATTAGCACAAGACTTAAAATTGCACAAGACTCCAAAGCTTTCTTCTTCACATGGGGGGAGGGGGGAGGGGAGGGTAAACGAAACGTGTAGTCTCACTTCAGCCCTTGGGCTGAATGTATTCAATTCAGGGGCTGGAAGATTAGGTTTTATCCTTTTCTTCTTCAAACACTCCAACCCACCACATTTCCAGTGAAAGCATAGTTGTCCTTTGAAAAGGTCTTCATACTTTCATACTGGTGCCTTATTGCTTGCTTCACTAACATTAACATCTAAAAATCAAAATATCACTATCAAGATGGACTAGCGGCACCCTGTTCTGTACAAGGAGATTTTTTTTAAAAAAAGAAGTAGACAACATGCAGACTGAGTTAGTCATGTCCAATGACCGACATCCTGACTGGTGTAATACCAGTGCTTCTGAAGAGTTCCAGACCAACACTGCTAGTGTAGGGGGGTGGAGGTGGGGATGGGTCATTTCAGTGACTTCTTCTTCCCCTGGACACACCCTGTGCCTCCAGTTTGGGCCTGGGATACATGAGGGACCGCCTGCTCCCAAGGGTTGCTGCCCGCTTGACAAGCTCATCTGAGGGGGCTCTGCTCCGGGTGCTGACAATGAGGGAGGCTTGGTTGTCGTGCACACGGGACAGGGCCTTCTCTGTTGCTGCCCCCAGACTCTGGAATGCTCTCCCGGTGTCTATTCGCTCCTCGGTCTCCATCACAGCATTTAGAAAAAGTGTAAAACCTTGGCTTTTTGCCCAGGCATTTATTTGATTCTCTGCTGCTGCTCTTTATCGTCTGTACTGCTTTTATGCCTTTGTTTTAAATTTTTAACCAGATTTGTTTAATTTTTTTTTCACTTAATATTTTAATTGTGTCTTTTTTACCATCTTGTGTTTAAATATTTTTTTGCTGTAAACCACCTTGGGATTGCTTTAATGAAAGGCGGTATATAAATTTAACAATAAATAAATAAATAAAATGCTATGTACATAAGTCTGGATGTTGGCAGTTTACATTGACTGGACTTAAGTTAGTCATGACTAATTTGTCTCCTTTTATTTCAGCAGTGCTTAGTCACAGTTACCTAGTCTGGATGATGCCCAATATTCTTAGTCCTTTACAATGCATCTACCCTAGGTACTAAGCGACAGATGTTGCAACACTCCGGCTTTTTAACAGCAACTACTTCTTCCCAAAAAAGGGAATCCTAAGAGAATCCTGAAACCAAGAAAACTAACTGCATATTTAAAGGTCATGTAAGGTAGAACAAGGACAGCCATTGGTGGCAGTGCTCACTTTCCTTGTAAATCAAGGGAGATAAATGCTGCATTTGAATACCTGCCACCATTCAAAAGATAGACAGTCACAGGCCAAAATCCAGAGAGCTACTTTAGGCATAGATACGGGTTTACAGAAAATATCTTTTTAATTTTTCCGCTCCTTGGAATAGCAGAGCTTACATCAAAACTGTTTTTCTTGCAGGGGGCCGGGGGCAACTGTTGCCTCATGGGGCATCCAGAGCAAATTACGTCGTTCCTTGAATTTAAGGCTGTAGAACCCATCTCCCCAGCACCATAATCACTAACACAGTAACTATAACAGTTTTAAGTTTCTTCTGCAATGTGAGTGGGCTAGCAACTTACTTTTCCCTTGTTTAAAAAAGGACAACACACAATAGAAGTCTATATTATTAGAAACCACACACAGAGAGAGCAGACCCCACCAGGGTATCTGGCTGACCCCATCTGTGCTGGTATTTCACTTGCTTATTAAAACTTTTGTTCTAATTGACTTTTTCCTTCTTCCCTTTGCTATTTTTGCGGGATGCTACTGTTGAATTGCTTTTGGATTGAGTGTCATGTATCTTGTGTTGTTGGTTGTTTTCATTTGATATTGTATTTTTAATTTTTTCTTAAAAGTTGCCTTGAAAGAAAGGTGGGGTATGTTTATTTATATTAAATAAATATAAATAAAATATATTAGCAACCTCACACATGCACTGTTTTACACCATTTACCAATTGGCCGAACACACCAAAAGCAATAATTATTTCATTCCCACACAACATGCAGCATAAATATGGCACATATGTTGGATGTAAGGGATGAAACATAGCATTACTCCCAAGGAAGATGTACACAAGCTGAAGATATATATTTGTTTCTTGTAAGCATATGGCAGGGGGTGAGGTAGACAGCCCTGATACTGAAATCCTTCCCAAAGTATATCTAACTTTATATACAGAGCTTATGTAAGTGGGAAAGTGGGCTATCAATTCTCTTACAAATGAATCAAACTCAGAACATGAAATAATATACTGAAAACTATGAGACATTATCACAGTGAGGAGAGCTGGTCTTGTGGTAGCAAGCATGCCTTGTCCCCTTAGCTAAGGAGGGTCCACCCTGGTTGCATATGAAAGGGAGACTTGATGTGTGAACACTGTCAGATATTCCCCTCAAGGGATGGGGCCGCTCTGGGAAGAGCAGAAGGTTCCAAGTTCCCTCCCTGGCGGCATCTCCAAGATAGGGCTGAGAGAGATTCCTGCCTGCAGCCTTGGAGAAGCCGCCGCCAGTCTGTGTAGACAATACTGAGCTAGATGGACCTATGGTCTGAATCCGTATATGGCAGCTTCCTATGTTCCAGTGATCACTCTTATTACCAAAATCACTATTAAAGTGATATAACATGCATAAAGGCTACAGAAACCACACTGTCAAGAGCTGACCTGTTAGCAGCTCTCCAACAGCTTTGCAAAATGATCAGCTTGAATGGATGTAAAGAACATTGGGCCAGAAGCACCTTGACATGGGTGGCCCAATGCACCACCCCCACCAAGGTATATACTGCAGTCACAAAGGAAGGGGGAAGGAGGCTAGAGGAGGACACCAGAGTGGGAGGAGTGGAAAAAACAGGTTGCTCACCTGTAACTTATCTTTAAGTGATCCATAGACATTAAAACAAAACGGTCGCACTGAGTGCGAGGGGGTGGATCACAAATGCCATGAGGAGCTTGGATATTCCACCCGTGAGGTCCTACATAGGCACAGAACCCAGGATTATGAATGCCATACAAATCATGTTAAAGATTTCAGCCTACTGGAGCCTAGAATAGGTGGCTGCAATCACAGGGATAACATTGGGGAAAGCATTCCGTCAAACACCAGGGGCTTTTACCCACGGCACGTTTTACCACAAGTTTACTGAGAGGCTTTACTGTGAACTCTAAGTTGTCCCAAAAAACCTGGCGCAAACAGTGGATTTTTTTACCCCAGATATAAATCAGGCTACACACTAATGCGCTGTGAAAAACCCAAATTGTGTGCAAACTGCTCCCCGATAACCCACAGGGACTTCAGGGTAAATCTGGCCAATACCCTCCATTCCAGAGGAGATGCAAGTTAAAGGGCTTTAAAAGCCCCATGTGAAAGACTTCCTCAGGTAGCCACATAGGCAGTCCAAGTTAGTCACAAGAAAGGCAGGCTCACAATAATCTGAAATGAATGGGACTTGGCTACTGCGGAATAGGTGCAAGGCAACAGAAGCTAGAACAACACAGCACAAACCAGAAAAGCCAACACATAAGACAAGATTGGGAATACCCTATAGGGTGCAGGGTAAAGACTCAAGCATGGCCAAATGCTGAAGCCCTCATGTATCCTCATGTCATTTCTCAAGAAGAGAACATGGGGGTAGGCAATGCTGAGGGTGGGGAGACAAAGGAAGGCCTGTGGCAGGAGTTGTTGGGACTGGGACTGTGTGGCCTCCAAGGCCACACCACCCAACTTGTATCACACAGACACACATCATCATTCCATATGGTGCTAATCGTATCCTAAAAGGACAACAGTTCTCAGTGATGAATCAAGTACAGACCCCACACCCAAATCCATTTGCCCACAGCTGGATCAAAGTCAATGCTGCTTGAACTGACATATGAAGCTTCCCCATTCCAGAAATCTTCACAGCTGGTAAATGTCCTCAGATGGCTTGAAATGAAATGCTGTAGACGGTATTAAATGTAAGACAGTGTTCCAAAGTGTTCTGAAAAACTCCACTGAAGGCCAATCTAATTGTTTTGGTTTCTAACACCTTATTAATATGTTAACCCAACATTTCAAATATTGCATCCCTTGTGGCAGTGGGGACAACATACGGGGAGTAAAAAGCAGGAGCTGTAAAAAGAAAAAAGAAAAGAAAAAGAGAAGAGCAGGTCCTTACCTGCTCTCCGGTGCTGCATGCAGTTTGCTTCCATGGTGGTGCTCATCCCAGGAACCCGTACATGGAGCCAGCACACACATGGTGTCTGCTCTGCCACAGAAGAAAATTACAATTGGTAGCAGAGAGCAGGTAGGGACCTACTATCCTCTTTTTTTTTTACGTTCCCGCTCTCCACTCCTCTTCCTGCAGCACCTAACCAGTCTGGACCTCAGTCTGAACTAGTTTGGCACTGAACCATTGCATGAACCTCGGTTCATGCAAATCCCTACAGCTCTCCAGGTGTTGCTGAACTACAACTCCCACCATCCCTAGCTACAATTGATTACAGCTGGGAAAGATGGGAGTTGAAGTTCAGCAAACTCTGGAGAGCCACATATTGCCTACCTTTTCTCACCTTTCTCCATTCACCATTCACCCTTTTAATTACCAGTGAGCAGAAATGGCAGCTAAGGATATGTACCAGCTGGGAAACTTGCTAGGTGCACTTTGGGTGGATGCCACAGTATACCAGAACGTCAGAAAAGTCCTGCTGGATCAGGCCAAAGGCTCATTTAGTCTAGCATCCTACTTCACACAATGGCCCAAAGTCCGCAAGTGGGGGGGAGGGGCAACAGCCCCTCCTAACCCCTACAATTCATTGCCAAGTAGTTCCAGCAAAGGCGAATCAAATTATTCTAACTTTTGAGCCATTTATCCATTTTACCGATGACATTACACAATATAGCTGTTTTCACATTACCACAAAGCATTTTGTTAAAGGCGCAAACTGAGAAGCAGATAAATTTTAAAAACCTACAAATAAATCCACATATTCATGACCAAACCCAACATGACATCAGAGATGCATGATTGCATCTCCAACATTTTTCTTGCTAAAAGCAGACACAGCAGACTGATTCTGATCACGATCATAATGGGATGGGAAGGGGAAAGAGTCAACCCTCTTCCCCTGTACCATGCACAGAGCCAATCCAAATGTCCACCTCTGGAACTGTGGTAGTCACAAATGGGAAAGGACACAAGCACACTATGGATGCCTGTATTTTCCCCCCCTCCATAGCTAAGATCAGCTCAGGTGAAGGTGGTTTCCACTAGGAAACTAGAATGGGGATAATGGGTTAAAAACCCCTCACCCCTTGCCCCAATTAGGGCTCCAGCCATGGCTGCTTTTAGCAACAGAAAGAGACATCAGAGATATATTTGCATATCTCTGATATTACATCTAGTTTGCTGCTCAGGAAAAACACAGGGTACTTCCACCATTTAAACAAAACAAAACCCTCCCAAGTCATTGAAAACAGTCATGTCTTCAAAAAAGGTTCTAATCCTTGCGCCAAGCCAGGGCTGGCTCCAGGTTTCTTTACCAAGTGCTCTTTATGTGCTCCCTCTGACTTGGACAGGCCTTTGGGGAGTTCTCTCAGCACTACACATGAAGGCTCTGAACACAGAGCGATCTCAGGGATCAGGAGGGGGCCCTCAGCAGCTGTTCTCCAGATGTTACTGACGCCACCAGGCGACTTCTCTACCTGCAGGAAAGATGTCAATTTGGAGGCATGCAATTTGCAATCTCTCACCTGAATTCTGAAGCTGCATGCAAAGGGCAAAGTGTGACATGTTCGCCTTCCATGAGCAATGATCTCCCCCACCACTTCTTACACTTTGGGAAATTTTAATCCTCCACCTGCATTTTGAAAAGGTTATCATAACTGGAGAGCTATGTCATATGCTTTTTCAAAACGTGAAAATGGATTCTTAGTGGCTTTCCCAAAGTCAAAGAGACAATGTGAAGCAGAAAGAGGAGGGGAGGAATAATCCAGGTTTTTGTCCTGGCTGGAAGCCCGATCACCTTTCCCCTCAAAAGCAGGAGTAATTTTTCAAGGCTGATCTTTAGATCTCAGAAGAGCATTGTGAAACTCAAATATTTGGGTCAGATTTGTCCCAAGGATTCAAGCAGCCTTGCTTTGCTTTCTGTATTGTTCACTCAAGTTCTTATCAGTGTAATCTAAAGGAAAGCAAAAGCTTCACAATGGTTAAACACAGAACACTCCACCAGATTTAGCAAGGAGTTTATCTGAGAATGAAGAAAGAATGGTATATAACCACTCAGGTATGTAGGATAAATGATCTTTGTGTCATCAGGGAGATCTAATACTACGATTTTTCTTTTTAAAATCAGATCCAGATAATAGTTAAGCTACTAACAAATACACCAAAAAGCATACAACTTTTAAGTTAAGGCATCCACCCTCATTTGCATGTCACATACATGTAAAGAGACATAGAGACTATTCACGTGTGCGTGCTAAGGGAGGCCAGCCCAGTTTTGCATGTTCATGTGAATTGCTGGGATTGGGCCCGATCCCGGTGGCTTCACTGTGGCAAACCCGCCTAAGTAGCCTCCTTTAAAATGAAGTTCAGGGAACGAGTGCTCCATTGACCTCATTTATTTGCTCGTGTGTCAGCCACAGCTGCTTACAGCCATGGCTGGCACACTCAGGAGGAGGGGGAGATCCCAAAAATGCACCACGCATTCATGCCATGCATTATTGGAGCTCTGGGAGGTGGGGTGATACTCAGTAGTGCGTCCTGGCATCCCAACTCTCAGAGCTGCAGGGACCAGCCGCCGGTTGTCTGGGCAGGTGATCTGCCCGCCAGGGAAGCAAGCACGATCATCTGCAGGGAAGATAAGTCTGGCCTGCTCTCCCCACAGACTGCCCCATAGCTCTTCTCACTGATCATGAGAAGAGCTCCAAAGTAGGACTGTCTCATGATCAGATCTTGGGCAGGCCACACTCCCAATTTCTGATAATCTGCAAGTATAAAACAAGAGTGTAGTTTACAGTAGTATAACACAACATAGGTGGCAGGATCTTGTTCACGTGCTAAGCCCCAGCTGGGTAGCACACCCTACCCAGTTTCAGAATGAAGGAGGGGGAGAAACCCTCCTACTTAACACGAGCAAGGTTCCCACCTCCAAATTTGTTTTACACTCATAGATGATCAGAAATCAGGAATGAACCAAAAGGGAAAAACTGATTTCTCACATAAACATATTCAAGAAAGCACTTTTTTAAAAAAAGTGGAAAAGCCACACTAATTTAGATTTTCTTCTCCACATTTATGACCACTGCCATGTATGGAGTCCTATTCTTTTTCATCTGAAATGATTTTAGAATAAAACATTAATAATTTTTAAAGCTTCCATTTAAAAAAAAACTGTATGCATAATAATTTGATCTGACAGTTGACAAGCTAATACCACACATATTTAAATGTTCATGTAATCATAAGCACATGTAGAGCTATTATTTTTGCAGCTACTTGAAAATGACTTACGGAAGCCTCTGCACACTATACACGTTATTTGCATTAACATCAATTAGGTAGAAGAGGCATTTCAAGAAAATATTTGAAGCTTAATTTATAAATAATGGGCATGATATAGCCAAAGTTAACAACATAGAAGGCCATAAGAACAGCCCTGCTGGATCAGGCTCAAGGCCTATCTAGTCCAGCATCCTTTTTATGACAGTGGCCCACCAGATGCCTCTGAGAATACCACAGGCAAGAGGTGCTGGCATGTCCTCTCTTCTGCTGTTGCTCCGCTGCAACTGGTATTCAGAGGCATCTTGCCTCTGAGGCTGGAGGTGGCCTATAGCCACCAGACTAATCGCTATTGATAGACTTGTTTCCCATGAATTTATCTAAACCCCTTTTAAAACCATCCAAGCTAGTGGCCATCACCACATCCCATGGCAGATCACATCCCATTGATTTCACATGTTTCACTCTCCCAGTGACATCAATAGAATGTCAACATGCCTAACTTGGGCTGCATCATGCTCTTGACTGCAATGAAACATTAGACTAACCTACCGAAGGACTACATTACGTTAATCCAACAGCCTTTTGTAGGCTGATATGAGAGACGGCAGACCATCTCTTGGCACTTGATTGCAACACTGAAGGCTTCAGCTTTACTTGATCTCATGTGAGGAAGTCATTCAATGCTTGTGCACCCAGCTATAAACTGGTGTTTCATCCCTTATTAGTCAATCAAAGGGTGACTAGATGTGATAAGCTTCAGTCCATTCCCTCTTGTTCCATAAAGCCGCAGAAAAAAATAAGCAATGATTAAGATGAATGAATGACTGATTCATTCATGACTGAGTGATGAATGAGAATCAATTTTGCATGGACTCTGGCTTGATGGGACAAGATAGACTCTGGCTAAAGGAACAGCAAATTGCTATGTCTCAAAGGCTGCAATCCTACACATTTATTTGGGGTAAGTGCTACTGAACTGAGTGGGACATATGTATCAGTAAATATGCACGGAAGTGAGCTGCTAAGTTTTTGGTCGGTTAATCAGCCTGAATCAAATGACTTTAGAATCTGACTATCAGAGTGTTTACTGTTTTTGGAAGAACTAGGACTCCTATCATCCCCAGCTACAATTTACTGTGGCTGAGGATTGTGTGAGGTGTAGTTCAGCAACATCTGGAGTACCATAGGTTGGGAACCCCTAGTTTAATAGATATACTGCTTTTTAAACAAAAGCGTTAAGACAGAAAAAAGCAAGAAGATGGTTCCCTGTCTACAGGCCTGTCCAGATAATACATCTGCCGGTCCATCCCAAGTACATGGAGGAGCAGCTTGAGTTCACCTATCTCCTGCACCCACTGTGCTCTCCTGCCGCCACCTAAGCAGTAGGTAGTATTTAATACATCGAGGGTAGTTGCAGGGGGAACCCATGTGATTAGGGAGTGGGATGGTGTGCTATGGGGAACGTGCATGCACACACTTCTCGCGCAAGCCCGACACATGATCCAGTTCAGCCCACCCTCTCTCTTTATAGATACAGCCCTAGGACATAGATATAGATGCAAACGCACATATCATTGTGTACTGTCTAGTGTGACCATCTTATACTGACATGGGTTCGGTGGGGAAGTGTTGAATGAGAGCGACAGTTTTTAACAGCAATTTGTTTATCACACTTTCAGTGTGCAAAATGTTTTATCAGCTCTATCTGATGGCCCTCCCAACAAGCCTGTGCCTATTATTTCCACTTTACAGATGAGGAGCTGAGGCCAAGACTAATGCAAACGTGGACCCTGCCTGTCTATGACCAAAAAAGGCCATGAACCCAGGCCTCGCAGGTCCAAGTCATTTTTCTTCACCACCACATCATTCAGATGTCACCAATGCAATTTCTTCCTGGCATGTTATTGTAATCATGACATTTACATGCTCCCCTTTGTCCAAGAAACCCGGAGAGAAATGTGTGTGAGAAGAGGAAGACAGTGGGGGATATTTGGAAAGGGCAGAAATCATGGTTACTCTATGGGTTGCTATGTTAACCATGTGTTGCCTGGTTAAAATCCCACATTTATACAAAGCCAGGAGAGCCCTGTTCCCTGAAGGTGTTGTATATAGAAAGACAATATCATCTTGCAAACTGTCAGACTGGAGAGATGAAGAAACAGCGTTCACTATAGTTTGCTCAGGGCAGATATAACATTTAACCATGATTAATGTAAGCCATAATCTGCAAATCCACTTCAGTCACATCTAAATGACTCTCTCTTGCTGCGTCAGGGTGATGGTGCTTACATATCTGTCAAGAGGCTCACTTCCTCAGCAAAAGTCTAGACTCCCCAGCTATTTTTGGACTACAGCTCCCATAATCCCCAGCCACAGTGGCCAATAGTCAGGGATTATGGGAGCTGTAGGCCAAAATCTGAAGGAGGGATTAAGTTGAGCAGCCTTGCTCTAGAACAACAAAAAGCCTAGTACAAGCCACCTAATGGCGCAGCGGGGAAATGGCTTGACTAGCAAGCCAGAGGTTGCCAGTTTGAATCTCCGCAGTATGTTTCCTAGACTGTGGGAAACACCTATATTGGGCAGCAGCGATATACGAAGATGCTGAAAGACATCATCTCATACTGTGCGGGAGGAGGCCATGGCAAGCCCCTCTTGTATTCTACCAAAGACAACCACAGGGCTCTGTGGTAGCCAGGAATCGACACCGACTCAACGGCACACTTTACCTTTACAAGAAAGGGGGCATGGGGGTCCTTCTGATTGAACCTCTGTGGGTAAGGACGAACTATGCTAAAGCCTCATGGTCCCGACCCAGACACAGTCCTCAGACCAATCTGAAACTCTTCTTGACTCACATATCCTCCAGTATTTCACTGACTAAAGCACAGAAAGGCCTGTAGATGTGTAGTGGACATGGCCAAGTAACCAGAGAAGCACAGCATCCAGTTCTGACTAGATGCACGGCACAAATGGAAAGTAGCTAATAGAGTGCATGCCGAGCACATTATTCCAAATTCCCCGAGCAGATGAGCCAAGCGCATACCCTCCAGGTGAAGACAGGGACATACTTGTAACAACCAATTCTCATACCAAGGATTCTTGCCCAAGCCCTGTTAGACATTGCTCCTAGACATTTCTAGAGATTTCATTCCAACCATTATATGTTGTCCCTGCAGGAATCCCCAAAAGGCAAAAATTGGGACAGTGATTTACCAGGGACAGATTCCAGAAAATGGCAACTTTCTCTGGTAAATAGGGTCAGTTGGAATCCAAGAGGTTAGAGATCTGTAGTTTTCATTCTGGAAATTGGTTGTATTTGTTGCAGAAGACATTACACCAGGACTGCTAAGCTTGTGACCCATTAAGTGGAATGCACACACTAGCTGTCCATTGTGCCGTGCCAGATACTTCACAACCCCTCCCTTTTATTTCCCACTGTGGGAGGCGGTCAAAAACAGATGGCCAGTTGAACCTCTAGTGGGTAGCCATATATGGCTGGCTCTGTTTGGCTTGATTTGCCACAATGTATGAGGTTAAGGCTACAGCACAGGAGTGGGGTGAGAGGATAGCTGCACAGCAAAAGACTTCTTCCTTCATTTCCCGTTATCATTATTTTGACAACAATTATCATGACGGAAACTCACGTACAGTTGAAAATGGCTCATCTCTATACCCATTCAAACATATTGATTCTACCCATCTGTCTGTGCATTATTTATTTTTATTTATTTATTAACATATTTTTAAAGTGGCCCAAACGTACATCTCTGGGCGGTTTACAACAAAATAAAGACAGAAAATAAAATATTAGTTAAAAAAAAACACAAAAAGTTTAAAACATTACAACAATTTAAAATTTTTAAAACAATATTTTAAAACAGCATTAAAGCCATTAAAACAATATTAATTAAAAGCCTGGGTGAACAGATGTGTCTTTAAAGACTTTTTAAAAGCTGTCAGAGATGAGGAAGCTCTTGTTTCACTAGAGAGCGCATTCCAAAGCCTCGGGTCAGCAGCGGAGAAGGCCCGTCCCTGAGTGGCCACCAGACAAGCCAGTGGCAAATGCAGACGGACCTCTCCAGATGATCTCAGTGGGCGGTGGGGTTCATGATGAAGAAGACATTCTCTTAAATACCCAGGGCCCAAGCTGTTTAGGGCTTTATAGGTTTTAACCAACACCTTGTATTTTGCCCAGAAACATATCGGCAGCCGGTGTGTATCCTGCAATACAGGAGTGATATGGTCTCTCCGAGATGACCCAGAGACCAACCTGGCTGCCACATTCTAGACCAACTGTAGTTTCCGGACTACATACAAGGGCAGCTCCACATAGAGTGCATTGCAGAAATCCAGTCTGGAAGTTACCAGCAGATGTACCACTGTTTTGAGGTCGTTCACCTCAAGAAGCTGACGCAGCAGACGTATCAGCAAAAGCTGATAGAAGGCACTTCTGGCCAGTGGCCACCGCCTCAACCTGGGAGACCACGGAGAGGCTCGGATTCAGAAGCACCCCTAGACTGCATACCTGTTCCTTCTGGGGAAGTGTGACCCCATCCGGAACAGGCAGAACAAAATATTCTCTCGATTTCCAACCCCACACAATGAATACCTCTGTCTTATCTGGATTCAGTCTCAGTTTGTTATCCCTCATCCAGCCCATCACTGACTCCATGCAGATATGGAGAAATAGATTTGGGTGTCATCAGCATACTGATAACACCCTGCACCAAATCTCCTGATGATCTCTCCCAGCAATTTCATGTAGATGTTAAACAACATTGGAGACAATTAAACTGCCTCTCCTCCATCCAAATCAAATGTTTCTTGTTTTTCCCACGCCCAAAGCCAGGTTACATACATTTTTATGGCTCTGTTTACAATCCATTTAATCACCCTCAATTCCTACTGAATTAACAGCTTTTCTTTCTTCTACCACTCCCTTCTCCCATGGGTCAACAATTGTATCCCATCTATTGTCTGCTCTAGGAGCTCCCTGTAAATTTTCAGTTGCCTAATATTGACTATTTCTGTGCAGAGTCCAAGAGGCAAGTCTGAAAGAAGCTGCTCCCAATTCTTGGAAAGATTTTACCAAACAGTAAGTGCAAGCAAGGCACTGTGTGCTGTGCTGCCACCAGAAAGGCCATTCACGGTGTCCTTGCTAACATTCCTGTATATACCAGTTCTGTACTCACTAGCAACTGCAAAACAATCCAGCCCTGAACCATTCAAAGGCTTGCCATTTTTATGCTTTATAAAATTCATCCTGTCAGCAGAAAAAGAAGTTGCTCCAGAGTACGATCTCTGCTAACCAGCATTTATTAAATGTTTACTGTTTTATTATCTTATTTATTCATAATTGCATCTCATTCTGATAGATTATCAGAGTCCAGGGATACTTTGAAATCCTTTTCTTCCAGATTTTATGAGAAGGGTCTATTTACTTTTTTAAAGCTTGGCCAAATGTTAAATACAGAACTTGGTATTTCATGGATTTCTGTTCCTGATTCAAGTTATAAGCGCCAACATTCCACATATTTAACTGCCCTGAGCCATTTTTGTAAAGGCGGTACAGAAATTGAATAAACAAACAAACAAATCAATCAATCAATATTTAATTAAGAGAATTGGAACACATCTGTATCTGTAACACCTCTTCTTGTAGCAAATAACACTGCCCGAGCCCTCTGTTTCTTCTCTTTCTGCTATAAACTATAATCATTTGTTCTGCAGTAGACCATTCTGAATTGACTTCTGAAGGAATGTGACCATTGCTGTTTCCTTTTAAAAAGACTATTGAGCTCTTCTCACAATCACTGAGAAGGGCTCCGGGGCAGTCTGTGGGGAGAGTGGGTTACACTCACCCTCCCTGCAGACGAGCAGTTGTCCCTTCTTGGTCGGGCGGATTGCTCACCCAGACGAGCACCAGCTCCTGCCAGTAGCTCCAGGGGTCGGGGTGCATGGAAGCGCCACCACGCGCCACCCTGCCTGTCCCCCGGAGCTCCAATAATGCACCGCATGAATGTGTGGTGCATTTTGGGGATCCCCCCTCCCCTGAGAGGGTCAGCCGCGGCTGCAAGTAGCCACGGCTGACACACAATTGCCAAAGTGGGGTTAGGAGCCCACTTGCTCTCTTTGAGAGGTGGCTTCACAGGCGGGTTTGCCGCCGGGATCAGGCCTGATCCCGGCGGTTCACACGTGCGTGCAAAAGCGGGCTGGGCTTCCTTAGCCTGGTTTTGCACACATGTGTGAATAGCCTCAATGCTTTTAAAAGGTTTAATATAATGCTAAACTTTACATTAGTTCTGAGAGTAGGAATAGCTGCAATTTCAACATAATCAGTGACATTCGTTATTCTATGGAAAGAGTGAGGGCCCTTTTGCAAGGGGCCCAACAGGGGCAATTTCCCAAGCCTCACACATGAACTGAGAAACTATGGACTGTTTCAGATGTCACATGGAACCATGGTAAAACCTTGGTTTCATGTGATGTCTCTGAGCCTCAGGAACACACACTCCCGCCTCTCCTACCCATGTGCAAGCATGAAGAACTCTACTGCTATCTGCTACTAGAAACAAACCAACATCAGTCATGGCATCTGAATCAAGAGATCTTGATTTATTCTAATCAACTTGCATTAAATAAACCAATATCTGACCCCAAGCTTTGAAGTGGGTTTAAGAACTTGGTTTTGTTCAGGCAATTTGATTAGAATAAACTAAGGACATCCATTCAGATGTCATGACCTATTTTGGTTTCCTTCTAACCACAGTTTGAAGTCTAATGCTTCCAACAAGCACGTAGGCAAGGGGAGTGCACACTTCTGAGGCTGGGAGACTTTGCACAGAACTAAGTTTTATCTGTGATGGCTGAACCAGTCCAGTGTTTCAGTGACTGAAATGCCCTGATCTACAGGTTCAGCAAACAAGCCAATGGGGACCTATAGGTAAGGAAGAGCCACAGGGGGAGCTCTTACACCAATATTTGAGGTACACCTATCTAACTATCAGCAGGTGAGGGGCCTGTGAAATCAGCGATTCACAACAGGCCATCCAGCTATGGCCCTTATTGCATCTGAGACATGTGGGCATGGCCCACCCTAAGCCACTCCGCTATCCTGTCTTCAAAAGACCAGTACTGTGGCCAGGAGAGGTGAAAGAGGAGAGGCTAGAGGATACCTGCTCCAGCAAGAGCTCTCCTGGCACATAAGAGGGAGAAATGGCAAGCCCGTGCCTGTACCCAAAGACCAAATGAGGACCATGTAAGCTGGATGCCAACAGCAGATGGATGAATTAACAAACCCTAGAGAAGAGACAGAGACGGAGTGAGGCAGAGTGCAGTTTACTACTATGCTTTGTATCCCCTAATAAAGGAGCATGGAAGCAACAGGCAGTATCGTCCATAGAAGCCATGTATGCCTAGGAACCATTTGACAGAGAGCATCTTATGCTGGGAAGAATGGCTGACAAGATTATTTTTCAAGGCAGTAAAAGTGGTCAATTAAAATGTAACCCCAGGACCAAAAGCAATTCCACTACTTTGCATTTACTGACTCACGTGGAGGGATCTGCTCTTTTGGTCCTGCTGTTTAACCTGTAAATTTAATCAGCATATAGTCCAGTAAGTCCTTTCTTCCTTCTCTTGCCCACACCAGACAGACCCATAGCTTGGAAAACAACCAGGTGCAGTGATGAAACCATCACCACAACCAATAGCAGCAGGAATCCTTACTAGCTCAATTCATGCCAGAAAAAACAGTGATCACAACTTTTTCTTCTTTATAATCCTACATACTTGATGTTCAAGAGTCATTAATGCTGAGAAAGGTCACCCAACACCACCATGGAGTGGTTATGTCTTTATACCATGAAGTAACTAATTTAAATAAACCTTAGGCACACGAATTGTGGTTGGTGGCTGGTGCATTAACCATGAGACTTCATGTTTGGGAAATGGAATCAGCTGCTTCAACATGTAATAACCCAGAAGAACTTGATAATCTGAAAGCAATAAAAAGTCTAACAATGAATCAAGTACACCAATAGAACATCCTAGGTCAGCCATTTCATGAGGTGAAATGAGACGTTTGCCTCAGTAGTGAGATGGTTGCCTCAGTTGACCACATGATGCGCAACATCCCAGGGCACAGCCCTAATGCTGTTTGGGAGCAACAATTGGAGAAGCAGCATCTCCAGAGGTTTCCTCACTTGAGACAATGGGAAAACCTGCACAATTACTGCTTCAGAAGAGCATTGGGGCTGCCTTAGAAGTCCACGACAGCTCTGGGGTACAGTGTTATGGCTCCATAATGCTGCACATGATGTCAGATATGAACAACAAAGCTTTATTCGTACCATGTGCTGGACATTTCCTGAATTCTCATTAAAAAGGGGAAATGGCAAACACCTAAAGAACCAGTGTAGATGCACAGAGAGCTCTCTGAAAAGCTGTGAAACAAAAAAGACATGTATGGGGTGAGGGGAGATGGGCCATATAACAAAAGGGTGGCCTGAATCTGTAGAGATGGTGTCAGGAAGGTCAAAACTCAGAATTAGCTGAGCCTTGTGAGGGATGACAAGAACAGCAGCAACAACAAAAGATGTTTTGGATATGTCAATGCAGTAGTAGGTCTACTGCAGGCTTCCCCAAACTGCGGCCCTCCAGATGTTGCTGAACTACAACTCCCAGCATCCCTAGCCACAATCTATTGTGGCTAGGGATGCTGGGAGTTGTAGTTCAGCAACATCTGGAGGGCCGCAGTTTGGGGAAGCTTGGTCTACTGCTTAGAGAGGATAGTGAAATGAAGACAGGTGGCCATGAGAAGGCAGAGTTGCCTAATGCGTATTTTACATCTGACTTCTCTTGCAAGGGAAAAATGGTGCAACCTGGTAACAGTTCCACTAGTGAAGAAAGAAGGAAAGCATGCTTCAGGATAGCTACTTTAAATGAATTTCAGTCTCCAAAGACATATGAACTACATCCCAAGGTACTGAAAGAACTTGCAGAAGTTATCTCAGACCAACTGTCTGTCATCTTTGAGAACTCCTGGATAGGGATGAGTCAGACAGGGACTTATTCATGACTCCATGTCAGCGGGCGGTGGGGTGGGGAGGAGACATCAAGTGGACTACCAGAGGGCTTTCTCCTGGGACCTGTGCTATTACAATTCTTATAATGACTTGGATGAGGAAGTAGAGGGGATGTTTGTCAGATCTGCAGACAACACAAAGCTGGGGTGGGTGGCTTAGACCTTAAAACAGAGATTCAAGATTCAAAATTATCCTGACAGGCTCAACCACTAGGCCAGAACCAGTAGATTCTATTATTCTGTGAACCTGCTTAGGCAAAGAGTATGAATGTATGCCTTATGCCATGAAGCTGTTCCAGTCACTGGAAACTTTATATTCACAAATGGAAAGTACTTCAAAAGAATATTAATTGTGAATGATTCGAGAGAGAAGGTAGTGGTTAAGTCAGAACGCAAACACTTTTTAGAAAAGCTGAAGACCTTTGAAATGGCTTTTATGGTTGTATTTTGGCATAACATCCTTCACAGATTTGACTGTGTTAACAGTCAACCAGGACTTGAGGTTGTGTCAGAGGGGAAACAATGCTTTCTTCCCTTATCACCTTTGTTCATGACACACATAACAACTTTGACAAAACTGAAGAAAATTAGCCCTCAAGTGGAAACTACATATTTGGATGGAACAGCAATAGTATGAAGACAAATCTTCTTTCCCAGATGGAACAAGTGAAGAGATAGGTCATTGAAAAGAGCCTCCTGTACCTTTAAGAGATACACAGAAGAGGGAATTTCAGCAGGTGCAGCTTGTCATTCAGGGGAAGAAAAACTGCACTTGATGAAACTGCCTCTTCTGTACATCTCTTAAAGGTACAGGAGACATATCTGATTTTCTGTATGGCAGACCTAGGAAGAGATCAGTTCAGAGTGGACATGGGCAACCTATTACCTTAGATAAACTTCAGACTGCTACACAGGAGACATGCTCCATCCTGTGCTTATACAAAAGTTGTGAATTTATCTGGTTTCCTGCAAGACTAATCCAGACTCCCCAAAATCAGGATACTCCAGAAAGCGCTTCAGAAGCTTTTGTCAGCTTCCAGTTTCTCTCTCCTCTGAACTAAAACATTTATTTCACTGCTGGATTGAGCCAAGGAGCCTTATCGAGTCCAGCATCTTGTTTCCCACAATTGCCAAGTAGATGCCTCTGGGAAGCCCACAAACAAGAGCCCCCTCTTATGCTGTCGCTCTCCCTGCAACTATTATTCAGAGGCATCATGCCTCTGGACCTGGAGGTGGCATGACTTGGAGCCAAGGAAAGACTTTGTCCCCCCATGAATCTGACTAATCCCTTTTGAAAGCCACCAAAGCTAACAGCTGTCACATCATCTTGTGGCAGCCAGTCCCACATATTGTGTGCAAAAACCCATCCTTTTATCACTCTAAATCTTCTGTCAATTCACTTCACTGGATAACCTCCTGGCTCTGGTGTTGAGAAAGATGGGGGGAAATGTTCTCCATGCCATGCATAATTTTATAAGCCTCAAACATGGCCCCCGTCACCATTTTTCCTAAACTAAAATGCCCAAACACTGTTGCCTTTCCTCATAATGAAGGTGCTCCAGGCCCTGCCCTGATCATTTTGCTTGCCTGCCTTCTTCTGCATTGATCCAGCTAGCTTCACATCGTCTACACTGATGGGCAGAGGTGCTCCACTTTTCATTCAAGGATCTTTCTCAGCCCTACCTTGAGATGCCAGCTGGGAGCTTCTCCATGCAAAGCAAGTGCTCTCCCACTGAGCTATGATCCATCTCCCAGAAAGCAAGGCATGAGAGCAAGAGTATTGTTTGTTCCCCAGCATCTGGCATACAAGTATTCTGCTCCATTGTGGAGGTTCCATAGCTATCCTGGCTGATAGGAGTGGCTTCCATAGCTTGGCTAGAACAGTTGGGAGGGGTTTTGAGCAGAGTGGCTTGGCAGAATAAGTGGGGCCTGGAGCAACCAATTGCTCTCATCTAGAAATCCAGAATAGGAAGTTGAAATGTCTTCAGAATTCTAGTGAGTCATGTGTGCCCCTTAAGAACACGTTAAAAGTTATCTTCAACATCTCTCCAACAGAGACAGTATTTTACCAAGACAAGGTACCAGGGAAAGGGACTCACTGTTCCTGATGAGAATGGCCACTTGGAACAGATGTCAAGTAAGCCTTTCAACTCACAGTTCATCTCCATTTCACCCTTTAGAAATTTCATTTAGCTTTCTTGAGCAATTTACATTTCAGTTGAATTTTTAAAGGAACCCTTTGGCACTGATTTTACAGAAGATGCTCTGCAAAGGTATTTCTCTCTCCCTCCTTCTCTCAGGGAGCAGAGGTACAGAAGACTTATATATTCTGCCACTTCAGAGACATATGTTCTGCTATCCCACCAGTTATGAAGTGATTATCAAAGTGGCACAAACAGATTTTTTTTTAACAAAGTGAAGGTGCTATTTTCTCAGGATCTGCGAGAACACACACACTTATTTTTACCAATCCAATCTGTTCTCTGGTAGCTCAATGTCCGCAGGGTTTATGAGGCCATCTTAGGTGTTGGAATTATAGCAACTTGCAGAGTGCTACCTGACATTGGAAGTTTGAACAAGGAGGGGGAGAAACCATGAGTGGGGCGGTGGTGGGAAAGAATAACAGAAGTTTCAAAGTTGTGGGAAATAATTTAAATACATTCAGAGGTTGTCCTCTTCTCCACCCTCCAGCATTTGCATTTTTATACAGACTAAGGTGGATAATACAAACACACAAGCATTAAAACTCACAAATAAAGGCTGTACAGTTGGATGAAACCCTTAGAGGTCAGTTAAAAGTAGTAGTTTTTAATCTCTTCAGCCCCAAGGCCCACCTTGAACTACAACATAGATACATACAGGCCATTTGGGGGGCACTGCCCCTATTCCCAATTTTCCCTTAATTTTTCGAAGGTTTGCAGACTTGTGACATCTCCAGGCTCTACCTCACAGATCTCAAGCTACATTGTGTATGTATCCAACCTGACAACCCTGCTTGCCATACCTCAGAATGACTGGGCCCCAAGCCTGAAGCAGGACCTCCAATGACAACCGAAGCAAAAAAAGAAGCTTTCTGTATACAGGAAAATATGGTTCTTCAGAACCCCAGATCCTAAGCCATTTAAGAGCTTTAAAGGTAAGCACCATTTCCCTGAATTGAATCCAGAAATGGATAGGCAGCTCATGTACTGTTACAGTAATGACTTCCCAGCTACAAATCTCGACAGCCTCAACTGCAGTTTCCAAATGCTTTCCAAGGGCTGCCCCATGTAGAGTGTGTTGCAATAGTCTAGAGGTAACCAGAGCATGGGTAACTGTGGCCCAGTGGTCAGACTTAAGAACAGATGCAGCTGCCATACCAACCAAAGCTCCAGAGATGAGGGAATCAACACCTTAGAACTGAAACAATATTTTTTTTACCATATTTACCCGAATAGAAAACGCCTCTGAATTTAAGGCCACTGTGGCTGGGTATTATGGGAGTTGTAGTCCAAAAACAACAGGGAGGGGAAGCAGGCCTGTGGTAAATTAAGCAGGCCTGTCATAGACAGAAAGACCAGCTGCTCTACCCTCTAAACTCAGCTATTAATACTTTACATGTCTCCCAAGTAAATTAAAGAAGCTATAGTAGGAATAGCAGTGGAACTGGGCAGTGTTCCTGCTAACAAGGATTTCCAGATGTTGACTACAACTCCTAGAATCCCCAGCTGCAATGGCTTTTGCTCGGGGATTATGGGAGTTGTAGTCAACAACATCTGGGAATCCCTGTTAGAAGGAACACTGGATCTGGGCTACAAAGCTTCAACCTCCTGTCAGAATTCTGCCTGTAGTTCTTCACTATGTAGACTTGGGTTCAGTGTCCCATGTAAGAGGGAATCCCAGATGTTGTTGACTACAGCTCCCAGAACCCCCAGTTGTAGTGGGTTTTGGCTGAGGATGCTAGGAGTTGTAGTCAATAACCTCTGGGATTTTCTGTTAGAGGAAACACTGCGTTAGGCTGGTTTGTCAAAATGAAACAGTGGTATGAAATAAGCCAATTCCTCTACAGGCTTTGGCTGAAGAGGAGAAGTGTATAGCAAACATTGTACAGAATACATTTAATCCCATTGCAACTCTTTAATCTGATTTAAATCAATTAGAGCTGCCAACACTGGTGACCCACTCCCTATTTCTGTAACCTTAACAGCAGCCTGACAAACACAAATGTTGCAGCGAAAGTCTTTTCCACTGTGTAGATCAGGCCTGCTCAACTTAGGCCCCCCCCTCCAGCTGTTTTTGGTCTACAACTCGCATAATCCTCAACCACAGTGGCCAATAGTCAGGGATTATGGGAATTGTAGGCCAACATCTGCAGGAGGCCCGAAGTTGAGCAGCCCAGGTGTAGATCAAGTGACAGGAAATGTTTCCACTGCTTAGTTTAAATACATCAGGCTACATTTTTAAATGCACTGGACCAGGGCCATGTAGAGTAGGTAAGACTAAGAACTGGGTGAATGATGAAAGGCAGCCAAATAATGCAAATACAAAAATAAGACCATACCCAACAACATGCCCCTATTTCCCCATTCACCTGAAGACTATTCTAAAATCCCTATCTTGCTCTGTCAGAAGGCTTGGGGTGGGTATCAGATAAAAAGGATGAGGTCTAGAACAATTAGTCATTCACAGAGAGCACTCCTCTAAGAAACTTTTATTGGCATTTGGGGGGGGCGGTTTGCGGTCCTATAGCAGCTTAAAGCAGGGCTTCTCAAACCTGGGTCCCCAGAGATGCTCCCATCATCCCCAGAAGCCACAGTGGCCATTGCCATGGAGGATGAGCAGAGCTGTAGTCCAACAGCATCTCTGTGGACCCAAGTGAGAACCTCAGGATGAACACCTTCACGTAGATGAATATTTCTTAAAGGGCTTTAGTCCACAAAAGCTTGGGATGTAATACACAAGCTTTCTTTCTTTCTTGGTCTTTAAGATGCTAAAGGACTCCTAGTTGCTTTTGCAGCAACAGAGTAGTAAGGCTATCCCTTGTTGGTAAATGTGATGTGTGGAGGTCCTTTGCTGACCATAAGGGCTACCAGGGCACATAAGGGAGGAAACAGGCTCTAAGGTATGCTAATTCTTTGTAATTTACAGAATGTTCTCCAAAGTCTACAGAGATATTTAAGCCTATGGCACCAAATGAGCAATAGTGTGCCTCTGCAAGCATCAGGAAAAGCATTACTGACTCGTGGTTGCTAACACATTGGGTCAAAAGTCAAAACTCCACTGTTTGCTAATTTGTCTCAAAAGAAAGATAAGAGGTGAGAAACCCAACTGAAGTACTGCCTACTATGATGGAATTATTCTTATAATACCAGTACATCTGAGAATGACTATAGAATGAAATGCTCTAGCTGCTAGAGGAAAAAAGAATTAAACCACCGTTTCCAGAAATAGTTATGGTTTGTACTGAGACAAATATACTTACCACTTCCTAATAAAGAACGCACATTCCTTCTCTTCTGTTGAACACCTCCACATTAGCTTCTTAGAAAATTTAACCACAGCTGCTACCAGCTTCGTGAAGTGAGGCATTACAAAAACCTGTATCACATGGGAGAGCCATTCTGCAATTTGCTAGCCAGGTCCAGCAAACCACTAAGACATCTATCTATCTATCTATCTATCTATCTATCTATGCAAGTGCTTGAAGAATACAGTTTTTCTTATGTTTCTTTTTAGATTGTGAGCCCTTTGGGGACAAGGATCCATCTTATTTCTTTATTATTTCTCTGTGTAAACCGCCTTGAGCCATTTTTGGGAGGGCAGTATAGAAATTGAATGAATGAATGAATGAATGAATAAAACAGATTTCCATACAATTTAAAGTTAGTGCACTTTAAAGCGTTTGACATTCTTGCTGAGGATCTGTGTGTTTCCCATATGCTGAGCACAAGATATGGCAATATCTTGTGATACGCAAGTGCTGAGCACTTCCTAAGAACTGAGCATGCTTGTGAGCCACAGCTGAGCATTTAAGGACATAAGAAAGCCCTGCTGGATCAGGCTCAAGGCCCATCTAGTCCAGCATCCTGTTTGACACAGTGGCCCACCAGATGCCTCTGGGAAGCCCACAGGCAAGAGCTGAGAACATGACCTCTCTCTTGCTGTTACTCCCCTGCAACTGGGATTGAGAGGCATACTGCCTCGGAGGCTGGAGGTGGCCTATAGCCCTCAGACTAGTAGCCATTGATAAACCTATCCTCCATGAAGTTATCTAAACCCCTCTTAAAGCCATCCAGGCTCTTGGCTGTCACCACATCTGAGGAGAAAGAGCAGGGCCCAGGTACTTACTGCTTGCTCCCACTGAACTATGACGGAGGAGGGCTAGTTTGCAGCACAAGGGCTTTACGAGGCTTTGAGTATCCTGAGTGTGAAACAATGGTCACATGTGCTCACTCAGCATATTAGAGGCCTTTGCACTGGCGCAGAGTTGCAGTGTCTGCATTACATGGATTTGGCATTTGCCATTTCTTCATGCAATGATGGCATCCTTGGCAATGAGGCCCATTAAAAACATGGGTCTCCTCATCTCAGACATCACAAGGTGGTGACATTCATCATATTGCACAGGCATGCTTTGGGTCTTCAATCTCTTACCTGTTTGCTAAAATTAATTATCTAAGTATATATAAAATCTTTCTCAAAGTAAAGGTAAAGTGTGCTGTCGAGTCCTTGTCGACTCCTGGTGACCACAGAGCCCTGTGGTTGTCTTTGGTAGGATATAGGAAGGGGTTACCATTGCCATCTCCCAAGCAATATGAGATGATGCCTTTCAGCGTCTTCCTATATCACTGCTGTCCGATATAGGTGTTTCCTACATTCTGGGAAACATACCGGCGGGGATTCGAACCGTCAACCTCTGGCTTGATAATCAAGTCATTTCCTCGCTGTGCCATTACAGTATATATAACAAGTATCATACTCATTACCAGTTTCCAGTGCATAACAGCATCTATATTATTAATTCTCCAAGACAGGCCATGCGTGGGGACGTGGTAGAAAGGGCAAGGCTGGCTGACAGAGTGTGCAAGCAGAAGCACCTGATTGGGCAGTGGGGATTCCATATGCAGATAGGGAGGAGGAGCCTGTGGCACTGTGGTGATTGGGCAATGGGGATTCCCTATGCAGATAAGGACGAGGAGCCTGTGGTGGTTAAGGTCAGTTAAAATGAAACTGTTACTGGTTGGAAGATGTTCTTGATTGTAGAAGAGAGGAATCTATCTATCTATATATAAAAGGATAGTGGGCAGGGGTCTGTGAAGAGAGGATTCATGAGGGAGGAAAAAGCCCCTTCAGGAGAAGAAGGCTGCCTGTCATGTGAATTAGATGAGGAAACGAGATGAACAAGATTTGTTAACTCAGGGAGGGAGGGAGAGAGATAGAACATGAAGTGGGGGTGGGAAGAGTGGGGAAGAGTGAGTGGAGGAGAGAGAAAGAGAAAAAGAAGGGAGGGGGAAGAGAGACAGAAGGAAGGGCAAGGGACAGGCCTGAGCCTGTCAGCAGCCAGACAGGGGAATGAGCGGCCATGGCAGCACTGGCAGCAAGGAAGGGCCCAGTCAACCACTGGTGCTGTTTGGGGCTACCGAGGCCATTGGAGGAGGGAGACAGGCAGGCAAAGAACAGGCCCGGGCCTGTCAGTGGCCTGAGGGGAACCAATGGCCATGGTAGTGGCAGCAGTGAGGAACCACTGCTGCTGTTCCTGAAGGGAGGAGCAGGGCTCGGGTGAGGGTGGGGAGGTCTCTGGGGATAAGGAGCTGCAGCCTGGCCAATAGGCGCCAGCAACGCTGCAGCCATGACCAAGAAGGGTGAGGGGGATGGAAACAACAGGATGGAGGAGGAGGAACAGGAGTGCAGCTCAGCTGAGGGTGGGGAGATCACTGAGGTGAGGGGAGCAATCAAGTACTAACACGCAGATGCTCTAGAGTGTGCAAGAGTTCCAGCATTGAAGCGGAGAGAAATAATGGCGGTGGTGAGGATGCAGAGATGGAGGGCCAGCAGGTGAAGCCCCTCCAGCCAGAAGAGGTGGGTGGACGGCGGGCAAAGCCCTACCAGCTGGGAGGAGGAGGTGGGAGGTGGCGGCGGGATGACCTGGCCCTGGCCTGCCCAATGGGAAGAGCTGTGAGGGGAGAGAGCTGCGGAGGGATAGAGTGAGTGAGCGAGCTGCGGGGGTGGGGAGAGCAAGCAAACAAGCTGCGGGGGGGAGACCGAGCAAGCTGTGGGGGGAGAGCAAGCGAGTGAGCTGTGGGGGGAGAGCAAGCGAGTGAGCTGTGGGGGGAGAGCAAGCGAGTGAGCTGTGGGGGGAGAGCAAGCGAGTGAGCTATGGGGGGAAGAGCAAACAAGCGAGAGTACTGTGGGGGGATGCCACAGGCTCAGTGCACAACTACACAGATGCTCTGTGCAGGGTCAGCTAGTTTATTATTAATATATGTAACAGAATGGTTCAGTAGTCAAGGAGACACAAGGAGGAGAGCTGGTCTTGGGGTAGTGAACTTGAATTGTCCCCTTTTCTAAGGAGGGGCTATCTTGGTTTACATTTGGAAGGGTGACCTCATGGGAGCTCTGTAAGATAGGGGCCATAGCTCAGTGGAAGAGCATCTTCATGATTGCCTGCAGAAGGTCCCAGGTTCACTCCCTGGCATCTCCAGGTAGAACTGAAAGATTCTCCTCCTGAAATCTTGGAGAGCTATTGTCAGTCAGTGTAGACAATTCTGAGCTAGATGGACTGGTATCCATCCAACTCAATGGGTGGATTCAATAAACAGCAGCTTCCGATGTCCCTAAATGCTTGTGCATTCTTTCTTGTGAAACTAGCTGGGCTGGGCGCAGATAATAGCCTACTCCCCCCCCCCGCTTCTCCCCCCTAATGCCGGCCTGATTCTCCCACCACCACCACCCTGCGCCTCTTCCCGCCCGCCAATTCCCCTGGCCAGGCCGGCCCACCACCGCCTCCTGCTCTTGACAGCTGGGTCAGGCTGCCTCCACCTGTTCCTGGTGGCCAGCACGCTGCCACCTCCTCCTCTCAGCAGCCAGCCCGCCGTCGCCTCCTCCTTCTCCCGGCAGCTGGGTCAGGCCGGGCCACCACAGCCTCCTGTTCCTCCTGCTCCTGCCAGCTGGCCGGCCTGGCCCGCCGCCATTGCGTCCCTGTTGCTATCCCCCAGGCAGCTGCTCTCACAAGAGCTGCCATACATGGGATTAGCGACGGGTATGCCTAGGAGAAATAAATGTATAGAAACTGCTGTTGCAGGTGCAGGCAGCCTTCATGGATCCTGCCAAACTAGAAATCATACAAGGCCTACAGCACCTCAATGACCTCTCCACAGACACAAATCTTGGAGTGAAGTCTTGGGTGACACTGCATAGGTGCTGCTGCAAATGGATTATTTCTCAAGCCACTATGGTAATGTAAGATGCCCCAGTAATGTGGGAAGAGCCCTGGGCATGGGCCAGACCATTCTCATGCCATCATTATTACTTAGATCAGGCATCCCCAAACTGTGGCCCTCCAGATGTTGCTGAACTACAACTCCCAGCATCCGTAGACACAATTTTTTCTGGCTGGGTATGCTGGAAGTTGTAGTTCAGCAACATCTGGAGGGCCACAGTTTGGGGATGCCTGACTTAGACTGAAGTGATGCTGGTCTGAGAAGTAAATAGAGCACGAGTTCCTCCTCCCATGCAGTCCAGGACTTCTAATGTTTCCTGTTGCACAGGAAGGAGCAGCACTGCAGCATTTCCCACCACACTGGCATAACATGAAGCTTCCATTCTTGAATCTACGGAGGAAGAATTCAATGACCCTGGCTTAGGATCCAGAAGAGCAGGCCTCAGGGGTGTAGCTAGGGGAGAGGGGGTTTGTGTTCGCCCCTCTTCCCGGCGGCCCCTCGGAGTGAGGGAGATAATGAAGAAAATAGAGAGGGGTGGAGCTGCAGACGCTCAGGAGCTGGGGCCCCCACCTTCGTTGAACCCATCCACTCAATTATAGCTACACCCCTGGCAGGCCTGGCTGCTTACCAATAGAAGAGCAGTGCTGTGTGTGTGTGTGTGTGCTTCTAACACACGCACAGTGCTAGGGTAGCCCCTGCATGAAGCATGGGCCCTCTTTTGCAAGAGCATGGCAATTTTCATCATTCTCCCTGTGCTCTGAAAGCGCTCTGTTACAGGGGAAACACATTCCACCTAAGGGAGTGGGAAGCAAAATCCCTTAAACAAAAATAGTGTTGGGGCAAAAAGGCCTTTGGGATCCTCTCAGGGCCCAGACCTTATAATGACCACTTTCTGTCCCCCATGCCACTTTGGAGGAAGAGGTCATCCAGCAGCATTGAGTCTACCACTGTGGCAAAATGTAATGTGGTACAAGCACATGGAAGGGGCTGGTCTCCCAGTCCTGTCCTAGACACGATGACAGCAGAGCAGCGATTAACAGAAGTGGGCTGCTGTGCTGGTTTCAAAGACTGGTGCTGTGATATCAGTCCTGCACATCATGAACATCAAGACAATCACTCCATCATTCACAGCTGTACTTCTTGAAGAATACAAATTCCAGTGCTGTATCTACAGATACAGTTTCCTACAGCAAAGCAATAGCTCTACTTTCAATCTCAGGTATGGCAATGGTTTTTTGCAGGAGTCCTAACTACTCAGAAAGCCTACATGGTTACAGTTTGTACATGCACAGTGTCAGTTCCAACCTTCAACTGAACGTATGTAGGCTGGAAATGGTCTTGCTACTGCAGTCCTGTTCTCACCGCCCCACCCTGTTTGGCCTATGGCTGCAATAAAAGAACTACGACTACACCGCACTGCACCGCCCCAACACACACCCATTTAATTGAACATGAACATAATGGCTTATGTGCCATTATGAACCATACAAAATGGTGTATGTGCACTATTCCGAAAAGCAATCTATAAATATTATCAATTGAAATAAAACGATTGGGGGGGATCAATCTAATTTACACCCCATGCAAACTTCATTTAATTTATCCCAGTCATTTCCTATGTGATTTTTAAAATATGACTACAGCACAATTCTTTAGAACTGAAATTGACTTAATCATAAACTGTGGAATACTTTTGAGCAAAGTGCTTTATTTCACACTTGAAGAAAAAGGAAAACACTTGCTCTCTTTGAAGTCCCTAACAAAATGTCCACTGCTTTTCAAAGTAGCTCAAGCTCATGCTTTGATGTCCGAAGGCACACAAATACCAAACAAGGCCTTGTGATACTAAGCACGTGCAATATTTTAAGGGGGTTTCTTCAACAGAAGATTTGTCCTGTGTTCTTAAATATTAAAAAGCCTGGCCTGTAAAAAGTGAGTTTCCAGTCTTGCATTCTCAGATCACTGAAAGGAAGGAAATAAGTTGCAAAGAATCAAAATACTCAGAAGAAGGACTCGGGGTGGAACTCAGTGTGGTTTTCACTGTACATTTCCTTACTGCCATAAGAGAGGGAGGTAAAACATCTATGCAAATTCTAAACAAAATTGTGACATGCATAATATCCTGTTGAAGTGCAGCAGTTTTACTGCACTTTTTGTATGCAGATTGCTGTATGTAGAGATCTCTGCACTGCCAGCAGTTTCACACCATTCCAAGCACTGTGCTGTTTCAGAAGAGAAGCAGATTTTCCTTGATTAATAACAAAAGGTTTCTTTTCTTTTCTTTTTTTTAAAGGATCAGAGCGGTTTCCCAGCCTCTCTATGCAAACCCAGCAACACAAAATGTGTCCATTAGCATTTCAAGGAGCTTCCTATTAACAGTGGCAAGAAAAGCTCCTCTCGGTGGGTAAAATCCATTTTGTCCTCTCTTGTGACATCTGTTCTAACTTTTCACGGCAGAAAGGAAACCAGATAACGCCAGAGAGCCTTTTGATTTACTGTACTGGCACTTGCAATGATGTGTCGAACTCTTAAAGCATGTAACCCTAGTGGACGTACATGACTGTGTCAATGGGAACATCTGCATATTCCCACCACATAGGGTGAATGGCAGGAATTTCAGAACTCCCCCCCCCCCTTTTTACTATCACACGTCACATTTTCATGCTTGCTTTGTCCATAGTTGGACAAAATGCACATTTTTAAAGCTGTTTGCTGCTGTGTGCATTTCTTTCCATGTATGCTATTTGCTTCTTTGTCAAAAGCTGGCTTTCACCCTTTGCGCTGTGGATAACAATATTCACACAATCAGAGGATAGATACAAAAAACATTTATCAAGTGGAAACTTCTTATGGTGTCCTTGCAGCCAGCTGATAAAGTGGTAATCTGATTCATTTTTATAATTTGGAAGAAGAAACCTATGTCATACCACCTACAAAATGTGTGGTAAATTGTTTGGTTGCCCATATCCATGGGGAGAAAAGGACGTAGTGGGATATGTATTTCAGTTTAAGTGCAAGTGTACACACACACACACAGATAAAAGAGCATATTTTAAACCTGCAGATTTTACCCTTCATACCATCTGTGCAGCATAGTTCTTAGGTCTTTTGCATTGGTCACCCTAGGAACAAAAAGCTGAAAGTAGATTCCAGCAGTTTTTCCATTCACTATTCATTCAGAGGTTCATCAGCTCCATATGGATTCAGCCAACTGCTGTGTTAAATCAGAGGCCTTTCCCAGAATTGACATGGTAATGAAGTCATGGTATTGCTTCACAGAAAAGGCCTCCATAGGTATTCCCTTTCTAACAAACCCAGCCTTTTCACCCTATTCAGTCACCAACATTGTTGCAAACCATTCTAGTATATGTGAACTGGATTTTTGCCTTTAGGTGTGAGCAAAATGTTTTATTAGACAATCACATTTTAAGCACTGGTTAACAAGACTGCTACACAACCTGGGGAAATGCAATCATTAAACTGTGCACCATTTTTTTTAGCATGAATTGTGCTCCTTTTTCTCCATTTGTGCCCATAAACTTATTTAAATATCATACAAATGTTTCTTGATTAATATGATGTACATAAGTATTTGTCAAGAAGTACTTTGAAAGTAGAAACAAAGCTGTTAAACAGTTTAGTGACAAATTAATTGATTGGTATACTAATAGCGGGTGAATAAATAACTTATTTTAATCACCATCAAAATCTTCCTTCATTCAGAATCATCAAGGGGAAAGGAAAGACTGAAGCCCCATTCACACCTTATGTTCAACACACATACAGTTCTGTACTCACATATGTTTATTTACACATTGGCTTACATACTGTGAAGCAAGCAGCTGATCTAAGTGACAGACAAGCTCACTACTTTTGAGTCTCTGCTTCCAAAGGTGGGGAGGCTCCATGCCTACTAAAGAATTCATCATCATCATACTCTTGATGGTACTCACATCATTCCCAACAGGAGTACTGCCAAAAGTGTGATGACACAGTAGCCACAGAGCTGCCCTGCCTTTTAAAATGAATGCAAATACAGTCATTCACCCAAAAGCATGTACATCTGTATAGACATCTGTACATTGTAATGTCTGAATAGCTATATATTATGAAAGTATCTGCAATCAGAAGACATCCAAGGGTGCCCTGATTCAGGGCTGGTGATGAGTGTCTAGAAGTATTCCTATGTGGCCTACTGGATTAGTAGCCACACATACAAAAAGCATGTGCATAAAACCATGGACGTATAGTTCAGAGTTAGATCACATTCACAGATGAGTTCATCTAGGACTCTGGATTCTTAAACATGCAGCAGTGCACAGATGGTCCATCAGATGGACTGAGAGATACATGTATATCTCTCAATCAGGACCAAGGTGTTTTTCCTTTTGCTATTCAGGGCAAGTGAGATGATGCACAGAACCTCAATTCAATTTTATGGTGTGTGTGCTTGCTTGGGGTGGGCAGATTCCAGGCTTGGGGCAGGCGGCGGCGGCGGGGGGGCGGGATGCCTGCTTTAAAAAAAAAAAAACCAGCTTAAACCCCAAGGTCCAGCCAACCACAGCCAGGTGCAAAATAGTGGCTCAGGGAGATGAGCACACACCTAGAATTAAGAAACAAGAGTCACTGTGAGCACATGTTCAAATCAGGAATTTGTTTTCAGTACCAAAATTAAGCTCAGTCTTTTCACATAAAAATTTACTCGTAGCCCCCGGCCCACAAAGCAATTTTTTGGGAGTGCAGGCTATTGTTGCCATTGTGAAACAATTGGAAGCCAGAAATCCTTGCCCATCTACTGTAAGTCACCCAGATAACCTCCCATTCAGCCTGATCTACCTTATGCACAGCTGGATTAGCCTTAGAGGCAACTTTAGATTGGGGGATCAAAGGGCTGGCAAAGAAAGTTATTAGGGGAGTGGGGATTTTGCTATACATTAAATACTAAGAGAGGCAAGATCATTATACTGTTGTTTATTTACCTTACTAATATGCTTTCTAGACATTTTCAAACTTCTTTAGAAAATTGACCAGATCTTTCTTAGGAAAAACTGAGGTCAATCTCATTACCAGCCTTTTGAGGGTAAGAGAGGATTAAACGGGGTACAGATCCTCGTATGGGGCCATGGGAACCTCTCCTATCCAGCCCCTGCCTAACTAGGTATCCTAGCTTTTGTCTGAGGCTTATTAAACCAAACTAGGACAGAAACCGCTGGTGTCCTACCTCAGTTTTTGATGATGTGGGTGATAGTACCCATTTCTGCAGCTCCTGGGGGCTGGTTGCCATGTTAACAAACAAGTCTAATGGAAAGCAGGGCCAGGGAAAGGCACACTGCTGCATTGCCAAGGGATGCCTTTCCGCTGCCTGCGTGGTGTATTCAGAGGTGCAGCTTGGTAATTTTGAACCCTGGAGCTAATGAGCTTATGCCCCCCACCCACTGCAAAATAAGCATCCTTTCCGTATATATATATTTCACCACAAACCCACAGGTTGAGGCCAGAGTGCATTTGGGGGGAAGAAGAAAGACTAAACAACCCAACCCCCAAAGGATTCATACATCTTCTTGATCATTCATCACAAAACCCAGCAATCTGGGACAGAGTGCAATTTCAAAAAATAAAAATAAAAAAAGATGATGCAAGGCCCAATGGATTCACACAGCTTCTTGACCATTCACAAATGAACAGCGACAAAACATATGTCCCTTGCTCCACAGTTCAAACACATAACCAACCTGGACATAAAGCGAATGCATAAGGAATATAAATTAAAACTATAATACATGCCCCTTGCTTGACAGTTCTCATGCAGATGTTTTAGATCACAAACCAACTTGAGCATAATGCATTTGTGTTAAAAATGTTTATTTATTCAGATGTAAAAGTTAGTTCCACTTTCACTAGGTGTGAAATACTCTATGGATAGAGATCTCTTTCTGGGAGCTTTACTACAATAGAGAAAAATTCATTAAAAATCACAGGATTGATAAATTTCCTTGAAATAAAAATAAAACACCAACCTTCTTGGGCTACATATGTGCTCAATTTCAGAACTCTAAGCTCAGCCATTCTGGAAATGTAAATGGTTGGGTGAAAAGTAGGGGCATGTTGCAATTTTTATGAAGGCAAAGGGCAGTGGGGTTGGAATGATGGTCTGGGATGCGGGGGCTTCCATCCCATAAGTTTTTGTAATTTTCTACCATGAAACAAGCCACTCATATGACTTTTTGGAAATATTTTTAATTAAACATAAATTGGTTTAAATTGGTTAGGCGGTTCACAAGTTAGCCACTTGCACCTCAAACATTTACGCATCCGCCAACTTGAATCGGGGTAGAGGACATCATCTCAAACTATGCCATTGTGGCTGTGTTTCTACGGCTGTGTCTCTACAGCTGTGTCTCTACAACTTCAGCAAATTTGGTTCAAATCAGTTAGGCAGTTTTCCATGCACCCACACTTGATCAGAGATGCCTTGATCAGAGATGCACCAGGCAGAAATTCATCAGGGGCATATCTAGGAAATGATTAGGAAAACTCCACCCATTAAATGCATCCCTCCCCAGCCCAATATCCACCTGAAAGATCAAGACAAAGTGTGGGTGCATGGAGCCTCATTTCTAAAGCCATAATCATATACTAGACTGTGTCAAATCTTTAAAGCTTTTATGGTGCAGAAATTAATATGGGCACCTTAACTTGCAATTTCCTTTCTTTTTAGAGCATGAATGAAAATGTAAAGCATCTCAATTCTAATCTTAAATGGAAGGTTTTTGGATTACTGAATTACCAGGCATTTAAAAAAGGGAAATCTGATTAGACACTATGGGGGAAAGCTTACTCAAACCACAAGGTAGAACTCCCTGATGTTGGACACAGAAAACTTTGTAAAACCTTCAACTAAAATAAAGTCACACTCCCCCCACTGCCTGAAAAACCACAATTAAATGAAGTTAGTAGATTCAATAATAGTGACAGTGTGATCCCACCTCATGATTATAAAAGCAGTGAATAAGGACACATAAGAAGCGGTAATTTGTGTTCACTTTAAATCTGTACTTCATTTTTTTATTTCTCTAACACACACACACAATAATTAAAAATAACAAATGATATAACAACCGTGCCCAAAACTACAGATTTTCTTCCCAGAAATTTCCCATAAACCTCACAGTTCACCTGCTTGATTTAATTTCCTTTGGGATGGTATTATCATCAAAATAGTGAAGAAGTTGTACAGAGGTGATGGAGCCATTCTATCACACAGACACACAAACAGAGCAGCCATCCACACATATTTACACACACACGGCAACCACATACATACACACACAGCAGCCACCCACACACATACACAGACAATGTAGCCATTCACACACAGAGACAAAATAGCCATTCAGACAGAGAGAGTAGCCATCCACACACACATACACACACTGCAGCCACATACACACACTGCAGCCCTCTCTACACACACTGCAGCCCTTCACACGCACGCACACACATTACAGCCATTCACACACACACACTGCATCCATACACACACACACTGCATCCATTCACACACACACACACACACACACACACACCACATACATTGCAGCCATTCATTCACACACACACACACACACACACACACTGTTGGAGGCAGGGAGCAAACGCACATGTTTGGGACAGACTAGGAAGGGTTTCTCTTGTTGGAAGAGTCTTTCCCATCCCGGTCCAACCACACCAGTCTGCTCTCCATCTCCAACACTGGTGGCTGCACAGAGCACCTGGGCGCTGCTGGAGGCGGGGAGCAAACGCATGTGGTTGGGCTGGACTGGAAAGGGATTCCCCAGGTGGAGGAGCCCTTCCCATCCCAGACCAAGCGCATCCCCGCTCCAACACAGAGCATGGGGAAGGAGAGGGAGAAGAGGACACAGAGGGAAACAACGGCTGTGTCCAGGAACTCAGACAGGGTGAGTTCCTGTCTGAGTTCATGTTTATTGTGGGCAGCACTGTGGGCACTGCAACCTCACACTGGCTACTGCACAGACTCTTTTAGCACTAGAGATGCATTTTTCTGCCTCTTAAAACACAACTTTGAGGTTCAGTTGTGAAATAACCATCGATTGGGTCCCAGAGGGATATATGAATGATAGGCACTTTTCTGGCATGCAGTCTAAAGACTGAAACAATGCAAATTGATGACAAAATAATTTAGATACCACTGCTTTGGTCTGAAAAAATGTCACCAACCCTTTAAACTCCTGTTCAAAATAGAAAAACCATAAACTGTTCTGTCTAAGTCATTTTTCCAATGGATCTTCACCAGATTTGCAGGGGAGCTGTCTCTTGTCACCTAGTGAATGTGTGCTGATGACCAGGCACATCAGAGAAATGGTTTCGATTTTATAAGCAATAGAATGTTCAGGGCTTAAAATGGTGGAATGTTGAAACTACTCTCCTTCTTACCTATACAGGCATAACTGTGCCGGTATAATCAACTGCCCTTCTCTGATCTGGCTATTCAATCCTAACCCCTGAACCAAGTCTTGCTATACAATTACAACTTATTTCAAAATATCAAATAGCTTTAGAATAATCTGCACATATAGAGTACGGATATGCAAAATAACAACATATATACTCATATGCATACTAGGATAGAACAACTCAGGTTTCTTTAAATACAATCTCTGGCATTTTGGGCATCAAAGAGCAACATTCTTGTATATATTAGTTATTTCAGTGGGGCATTGCAGCTTTAATTTCTTTGGAAGATTCTGCTTTATCCACTAGGTCTGCACAAATGCCTTGTGAGAAAGTGGGAAAGCTCAAGTGAAATGTACAGATGGCTACAAATTGTGACAACTACCTGCTGATGAACAAGGGTTAAGGAGCACAGGCTTGCCTTTTTACAAAATCTGTAGAAGGCTCAGAGAAAATGTTCTAGTATTCATGAAAAAGACAGACACACACACAGGTGTGGTCGACAGATGGGTCTTGCATAGTATATTACTCAGAAAAGTGTACTACCCATGATATAACTGCACCACCTGAACATTAAAATGACAACTGCTGAGTCACATAGAACTGGTCTGTCCCATGTGATCCTGTGCTTGCAAATTCTTTAAAGTTTGCACTACAATTGGATTAAACAAAAGAATACATAAATAAATAAATAATGTTTGTTCCTAGCTGTATGGAGTACTGTGTCCCGAAGAACATAAAGTATATTAATATAGCTGTCAGACCCATAAACAAAAGGAATTAATCACATCTCAGACATGATAGCTCCATATTTGTATATAGATCTATTCTGCCATAGTTAACTTTCAAAATTAATAGCATTTCTGTTAAATTGCAATCTGCTGATCAATATGCAATAAATGTGTCAGCAAAACCATGTTCCATTTTTTAAAAAATTACAGGATCTGAAAACTGGCCCTTGTTGTCTCTACTTCATGTCTAGATTGGATGTTCATGGTCGATTCCAATAAGCATCAGAGGGACACTTTCGTAAAGGAAGCCACCTCATTATCAAGGAACTGAAGATTCCTCTTTCCTTCTTCCATGCCAAGAAAATCGTGATGAAGAACCGGGAAGCATCTTGGGTCTACAGTAAGAGATGCTTTTGTACATTTGTGAACTGTGAGGCAAGAGCAAACATTCTTGGCTGTAGTTTTGTAAGAGGTTTTAACAAAGTAAGAATAATGATGATACGGTACTGCCTTTGAGATTATTTTGAATTTTCTAGCTAGTGTTACAACAGTACTAGAAATACACTTAAATAATAATATAATATATTGTTAGATAATCATGTATACTTATTCATGATGCAGTTACTTTTATCTGAAAGCCCAAATCCACAATTAGGCACATAAAAATTAAACATTTTAAACATAGATTTGGCAATGGTCATCTGGTACACAAAATTACTGGTGCATGTGCTCCATCTCTGAAACATCCTTGGGTCATTTAATTGCATGGAGCCTGTAGTGTGATTGGTTTTAGCCATTGCTACAGCCCTTTAAAGTTCTCATACATAGGTTACATACACTGGACACTTTATTGTGAGGTTTTACTGGGAGTTCCAAGTTGCTCCCTCCCCCCCAAAAGAGGAATTTTTTACCCTGGATATAAATTGGGCTGCACTCTAACATGCAATGAAAAACCTGAATCACGTGTGAAGTGATCGCCAATAGTTCGCAGGGACTTTGGGGTAAATCTAGCCAATATGTGAATGCACATCCTCAAGTCTGGAGGAGATACAAGCTAAAAGCCCTGTATTGAAAACACCCAAGATTTCAGATGGCATTTTCAGATGCTATTTTCAATCCCAGGATGCCAGGGATTGAACCTGGCACCTCCTGCATGCAAAGCAGATGCTCTGTCATTGGATACATACAGTGCCATCCCCTATAAAGCTAAAGCATAAAGGGGATCAGACCTAGGGATGTGCATGAATTAAAAATTGGGATTCAATTCGAGTTAAATTGAAACAGAAGGATTTCAATTTGATCTAAAATCCAGTCTTCCCCAAACAGGCCGGATTAGATTTGGAATGGTTTTGATTTGACTCAGTCCAAATCAATTTGACTGTCTTTTAAGTTTAATGGGGGAAGAGGGAGGGAGAAGGAGGAGAGCCTCCTTCTATCATTGTTGTTGTTGTTTTTTAAAAGGGCACAGAAGCACCCAGTACCTGATGAAATGCAGAGGGCACAGGGGTGGGGAGGCAGTGGTGGTGACTCGCCCGCCATCCCCCTGGGGCCCAGCAGCTGCCAGTTCCAAAAAGAAGAGGCACTGAGGTGCCTTTGAAGGGCTCCTGGCAGTACTACTGCAGAGCTGGCAGTAGAGGGAGTAGAGGCAAGGGGAGAGGGAGTGGGAGGAAGGCCACATTTCAGCCTTTAAAAAAAACACCCTAAACACTAAGAAGTGCCAGGGCACTCCAAAATTACCAAAATTATTTGTGCACAAAAACACCAGTGTTCTAGCAAAAAACAACAACAACCCCACACTGGGCTATCCCTTTAAATGGCCTCTGCATGCATGTGTGGAGGTCATTAAAAGGATAGCCCAGTCCCGGTGAGAGTCAGTGTGAGCTGCTGGCCACGGAGAGGGATGGCTAGTCAGGTCGCTGCCCCCTCCTGCTGCCAGCTCTGTAGTAGTACTACCGCTCCCACCTGGAGCAGTACAAAGGCACCTCCAAGCCTCTTCTTTCTCAAAGAAGCCAGCAGCTGCCTCAGGGGGATTGCGGGCGGTCAGGTCACCACCTCCCCTCCGGTGCTGCTGTCAACTCTGCAGTTACCACTCCCACCAGGAGCGGCTCAAAGGCACCTCCAAGCCTCTTCTCAAAGGGGGTAGGTGGGTCAGGTTGCCCCCCCCCCCCGGCTCTGCACAAAAGGTAATTTCAGGGTGCCCTGGCACTGACTTTTTTTAAAGGCTGGACTGCCTCCTGCTCCCTCTCCCCTTGCCCCATATTCAAATCGATTTGAACAGCTCCAATCCAAATCTGTCTGATTGGATTCAACTTCAAATCAAATCACCCCTTTTAGGGCTGATTTGATTTTAAGTCGAAACACTTGAAAACAGCCAGATTTGAAGCAAATCAATTCGAGTCCAAAACTATTTGCACATCCCTAATCAGACCCCTCTACCAACAAGTGAACTCTAAGAAATATATGGCAGTCACTTTGGGGTCTAAACTTACCATATAGCCTTCAAGCAATCAGAAGGTATATGAGAGCACCAGGGATGAAGTGGTCTGGTATCTTGTGATTAAATTTCCAGTATCAAATTTTGAAAAAACAGTTAACCAGTCTAGAGAGTTAACCAGTCTAGAAAGAAAAAGAGTTAACCAGTTTCCAGCAGGAAACAGACTACTTGTTTTAGGCCTTTATGATCTTCCAAAACTTGGCTGCTTTAGATGTGAAATTTTAAACATTAACTACTATTGGTAATTACTGTGTGCAAAGAGCTACCAATATGAGTAAATCTATCCTATGGAAGTTGGCTTTAAAAGAATAGAATATTTGAAAGAATAGATCCCATGAAAGAATAGGAATAATAATTTCTAATAAGAATAGAAATAAGGAATAAGAATAAGGGATAAGAAATAAGGAATCAGAAGAAATCAGAAATAATTTCTAATAAGAATAGGAATAATAATTTCTGAATATGAAAAATTAAAAATGAAAGAATAGATCCTATATTTGAAAGAACAGATCTTATGGAAGCTGGCTTTGAATCTATCCTATGGAAGCTGGCTTTGAACTGAAATCTGTCCTATGGAAGCTGGCTTTGGTATGCATCCACCACCTCAAAAGCCACTTTTAAGCAAAGTTATACCAGAAAGCTGATTTCTGGCCTCTTAGCACAAATTGCCCTTTGGGCATGTGACATCAACTTCTCTTCTTCATATGTCAAGGGCAACAAGAGCAGCATTGAAAGCTAAAGGAGACACATTGAAACAGCCAGATTCTTGGCACTTGGCTTCTGGGCTTTGCTGCACATGGCATAGATCAGAAACATGAGTGCAATGTCCATCGATCTAATTTCATACTAATTGGGGGGCAAATAAAAAGGCTCCTGTGCACTCACCCACATCTGTAAAAATGAGTCAAGCCAGGAGTTTGCCAATACATTCAAATGGTCAAACAGCATTACAGTCTCTTTGCTAAAGAGCAATGCAACTCTTTTATACAATGTTGCACTTATCCAGTGACTAGGACCAGAAATTTCCCTATTGTTGCTGAAAGCTGTTATCAGTCATACACAAAACATCCACTGGTCAAATATGCTGTAGCTGACATAGTATGGTTCTTTCATAAAGGGGAGTTCTAACAGCAAATAGAGGCTGATGTTTGCAAATAGGAAAGAAAGATTATAGGTGGAGGTGAAGTAATATTTGTAGGGGTGCTCATAGTTTTTCTCTCAATGCCTTCTTTTTTATGAGCGAGGCATCTTTTTCATCTGTTCCCTTCTCACATTATTTTGTCTTCCTAGTGCCTGCCTCCTACAATTCTTCACATCTGGATCTTTAAAAAAGCTAGACACCTACATAGTGGGAAAGAATTTTTGAGAGTTATTAAATGAAACAGCCTCTAGGATTGGTAAAAGAGTTAGATTTGACAGGGTTCCCAAGATGCTTATAAATGTCTATGCGAATAACATTCTTATTAATCTGCTAATTCTAGACTCAAAATACATTAGCACCAAGACAAAGAAAAAGGTTAGCCCACTCTTTCTGCAGCCTACGGCCTTGTTAACTCATTCCAGTTCAGTGCACAATCTCTCTGAATACAGACCTGCATATATTCATTTACCACACACAAACACACCTAGTTTTGGTCTCTTCTGCACCAGGTTTCTGTTGTAATACAATGCTGGCTGAAGCCATTTTTATCATGCATCTAACCTGCATTACCTCTATTTTAAATATCTGAGAATCTTTGAATATATGGTTTCACTAGCTGAACAAGTCTCTCTAAAGAGAGAGAAAATTTTCCTACATTTAAAAAGATGTAAAAATAAACCCTATTGACATTGCCACTCTCTCCTACTGAGTCTTTGCTATCCTTGCACTCTCTGCCACATTGCTTCTTTGTGGATGTCATTTCATACTCCCTTCCCAGTTCAAAAGGTGAAGGATACTAAACCAACAATCTACAATTGGACAAAAGGGAAAGGGGGTTACCTTACCCTACTGAATACCCTTCCATATATGGTAATTCCATTTCTCTCTGTGGAATTCCTAACCACCTAGAATATAATGGTTACTTTGAAAGGCATGGTGGTTTCCTTAACACCAAAAATAAATAGTGGGGACATATAAGTACAAAAATTAGGCTTTACAGGAGAATTTGGAGGATACTGAGGCTTTGGTGAACCTCCTAAATAAGAGTGTGCCACAAGTGTGAAATGTTTTTCATCCAAACTTGATGTATTGTAAAGATGCTAGGGAGGCAAAAGCAGTAAGGATGTACATGAATCTCGATTCATGCACAGATCTGAAGCACAGATTTGGTACCTTTAAAAGTGAGGAGAGCAGGTCCGTATCTGCTCCTCCGCCATTCCATGCAGCTTCCTGCTGTGGGGGCACGCCCGCCAGCACCCCTGGCATGGCAGCAGCACTGCAGCAGGCCACATATCTCCACACATGTGCAAAGGCCATTTGTGTAGTCATAGGAACATAGGAACATAGGAAACTGCCATATACTGAGTCAGACCATTGGTCTATCTAACTCAGTATTGTCTTCACAGACTGGCAGCGGCTTCTCCAAGGTTGCAGGCAGGAATCTCTCTCAGCCCTATCTTGGAGGAGCCAGGGAGGGAACTTGGAACCTTCTGCTCTTCCCAGAGCGGCTTCATCCCCTGAGGAGAATCTCTTCCAGTGCTCACACATCAAGTCTCCCATTCATATAGTCAGCATTAGCATGGGTTGCTGACCATGCAAATGGCTGTCGTGCATGCCATATGCATGCTGCCGCCCTGCTGCCACCAGACGAGGGGTGCTGGGGGGCATCTCACCACAGCAGGAAGCTGTGTGGAGGGGTGGAGGAGCAGGTATGGACCTGCACTCCTCACTTCTACATGTACCAAATCTGTGCCTGAATCAAGATTCGTGGACATCCCTACAAAGCAGCAAAAGAAAGGAGAGTTCATATGGAATCCATGTTGTACTTGTTTGACATTTTAAAAATGAGTAGTTTTTATTTTGAGGGGGTATTTATGTTTATTTCAATAAAGTATTGTTTGTATGTAAGCTGCCTTGAGGGCATTTTTATTGAAATACAGTATAAACAAAGATGAGATCTGACATCTGGATGGCCATTAGGAAGATTCTGGAGCACGGATGTCTTGCATTTCCATTGACCCAATCCTATTTAGCATCAGTTCTCCTATAAAACAAGTGAATGATTTCTTGTTTACGCTGTCTCTACTGATAGTTGGTGAATGGCTGAATACAGTTGAGGAATCAGCTGATAAAACAGCAGGAACGCCAGCATGTCAATAGGGCCTAACTGAAACTGGATTTTAAAATGATTGTCATCTGTTTCCCTGTAAGATTTCTCCATCCAGGAAGGCACGAAGCAGATGCATGTGGTGCAACGAATTGTTTCATTTTAGCACAGAACTATAATATACTAGGGACATGTTGTGTCAGGAAATAATATATTGTTTTGAACAAAAATTATGTATTAAATGTCTTTTTGTGTTTTAATTAGTCATAAAATATATTTGTTCCGCTTCTATTTGTTTATAGATGTTGTTTATAGTCCATCCTTTCCTCAAGGGAAAGAGAGTGGTCAAAGCAAAACTAAACTCAGATATCATGTGAAACCTTAGATAAATCTCAGTTCCACATAAGTTATCTGAAGCCAGGAGCATGTACATGCTGTTCCCTCCCCTGCCTGCATGAGACCTGGAAGAATTCTACTTCTGACTGTGGTTAGAAATAAACCAAGATTAGTTGTGGTATCTTGAGCTGACCAATCCACTCCCATAGGATTGGTCGAGAAGCAAGTACAATACCTATGGAACCCACTCCTTTATAAGGGATGGGCGTTATATTTGAATTTGATACCCACAGTTAAGCTGGCACACAGGCAGCATACCTGTATGTGAGAAATGCTAAGGGCAAGGGGCAGGGAGCAGGCAAACAGACCAGGCAGGATTCAGGGAGATTTAGAGCAGAGTAAGTCACCCTTAGGGGCACAGTGGGGAAAGGCTTGACTAACAAACAAAAGGTTGCCAATTCAAATCCCCGGCCGGTACTATATCAGGCAGCAGCGATATAGGAAGATGCTAAAAGGCATCAGCCTGTGGAGGAGGAGGCAATGAGGAGGCAAAAGTTTTCTTTTCTACCAAAGAAAACCACAGGGCTCTGTGGGCGCCAGGAGTTGAAATCACAAAGGATAACTAAGCAAAGGATAAATGCATTCTAAACAGGAGTTTTGACCAGCCAAGCATCCTTTTCCTGCTTCCTGTTAGGGGGGTTTCTTGGAAGTTGGAGTCAAAGGCAGTCCAAGTTGCCTCAAGTGAGCTATCATTCCCAGGCAGGGTGGAGCTGAGGAGGAACTCTTCCTGGCAGCAGGCAAGAGACTATATGATTGTACAATCTTGCAATCTGCTTTTAAAATACGTTATATGTACTGAGCCTTTAACAGAATGGAATGTTCAAAATATTGGGGAGTATTAGGTCCCTGACAGCATATCTTCAGTACGATCATTCCCAAAAAGCACTGAAATGATGGAAGCAGAAGTAAAAATGAGGATACAATATAAATGAGGAGGATGCATAATGAGTTTTGCACATTCTTTACAGGAAGAAAGCAGAATGAGAAAAATGCAAGAACACAGCTAGAAACAATAGTTTTAAAGAGAGTTTAGTTTAATTTGTTTATTTATTGGATGTATAAACTGCCTAACAAAACCTCTCTAGGTGGTTTACACAAAACTTTGAGTTGAAAGTGGACAAGAAAGACAATTTCTTAAGAAAGAAAGACAAGAAAGGCAATTGCTTAAGAAAGACAATTACTGTGGTGTTGACCTATATTTCTTTTGTTCCATTGTTGCCTCTGGTCAAAGACATTTTGCAGGTTTTTCAAACCATGTAAGATACTGTTTAATCAGAGGTGAGATTAGAATGAGTGTACATCCTACATACAGTGATTCCTCCTTCAGCTCTCCTTCAATTATCTGAAATAACGGGAATCTCTCTCCAGCCTAAGATTCTGCTTCTGTACTACTGATGCTGGAGAATACATAATAGAGAAGATGGTTCCCTGTCCCAGAAGGGCTCACAGTCTGAAAGAAACACAAGGTAGCCACCAGCAAACCCCTGCAGGAATGCTGTGCTGGGGTTTGATGACTGGATGTTGACTTTGGCAGGATTCCAGATTTAAAAAACAAACAACCTAACATACATAAAAGTTAGGAAGTTCCATTATCCTGCTGGTGGTCACATTCTACATAATGTATTTATTTCAACATATATTGGCCTTATCCTGAAGGCTCAGCTGTAAAAATGAGTACAATTGTTGCATTATTATATTTCTGCCCCCCCCCCCCGCTCCCCATCCAGTTATTCCACATCTACAGCATGAGTTATTTCAAGTTTGTTGCCCAAGCTTTAAACCCCCTGGAATTTATTTTCCCACAGAGTACCCCTGAACTGTGCACGCATGTCGCCATGAGCTGGGATTAAAGAAATTATATGGGATCACTGTGGGCAATAGCTGGCTGCTGCTAGACATTTGGAAATGACCGATAATAAGCACCGTGAACACGCCTCTAATATTAGTAATAGCGGTGTCAGTTAAGTCATCCTGTTGAAAGCATCTGTTTTATGTTACTCTCTATTCCTGACAACGGACTTCTTGGGTCAAAATGCAGAGCAAGGCAATACCAATACAATGAGTTCCAAATTCACTGAGAATTAGCTTGCATAATCCGGAGATCTCTAACCTTCCCTAAAACCTCAAACTATTATTATTACTACAGTACCATAAAAATGCATGGCACTTCAAACACGTTTGCCTTCATCCATCCCGCAAGAAAGTAACAATGGTTGACACCCACCCACCCCCGCCTCAAACAGCCACCTGGAACATATTTTCAAGATCTCCTTATTAATCCAATTTCCCATTTGCAACCCCAAAACTGTCCAATGAAATTAAAATTGCATTCTATGGCCATTCACTGGGGTCCTGGGCTGGCCCTGAAATCCATCATGAGGCTATGGTGCCTGTGGACAGGAAGGGGCTTTTTGAGAAGAAAAAGTCACCAGAAATTGTCTTCCATTTCACCAGCTGGTGTTTGCAAGCAATTACAGAATAGACTCCTGAGTTTATTTTCTTCATAACAACTATGCACAAGAATCTGAGCCATTTTAAGATTCCAAATAAACAAAGTGCAAAGATCAGATGTAGTCCTATATCATCAAATGAGCCAGTATAAATTCTGATATGCAGATAATTTCCCCTCCTGCAGTGGACACGGATACCAGATAAAAACATACCCACTAATTTAATGATGCAACTTAATTGAAATAATATAATTGCATATAACAAGGCCTTTTCTTGGGTGGGAAATAAATAGGCATTAATCTAATTCAAAATATCAGAAGTTACCTTAGCATATATAAAACCCTAGAACAAAAATTGGAGGCAAAGTTTTATTTAAATCAACATTTAAGCAGGAAGAGAGATTTTCTGGAACAAATAGCACACCTGAACAAATTAATATTATTGTGTGATACAGAATTTTGCATCATTGTCAACACAACAGCTTTTCCTTTGGAAAGAGCTGAAATTTATTTTAAAGAAGGAGCTTGTTCTCACATACTTTACATTCAGGTTGCAAGCAAATGGGGCCAAAAATATTTGAACAGCTTTACTTGGGATTTCAGTTTTATTGCATTGGTTTATGGCTCTGCCTCTCCCTCTGCTTCTTCCCTCCAATCTCTACCTCACATTATACATCAAGAAAAGTCATGAGACACTGAACTACAGGAGGTGAAGGGGCTAGAAAGCTAAGCAGGCATGTGGAAAATCAGTGCCCCAGGCAAATCCCTCTTTTCCCAGCTCTTTTCCTGCTCTAGTCCTGCCTTTCCCCACTCCCCAAACACATTCAGTTACTCTAGTCTAAGAAAATCTCCATGCTTTAAACTCACTACCTCCTAAGGTATTTTAAGGTAAAGGTAAAGTGTGCCATCAAGTTAGTTTCGACTCCTGGCGCCCACACAGCCCTGTGGTTTTATTTTGGTAGAATACAGGAGGGGTGTACCATTGCCTCCTCCCATGCGGTATGAGATGATGCCTTTCAGCATCTTCCTATAATGCTGCTGCCCAATAGAGGTGATTCCCATAGTCTGGGAAACATACCAGCGGGGATACGAACCGGCAACCTTCTGCTTGTTAGTCAAGCATTTCCCCGCTGCACCACTTAAGGTGCTTTAGCTACATTAAATACACTGGATGGTATCCTGACTAATGAAGCACCTGTGCAACGGGAGAAGCAATGGTGTTTCTGGAAAGCTAAACTAATTCAGCTCCACTGCTGGCTCAGCAGTGGGGGCAAATCTCAGCAACCACCCAATCCCCAGGAAGCACGTTTTGCTGCCCGAAAATTTGTCCTTCAGGGTCGTGCAGCTCTCATGGAAATATTTTTGGTTGAGCCAGAGGGCTTCAGGGGAAAAGGTTTCCTCCAAGCGGTAATCAGTTTACCTACACCCATTCAAACTGGGTTTCCTAGCCCCATTCAAACTGATTATCTAGACCCATTTCAAACTGGCTTTTGGGCGGTCTATGGGGTGGAGACTGCCTTGGTTGGCCTGATGGATGATCTCCAATTGGCAATTGACAGAGGAAGTGTGACTCTGTTGGTCCTTTTGGATCTCTCGGAGGCATTCGATACTATCGACCATTGTATCCTTCTGGAACGTCTGAGGATATTGGGGATGGAAGGTACTGCTTTGCAGTGGTTCTGCTCCTACCTCATGGGCAGATTCCAGATGGAGTCTCTTGGAGACTGTTCTTCAAAACCTGAACTTTCATATGGTGTCCTTCAGGTCTCCATATTGTCTCTGATGCTGTTTAAAATCTACATGAAACCGCTGGGAGATATCATTAGGAAATTTGGTGCAGGGTGTTATAAGTATGCTGATGACACTCAAATCTATTTCTCCATGTCAACATCAAGTTAGTCCCCTGCCAGCTTGGCAAAGAGGCACCTTTTAACGTGGCGATTCTCTTTATTTAGCAGGGGGAGAGTAACTGGCCCTATCCACCCCCAGCACAGTACCTCCAGTGACTGTTGCTGGTGTCTATCTTATGTTTCTTATTAGATTGTGAGCCTTTTGGGGACAGGGATCCATCTTATTCATTTATTATTTCTCTGTATAAACTGCCCTGAGCCATTTTTGGAAGGGCAGCATAGAAATCAATCAATCAATCAATCAATCAATCAATCAATCAAATAAATAAATAGAAAGCATAACCTCCCTAAATGCCTGCCTGGGGGCAGTAACTGGCTGGATGAGGGATAACAAACTGAGGCTGAATCCAGATAAGATGGAGATACTGACTGTGCAGGATCGGGAGATTATTTATTTATGTATTTATTTCATATATTTATATACCGCCCCAAACAAAAGTCTTGGGGTGGTTCACAACTATAAAACAACGATACAAATAAATATAACATTAACATCAATTAAAACTCCAAAAGCTGCTTAAAACAAAACCAATTTACAATATTTAAATTACAGAAGTTCAAAGGCCTGGTTAAAAAGATAAGTCTTCAAAGATCTTTTAAAAACCACTAGAGATGGGGAGAGTCTTATGTGAACAGGAAGGGCATTCCAAAGTCTCGGAGCGACAACTAAGAAGGCCCGTCCCTGAGTTGCCACCAAACGACTTGAGGGTAGCCACAGATGGGTCTCCCCTGACGAACGCAGTGGGCGATGGGGATTGTGCAGAAGAAGATGCTCTCTTAAATACCGTGAGCCTAAGCTGTTTAGGGCTTTATAGGTTATCACCAGCACTTTGTATTTTGCCCGGAAACCTACTGGCAGCCAATGTAACCTGTAATATAGGTCTTCGAGATGACCCGGATACCAACCTGGCTGCCGCTTTCTGTACTAATTGTAGTTTCTGGACTACGTACAAAGGCAGCCCCACATAGAGCGCATTGCAGTAATCAAGTCTGGAGGTTACCAGCAGATGTACTACTGTTCTGAGGTTATGAATCTCAAGAAACAGACACAGCTGGCGTATCAACTGAAGCTGATAAAAAGCACTTCTGGCCACTGCCTCAACCTGAGAAACCAGGGAGAGGTGTGAAGCCAGAAGCACTCCCAAACTGCGTATCTGTTCCTACTGAGGAAGTGTGACCCCATCTAGAACAGGCAGGTCAATATCGTTTCCCGAGTAATGACCCCGCACAACAAGTACCTCCGTCTTGTCTGGATTCAGTCTCAGTTTGCTATCCCTCATACAGCCCATTACCGCCTCCAGGCACTCAGGGAGGATATGCCTTCTCCTGATGATGTTGACATGGAGAAATAGATTTGGGTGTCATCAGCGTATTGATAACACCAGCACCAAATCCCCCTCTCTCCCAGCGGTTTCATGTAGATGTTAAAAAGCATTGGAGACAATATGGGGGCCCCTGAGGGACCCCATATAAAAGCTCAAGTTTTGAATAGCAACAGTCTCCAAGTGACACCATCTGGAATCTGCTCTATAGGAGCAGAATCACTGCAAAGCAGTGCCTCCTACCCCCAACTCCCTCAGACATTCCAGAAGGATACTATGGTTGATAGTATCGAAAGCTGCTGAGTCACACTTCCCCTGTCAAGTCCTAATTTGAGATCATCCATCAGGCTGACCAAGGCAGTCTCCTGCCTGAAAACCAGTTTGAAATGGGTCTGGATAATCAGTTTCTTCCAAGAACGCTGGGAGGCTACCACCTTCTCAATCACCTTACCCAACTATGGGAGGTTGGAGACAGGCCTGTAGTTATTAAACTCTGAGTGATCCAAGATAGGCTTTTTAAGAATAGGTCTAATAATTGTTTCCTTTAAACAAGGGTGCATCCTGCCCTCCCACAGAGAGGCATTAATAATTGCCACCAGGCCTTCCACAACAACCTCCCTGCCAGATAGTGTAAGCCATGTCAGGCAAGGATCAAGTAGACAGGTGGCAGGACGCACTGTTCCAAGTAGCTTGTTCACATCCTCAGGAGTCACAGACCGAAACTGATCCAGTTTAACAACACAAGAGAAGTTGCTGGATACCTCTGCATCTGATACTGCGAAAACTGTGGAGTTGAAGTCCATGATTTTGATCTGCCGGTACTGGATGGGGTCACACTCCCCCAGAAGGAACAGGTACACAGTCTGGGGGTGCTTCTGGATCCAAACCTCTCCCTGGTGTCCCAGGCTCAGGCGGTGGCCAGAGGTGCTTTTTATCAGCTTCAGCTGATGCACCAGCTGTGTCTGTTTCTTGAGATGAGCCCCTGGTGGTGCAGTGGTAAAACTGCCGCCCTTTAACCAGAAGGTTACAAGTTCGATCCTGACCAGGGGCTCAAGGTTGACTCAGCCTTCCATCCTTCCGAGGTCAGTAAAATGAGTACCCAGAATGTTGGAGGCAATATGCTAAATCATTGTAAACCGCTTAGAGAGCTCCGGCTATAGATGTAAGTAGAGAGAGAGAGAGAGAGCGAGAGAGAGATGAACAACCTCAAAACGGTGGTACATATGCTGGTAACCTCTAGGCTGGATTACTCCAATGCGCTCTATGTGAGACTGCCTTTGTATGTAGTCCGGAAACTGCAGTTGGTCCAGAATGTAGCAGCCAGGTTGATCTCTGGGTCATCTAGGAGAGACCATATTACTCCTGTGTTGAAAGAACTACATTGGCTGCCAATACGTTTCCAGGCAAAATACAAAGTGCTGGTTATTTACCGATAAAGCCCTAAACAGCTTAGGCCTTGGGTATTTAAGAGAACATCTTCTTCACCATGAGCCCCACCGTCTGCAAAGATCATCTGGAGAGATTCGTCTGTGGTTGCCGCCAACCTGTCCGACAACTACTTGGGAACAGGCCTTCTCCGTTGCTGCCCCTGGACTTTGGAATGCGCTCCCTGTTGAAATAAGAGCTTCTCCATCTCTGGCAACTTTTAAAAAGGCACTGAAGACACATTTATTCACCCAGGCTTCTAATTAGAATTATGGTTTTAATTTTTAATGTTAGTTTTAAATGATTTTAATGTTTTAAATGATTTTAATTGTTAATTTATTTGATGTCCTAAAAGATTTTATTTGTAAACCGCCCAAAGATACAAGGTAGTACAGAAATATTTTAAATAAATACATAAATAAAGGGGTGTCATTGACATTCCCCACCCCCACTAGTATAGTATTAGCCTGGAACTCTTCAGAAGCACTGGTGCTTCATTAGACAAGATGTTGGACAATTGGTTATGTTCATACAGGTAAAGGTTCTTCTGGCGTATGGGTAAAACTACATGTGACATTCAAAATGTTCTTAGCCCTGGTAGACGCAGTTTTTTCTTAGTCAATAGTAGGGGTGTGCACGAACCATTTGATGCCGAACTGGTTTGCCTCAAACTGGTCCGGTTCGGCAGCTCAATCATGAACCAAACTGGGGGCAGTTTGGTCCACGATCAAACTGAACAACGCCCAGTTCAGGCAGACCAGTTTGGCATCAAGCGAGTGGCTCGGGGTGGTGGTGAGAGAAGTACTTTAAAGGTGCAAATGGCATGGTTATGCAAATGGTATCTGTGCATGCATGGAGGCCATGCAAATGGCATCCACCCATGCGCAGACACCACAACTGCACCTCTGCTGTGTGGGCCCCTTGCTAAAGGGGGATCATGCATGCTTGGCCACGCCGGGGGTGGGGTGGGGTAGGTGAGTGGTGGTGCCAGCCACTGTGCCAGGCTGGTAAGAGCTTTAAACTAATTCTCTCGCCACCACTCCCGGTCGCCCCTTAGAGAATTCCCCCACCTCTTTACTTTACATATTACCTATTACAGTACCAAAGTATATATGAAGGAGACAAACATCAAATTCAATGACATTTCTTGAAGATATCCCAAAGTTCTATTCTTCAGTGTTTCCCAAATAATTTCTGGCAAACCCTCACACACTGCACTATGGATATGCAGAAGTAACATCCTGAAGAGAAGGTAGCTGTCCTTTCTATGGTAGGTCGCCATGGGAAGAGTGGGCTTGACCCAGCTCTCGGAACAATCCATCAAACAGTCCATAAGAAGATGAGTGCATGAGAAGAGCCCTGCTTGATGACACAAAAGTCCACCTAGTCCAAAATCCTGTTTCCCACAGTGGCCAGCCAGATGCCTCTGGGAAGCCCACAAGCAGAACATGTTGCTTCCCAGCAACTGGTGCTCAGGGGCAGATTGCTTCTCACAATGAAGCAGCATATTGCCACGACTATTAGCCTGGATAAACATGTCCTCCACCAGCTTGTCTAATCCATTTTTAAAGCCACCTAGGTTAGGAACCATCACCACTTCCCATGACAGTGAATTCCATATATTAATGATGTGCTGTGAATGGTGTGTGCAAAGAAGCCCAAACAGAGCTGTGGTTAAAAACATGTGCTTTTAAAATAAGAAGTATTATGTATACCTGTTCGTTCCTTCATTTAATTCCTTCTTTGATTACAGCTAAAGGTAAATTAAATGGCTTTATAAGAACTTGTTAAATTGAAGCAACTTGTTTATAGAGATGGCAAAAATCACTGATTGGGCCAGATTGCCTCTTGATATTGTTATTTTTGGGGGAGAATTGGACACATTAAAGTCTAAAGATTTACTGTCCTTTATGTTGACACCAGCTAGATTGATCATAGCCAGAGACTGGAAAGAAGGAGAGTTATTCCTAGAGGATTAACAAACTCTGGTATATTGCAACTGCCAAAAAACCTGACTTATTCTTTAAAGATTTGAAAAGGTGTAATTACATCCCAATCTTTTTTATGATTTGGCAGGATCTATTATTAATTCTGAACTATAAAAATTATGGTAGGAGGTAACAACCCAATTCATTCAAGTTTGGAAAGCTATATTTGTTTAAGAATTATCAAGAATGACGTTGTAGAGTGTTATGTCGAATGTTTTGTAGTCATAGGCTTGGGCCTCTTTTTTCTTTGCTTTACATAGGAAGCTGCTATATACTGAGTCAGACCACTGGTCCATCAAGCTCAGTATTGTCTTCACAGACTGGCAGTGGCTTCTCCAAGGTTGCAGGCAGGAATCTTTCAGCCCTATCTTGGAGAAGCCAGGGAGGGAACTTGAACCCATCCTTCTTCCCAGAGTGGCTCCATCCCCTGAGAGGAATATCTTGCAGTGCTCACACATCAAGTCTCCCATTCATATGCAACCAGGGTAGACCCTGCTTAGCTAAGGGGACAAGTCATGCTTGCTACCACAAGACCATCTCTCCTCTCCTTTTAATGATTGTTTTTAATGATGGTTTTTATAAATGTATTGTAATGGTGTCTGGTGATATTAAATTTTTAAAAATTAAAGTAACTTGTTCCCAGAACAAGGTTTATCCAATAAATTACAGTCAAAACAGGCCCAACTGATTCCCATGGCTAAAGGAATAATTTGCTCTGGAGTAATTGAACAGGACCAGCCAGATACTTGTTGGAATAGAGTGCTGAGAGATCCCTATTTCTCCTCTCCCTCCACACCTGTTACACATGCAGAGAGCATGCCTGGGCAGTCTGGGAAATGGAGGAGGTCTGTGTACACCTCCTCTATTCCCATCCAGCCCTCATGCACTGCTTAAAACAATAGGAGCCTCAGATCTTGCCCCCAATATGTGGAGGGATCTACACAGGACAAAGGGCATGACTGTGAGAGATGTGAAGACTTCCCATTCCCTAGGGTCACCTCAGCAACCATTCAGGTCTGGCCTGAAATCCTCAGGAATTGGAATCAATCCGCAGGTGGCTCTGGAAAGCAATCCTGGAGGTTCTAATGGCTTGAACCTCCAGCAAGTGCTTCCGTCGAAAGGAGCTCGCAACCCAACCATTCCCTGTAATGGAATGGTTCACAATGTAATGGAACAGCTTGTCACACTGCCTTTGAGTCCTATGTAGATCTCTCCACGTACAACTGCTGCATCTGAGCAGGGAAGAATAATCCCTGGATGAAGCATGAAGGGGCTAGGTGTTTTTCTATACATTTGTGGATATTCACCAGTTCCCTGTATGTTGGAAAGTACACATTGCTCTTCCATGTTTAATACAGCCAACAGTTTCATTTGTTTACCACTGGGCCAAATACTAGTATACCTGCAGTCCTGTGTGCAGTCTGAAAGCGCCTCAACCAGCTTCAGGATGGGCAGGCTGCAAACAAAAGCAGAAACAGACCTCAGTCACTCTGTGCAAAAGTGGATGAGGCTTGCCATACCAACATTTGAAAAATAAAGACACGGTTGTTGGTTTTTTTAAAAAAATACCCATGGTTTTTAAAATGAGTATTTTTAGCATTTTAGTAGCATATTCTGGAATAAAGCATACCCATAATGCATGGTGAAGAAGAATAAAATATTCTAGAAATCGGGTTCTTTGAAATCCAGCTCATCTGGGAACATCTTTGCAATCACAGCAAAATGTCTTGATTTGCTACATACTGCGTGGGAGATGGCAATGGTAAACCCCTCCTGTATTCTACCAAGGGCAACCACAGGGCTGTGTGGTCGCCAGCGACTCGAGGGCACAACGTTCCTTTACCAAAAGGGTAAGCAAACCAAAAGAGTAAAGGCCCTGGTTTGATCGCCTAAGAGGTTCCCTTGCATATGGCTGCTCTCACGCCCACCCTGTCTCAAGCTCGGACAACGGCTGCTGCTGCTGGCTGGGGAAGCCCCGCCTGTGCCGTAACCCCTCCACACCCTGGAATTGGAGCCACCGGCAAAGTTTACACAGAGCAGCACGCGACAGGCGTGTGGCCGATAGTTTGCAACAGCGGCGCCTGCTGTTCCGCAAACGGGGTGCTGAGGCGGGCACGTCGAGAGGAAACGGGTGGTGCGTTTACTCCTTAGGGATGCTAGTGAGCGCAGGGTCAGAAAGCAGGGAGAGTCGCCTTCAGAAGGAGCTGCCCTTCGGTGTCAGTCTCTTCCTCTCTCTCTGCCCCGCCCCCTTCTTCTTTGGGCACAATCAGCCCTCATCATCTTGTGCTAGAGGCTGCGAAGTGCAAAAGAAAGAGGAGGAAATGAGTCAGCAGCATCTGAGAGCACAAACTTGGAGGGGTGGTGGTGAAAAAGAGCTTTCAAAGCTCGCCCCGCAAGATGACAATCAAAGGGGGATACCACTGCTGCAGGATCTGCAGCTTGATAGTGTCCCATGATTATCACCACTATCATCGGCGCATATTAGGAACACAGGATGCTGCTCTCTACCGAGTCAGACCATCGGTTCGTCTAGTTCAGTATTGTCTGCACAGACTGGCAGCAGCTTTTCCAAGGTCGAGGGCAGGAATCTCAGCCCTTTCTTGGAGATGCCAGGGAAGGAACTGGGAACTTCCTGCATGCAAGCATGCAGTTGCTCCTCCCAGAAGCAAAGAGCCCCTAAAGGGATCCCCTAAGGGGAAGATCTTGCAGTACTCACACATATAGTATCCCATTCAAATGCAAACCAGGGTAGCCCCTGCTTAGCAAAGGTGACAATTCATGCTTGCTGCCTCATGACCACCTCTCCTCCCCGTGCACACACACACAACTCTCTCTATATATAAAGAGAGAGAGAAATGGCAGTTTTAGAAGCTGCCTACACCCTGCGCCCTGCCCTCCCCCTCCCCGCTTCTTCTTCCAAAAAAGAAAAGAGAGCACAATGTGTTTCTTGTTATGGGGGCCGGCTTTTTTCTGTATGGATTACACCGTAATATTAAGCTGTAAGTTTAGTTCTGGACAAACAATCTCTTGTTGCATCTCTGGGATGGGGGGGTTTAATGAATTCCCACAGATGATGTTGCCCAAACAGTGATCGGCTTGTGACTTGATTTCCAGCATCATGATGCGTGTGTATGGAAAGGGAGGGGGGGAGGTCAACACAGAAAAGGGCTTTGAAGGGGAAAGGCTGCCTACAGCAGGATTGTTTCTACAAGCTAATTGTACTGAGTGCAGCTGCACAAAGCTGGATCAACAGTAATCGAAGGCGGCGCAGACTTCCTGACGCCAGCCCTGCAGAGCTCCCACCAACACTGGCAATTCCAGATTGTTTTCCAGACCTTATCTCTCCCTAGTTAATTTCTTTCTCTCGCTCGCTCGCTCGAATTTTGTGACCGGAACAAAAGTAACAGGAAAATCCTTTGTGAAATAAGAAAATGCTGTTCGAGATCAGTGCATTTCACAGATTTTGTAACAATATTTCGCATGCAATGCAACCCCCACCCGCACGCCTTGCTCACTCTTCCAGGCTTTCTAAAACTTTTCTTTCTTTGAGCAGATTGGCAATGTGATTTAATAAACTTTTTTTTAAAAAGCAGCTGCAGAAGTCATTGAATTTAGCGAGATTCACCGGGTACACTGCAAGACTCAATGTCAAAACATACTTCAAGAGCGCAGATAAGTTAGATTTTGTTAAAGATATAAGGGTCATCTGCGTCCATAAATTACAAGGTAGAATAGTGGCTTCCCCCCCCCCCTTTTTTTGGCATTATCCTGTTGCAGCTCCGTATGACAGGAAAACTATATAATGCTTAATCTGAGAACGAATGGGGGGGGATGCATCTTTTAAAACAAGTCGTTGATCCTCATTATGGGGTTCTTATTCAGATTAAAGAATGCACTTTTCACGAGTGTGTTTGAGAGCATGTTATTCACAACCCCATGATGGATATCCGTCTAGAATAGATGCTGTGTTCCTCGAAAACCAGATGCAAGATTTGATGTCCCCTCATTCAGTTGCTCTCGAGTATACCTACCTCTGACTTCTCGAGCGACTTTAATTATTTACAATATTTTTAGACCGCCTGATATATATACTTGCCTAGGCGGTGTACAAAACCTAACACACAATCCAGAACATTCCATAGGGCTTTGGAATGGCCTTAAGATTTTCAGTGACTGGGCTGCGAATGGAGTAAGTGTGCGGGCCGCTATGCCTACAGTTTCCCACAACACTGCGGATCCCGAGGCTTCCCTTACGCTTGTGTCTCGTGTGTGCTGTAGTTATAGACGGGGATGTGAAAAGATGAGGAGGAAGCCACAGGAAGGGGTGCATTCACATGAAAATGTGTTGCTCTAGGGTTACCATGGAGGAGGTAAATCTCTTCAGCCGCAGACAAGGGCTCTTGCCTAGAGTCCATCGTTTGACGCTTCGCATTTGTTCACTGTGAAGGACCCAGACACAAAATGTGTGTGTGTGTTGCGCGCGGGGGGGGGGGAGCTCGGGCTCCCGAGTCCGCCCCTCCCACCCCCCGTTTCGTTTGCAGGCGCTGGCTAGCCCCACTGCAGGTGCGCACACGAGCCCGCGGCTCGTCGGGGGAGAAGAGGGAACGACAGCCGCAGCCAAGCTGGGCCGAGTCCCGCAGCAGCCTCCCACAGCCCAGGGCCGAGCCCCGGTCTCCATGGCAGCCGCCTGAGCGGCGCCGCCGGCCGGGCCCGGGAGGGAGGGCAGGCAGCGGGGGAGTGACGTCACGGGGCTGGCGCCGTGCAGTCGGGCCCGGCCTCTGGGAGGGAGGGGAGGAGGTGGGCGGGGCGGGGCGGGGGCGGCCCCGAGGAGCTGGGAGGGGAAGAGGCGCTCGCGGGCTCCCGCCGGGGAAACCTGTCCAGCCGCCGCCGCCGCTGCCTGTGCCAGCCAGGTGCAGGAGCTGGGCTGCGTGAAGGGAAAGAGAGGTCGCAGAAGTGGGAGGTGGTGGACGCGGAAGGAAGGAAGGAAGGGCGTCCTGGGCAGAGGACGAGGTGACTGCCTTCCTTACTGGCTGGGAGAGCTTCTGCAGAACAGAAGCCGGTGTGTGTGTAGACACAGGGCAGAGGAAACGCAGACAGGCGATGCTTGACACTCACATACACTCCTCCTCCCCCTCTACTGTTAGCGGGTTGCAGAGCACTCAGCACAGGGGAAAGGAGGCTCTTTATCCCCACGCCAGGTATGGTGTGCCTGTACACCCTCCTTTCGCCTAATCGCTGGAGCAGGTGAGTGCAGAGGATAACACAAACATCTACTCCTGTAATTGTAGGTGTGTATACATGGCGCTGGCCTCTTCTGCCCTTCATCAAAGAGGGCATTGGATTTTTACTCAAGTAGACACTCAGTGGCCTATCTAATGTTTACAAGGCTCTTCGTTACTGTGATAAAAAGGGACTATATAGCCCTTCCCATTAAGCTCCCCCCTCCTGCGCTTAGAGTGCAGGATGAGAGGAGGAAAGGCATATATTGTTTCAAAGAATTAGTATAGGTGTCTTTCCACCAGCTGTTGAGCAAGCTTTTCTTTGCATCTAAGACTTAGGCAAAGTACAAAACCAGGACATCAAACAAACTAAACCACCTAGTTTCAGCCATATAGTAAGGAAAGTCTTGTTTATTGCTACTTCCAAGAAGCTTTGAGTTCTTAAAGGACGGGTAATTTTGTGAGCTGCCCCAAGCAGTATTGAACTGGAGGAGCAGGATATAACTATTTTAGATAGATATTTCATAAATATTTTAGATATTTCAAATATTTAGATAGTTTTGATATACATTTTAAGAATTCATACCATACCAATTTCACTTAATTTCTCCCACCTATTGTAACATACTAAGAAAAATTGCAACTGTCTAGTACTATGGCTCTGGCAGAAATGCTCAAGCCTTGAAATTCAGTAGTGGAATGCAGATAATGAGGCTTCCAAAGTCATACAATCTAATGCATGACTGAATTCATGGCAAACGTATCCACATAATCAGTCACTGCACACTGATACAAATTAAGATTACAGGAGAAAAAACAGCAAATCTGTTTGAAACGTGCTGCCAAAAAACTACATGAATTTGACCCTAAATGGTTGCAAAAACGGGTGCTTTCGCACACATAGAGCTTTTAGAAGACAATGCTGATGGCACAAACACCTTTTTTCAAACAAACCACTTAATACTGATGCTTTAAGAAAAAGAAAAAAAGTAGAAAGGCATGGTAAAATAAACACTTTGACATCCCATTTTAACAGTAAAGAAGCATCTGTTTAAAATGTTTCCTGTTGACTTGGTGTCCTGTTCAGAATGTATTAATATATTTTTATTTCCCATGAAACTAATACAAAACAAAATGATGCTTGGCCAGGGTCAGTGGACACAAGCACAGCAGCTTACAAAAATACAGATAGTAATTGGGTGGATTTGATAGTTGGGAGATACAATAGAATACTTTTTATCAAGGAGTACAAAGCTCTTCTCTCTGATGAATGTAAGTGGGAGAGAGATTAAACATGTACTTAGATTTCCTTTTGAAATAAACAGGAACTTGAACCTTTGGCTAAGTTCTTGCCCACCAAATCAAGGAATCAAGTGTCTATATGGCAAAACAAAATGTGGCCTTAGTAGTGCTATCTGCTACTCTTAGCATTGCTACTGTTCCTCAAAGAGATTGCAATATATTCTACCAGCCACGTATGAATCTCTCTTTTTCCTGGACATACAACAAGAAATTGGAGTGATAAAGTCTGTTATATTTACATACACACTAATCTTCAATAAAAACTACAGAGTAATAAGGTGGGGGAGGGAGCAGAAGTAGTCCCAAACACCATCCAAGGAATCTATTAATTATAGGAAAATACTAAGTTACAAGTCTGTGGACAAGGTCATGTACATTTTAAATATTGTACTAGGCACTTGATTATTATCAAATTACTTACAGAAACATGTTGTTAGCAATAAAGATTAGGCTGTACTACTCAATATGTGTGCTTATGATTTAAGCCCCACTGAATTCAGTAGGACTTCTGAGTAAATATACTTTGGAACTTGTTGCACATCTCACTGCCTTCAGTGAGATTTAAGTAACCTAACATTGTTTGATTGCTGACTCAATAACCTTTTCAGACAGAACATGAGACATAAAGCTTCAGCCACATGAGTTGATAATCTATTTTAAGTACATTGATGAGGAATATAATATTATAAAGTATTGTGTACAATGAAGTACAATGAAGCCTGCTACAAAAACAATATGTCAGGAGAAGAGATACAGGTAAGAGAATGAAAGGCAGGAGAGAAATGGGAAGGGAGCAAGTCCTGGGTCTTATTATTATTATTATTATTATTATTATTAATTCAATTTCTATACTGCCTTTCCAAAAATGGCTCAGGGCGGTTTACATAGAGGGCAGTTTGCATAGAGAAATAATAAGATGGCTCCCTGTCCCCAAAGGGCTTACAATCTTCTAAAAAGAAACATGAGATAGACAGCAGCAACAGTCATTGGAGGTACTGTGCTGGGGGTGGATAGTGCCAGTTAGTCTCCCCCTGCTAATTAAAGAGAATCACCATGTTAAAAGGTGCCTCTTTGCCAAGTTAGCAGGGGACATATGTTGATCACCACTGCTGTCTTGTACTTACCCTCCAAGAACGTGAACTGAGTATTCCCATACAGTTGTCCCTACTCTCATTGTTCCCACTCATACAAATGATCTCCCTCCAACTGATTAAGAAATTATACAAACAAAAACTAGGTCCATGAATGAGGAGGTTGCCTATCTACTCCTCCACTACAAAGCCTCTAGATCAGTGCATAAAGTATGGAAGAGACAGGTAAGAATAGGAGGGGAGAGATAGGGGTGGAGGTGGGGGTATTTGTCAAACAGCTTTTTCTGAAGTCCTATAGTATCTTTAAATTGCTATCTGAAGAAGCAAACTTAAGCTCTGGCAAAGGGATGCCTTGTGTTTTAGGGGACAAGCACTAAGATTTAGAAGAAGCAGATGCTGATGGGGTGAGGGTGGCAAGTAGCCATAAGCTGCTGCCCTTGAGAAGGCCTGGCCTTTCTCAGGAGACACCAAAATGTGAAGATCTCCCAGAAGTGCAGAGAGGGCAAAGGGCAAAGAATTGATGTCTTTTTGAAAAAACTCCCTGCACATGTGGTTATGTTTCTGAGAGCTAGTAATGAGCACAGAGGAAAGTGTTTTTTAAAAAGTCATAAATGTATGTCATATATGAAATGTTTCTGGCAGCAGTGATAGGTATCTTCAGCATAGCTGTACAAATACAACACAGCAAATATTTGTGTCTGTCACTAGGATTTATTAATTGCCTTGTATGCATTGAAGAGGTGCAGAACAGGAGGCTTACCTGGCAATGTATGTATATGGGTGTTCAGTATGCACATTAGCTTAATGCTCTCTAATTAATAGCATTGTTGGGTTAAATGAATTCACAGTCCGTGAAAACTTCTGACTTAGGTTTTCTGTTGTGTGGGCAGAGAGCAGGGGAGTTGCATTTGGTCTTGCATGTTTGACAGATGTGCTTGATTGAGTTACAATTCCTGCTCCTGCAGTGCCTCAGCTTCCAGCATCCCGTGTTGTCTTTTTGGCAAAAATAGACATAAATAAAGTATCTCCTGTTCAGCTATTCTGACCAAATAATTAAAGTCATATTATTTAATTTAATATCTTGAAATACCCCAAGAGCTCTCTATAGCCTTGATTATTATGCAAAATTATGCAGTTTAAACTGAAGCAGTCCAATGAGTTGTCAAGCAGAGTGCTTCAAACGAAGCTGTCTGGATCACAAGTCCTAGAATCTTGGGGCAACCAGACTCAAGACACTATGCGCGACCAAGATTTGTGAAGGTGATGTGCTTTGTTTCATGTGTAAGGCTTGTTTCTTCCTTTCCTCTTGAACTACAGTGTATATACAACCATTCCCCCAGACGTCTTGCACGTGTTACCAACCATCATTCTCTAGGGGGAAAAGATATGATATTGAGTGGGTGTTGCTTGGAGAGCAGCCAAGTAAGGAGAGGAAGACTCAGACCTAGCGCTTTGGAACCGAGATGCAAAAATAACAATTTTGCCTCCCCCCGCCCCCCTTCGCTCAAAGTCCTTCTGAAAGTGCCTCAGGTTGAGTCGCGGGTGGGGGGGTAGGGTCAGTACTCTCTGTACAGTATTTACTACCCACAGCTGTGCTTGGTACACGCCCCCTTCCCTAGGATTGGCTTAGAACGCGGAAGGCCAGAGCCCTCTCTTCGGTTACATTTGTACCAGTGAACTGCCTCGGCGCCTGACGGACACATTAAGAGCCTCCAATAGCAGCAAGCACAGGCTGGATTTGTCAGCTGCAGAACCTGCAGTATAAAAGCAGGAACAGGCGACTTGAGCTTCATTCTGATCGAGATCAGGCAGCCGCAGAGAGAAAAAGAAAGGAGGAAGCGAAGCAGGGGGAAAAAGCGAGAAAATCCTCACTACCGTGTATCTTACGTTTGAAGGCACCCCGGCTTTTTCCTTCGCTCTCCAGCATGAAAGCGTTCAGTCCTGTGCGATCCGTCAGGAAAAACAGCCTCTCGGAACACAGCCTGGGGATATCGCGGAGCAAAACCCCGGTGGATGATCCTATGAGTTTGCTGTACAACATGAACGACTGCTACTCTAAGCTGAAAGAGCTGGTGCCTAGCATCCCTCAGAACAAGAAAGTGAGCAAGATGGAAATCCTGCAGCATGTTATTGACTACATCCTGGACCTGCAGATTGCTCTAGACACGCATCCCAGCATTGTCAGCCTCCATCACCAGAGACCGGGACAAAATCCTTCCTCCAGAACCCCTCTGACCACCTTAAATACAGACATCAGCATCTTGTCGTTACAGGTAAGTGTCCTAGCCTTGGCATTCTCCTCTTGCTTCTCTTTCGTATAGGGTTGTTTAAACAACCATGTTTAGGGTTGTTTTATCTTTAAAATAGGGTTGTTTAACAGTATTGTTATGAGTATGAATCAGTGGTGGGTTTTTTTTTAAGGTGGTGGCAGGAATTAAAAATTAAATTACACTGCAGTTCCTTGATAACCATTTTCATGCTCTCCATAGCTGGCAATTAGAAAATGCTGGTTGTGTTCTGTGACTTTAATCTGGAGTACTTCATATGTTTTCTTGAACTGCTAAGCATCTTACCTCTCTCTCTCTCCCACCCACCCCCCTCTCCGTGCAGGCAGCTGAATTCCCTTCAGAGTTAATGTCAAATGACAGCAAAGCACTTTGTGGCTAAATGAATTGGTAAGTGTTCAGTTCCTAGTTTTTAAAAGAACATAAGATACAAACTAAGTCCCCCAGATGGAGGCATGGAAGGTGTGTGTGGGAGGAGGGAGAAGGGTTCCTGTCACTAGTGCTTGAAATACATGCACAGGATTGTAAAAGTATATCAAGATGAAGATTTTTTAAAACTGTCAGTTAAGTCATGAAATGCATCTGGCATATATATATGTGTGTGTGTGTGTGTGTGGCAAACTGTCCAAGTATTATCTGCTGTAAATTTCAGTGCTCTTTAAACATCTAACCTGATAGGACACTGAAACTTGGTCCTAGGATCAAAGAACTTTTATTTGAATAATTGCACCAAAAGATAGGCTAGTACCTCAGAACACTAAAGGACAGATTCACATACAGATCATAGTTATTTTTTCTCTCCAGTCACACCCCCTAGGCTTATTATTCTGTTTTATTTGTGCACTCTGTGTGCGCGCGCACATATACATTTGCGCGCTCATGCTGCATCTGGACGCCAGGGTTTGCCCAATCTTCGAGTGTTTGGTTAAATGTTCAAACTGTGGCTTCCTCTCTGGCGCCAGTCTGTCCGGATCTCTGCCCTGTTAGCATTCTTCTAAATATGCCTCTCTTCAATCTTTTGCAGGTGTTTGCTGACTTTTTTGCACAAGAAAAGACAGCTTTTTTTTTTTTTGGCGAGCTGCTGAATCTGATTTTTCAGCTGTATCTGGAGGGGAGTCTATATCCAATTAAATGGACATTTAAAGAAAATTGTGGACACTGTCTCCCCTGTTCTACAACATGGACTAATCTTAACTATTTATGAAGAGACTTTTAAATGCCCTTTCCCTAGTTGGAAGGCTTCATTTATATACTATTCCCACAACGGGGAGCGAAATGAATTGTAAAAAACTCAAAGGAATTGCCCATTTTAAAGCAGACTTTGCCTTTTTCCTCCAAAGGTGGAGCGTGAGTACTAGAAGGATTTAGTGTTCAGTTTTTCAGTAAAGTCTTTGTCAAAAATTATCCTTTTTTGACACACATGTAGGACTGAATGCTGTGTATATATTTATATATAAATATGAAAATGAAACTTTGAACTCTTTCATTAGAGTTTCTTGTATAGTAGCAGAAATGTACATTTCTGCAAAAAGTGTAATGATGTACGTAATCACGCTAAACTTTTCATAAAAGTTTAGTTGTAAACTTAATCTTTTTATACAAAATCAGAATAAATCATGTGTGTTTATTGAACAGTTTGCTTTCTTTATTCAGGAGACCAACAACATTCTGGCTTAAATTAAAAAAAACACAGAACACATTAACTCGGATCATACAATTAAAACATATTGAGAACGTATGCAATAGTACCTGACACAAAGACTCTTATGCTTGCTAAATCTTTTAAAGTGTCAGGCTTCTAGCTTGTCAACTTTTAAAATCACATGGTAGACATTTCTTAATCTTCATTAGCTGGAAGATATGGTTAAGTTTGGGGGAGGTGGGAATCCTTCAACTAGGCAAGAGAAATTCCTATGGTCTCTTTTTCCCTTTTGTTGATGACTTGTTTGAACTTTTCAGAGCAGATACTCCAAGTCTGGTCAACTTGCTTTTGAGGATAATTATGCATAACTTGTGGTTGGCTGATAGTTTCCCAACCATTCACTTCCTGCAAAACATTGTAATGCAAAAGTTGATGAAGCATCATCACTAAATTAATTTTATATGAATCCATGCAATATTTCAAAGAAAAGCATGTTAGTTAATCAGTTGCAGCAGCTTCCCTGTATGACTAAGCTGTTGAGAAATGAAAGTCACCCTCATGTTATTGATTAAACTCTGGCTGCTCTAAGTATCACCCTCACCCTGTAAATCAATTAAGTTGCATTTGTAGTACTGCCTTCAGGCTGCAATCCTTTGTATAGTTATGCTGCTTAAATCCCATTGATAGTGGTGTGATTGAGAGAGCCTAAGTATATGCAGGTCTGCAGCCCGTATTATATTACTAAATTCTCCCTACCCTTAATCCCTTTCTGTAACCCCATTCCAGTTTCTGAATCTAGGTGGTACTCCAGGTAGCAGCTATCCATACTTGCCTCCTGAAAGTTATTGGGATATATTCAGTTGACCTGCAGTTTTCAGCACACTGCATTACAGTTTTGCTTGAGGTGAGAAATTAAGAACACTTTCAGCAGAAGTATCTGCATCTGGCTGGGGGAAATCCATAGCAAAGTTTTAGGAAGGAGTCACCCAGGGCACCTGGGAGTAACGCTGAGATTTCTTTGCTCTGGAGACTCTTACCATGAAACGCAGAAGCCTCACCTGGGGCCTGTAACACTTTCACCAAAGAGAACAGGTGTGTGGGTGGCGCCACACCGTCTGCTGCAGCTGCCTTTCTTCGCCCTTGACATCAAATCCATCCAAAGAGATGGGGGGCGGGGGGAGCCAGCTCTGATCTGTTAATACAGAAGCTGCTCCAACCAATCAGCAGAACAGCCTTCTCAAAAGGGATCATAGCAATCCAAGTGGGAAGACAACACTCCTCTACTATTTCCTCTCATACTTTACTATTATTTCTATCAAATAAACAATACAGCAAATATTCTGCATCTTTCCTGGATAAATTCCACTACCTCAAAACAGTTGGGCAAAGTACTTTACACAGGAGAACCTTACCTTACAAGTTCAGTCGCAGAAGTGAAGTTTTCATATGCACCAAATATATAACTGTATGTGGTACTGCATTTGCAGAAATTCTACTATAGAACATTTTGGCTCTTTCCCAGAACTCTCCAAATAGCACAGCTTGAGTCAGTATCCTACTTCCCCTTCCCTCCAAGGCATTTGTGGTATTTTATCTAATACTCAAATTCAGGGTCATTAACCCAGGCAAAATACTTGTCATATTAAAACCACTGATGATTGACTTGTTATGAGAAAAAATAGTAACAAGAATAATCTGAGCAATTATATTTATTGCTTCTTGAACACTTTTGAATTGGCTGTGGCTCAATCTAAACCTAAATTGGTGTTTCAGTGTAGGGGATAATAAATTATGTGAATTTTCTAGTTTCTCACTGCCAGTTAGTTGCAGTGTTGTTATGGGACAGGAGAGGGAATAGAGAATACATACCCTTAAACACCCCAAAGTTTTGCAACTGCAGTCAAATTGGAATTGCAACTGCCATTTAAATGTTGACATAAGTGTTTCATATTCTGATGGACTCCATTAACCACATAATTCTCTTAAACAATTTTTCAGCATTATTAAAAATGAAAGTGTTATATGAATTGGCTTTTGTTTGTCTTGTACAAAATCAAGTAACACCGCAACTCCGCAGTTTAATCATATCCAGTACTGCAAAGGAGACACACACGGTTCAGACAAAGTAAAGGGTGTCGTCGAGTCAGTGTCGACTCCTGGTGACCACACAGCCCTGTGGTTCTCTTTAGTAGAATACAGGAGGGGTTTACCATTGCCATCTCCCACACAGTATGAGATGATGCCTTTCAGCATGTTCCTATATCGCTGCTCCCATAGTCTGGGAAACATAACAGCGGGGATTTGAACCGGCAACCTCTGGCTTGCTAGTCAAGTCATTTCCCCACTGTGTCATTAGGTGGCATAGTACACATTTTCAAATCTATGGTTACCATCTGAGACTGATTATTCCTGTTCTCAATTTACTAACATAGATCAGAACCAGAATGCCAAAATGTAAAAGTGAACTACAGAGAAAAATGACTCTTATACCAGATTAATTAATTTGGTCTGTGTAGGCTACTCTCAGTTATTAATGTGAACAGCACTCTTACAGTCAAGTTCTGAAGAGCTCTTGATATTTATCATACTTAGCTACATAAATCACACTTTTGCTATGATTATAATAAAAACATAATAAAAGTGTTTTAAACTAGAAAAATGCATTAATTTTGCGGCTATATTGAAGAGTTCACCAATGTGGCAGCAATCCACGATCATCAACAGAACTTACATGAGTGATTCTGTGATTTAAGAGTATCCTGGAATAGGGAAAATTTCCCCAATAACACTGTCTTGTGAACAAAAAGACAGTTGAAATGCAATAAGGATTATTAAGTGTTATAAAGTCATGGTGAGAGCCTGCTTTGAAAACTCCTTTGAATAGAGCACTCTTCTTATTGTTTTTTTCCTTTGGGATCTGGTCTCCGATGAGAGCCTAGTACTGTTGCTAGTCACACTGACTGACTCAGCACTGAACAGAAGTAGAGGTCAATGAAGATCTGGACAAGCTATGTTCAGAAGTGTGTTGTCAGCTAAGGTTAGCCAACAACAATGTTTAGATATAGCAATTTCCTTGAGGTATAATCCAGCCTCATAGACTACATTCATAAATCTGACTGTCAAGTCCATGTTACAAAGCACCAACATGAAAAAGGAACACTGTCCAGTAAATGTTTTGGGTTGCTAATAATTCTTCAAAGCTATTGAGAAGGCATAACACAGCAAAAATTATTTCAGCATTAAGAGGATACTGACTTAAATCCACAGGTAGAGTCTGCAACTCTGATATGTAGCTGTTAGGAAATGCATACACATATTTAATATTCCTATGTTTGAGTTGCATTCCATGCATGCCAGTGATCCAATGTTGCTGTTGGTGATGAGCGAGTGCCACCTTCTGGTCTATGCACAGAAGGCAGGTTTGTGGTTTTTTAAAGTTTTGTTTTCTTTACAAATATTAGTAAAACACTAAATAAGTGTTTGAAAGTTGAGTTCTAGTTGAAATTTTCTAATTAAATAAATTCAGAAATCATGAAGTAAACACAATATTTTCTGAATTTTGCTATTCTATAACTAAATTTAGTTGCCTAATTTAAAGTCAAACATAGGAAACACAGAGTCAGACCATTGGTCCATCTAGCTCAATATTGTCTACACAGCCTGGCAGCAGCTTCTCCAAGGTTGCAGGCAGGAATCTCTCTCTCAGCCCCATCTTGGAGATGCCAGGAGGCAACTTGGAACCTTATGCATGACAGGCAGAGCAAAGGGGTTTCAATGTGTGGATGAGATGTTGGTGCCAGGAGGAGGGGTTTAGATTTGTTAGGCACTGAGATACATTTTGCAGCAAGCAAGGCCTGTACAAAAGGGACGGGCTGCACTTGAACCAAAACGGAACCAGACTGCTGGTGCTTAAAATCAAAAAGGCTGCAGAGCAGTTTTTAAAATGATGCCTGGGGAATAGCCAGCAGAAGCAGGACAGTATCCAGTTCGGCAAATGCCATCCTTTAAAGTGCAAGGGTGCAGAAGATTCAGATAAAACAGAAGGGGACAGAGCAGAACCACATAAAGAGCAGACAGAAGGTTGTGCCACCTGGTCAAAGAGTCCAAAGAAAGACAGCAGACACCAGGAAAGAGATTCAGCGTATAGGTGCTTATATGCCAATGCCAGAAGCCTCCGAGCAGGGGTGGAGCCACCATTGGGCCAATGGGTTCAAAGAACCCGGGCCGGTGGCCAATCAGGGGCCGTGAGAGCGGCCCCGACACGCCCCCCCATGTCTGACATCAGACACGGGGGCGGTAGTTTAGCTCCCAAAGGGGCCTCTTCCCTGGTGTCTGCCGTCTTTCTTTGGACTTCCTGACCAGGTGGCACAACCTTCTGGGGCCATGTGGCCCCTTTGGGAGCTAAACTAAAGCTGGCGCTGCATTTAAAGCACCAGCCAGGAGCGGCTCTTCCCTGCAAAGGCAGGGAAGAGTCGCTTCTGGCTGCGTGCTGCGAATGCAGCGCCAGCCTAACTAGCTCCTGAAGGGGCCGCGCGGCCACCTTCAGGAGCTAAGACTGGCGCTGACTTTGCAACTGGGCGGCCCCTTCAGCAGTTAAACTTCAACTCCCGAACGGAGCCTCAAGGCTCTGTTTGGGAGCCAGACCATGCCCCTGTGTCTGACGTCAGACGCGGGGGCGTGGCTATCCTCTGCGTCTGCTGTCAGACGCGGGGAGGCTATCGGGGCACCCGCCGCAGCCGCACATGGGCTGCCGGCGGGCTGGCTACGCCTCTGCCTCCGGGCCAAGATGGGTGAACTGGAGTGCTTGGTTGCTAACACATAAATAGATATAGTGGGCATAACAGAAACATGATGGAACAGTGATAACCAGTGGGACACTGTTATTCCTGGATATAAACTCTATAGAAAGGACAGGGAGGGGTGCCTTTGAGGTGGAGTAGCACTGTATGTTAAAGAAGGGATAGAATCTAACAAGCTAGAAAACCTAGGTGGACTGGAGACCTCCACAGAAACCCTGTGGGTGACAATATAAGGCGTGAAAGGGAACATGTTACTGGGGACATGCTATCGCCCTCCGGATCAAAATGCAGACAGTGACTGGGAGCTGCAGCAGGAAATCAGCGAGGCATCAAGGAGAGGCAGGGCAGTAATAATGGGTGACTTCAATTACTCACACATAGACTGGGTAAGTTCACAGTCAGGTAATGACAGAGAGGTCAAATTTCTAGATATGCTGAATGACTGTGCCCTAGAACAGTTGGTCTTGGAACCAACCAGAGAGAAGGCGACCTTGGACTTAACCCTGAGTGGCACCAAGGAACTGGTGGGGGATGTTAGTGTCATCGACCCTTTAAGGAACAGTGACCATAGTTCGATCAGATTCAGCATACATGTGGGGAGAGAATCACCAAAGAAATCTAACACAGACCCTTTGAATTTCAGAAGAGGAAACTTCTCCAAAATGAGGAGTATGGTGAAAAGAAAGCTGAAAGGGAAAATCGGGGGAGTCACTTCGCTCCAGAATGCATGGAGTTTACTCAAAACCACAATACTAGAAGCCCAGTTAGGTTGTATACCCCAAAACAGGAAAGTTACCACTAAGTCCAGGAGGATGCCAGCATGGCTAACAGGTACCGTCAAGGAAGCCATAAAAGCGAAGAAGACTTCCTTCCAAAATGGAAAGGCCTGTCCAAATGAAGAGAACAGAAAGGAACACAAACTCCAGCAAAAGAAATTCAAGGTGACAATAAGAGAAGCAAAAAGAGAGTTTGAGAACGTTTAGCTAAAAGCATCAAGGGGAACAACAAAAACTTCTTTAAATACATCAGAAGCAGGAAACCTGCCAGGGAGGCGGTTGGACCATTAGACAATGAGGGAGTGAAAGAGATTATTAAGTAGGATATGGAGTTTGCAGAGAAGCTAAATGAGTTCTTTGCATCTGTCTTCATGGAGGAGGATACTGAACATATACCTGTTCCTGAACCAGGCTTTTCGGGGATGGAGGCTAAAGAACTGAGTCAGATAGGAGTGACAAGAGATGATGTTCTAAACTGTCTGGAAAAACTGAAAACTAACAAATCGCCAGGGCCAGATGGCATCCATCCAAGAGTCCTCAAAGAACTCAAATGTCAAAACTGCCGACCTCCTTGCTAAAATATATAACTTATCCCTGTACCAGCTCTGCACTGGAGGACTGGAAAGTAGCAAATGTAACACCGATTTTCAAAAAGGGATCCCTGGGCTATCCAGGAAATAACAGGCTGGTTAGCTTAACGACCATTCCAGGCAAATTGATGGAAAGCATCCTCAAGGATAAAATTGTAAAGCACATAGAAGAACAGGGCCTACTGGGAGAGAACCAGCATGGCTTCCGCAAAGGTAAATCTTGCCTCACGAATCTTTTGGAATTCTTTGAGAGTGTCAACAAGTGTGTGAATAAAGGCGACCCAGTTGACACAGTATACCTGGACTTCCAAAAAGCTTTTGACAAAGAGTCTCATCAAAGACTCTTGAGGAAACTTAGCTGTCATAGGATAAGGGGACAAGTATATGTGTGGATTGCTAACTGGTTGAAGGACAGGAAACAGAGGGTAGGTATAAATGGAGAGTTTCCACAATGGAGGGAAGTAAGAAGTGGGTTCCTTCAGGGATCTGTACTGAGACTGGTGCTTTATAATTTATTCATAAATGATCTAGAAGTAGGGGTAAGCAGCGAGGTGGCCATATTTGCAGATGATACCAAACTCTTCTGGGTAGTGAAATCCAAAACAGATTGTGAGGAGCTCGAAAAGGATCTCTCCAAACTGGGTGAGTGGGCGACAAAATGGCAAATGTGGTTCAGTGTTGGCAAGTGTAAAGTGATGCACATTGGAACAAAAAATCCCAACTTCAAGTATACGCTGATGGGATCTGAGCTGTCGGTGACTGACCAGGAGAGGGATCTTGAGTTCATGGTGGACAGCTCATTGAAAGTGTTGACTCAATGTGCGGCAGCTGTGAAAAAGGCAATTCCATGCTAGGGATCATTAGGAAGGGGATTGAAAATAAAACGGCTATTATAATGCCCTTATACAAAACTATGGTGCGGCCACACTTGGAGTACTGCGTACAGTTCTGGTCACCACATCTAAAAATGGACATTGTAGAACTGGAAAAGGTGCCGAAGAGGGTAACCAAGATGATCGGGGCTTAGAAAACCTTTCTTATGAGGCAAGGCTACAACACCTGGGGCTATTTAGTTTAGAAAAAAGATGACTGCGGGGAGACATGATAGAGGTCTATAAAATCATGCATGGTGTGGAGAAAGTGGATAGAGAGAAATTCTTCTCCCTCTCACATAACACTAGAACCAGGGGTCATCCCATGATATTGATTGCCGGGAAATTTAGGACCAGCAAACGGAAGTATTTTTTCACACAACGCATAATCAACTTGTGGAATTCTCTGCCACAAGATGTGGTGACAGCCAACAACCTGAAAGGCTTTAAGATGGGTTTGGATAACTTCACAGAGGAGAGGTATATCAACAGCTACTAGTCGGAGGGCTATAGGCCGCCTCCAGCTGCAAAGGCAGGATGCCTCTGAGTACCAGTTGCAGGGGAGTAACAGCAGCAGGGTGGGCATGCCCTCAACTACTGCCTGTAGGCTTCCAGTGGCATCTGGTGGGCCACGGTGTGAAACAGGATGCTGGACTAGATGGACCTTGGGCCTGATCCAGCAGGGCTGATCTTACGTTCTCATGCAAGCATGCAGATGCTGTTCCCAGAGCAGCCCCACCCCCTGAGGGGAGTATCTTACAGTGCTCACATGTAGTCTCCTATTCAAATGCAAACCAGGGTGGATTCTGCTTAGCAAATGCAGCAATTCATGCTTGCAAGGAATTCCTTTGCAACAGTGGATTTTGTTGAATAAATGAATAAAATTGAATCTCTGCTATAGGATGGACGGATATACATTTCTCCCATGGCATTGGACATTTTATTTATTTATTATTTTATTTTATTTTATTTATTTATTTCCAATGGTATTGGACAAAATTCCTGGAATGATGAATACATGCTTGAAAGTGCTCTCTATCAGCTACAAGTCTACCAGCAACATAAGACAACCTTTACTGGATTAGCCTGAGAGTCTGTCTAGACCAGCACCACATTTCCAGCCAGCCAGATGGATTCATCTGGGAAACATACATACAAAGCTTGAAGATGGCAACCTTTCCTCATTGTATCTATCAAGCATCTCAGTATACTGCTTCTCACACAGAGATTCCAGTTTGTTATCATGGCTAATTCGTCTGGTGGCTACACAACTCGTCTGGTGGCTACACAGAGACGGTCCTTCTCGGTTGCTGCCCCGAGATTGTGGAATGTGATCCCTGTTGAGATACGATCCTTCCCATCTCTGGTAATTTTTAAAAAACATCTGAAGACCCATCTCTTCACCCAAGCTTTCCCAGCTTTTTCAAATTGTCTGTTTTAATTTTGTGGTTGATTTTCAATTGTTGAATTGTTTTAACTTTTTGTATGTGTTTTAATTGTTTTATGTTAACTGCCCAGAGACGAAAGTTTGGGTAGTATAGAAGTTTGAGAAATTAATTAATTAATTAATTAATTAATTAATTAATTGCCTATCTATTTTTTTAACCCTCACTCTGAGTCAATGCCCTCATTGCATTCAATGCCCTCCAAACTCTTCCTGACCATAGAACCTACAACAATGGTATATTTCACTTCAGGGCATTGCAGTAATGACCTACCGAAACACAAGGAGGGCACCCTGTCGGACAACTCACTGAGAACATGAGTTGCTAGCTAAGAAAACTGAACATTTCAAACCCAGCAGTAATGAGGATCCACACCTCAGTATCTCAGTGTGACTGGCCTAAAGGCAATCTCAGGTCTGGTAGCTGGTCAAGTGCATACAAACCAGTTTCCCACAATTGTTGCATCTTCTGTTTCTTTTCCTATCAGTTTTCGTTGGGCAAAGCCCAGACAAGGGGCAGGCAAGCAAGGAAGGCTCCTAGGGTACAGCACCAAAAGGGCTGCCACATTTGGAGATAATTCCAACAGGGACACAACAGTCAAGAGGGGTGCATATTTTAAAAAAAGAAAGAGTGCTTGGAAAGCGTGCTTGATAGTGGAGGTTGCTGGCTGTTTTGAACATTTTCCCCGATATTTTGCACAGGAGAGGGTAAGGAGCTCATATTATTTTATTTTAATGAAACTGATTAATGAATTATTTAACAAAAATAATGAGATTATTTTAAATGAAAAGCAGTATTAAATTAAACAAATTCATATAGTTTTGGGAGCAGTAGCTGGGGAGCTTCTGCAGAGCTCACCTAGCATGTTGGAATACAATAGGACAGTTCTGTTTTAAGACCTTGTATTTCTTCCTGCTACTCCACAGGAGGTACTTCCTCCTGTTGGCCAAGAGGGGCCCTCACAAGACTGCCTTAGGTGGAGTTTACCACCCACTTTGGGCTGCATTTCCAAGCAACCCAACTCCAAGAAGACCTGGTCCCAGTGTGACGGGTTCTGCTACCAGCATCACACCTTTCCCTTCCTTTCTGGATCTTCTCTAGGGGCTCTCTCTGTCTATATATTTCACAACTAAACCCAAAGCCCACTGCCAGCCACCTTCATTAACTCTAGGAATGATCCAGAAATGAAGGGAAAGGGGTTTACTGAGTCATATACAGAGAGCCAACCTAGCCAGCTGGCAGCATTGGTGCAGAGAAAGGATAAGAATATGGGGCCACCTAATGGTGCAGCAGGGAAATGAACTGACTAGCAAGCCAGAGGTTGCCGGTTAGAATCTGTCCACAGGTACAGATCCATACGAGTGTGACTGCACAGAGACTACCAAGAGAGCAGTGCCCTTTACTATTTCTGTCAATTTTATCACAAAAATCCACACATGAGACTTTGACAATATGAAGTTGCAGTCACTAGTTTACCACATGATATGCAATACTTAGGAACTCACTACTCATCAAATATAATTTCAATAATCTGATTATGTTTAAGGTGCTCTAATTATGTATAGCCACATAATGGCGCAGTGGGGAAATGACCTGACTAGCAAGCATGAGGTTGCTGGTTCAAATTCCCACTAGTATGTTTCCCAGACTCCTAGATATGTGGCAACCCTAGGCACAACAAATGACAATCTTAATTTTGGAATACGTTATAAACGTATTTTAATATCAGAAAATTACTCTTCTGTGGCAAATTTTTTGTTGTTGATGATGCTTCAAGTCACAAATGTCAAAATGAAGGCCTAAAGCCTTTCAGTGCTGCACAGGTATTTGATGATTTGCAGTCTGGTACAAAAATGAAGACCAGTACAAAATGCAGACAAACATAGCTACAATGCTAAACAAGAATCCCATCTTCCTTTCAACTGTAATTCACTAATCCTATAACCTGAAATGTATGCACAATCCGACTGCTTCTCATGAAAGCTATAAATAAGTTATTTAGGGCAGGAAAAGATAGCTGGACCCTGTTATAAAGCAGGCTGGTTCGCATGACCACCTCAAAGAAAGTAAGATGGGAATCAGAGGTTTCTGGGGGATGTATGCTCCTGGTGGGTGTGTTGTCTGATCCTGCCAATCTCTGATTCCCACGCTGGTTCCTGACTTTTGCCCAAGCTTCTCCACCCAACTTAAAAAGCCAGTGACAAGTTGGGTGAAGAATCTCAGGCAGAAGTTGGTAACCAGCATAGGAACCGGTGTTGAGAGTACTTTCTAAACAAACAAACAAAAGTACTTTGAGAAACTACTTCATACTTGCATTGGGAGTGTAAATTTAAAACTGCCTCAGGTACACAAATCTCTTGTCTGCTCTGGAAAAAATGTCCCATTTTAGGTGTTGCACCACATTCTGCAGTGCTTGGAGGCAGTGTTCCCTCTAACAGGGATTCCCAGATGTTGACGACTACAACTCCTAGAATCCTCAGTTGCAATGGCTTTTGCTTGGGGATTATGGGAGTTGTAGTCAACAACATCTGAGAATCCCTGTTAGAGGGAATACTGCTTAGAGGATGATAGCCCAGTGCAATCCATGCTGGTTTTAACTGCCAGTTGATATACTGAACATCTAATAGCCTTTGTCTTATATGGACATCTATGAATTGTTCCCCAAGACTGGAAAGGAACAAGTGCCACCTCATTCTTGCAGACCACTGTTCCCAGTCCAGATGATTAGACAAGCAAAAACAAAACTGGCAATGGCAACAGGGAGAGCCAGCATGGTGTAGTGGTTAGAGTGCTGGACTAGGACCGGGGAGACCCAGGTTCACATCCCCATTCAGCCATGAAACTAGCTGGGTGACTCTGGGCCAGTCACTTCTCTCTCAGCCTAACCCACTTCACAGGATTGTTGTGAAAGAGAAACTCAAGTATGTAGTACACCGCTCTGGGCTCCTTGGACAAAGAGTGGGATATAAAATGGAAAAGATTTTTTTAAAAATTAAAAAACAACAACAGCCATTCTATTGAAAAACAGTGCCAAAGACTTTTTTTGGTCTTTCATTGACAGCTATATATTCCCATCAGATGGTCTAGATCAGGGGTTCCCAACCTGTGGTACTCCAGCTGTTGCTGAACTACAACTCCCATCACTCCCAGCTATAATTTATTGTGGTTAGGGATGATGGGAGTTGTAGTTCAGCAACATCCAAACAAGAATCACTGGTCTCGATTATCAACCCCACTCTTCATCACACTGGGATACAAAGTACCACATGGTCCCCCCTTCCACCACCATATCATGGAGCATTATTGATAACATAAGTACAGCCTTTCCCCTTCTTGGGTCCATTCAATACCAACATCTTCTGTCAATCAAAAAAGCAAACACAGATGACAGTGGTTCCTTTTAAGAACATAAGAACAGCCCTGCTGGATGAGGCCCAAGGCCTATCTGGTCCAGCATCCTGTTTTTTATACACTGGCCCATCAGATTCCTCTGGGAAGCACACAAGCAAGAGGTGAGGGCATGCTGTCTCTCTTGCAGTCACTTGTCTGCAACTGGTATTTAGAGGCATCGTGCCCTAAGACTGGAGATGGCCTATAGTCAGCAGATTAGTAGCCATTGATAGACCTGTTGTCCATGAATTTGTCTAAGCCCCTTTTAAAGCCATCCAAGCTAGTGGCCATCACCACATCCTGTGGCAGAGAATTCCATAGATTAATTATGCTCTGTGTGTAAAAGTACTTCCTTTTGTCATTCCTAAATTTCCCAGCCTTCACTTTTATGGGATGGCCCCTGGTTCTAGCATGAGAGGGAGAAATGAGAGAGTGAGAGAGGGAGAAAAATTTCTCTCTGGCCACACTCTCCACTCCATGCAAAATTGTATACACCTCAATCACTTCTCCCTGTAGTTGCTTCATTTTCCAACTAAAGAGCACTAGATGCTGTAATCTAGCCTCATAAGGAAGGTGCTCCAGGCCCCTAATTATCTTGGTTGCCCTTTTCAGCACCTTTTCCAGTTCTACAATATCCTTCTTAAGATACAGTTTCGAGAACTGTATGCAGTACTCCAAATGTGGCCGCACCATGGATTTGTATAAGGGCATTATAATATTAGCATTCTTATTTTCAACCCCCTTCCTAATGATCCCTAGCATGTAATTTGCCTTTTTCACTGCTGTCGTGTACTGAACCAACAACACTTTCAACGAGCTGTCCACCACAACTCCAAGATCTTTCTCCTGGTCAGTCACTGACATCTTAGATCCCATCAGTGTGTATGTGAAGTTGGAGTTTTTTGCCCCAATATGCATCATTTTACACTTGTTTACATTGAACCACATTTGCCATTTTGTCACCCACTCCCACATTTTGGAGAGATCCTTTGGGAGTTCCTCACAATCTGTTTTGGATTTCACTACCCTAAATAGTTTAGTGTCACCTGCAAATCTGGCCACTTCACCACTTAGCCCAACTTCTAGATCATTTATAAACAAGTTAAAGAGCACTGGTCCCAGTACAGATTCCTGGGGGACCCCACAATTGGGGAAATTGTCCATTCCCCCCCCCGCCCATGTTTCCTGTCCTTCAACCAGTTACCAGTACACACATAAACCTGTCCCCTTATCCCATGACTGCTAAGTTTACTCAAGAGCCTTGGGCGGAAAACTTTGTCAAACCTTTTTGTATGTCAGGATTATGCATAGTGCAAATACTACCTTTTGTGCGGTATAAATATAGTGCTAACATGTCACTGAATAATTGAATAATCTCTTATGAAGGAGAAAAATCTGTATTCACTCTATTAATGTTAATGATTTTAATGTTTACATTATTTTGTTTAATTGATTTTAATGTTTAAATGATTTTAATTGTAAGCCCAGAAACGCACGTTTTGAGCAGTATAGAAATATGTTAAATATAATTAATTAAATAATTAATAATTTCAAAGCTATGTCGTATCCCACCCCCTACAGCCTCAGTCATCCACCCCTCCCACAAACTAAGTAGCCCAACTTTGTACTTAAGCCCACAAAATTTACCTTTGCTTTGAGGGCCTTGTCCATGTTGTTAGTAGCACTGGCAGAGCTTAACTATAAATATAAAAGTCTAAGGGAGTATGTTGCACATCCTGTGGTATGTGCCACATCTTGCAAAATTTGTGAGAGAGAGTTGTCCAGAGAAGAGAGAAGGCACTGAGCAGGGCTGAGCGCTGGATGGAGGAGCAGCTGCTGAGAAGGAGAGGAGGAAGGAGGTCCAAGGAGGCGGCGGCACTGCAGCAACAAGGAAGGAAGAAGAGGAGACATTGAGTAGCAACATCTGTTGCCCTGCCGAGTCCCCTCATGAGGAGGATGGCTGGGGTGGAAAAGCACACTGAGGGCTGTCCAGCAGGCTGGAAGGGAAGCCCCTGGGGGATGAGGGAGTGCCCGAGGGGGGGTGTGAGTAGGGGAGGTTGATGGGGCAAGCTTATGGCGGGGGGGGGGGGAAGCAGGATTGTCCGGGGAGGGGTGAGAGACAGAGAACTAGGGTGCAGATGTCCTGCACAGGGTCCGCTAATTTTTAAGCTTGTTTTAAAAATCCATGACAATGCAGACAGTGGCAGCTTCAGCAGTGTTTGAAGTGCTGATAAGGTTCTTAGAAGCCTGATGTTCACATTCTGTGCCACCACCACCCCTTCCCACAAAAATGCTCCAGGAAATATGGTGTTGGATAACTTCCTGGTGCATTCTAGAGGGAAACAAATGGTGACCAACTGGAGCTCCAGCCACCTGCTCTCTTCTGCACCTGTAATATTGTTTTTGAGCTGTGCTGCCCAAAGCTGTAGGCAATATGCTAAATGGGGCAACACCGTGGCATTATAAAGTTCGCTTTATTTTCAATCCTCATCCTAAACACTCTAAGAATGGAATCTGCCTTTTTCACAGCAGTTGCGCAGAGTTGAGGCTATCCATCATGGCCCCAATATCTCTTTCCTGGTTAGTCGCCAACAGCTCAGACCCCAAAAGTGTATACGTGAAGTTGAGATTTTTGACCCCAATGTGAAGCACTTTACACTTTCAACACCATTTGTCATTTTGCTGCTCTCTCTCCCAGTTTGGAGAGACCCTTTTGGAGCTCCACACAATCACTTTTCGATTTCAGCACTGCAAATAGTTGGGTGTCATCTGCAAAATTGGTCATCTCAATGCTTACCCCAAATCTCAGGAGATCCTAATGAGCTTGTTTTTTCTGATCTGCCATCTTGTTTCAAGATAGCCGTAACCTATGTGCTGACAGTTGGGGACAGGCCAAATTCACAGCACATGGGAAGGGTCATGTTAAAATAAATGGAAATTGGAACACATCCCTTATGGAGAAAAATTGGAATCCTTCCTTACTACAAATTTCTGTCATTGAGGGAGTTGGGACAACATTAATTATTCTTCAGGAAGCCCCCATTCAGTCCAGGAGACACTGGCCCAATTGTTGGCGATTACCATTAAGGCCTTTAACAGCTGAGGCCCCAAGTATTTGAAGGACTGCTTTCTTCCTCAGGTGATTGCCCACTACACAAGATCAGCAGAAGGGGCTCTGCAATATGTGCCAGCTCTAAGGGAGGCTCAGTTGTTGTGCATGGAGGGGTGGGCAGGGCTTCATAATCACCCCATTGTGGAATGCTCTTCCCATGGCTGTTCAGTTCCTCCCAACTTCTATCTGCCTTTTGGCAGCAAATAAAGGCAATATTGTTCTCACGGGCCTTTAGTCACTGCTGTGCTGGTTTGATTCTATGGTTGTGATTTTTGTTGTTTATGTTTTCTAGTTCTATAATATTGCAGTTTGTATATTGTATTTTAATTTGTTAGTCATCTTGAATTTTATATGATAAAGTAGGATATAATTATAAATAAGTAAGAAATAATTAAAATGAAGTATTTCTATATACAATGCATAATTAGTTTATGGACTCTGCTGCCACAAGATATGATGATAGCTACTAGTTTAGATTACTTTTAAAAGGTATTAAAATTGTCCCCCATGAATTTGTTTCTCAATGGCTGCTAGTCTTGATGGCTATATGCTACCCCTAGGTTCAGAGGCTACATGCCTGTGAATACCAGTTGCAGGAGAGCAATGGCGGGGAGGGAGAATGCCTTTATCTCCTGCTGGTGAGCCAGTGTGGGAAATAGGATGCTGGACTACTACTAGGTAGGCCTTGGGCTTGATCCAGCAAGTCTCTCCTAAACCACCATCTTCAGAAGTGTCACCAAAAAAATTAAAAGAAAATAAGGCTCACAAATGTCACTCTCCCCAACATAAATTCCAGGTTGTGATGACAACTAGGCGTCGGTGATGCTTAAAGGCAGGACTGCAAAGGTGCACCAACTCCACAATTCAGTTGCTCTTTCATGTACATTTTATAGTGATATATACTATAGTGATTATATACATTTTATAGACCTTTTGAACCAAGAGACCAGAAGTAACTATTCCAAATGTGACATCATAGATTTATAGAAAGTCACTCTGATACTGATCACTTAATTTTCATTTCATTTCCAAACACTTCCCAACACTGAGTTTGCCTCTTTCACAGCTACTTCACACAGAGGTGATGTTTTTCAGTGAGCTGTCCACCATGACCCCACTATCTTTAGTCTCTGCCAATCTGGAATTTATGAATACATACAAAGTCTGAATCTCTGTAATGTTGTTGCCCATTGCCTTAGTTTGGAGAGAGTCTCAGTCTCTCAACCTTTCGACCATCCCAAATACTTCTACTATTTTGGATATCTCATAATTCCCCCCACTAGCTCCCAATAATTTCTGAAAGTTAAAATTTACTCTTTACTCTTGCTCATTCCCCTAAATTGTGGAAAATATGTATTATCCTTGAGTTGTTTTCTTTATGGTTCAGGAACTGAATTGAGTTGCAAGATTGATCTTATTCATTGATCTTATACTTAAACATGTTTTGATGAAATGTTTATATTGGATTATTAAAGATTTGATAGTTTTATATTACCTTATGCATTGTTTGCTGCATTGTTCTGTATATTGAAATATTGTGGTTTAATAACTGGAATAGCTGTTGCATTACTGTCAATTTTGTCAGGTGGGTTGTTTCTTAGTTTTTAATGTAAAGCACCATTTTTTGAGCATAATATATACATAAAACTGACACTGAATATTCCTACCTTTTGCTTTCTGCTCTTAAAGTAGTTGCTGGCCCCAAAGAAGACACATCCTCATGTACTGAAATTGCTAAGTTTACTCAGGAGCCTTTGGTAAGGGACTTTGTCAAAATCTTTTTGGATGTCCTTGAATCATCCCACCCACATATTTTTGACACTCCCCCCAAACTCCAAAAGATTTATGATACAGGAGATCTTTGGGAACAATGGAAGTAGCATCACAACTGCAACTGCACACGACTTAGAAGGCACTGAAATAGGTACACTCCTCCTTCCATCTCTGCTCCTATCTGCCCTACCAATAGCAGCTTTTCCTGTTCTAATGGCCAGCCATTATGAACACATGTGTATAGTTTGAGCATTCAGGTATGTGTTTATCACATCATAGTCTTCTCTACAGTTCTTGTATGCATGCTGGCCCCCACCATGTATACAACCCTCCCACCACCCACAGACTCCCATACTAAATGCATACCTCAAGTCATACTCAGATTTGCTGTTGCTGCTTATAACCTCATGAAAAATAATCCAGTGATAGATTCTGCTACTGGCTAATGGCTCCTAGAGCTGAAAACTCAGATTTGGGGGAGGAGGGGAGTAAAAGAGAGACGAGAAATAGCCTTGGAAGGCTTAAATTGTCTGGACTTTATAGGTCACCACCAGCATCCGGTAGCAGACAAACAAGCAGTGCAGCCATCTATGCACATTTTTCTAACCCAATCAAAACATAGAAATACTGAAGTTAGGGAATATATTTTTGACAATATTAAGGTTCTAGAGCACTGGTCATGAAGTAATGCTCTTCTTAATATACATTTAGCATTTAATTGCAACACCTAACCACAGCATCAAAGCAAATGGCAATCAGGCCATATTGCTTAACCTCCACTCCAGAAGCAGGACCATCCACTCAACTCAATCCAGACCATAATGTGACACAAAGAGAGAAAGAAAGAAGGCACACTAGGACAATGAAATTAGCAAAATAAATAGCTCTAGATTAGTATCTGGAGCTATTTCCTTTGCTAATTTCATTATGGAAAGAGATGGTGCAGCTCTAGTCCTAAACAAATGTTCAGAACCTATGTGTGGTAGGGGGTTGAGATTACACCTGTACTGGACATCTGTCAAAGAGCAATAAATGCCAAATTTCCAGTTTAATTAGGAAATCAAATTCCAAGAAGACACTTCTTGAAAATTTCTGAAAATTACCCAGAGAAATCAGGTTAACATAGCTGCACATCAGTAGCTTTTTAAATTTGAAAACCAGTTGATTTTTCAAATTCTTCAAGGCTTTCAAGCAACTGTTAAATATGTCTAGTCTGCACAAAGACCAAAAACGAACCATCTGAAAACCTGATAAGAAGCATCCTCTAAGGTGGCAATATCCCAAGTACTGTTCAACTACCTGTAATTTTAATTCTTTTTAAGCTACCTGGGGAAAGGACTACATGCCTCTGAATGAGATGGGAAAGGGAAACCAGATCACTGAACTGGAATTTTCTCCTAAACAGATGGGGAAAGGACTGGGCACAGCTGCTATGCAGAGGAAAGCCATTTTCTATTATTCCATGCTCAGCTAGGACAGATGGGTGCCTTCGGAGTTGGTGAGAAAGGAATACCTACTGCCTGTATTTTAGGTTTCTGAGCCCAAGCCAGGATGGGAAATGGCTTCACTGGAGAAAGAAAATCAGTCTCATCACTTTCCACCCTTGGCATGTGTACACAAGTAAAAGAACAGTGGAGCTCCAGGACCAAAAGGAGGGTTTAGATTCCTTCCTGGCACTCAGACCACCAAAAGATAAAAGAAACAGAAGCAAAGAGTTGCATTAAAGGAAATCCTGGAATTCCCTGCCTGACACAGAGTCAGAAGACAAGGACTGGAAGGATTTAGCACCATACCAGGATTGTCATCTAAGAAACTTCTGGCTAGCAGATATTGGGTTTCAATCCTCACTACAATTCTGAAGAAATGGGAGCATTGGTCACTCACTGTGAAGGTTTCTTCTTGCTGCTGGATTTAAGGACATCTCACATGAGTTATACTTCTTGCATGCTCCAGAGGCAGGACCAATTCAAATTAGTAGAAGCCTTTAAGAGGCCAGGCAGGATAGCCCCTCCCTGTTCAGTTTAGCCAAGCCCAGCTGTTAAGAGGATAAAGAGAGATTATGCATATTAATAAAGGAAAGAGAACAAATAGAAATGATGCTTGCTAGTAGCCGTGGATGTCCGCAGGATGGATCGAGATAATCTTAAATCCAGCAGCAAGAAGAAGCCTTCACGGGGATTGACCAATGCTCCTTTCTCAGCTGCTGGATGAGGACATCTCATGTGGGACATGCCACAGCGAACAGAACCCAGGCAGGGGGTGTCCTTGGCTATTGGGGCGGAAGAACATGGTGGAGAACATGACTGCCGAAGGTGGCCTGAGAGGATATATGGATGTCCAATCTGTATTGCCAAGTGAACGTGGAACGAGGACCACATGGCTGCTCTACTCATTTTGTCCAACAGTGTGTGTGGAGAATGCTGCTGAGGTAGTCACAGACCTAGTGGAATACGCAGTTACCCTTAGTGGAGGAGGTAGGTGTCGCACCGCATTTGCTAGGGCAATGTAAACCATCTGGCGATGGTTGAGGTGACAACTTGTCATCCCATTGAAGACAGCAGGAATGATACAAACAGAGCTTCTGTGGACCTGAAGAAGGCCATTTTGGACAGGTAGGTTTGAAGGCATCTGTGTATGTCTAGTTAGAGTCATTCCTTTTCCTTGGGATGGGAAGGCCTGGGACAGAACAATGAAAGGACATCCTGTGATCTGTGGAAGATGGATACCTTACAGAGTACTGATGAGTCCGAAATCAGGCATACAGAGACTGAGGAGAAGATGCAGAGTCTTGGATTGTCGAAGAAGGATCATAATTCTGAGACTCTTCTTGCAGTCATTATGGCTATGAGGAATGCCAACTTAAAAGACAGGATGTACAGTGGCATAGAGAACCCTTAGGACTTTGTGGAGGTCCCAAGAGGGGAATCTGTGGACGACAGAAGGAGGAGAGAGAAATGCTTCCCTCAGGAAATGTTGAAGGTGTGGGTGACCTTGGAGCCCCTATTTTTTGGATGGTGAGAGTAGCGTTACTAAAATATGGTGTCCCTCAGGGCTCCATATTGTCTCCGATGCTGTTTAACATCTCTACATGAAACCGCTGGGAGAGATCATCAGGAGATTTGGTGCAGGGTGTTATCAGTCTGCTGATGATACCCAAATCTTTTTCTCCTTGTCAACATCACCAGCAGAAGGCATAACCTCCCTAAATGTCTGCCTGGAAGCAGTGATGGGCTGGATGAGAGATAACAGGCTGAGGCTGAATCCAGATAAGACGGAGGTACTTATTGTGCAGGGTTGGAACTCAGGAGATGATTTTGATCTGCCAGTTCTGGGTGAGGTCACACTTCCCCAGAAGGAACAGGTATGCAGTCTGGGGGTGCTTCTGGACACAAAACTTTCCCTAGTGTCCCAAGTTGAGGCAGTGGCCAGAGGTGCCTTCTATCAGCTTCGACTGATACGCCAGCTGCATCCGTTTCTTGAGATAAATGACCTCAAAACAGTAGTACATTTGCTGGTCACCTCCAGACTTGACTACTGCAATGCGCTCTATGTGGGGCTGCCTTTGTACATAGTCCGGAAACTGCAGTTAGTCCAGAATGCGGCAGCCAGGTTGGTCTCTGGGTCATCTCAGAGAGACCATATCACTCCTATCTTAAAAGATCTACACTGGCTGCCAATAGGTTTCTGGGCAAAGTACAAGGTTTTGTTTATAACCTATAAAGCCCTAAACAGCTTGGGCCCTGGGTATTTAAGAGAATGTCTTCTTTGCTATGAACCACACCACCCATTGAGATCATCTGGAGAGGTTCGTCCGCAGTTGCCACCAGCTTGTCTGGAGGCTGCTTGGGGACGAGCCTTCTCCACTGCTTCTCCAAGGCTTTGGAACACACTTATTGCTGAAATAAGAGCTTCCCCATCTCTTACAACTTTTAAAAAAGGCAGTCAAGACACATTTGTTCACCGAGGCTTTTAATTAGACATTGTTTTAATTGTGTTTTAATAGTTTTAACATTTTAAATTTTAATTGTTGAAATGTTTTAATCTTTTTATTGATTGTTTTTATTGTTTTGTTGTGAACTGCCCAGAGAATTTGCATTTTGGGTAGTATAAAAATGTGTTGAATTAAAAAAATGAATGAATAAATAAATAAAATAAATAAAGCCATAGTGTGTTATTTGATGGTATTATACCTTAGGCTCTTGTCTAGACTGTCTTGAAGGCAAAGGAACAGTGATGCCACAACCTACAAATGTTCACTTGTTTCTGTGGCACCCACAAAGGAAGGCCCACCATGTAGTTTGGTAAATCTTATTGGTGGAATCCTGTCTGGATGCCAGGATGGTGTCTGGGAACTTGGGTCTGTATCTGTGGCGTGTCAAGATGTTGCATTTGAACAACGAGAGTGAAGATGGCGTCCTGAAGAGAAGCACCTGGCTAATAGCTCCAGGGGTTTCGGCTCCCATTTGGTCCAATTATCTCTCATCATCAAGATGAAGATCAGATTGCATGCAGGGCCTGGGTTTTTTTTGGGAGGGGGGGATCTGGGGAGATTCCCTAGAGGAACCCTAGAGGGATTCCCTAGACGAACCCCCGGAATAAACCTTTCTGCTTAAGCAACAGGCTGAATGGAAGAGGCAAACATCAAAGCCTATGAAGGGACAACCTCGCAACTAATCTATCCACTTTCTCTTTCCTAATTAATCTCTGAGACGACTACAGCTGGGAGTATGAAAGATCTCTGGTATTCTTACTTTTCCTCTCCTTTTGTTTACTATTTTTGAACCTCTTACTGGCCTTCCTAGAAGTAATTATGGAATGATTTACAGCGTTAAGAAGAGGGCTGGTTGAAGAGGATGTTGACCAACCGGATTTTACTGCTTTGATTTCTTTTTTCTTTGCAGAGCCTACTACCTGTACTTTTATCAGCTTAGTTTTCATCTAGAAGACTGCAATTTTTATTTTGAACGTTGGCTTATTCACTGCACTGGAATTTGGGCGTTGACAAGATGTTTTATGGCTGGTAACTAAACTTTCTGTTTTCTGTCCTACACTTCTGAACCTTTATGAGAAGCTTTCTTATTTTATGAAAATGCTTGGGAGGGGTTTTTCTTCTAATCTTGAGTTCAGGATGCTATGGAGATGGAAGAACAAGGGAAAGGAATTAACTTTGAAATTTTTTCTTTTGGATTTTTGGAATCATTATTCAGCATTGCAAGCCTTTGAAATTCAACATTAGAAAGTGGAAAGAATAAACTGGAATGAAATGGAAGACTTAAGACTTCTCACATTTTCTCATGCATTAGCTTTTGTATGGAGTTAATTCTAGCTTATTACCTCTCTGGCAGAATGCCTTATCTCTGGGCCAAGAATGTTCTCAAAACTGATCAAGACTCTTATGTTAACCCTTTACTGGATTTTTTCTGGGTCTCTTTACTGTTCTGTTTTAATGCAGTGTAAGAAATACCTGAGAATCAAATAATATGTTTTTCCCCCTTTCTCCTTCCCTTTCAAATTTAATGAGATCCTTAATTTCCTTTTATTTGTTCTAAGATAAAAACGTATAAAAATGTATTGAAGTAATTAGGTTGAAACTATAAGGATTTCTTTCTTTCTTTCTTTCTTCTCATTGTATTCCTTGTGATGGTTATTTCAAAAAATATATATAATAGAGGTTAGGGGAACTAGTTTAAACAATTTTACATGTAGACATTCATACATATTATAATTGCTGTTGTAATGTTGTCCTGTATATGTAATTAGTTTCTGCTAACTTGAAGAATTTTATTTGGGGAGTTAGAGGAGAGGTTCAAAAATTATTCTTTCAATCCTCTTATATACTAGCCTCTAGATTTATTTTGATCTTTTTGGTTTTAATGAGCTTTTTTAATTTGAGAGTTGAAATGTTTTCTTGCATTTCTGTTTTTTCTTTGTGTTGTCATGGACTTCTTAGAAGGTAATGGTGTAGTGTTTTGTAGGGAGGAGAGCCAATACGGTTCTCAATAATGGTTTGGGCCCGGGATACCTGAGGGACCGCCTGCTCCCAAGGGTTACTGCCCACTTGATGAGGTCATCTGAGAGGGCTCTGCTCCGGGTGCCGACAATGAGGGAGGCTTGGTTGTCGTGCACACGGGACAGGGCCTTCTCTGTTGCTGCCCCCAGACACTGGAATGCTCTCCCGGTGGCTATTTGCTCCTCGGTCTCCATCACAGCTTTTAGAAAGGGTGTAAAATCTTGGCTTTTTGACCAGGCATTTATTTGATTCTCTGCTGCTGCTCTTTATACTCTGTATTGCTTTTATGCTTTTGTTTTAAATTTTTAATCAGATTTGTTTAATATTTTTCACTTAATATTTTAATTGTGTCCTTTTTACCATCTTGTGTTTAAATTTTTGCTGTAAACCGCCTTGGGATTATTTTAATGAAAGGCGGTATATAAATGTAACAATAAATAAATAAATAAATATGAAGTGATAATAGAGATATGCTTAAGATTTTGCTGCATGATTTGGAGCAGAGCTTTATATTTTGGCTGGTTATTGTTCCGCTTTGAGGGACCCCTCTATGTATTCTGCTGGTGTTATAATAACTATAGTTTTATTTAGGAGTTCCTGTCTAGAATTTATGGCGTTTTTATGTCTGCATGTAACTAATAGGTTTTGTAAGTCAGGTAACAACTAATGGAACTTTCATTTCTTGTCTATATAACTTAACATTGAAACCCAGATATGGAATTTTTTCCATACCTTCTTATTTGTTAAGATAGGTGTATTGAATTTATAGTTCTTTACAGGAGAGGCTTTCTTTTGTTCTTGTAGTAGTGGGTAAGGTTGTTAAAAGACATTAAATATTTTTTGTTTTCTTATATATTATTTTAGATTTTCTCCATCTAGCAGCGGAACAAACAGCATTATTCAGTATTCTGCTTGGAATTATTTTATTATTATTTCTACATGTTAATCAGAGGAACCGGGATGGAAAAGATTAGAGCTTTTGGGACCTTATTTCGAGAAAGCTTCTGGATAATTTTTATACAGGTTTTGAATTAAAAGGATGAAATTTATGTAGGGAAATCATGTTCATTTATTTTATGGATTTCAGTGAGTTTCATTTATGAAGGTTTTATTTTCTGTTGGGTTTGAATTTTTTTATTTTTATTTTTGCTAATCATAATGTTTTATTGATATTATATTAATTAATAATATGTTTATTAATACTTTTTGAGCTTGTGGGTATGGGATGCGACCCTTATTGCGTAACACTGCAGCTGTTTTGCTCTGTGCCCAAATCAATTATAATATCGATGTATATGGTTTTTTGTTTGTTTTGGTTCTCCCCTCTTTATATTGTTTAATTGCTAGATGCTCAATTGGTTTAGAGGTCTGAAATTTTACTGATGGTTAGATTGAGGCCTATGTTAACATTTCTTACTCTATAATTATATACAAACATATATAAATATATATAATTACTATTTGCATCTTGCATATAGAGGAGGTTTTTATGACGGATATGTTCTTGTTTGTAATCATGTATGACTCTCAGAGATGTAACCTTTTCTGTTTTTACTTATATTACTAATAAAAGCATTATAATTTTTTTTTTAAAGATGTTGCGTTCAGTCACCATGTGGCAAGCCTGAACCACACTGGATCATGGTGGTTGACAGGTTGCTGGCTGAGTAGGTCCGGAGCCACTGGTAGGAACCATGGGCCCGTGGATGTGAGGTGAAGTATGGATGACTTGAGCCCTGAACACACTTCATCGTAGCAGACGACTGATGACTGACATCCGAGAGAAAAGGTGTACCGACTGCTGTGAGCCATGGTACTGAGAGCATATCCACTGCCTCCGCTCAGGGACAGGAGAAGCATGAGCAGAATCTTGATAGTTGCGTGTTGGTTGGCAAGGCAAATAGGTATACCTGGGGCTGACCAAGGACCTGGCATAGTAGAATGAACATCTGTGGTTTCAGTGCCCATTCTACTGGGTGAAATTCCCCTCTGCTTAACCAGTCTGCCTGGGAATTTAGGGTCTCACTGATGTGGTGTGTCACCATGGATGCTAGATGCCTTTCTGTCCAGGCCATGAATAAGGAGGCTTCTTTTTGGAGTGAGGTGGATCGTGCTCCTCCCTGACAGTTGACATGAGTTTTTGCCGTGTTGTCGGTCTAGCTCAACACATGGCTGCGTCTGATCAGTGGGTGGAATGCGTGGAGAGCAAGGCATATGGCTCTCACTTCCAGCCAGTTGATGCTATGTTTTGCCTCCTGTCCATCGGCCCTGTGCTGAGTGTTGTAGACAGTGTGCCCCCCAACCCAAGAGGCCGGCATCGGTCGTGATGATCATTCTGGGTGGAACCATGAAAGGTCTGCCCATGTCCAGGTGAGTCGGTTGAAGCCACCAGTAGGGGAAGTCTCTGACCAGCTGTGGAAGGTGCACTGAAGTGTGTTGGTGAAGTGCTATCTCTTGTGGGTAGGGCAAGAGGAATCACTGGAGGGTGCAGAGATGAAATGGTGCCCATGGGACAGGATCTAGGGGAACTACTAGGAAGCCCAATAGTTGTGCTAGGTGAAGTAGTGGCACTGTTTGCATGTTGAGGACCTTCTGAATGAAGGGTTGTAGCTTTGATATGAGGTCTTGTGGTAGAAACGATCGGTACTGCATCGTGTCTATTAGGACCCCCAGGAGTTGTATCTGTGTAGTAGGGTTCAGATGGTTCTTTGTTGTGTTGACTAGGAACCCTTGTGCCAACAGTGTGTGGAGGGAGAGATTCCTCTGTGCAGTCTGTAGGGACGGGCACTGAAGTAGATTACCAGAGTATATAAATATTCATATTTTTTGAAGTCTTGAGGTCTGCAACAGGTGGAGCTAAGAGCTTTGTGACTATCCTGGTGCTGAGGAGAGTCCAAACCGCAATGCTGTGTACTGGTAGTGGTGGCCATTGCACATAAATCTCAGTAGATGTCAATGGTCTGGCTGGAGGGGAACATGAAGTTAAGCTTCTGTCAAATCTGCTGTTGCCAAATATTCGGGATGGTGCAGGACCTCTACTAAGGAGTGGAAGGTCTGCATGCGGAACTTCTTGCACCTCACCCATTTGTGGAGGAATCTGAGGTTGAGGATGGACTGGAGAAATCCATTTGGTGGGGGGCATGGTGAACAAATCAGGGTACATGCCTTTGCCCCCTTGGTATGGTGGTACCAGTTCTATTGTTCAGATGTTGAATCGCTTGTAAATAGCCTTCACACTTCTGAGGTGAGTGAAAGCAGGATGTAGGCAGGTAGCAGTGAATGGGGTGGCCAGTCAGCTCAATTTTTGCAGCCATACATGATGACTCCTAGGTCCCATTTATCTGAGATGGAATTCTCCCAGGTGTGGAAGAATTGAGGGAAGCGGCCACCTACACCTCGTGCCAAGGGGGCAGGGGATGGGATGAGGTTTATGCTGTTACCCAAACTGTTGTCTGGGTGGCAATGGTTTTCTAAGGGAACTGCTGTTGGTTCTATGGAGTGCATTGCTGTCTCGGGTCTCTAACTCTTGGCCGGGAGGTGGGATGAAAGGAGCGAAAGGGCTGAAATAATTTCCTTGTCATTCACCTTTTTCTGCACTTGGTGGATGGTGTAGTGGGCAGCCAACCAGCAATTATAGGGTTAACTGTGAGTGGTTTTCCCTGATTGTCAGTATGTAGACCCTAGTCCAGACCCAATTGGTTAACAAGTTGGGGGGGGGTGTCTAAAGGGCTCCTGTGGGTCTTCTGGGAAGAAAGGTTACCAAGGTGAGAGGAGAGCAATGGAGTCTTGCCAAGTTCTCTCAGGGTGAGTTTCTGCAAGTCCCTGGGGGTTAGGGGTGCAGGGTTGGTCTCGCCTAAGTTCTGGTGAGGTCCAAGGGAAAGAAGCCAAGGTATATGGCTTCGGAAGGTTAGACTAGGGAGAAAGTGTTTTTGTAAGACTTGCGTTAGAAGTTACTTTATTTTGTGTGTGTTTTTGTATAACCAAATATCTGCTTTTGCAGCTACCTATCTTCAGTGGAATGGCGAGATCATGTGAAGGCAGCTCACCTTTGCCTCTCTCCAATGGCTGGCCCCCTGGGTTGGAAGAGGTGGGCAGCCGAGGTGGCCATGCCGGCATTGGTGTGGGGGGAATCAGATCCAAGTCCCTGCTAGCCTCTGCATCAAGCAGCAGAGACATTGGCACCTACTCGGTGTTTCAGCGTCTCCCTCCTGAATCACTGGCTTTTCTGACGCTTTTTGGCATGCACATTCATGCGAAGGCACTCACACAACCTGTCTCACCTCTGTAGGGCTGCTGCTATGCTTTCCTGGGCGACCAGCACTGTTTCCCTGTTGGGGCCGTTCGCCCTTGGGATTGGAGGGGGAGCTGTTCGCAACAAAGAGCATGAGATCTAGTTAGGAGCATAAGAACAAACAAAGGAAGGAAGAGCTGGGAGCAAAGCGGGTTAGACCTTCTCTGGAGCGAGTGCAGGACAAACTGAACTGGGAAGGGCTATCCTTCCCAGCCTCTTAAAGAATTCAACTAATTTGAATTTATCCTGCCTGTGAAGCATGCAGGAAGTATAACCCACGTGAGATGTCCTTATCCAGCAGCCGAGAAAGTTTGTTCTGTTCATGAGTCCACACGATCATTCCATTTGTTCTACCAATATTTGACATTGTTTCAACTATACCAAGTTTTTATAAACATAGTTAATGATAGTGTGAAGTTACAGAAATTATTTTATTTACACATGATACATCCAGCTAAGATTCAGAAGAGAGATTCTGTATGTCACTTCAGAAGGCTTCTAGTTTAACTTTAGGCACGCCTACTCATTTTCTGGTGCCAAAGTCTTCTATTTATAGTATGCACATACTGCCCTAGAGAGGATACCACTGCTTCATACAGAAGGATGTGAAGCAGACATTTAAGCTGTGCACTAAGAGTAAGAATCATAATACTTCAGCATCTGCACATCCCCTTTGTACTCTAAGTTATAAAACCCTAAAGTAGAATAATGCTGGAAATGCAGAAAGCAAAGAAACAGGAAATCAATTAGAATGTAGGCAAGGAAAATCAGGGCTTACCTTATAAATTTTCTTCATATACAACACAGGTGAGGCTAAAAATTGTAAAGAATTTTATGCTAACATTTATTACAAGAATGTTTGATTGAGGATACCAGTACCAAATTAACTATGTTTTTCGCTCCAATTTCCTGGCAAAAGTTTGAACCACTGTCAAAGTTGCTGTCCACAGGTACAGATCCATATGAGTGTGACAGTGCAGAGACCACCAAGAGAGCATTGCCCTTTATTATTTCTATCAGTTTTATAACAAAAATCCACACGCGAGACTTTGACAATATAAAGTTGCAGTTACTAATTTACCACACGATATGCAATACTTAGGAACTCACTACCCATCAAATATAATTTCAATAATCTGTTTGATTGTTTAAAGTGCTGTAATTATGTATAGCCACATAATGGCACAGTGGGGGAATGACTTGACTAGCAAGCATGAGGTTGCTGGTTCAAATCCCCGCTATGTTTCCCAGATTATGGGAAACACCTATATCGGGCAGCAGCAATATAGGAAGATGTTGAAAGGCATAATCTCATATTGCATGGGAAATGGCCATGGTAAACCCCTCCTGTATTCTACCAAAGACAACCACAGGGCTCTGTGGTCGCCAGGAGTTGACACCAACTCGATGGCACACTATTTACTATTTCATTATGTATAGTAAGCTAGGGGTGACTGTTCTACTCCCTAGAATGGAGTATTCTACTGGAAGACCTCTCAAGAGCAGCAGATGTAACATCTGAGGCCATCATCGTGCACATGCACAACCCACCCCAAATCATCCACAGGTCACTCCTATCACTGGGAAGAGTCAGGAACTGCAGGCTGTCCAGCTACCTGAGTAAGAAAATGTCCTGCTTTCTAGGGACAAGCACAACCGATGCTAGCTGGGCTACTTAGGGAGGGGGTATTTTTGTCTCCCCTATGGTCACCACTGAACTTTAAAATAGCAGCAGGTGGAAGAAGCCCAACAGTAGCAGAAATAGCACTTGAGCAGACATTTTCCATTATCACTCGTCTGAAGCCTTTTATCACTCACCATTTTTAAAAAAATTCGGCTCATTGTGTATTTGATTGTGTCTGACAGCCACCTTGGGTACCTTCTGTCAGTCAAAAAGGTGGTATATAGTGTAGTGGTTAGAGTGCTGGACTAGGACCAGGGAGACCCGAGTTCAAATCCCCATTCAGCCATGAAACTAGCTGGGTGACTCTGGGCCAGTCACTTCTCTTTCAGCCTAACCTACTTCACAGGGTTGTTGTGAAAGAGAAACTCAAGTATGTAGTACACCGCTCTGGGCTCCTTGGAGGAAGAGCGGGATATAATAAGAATAAGAATAAGAAGAATAAGAAGAAGTAACATAGAATATTCAGCCCAGGAACCACCACTTGTGGGGGTAAACAAAGCATTTATTCTGCCCTTATCAATTTTTAAACTTTTCCAATTCACTTTCCTTTATTTGTTAATTCATGATGGCTTCTAGAGAAATAAAATTCAAATTAATGGATGATAACTGCCCAAGATTCCTGGGCCGATTCAAAGGGTAGCTTCAGTGTATGTAAGGAGCTTATTAGGCTTTTATAAAACCTGTCTCAGTTCTTTCAACAAGTGACACTCTTTAGCCACCTATGCCACATCACAAGCCCTTCTGAAGGCTCTTCCCAGTTTCAAATGAAGCTTACTATGTGTCATGAGAGCTGCTGTTTCAGAAAAACAAGCCTACTGCCACCTTGGGTTCACAGAAATAATTTCACAGTTCTTTGGATTCTGGCGCTAGTAGTTACAGACTACTGCAAAAATCTCTTTCTGCACAGCTGGCCAAATATCTGATATGCTACTATCAGATAGTTTGCTTTCCTGTCATATAATCAGTTAGGAAATGGCTAGTGCTGTTAATCAAACTTCTTTTCTTGCAACTCCGCTGAAAGCAATCACTTATCCTTGCAACCCAAATGATTTATTCTCATATGGGTTTTCATAAAACCACAGTAGAGCAATGCACACTAGGGCCAATGGATTGCCTTGCACAGCTCGTGAGCAAGAAAACATTTTCATCAGTTGACTGATCACAATCAAAACCACTACTTTGTGCATGCAGTGTATAATCTTACATTTAGCAAACTCACTGGAAACAAGCAATTAGTCCTGTATCTGAATGACTGTAATGTCACTTTATGATTACTTAAAATTTTGTCCATAACATTATAAATTAGTAAGGGATCCTGTGACTAATTTCCACAATCCATTACTGATCCATACTTTGAAAGCAAGTACCTGTCCATCAAACACTTAAGGACATGTGCACACTTCGATGGCAGGATGAGAGTCTCATGCATCCCTTTCTCCCTGAGCCATTACACTTCTGAGCACTGCTTGCACTCCAGAAGGGCTCAGCAACCTGTTTCCCATCTTGCAGAGCCCTTCCATTGTGCTCAGAAGTCCAATGGCTCTTGCAAAACACATGCAACCCCTCAAAGCACATGCGCTATGATACTGATTGATTATGTGACATCAAGACTGTGTTGACTTTTAGCGACCATATACATAGATTCTCTCCAGGATGATCTGTCTTCAACTTGGCCTTTTAGGTCTCTCAGTGGTGCATTCATTGCTGTTGTAATCGAGTCCATCCACCTTGCTGCTGGTTGTCCTCTTCTTCTCTTTCCTTCAACTTTCCCCAGCATTATGGACTTCTCAAGGAAGCTGGGTGTTTTCGCATAATGTGTCCAAAGTAGATAGTTTGAGCCTGGTCATTTGTGCCTCGAGTGAAAATTATGGATTGATTTGTTCCAGGATCCATTTGTTTGTTTTCTGTCTGTCCATGGTATCCTCAAAAGCCTTCCCCAGCACCAAAGTTCAAAAGTGTCAATACTTTTTCTATCTTGCTTCTTCAAAGTCCAGCTTTCACAGCCATAGAGTGTCATGCAAAAAAACCACTGTCTGAACGATTCTAATCTTTGTAGGTATAGAACATCACGGCATCTTTTTATTTATTGTTCAATTTTTATATCGCCTTTCATAAGGCATCTCAAGGCGGCCCACAAAAGTTAAAATACAACAAAACTCCATAAAAACCACTTTGAAAACCTCAAAATCAGTTAAACAGCAAAAACCATAAAACATAAAAACAAAACAAAACCCTGCCGCCATAAAAAAGACAAAGAGAACGGGAAAGATGAGAGACCTGGCAATTTGGATTGAATTGGTCAAGTTAATGCATTTCCTTCAAAGAACTTGGAAAATGACATCTGCTAGTTTTAGTCTTGATCCAGATCAAGGTCAACTTCTTTGGATAGGTTAAGATAAAAGAAAGCATAGCAAGCCAGCAGAAATACCAATATGGCTGCAAGGACAAGGCTGACTTCCTTTATGCCTGGTGCAGTTTTCTTGGCTTCTGCTTTTAATCTTGTTGCTTTTAACATTGGCTTGGTTTTCTTGTAATCATGTTTTCCTATTTGTTTTCTGATCAATGGAAATTTTTGCAGTGGAAGCATTTTTTCTACCCATTTTCCGTATCCAAGATACCGGAGATTTTGGATTTCTCCCATTCCGCTGACCTAAAGCAAGATGGCCGCCTCTGGCCACTGTGCGCTCTCTCCAAAGAAAAAGGGCATGCGGGCTTCGGCATCGGTTTAGATGGACGGCATGCTCCAGCCAATCGCGGGACAAACTGCTTCTATCCTGGCCAATGAAGGAGAGGGAAAAGGGAAAGGAGTCACCCTTGCACAGCTTGGCCTTTGTTGGGCTTGCCAGGGAGCTGTGGCTGTTTCGACCATTGGGCTGAGGGTGGCCCGGCGCGTGTGTTCATGCCTTGGAGGGAGCAGGGTGGGCTGCGCGGAGTGACGGACAAGTCGTCTTCTTTTCTCTGCTCCCTCCCCCACCCAGCACTGTGTAGCTAAATATCTAAATATCCTTTCCAAGGCCTTCAATGCAACCCTACCAAGTGCTAGTCTGCAGCAGTATATTTCTTGACTGCTGGATCCTTTACAGCTGATGGTTGATCCTAAAAGGAAGAAGCTATCCACCATCAATGTCTACATTATCAATTCTGAGGCTGGTTGCCTCATTTAGTCTTCACTGTGCTTCTTGACTTTCATTACTAGAGCTTGCAGATCATCCGCGTTTTCAGCTATCAGTGTGGTGTCATCAGCATATCGCAGGTTATTGATGTCTTTTCCTCCTTTAAAACCATGCTCATCTTCTTCCAATCCAGTTTTCCTCAGTATATGTTCAGCATATAAGCTGAATAAATGAGGAGAAAGTATACAGCCTTGTCTTACTCCTTTGCCGATCTGGAATCAGTCTGTTTCATCATATTCTGTCTGTACTGAACTGTCTGGACTGTGGCTTCCTGTCCTGTGTATAAGTTTCTTATGAGAACAATGAGATGTTCTGGGATGTCCATTTTCCTAAGGATATTCCACAACTTGATATACAGCCAGTGTAAAAAGGGGCATAGCATGGCTGGAGTGGGCCTAGGGACAAAAAGTGAAGGTGGGCCCCCTTGCTCCCCATCTTCTTTGTTTCTCCCCCCTCCCATATATTTTTTGCAGAAAAACTGTAAAGACATGATGAAAACAAGATTCTTAGCATGCCCTTTCTTTCCCTTCTATGCATATAATATTATATCCTCTTCAGATATGCATACACTTTCACTCACATACTTGTGCACACATATTCCCCTAGCGCAGAAACATTTTTAACATATGCCTACTACTGTGACCTGATATATGCATGCATACAACCTCTAACAATGTTCCTATCCATATTTGCCCATTTGTGCACTCTCTCTCTCTTTCACAGGCCACACACACCAGATTAAGGCTACAAACAGTCTTTAGCACTTAATAAACCAAAAGGTAGGGGAAAACAGAAAAAGACTTATGTTAGAGCATTTTTCTTCCCTTTTATTATTTTTAAAGCTTTTAATACTTTTTGTAGTGACTAATTTCCTCACAAGAAGGAATTCTATTGGGGTGGGGAGGATTTATTACAAGTTTGTATTAGAATAGTTTTGGCTTACATTTGGCACCTTGCTGTGCTGCTTTGAATTCTTTTTTAAAGTTTACAAATCTCTCTCTCTCTCTCTCTCTGCTATGTATACCATTTTAAGAACTTGTTTGAGAACAGACCAGCCAATAAACTCTACCCCACTCGCTCTCTTAATTTCTGCTTTCCTTTCCACAGAGCGAAAAGCAACTCACTACAAGTTCTGAGGGGAAGATCACATGGGTCAGGACTTATTGGGAAGAACTCAATCATTTTAAATCATTTTTAAAGAGTTAAAAATCTCTCCCACAAGCACAAACAAGGGCTTGGGGATAGAGAGGAGACACACCAAGGAAGGCTTTCAGTTGGGGATGGGGTCTCTCTCTCTCTCTCTCTCTCTCTCTCACACACACACACACACACACACACACGGTTCATGAATGTGAGAAGGAGAAAAACACATATTGGCTTCTGAGGGAAGAAATCACATTCACAGAAAAAATGGATATGGGTTGTCTGTTTGCTTTTCCTTTCCAGCGCTCTTCTTTGTGGCCATCATGCTTCCTTCCTGCTCCCTTGGCAACTGCCGAGCGGGGGAGGAGCACAACTCAAGGAAGAAGAACCAATCCCCGGGCTGGTTTAACCCTTTCCTTTCTCAGCAGGCGTCACCCTCCTGCCTGAAAAAAGAGAAATAGCTCGCTGGCCGTGATTGGGAGTCACGCAGCTTGTGTGTCACACAGCACCACGTTCCAAACGGGGGAACATTGGGGAGGGGGCAATGTCACACCCTGGCCACGGGTCTGTAGAGCCTTGTGGGGCCCCTTGAACCTCTGGGCCCAGGTGCAAATGCACCCCCTTGTCCAATGGACCCTATGCCCCTGAGTATAAGTCCCTGGGCAGCAACTAGTTTCACCAGAAGCCTGCTCTGAGGAAAGTATTCAATGCTGTAAGCCAGGGTCCCCTTTCATCACTAGCCAGCAAGTTGCCATAGTCCAACAACTCATTACATCTTTCTTGCCTCATGGCTGGCAACTGGAGAAGGGGGAAACCAATATTCACCAGGCAGCCAAGATTTGGTATGCGAGGTCTCCAGTTGTTGAACCACGTGCACACTACTGGAGTTCTGATGTTCAAAGATTTTTAGCTCCTTTTTGCATACAATTATTTCCTGCCATGGACACAGAATGGCCTAGCATTCTGGGGAGACAAATCCACTAAGCAAAATCAACACTAAGAAGTAAACACAGACCCAGAGCTTAATAGGTTATTGTCCCATGAACTGCAGGATTGGGCAATATGACAGGACTGAAGTGGTGTCCCAAAATAGCATCATGAAGGAGTTTTAGGAATTGAAAATATATAACATTTAATTCTTTTATAAAATAATTGATATGTTGTATTCATCATTTGGAATACACTGGACAAACAGCAACTTTAAATACCTACTATATGCTAACTCTCAGACCTGGCTTCCTCTCTCCTGTGTATTTGGACTCATTCCCTCTCTCCCTCTTCAGGCATATCTTCCTTGCTTTCCCTTTTCACTATGGAAATATCGATCCCCTTTCCATTTTTCTTATATTCAGCCTGTAAATACCAATAATATTTTTCAATAAATATGTACTCAACTCACTAAACTATAGTAATTTTCAAAACACTGCATACAGTTTTCCTTTATAATATTAGAAGACTACTAATGAAAAGATATAAAGAACATCTGGCTGATATGCAGCATAATAAAAGTCGAACAAAACCATGGGCGATACATATGAAAGAACACAACAGAAAAGTGACCAAAACAATAATATCAATATTGGCTGTTGAAGGGAATGTAATAAGATGCAAGATCAAGGAAGGAATGTTCACAGAACAATTGAAACCCAATATGAATGTTAAGGGTGAGATAAAAGAAGCCATGAGATACATTGGTCACTGAAAGAGTTAATAACTTATCTGCAAAAGGTCTGCTCTCTCCTCCCTCATGTGTTATCTATTATCTGTTTACAGCTTTTGCTTCTCAGTTTCTGTATTTGTGCCTTCAGTTGGCATACAAAATGGAGCACTGAGGATGGTGTATTATCCCAAAACATTTGCTTGGTTTTGTATTAGCTTACATGTTTTGTGTAAAAATCTGTAAGTATTTTAATATCTTTTACACATTAAAGAGGTAATTTTGAAATTTGTCTTTTGGAGCAGTGTATTTTACTGTTGGTATATCATCTTATTCAAAACATTAGAAGATTTAAGGGCCACTTACATATTGCAAAATTAATTGATATATAATTCAGTCCCATCTATTGAAGTGAGTTAATAACACCCAACTCTTGATTGGATTATGTGAGATATGTTCCACTGAAATTCATATATCTTCCTTCTAAACATGACCCCCCATACTAATTTCCAAAGGGCTGTGCCATGAATGCGAATGTTCCATGTGATGTGAATGCTCCACATGAACAACAGCATGCCATAAAGGACTGTACAAGCAGTAGCTAACCCATTAAAGTCAGAAAAAGCTCTATGCACAAATCTACATTCCATGCAGTTCTCTCACCAACATTCAAGTGAATGGGACAGCCCCTCATTGAAAAGAGATCTGTACACAGCAGAGCTCTCGAATAGAAACTAACTAGTTTTCAATCAGGCTGCTTAGGTCAAGCAAATGGATCAGCAACAGAGAAGATTCTCACTGTTCAGATATACAACAGCTCTTCATCCAACAGTGGCTAAACATAGGTGCTTTATACTTCTGTGAAGCTACCTGTAAATTTATGTTAATGCTCTTTGTAACCCAGACCTTATGGATCTCCATAGCTTCCAATTAAATGAAGACAAAATTAACATTAATGTGATTTTTTACTTTTAAAAAACACACACCCTCAGACAAAAGAGCAGCACGCTTATTTTATTTATACTAATGGAATACAGACAATTTACCAATCACTTTCAAATTCATGGCTATTTCATTTGCAGTATGAATTACTGACATTACAGCCAATACTAAAACCTGAAAGGATAGGATTCTGTGCTGATTTTGCTACACAATGTAACATGTTGGACTTTTAATTACCAAAGTAATGACAACCACCAATTGCTCTTTTACTCTTCACAATCAGATAAAACTGAATATAATAATCAAAGGTTATTCATTTGAAAACTTTTAAGTACTTCATAATAAGTGCAAAATACTACACCAAACATTAGCCTAAAAATTATGTAGCACCATGGTCACAGTTACTTTGTACAATCATTTGATTATTACTGTTAAACACCATCTACAATGAACAGAGAATCCAGCCAATTACATCCAAATCTCAAACCAGAATCACATTTTCAACATGCAGTAATTGTGTTAAAACTTGTCAATACAGTAATAGGTTTAAGTGATACTATCCCTGGACATCAAACAACTCAGTATCTGTACTTTTACCATCAATACTTTTAAAAGTGTATCACATTCTGAACTAGAAAACATTTATGAATAGTTGTTCCTATGAATATTAAGTTTGTAATACTCTACTCCTTTCGCTTTGGCTGACATGTTGAAATCCTCACCCATCCCAAATTAAAACTTTTAAATGACCAATAGAAAGCATTAAGACCTATTGTATATATGTAAGCTATTCTGTCTCTGATCATAAAAATCCTTCCCTCCCCAACATTCATTTCAAGGAACTGGCACTTTTATATCAGTTAAACACTGCTTATGGGCTTTAAGCAAACTCAATTTGGGCTAGACTGTGTCCTTAATTTGCCATGATAATGACTGGATGGAGAGAGGGAGGGGAATTCAAGCCATGATAAGCAAGGGAAGTCTAATGAAAATGTATATCCCTAAACAGGAACAAGAAAATGTAAAATAGTTATTCAGTTATGCTGCATTAATTTTGATCTTTTAAAGAATACTCTCTCTCTCTTCCCCAAAGCCTGCAGCATCAGACCCAGTAACAGCAAGAAGCTCAGAAGCATCTTTCGAAAGCCTGGCATAACTTGAGCGCTGACTTCGCTTGTGGGTCACACCTTTTAGGTTATCATTCTGAACAGAATTAGAACTTGATTCAGGGCGCAGAATGATTTGAGAAGGCTCCCTTTCGATCTCCTCAAAATTTTGATTAGCTCTGTTGGTTGGTGCACTGTTGTTATTCAGGGTGACAGTACTAGGTGTTCGGTTTAAGTTGTACACTTTCTGGCATGCTGGCCAGTTCTCTTCAGGGCTGCTTGCTATTAAGCTGCTGTCTGAAGGGCTTTTCTTGTCTTCTGAACAAATTGACATGCGAGCCATGGTTGGATCTTGAAGGCCACTCAAACTAAGGGGAATTCCCCTTTTCCCACTGCGGCTATCGTCTTCCAGCTCTATGAGATTAGCTTTTTCAAGCTGGGAGTCATCTCCATCGTTATGGAGAGAGTGATTCGGAGAACTTTCACTGGATCGCACCCCAGAGTCAGAAGAATCTTTTTTGTCTAGAAGTGCATCTGTCAAGTATTCCTTTGCTTTAATCAAGGTTCTAATGGGCTCAGGCCCATGCTCTGGAGATTTTGGTTGCTTCTCTATTTTCCCTTCTATTTTCTTGTCTTTTCCTTCCTTGAGGAGGGGAGTGTTATCAGATTCTTCTGTTCCAGACTCATCTTCATCACTTGGGAGCTTCTGATAGCGTAGAGCTACTCCCTTCAGCTTTAGATCTGCAGCTTGGAAAATGCTGGTTCTTTCTGAAGACTTCTTCCCTGGCAGAAGTTTGGAGCCAGACTGATCTGATTTTTCATCTTCTTCAGTAATGGGATCCAAAGGAGATGCATCACTGGTAGACACACCTGAAGTACTATAATCTGCAACATCATTCCGCTTAATCAAGAAAGATTTTCTTCCATCATCTTGTTTCTGTTCTGCATCCTTACCTTTATCTTGCTCCATACTGGAATGAAGGGAGCTTGTTGACGTACTCTGACCCATATAAAAGGCTGCTGAACTATGTGGGGAAGATCTCCCACTCACAGTGCTAGAGCTTGCACCCCCTTCTAGCTGTGACATTTGAGCTATATATTCCCTATAAGCATCCCTATATTCTGCCTGTACCTTATCAGTAAGCTTTGATATTTCAATAGTAGAATCTTGAGAGTTGAGGCTTGAAAGACTTGGAGTTCGTCGGGTTTGCGACTGTACAAAGAGGGGAAAAAATGTTATTGCAAAAATTGTATGTCAGCTCTTAAAGGATTGTTATCTAAACAGTGGTTACCAAATGGAGGTACAGTATATCACTGCCTGGCCACTTACTACCCCATGACCAAAAAGGGCTCAGTGGCAAAGCACACAGTTTGCATAAAGTGGGACTATTCAGACTTCTAGGCATTTTTAGTAGCTAAATAAGCTACTTGATCCTCACACTTAATATTGAGTTAATTGTGAGAAATCAATCCAGCATGTTCACTCCATATACAAAATGTTTTCATGGACAATTTGATTTTTTCTACTTCTCATTTCAAGCAGCTTATTTATCTGATACTTAGAACAAAGGGGGAAATGAAGATTTTTCCTGCCAGATATGCAGATTGATACGCACACAGAGACATCCATAACACTACATTCCACAGTGCTGCATAAACAGGTTTCCATTCACTTCAATGGAGGAGGCAGTTTCACACATATGTGCATAGTTGCTTCTTCCATCACAGTGAAAGGGGGGACACTCATGGAACTGGAGCATATAGCTGCAATTCAGAAGAGAAGGGATGCTGAACTAGAAATGAATGTGTGTGCGTGCGCGCACAAACACACACACACACACACACACACAGTGCGTATAAAATCTCTCTCTCTCTCTCTCTCTCTGCTTGTCATATGTATTAACCTATACACCAGCAATAAACCAGTTGATTCTAAATGTTAGAGCAGGTTTTTATATTATGATTATGCTCCTCTCACCTCAGAGATCTCTCTACCCTCACCTGAGCTGCAATCCTGCTCCTCCTCCTCCAGCCAGTTGCTTCCATCCTCCTCACCCCTCTCGGTCACTCCTCCATCCCTTTACTCCACCCCCCTCACCCCAATTGGTTGCGGCTGCAGCACTGCTGACACCTATTGGCCAAGTTGCAGCCCCCTATCCCCAGAGACCTCCCCACCCTCGCCTGAGCTCCACTCCTGCTCCTCCCCACAGGAGCAGCAGCAGTGGTTGACCAGGCTCTTCCTTGCTGCCACTACCTCCATGGCCGCTCGTTCCCCTAAGGCTGCTGACAGGCCCAGGCCCAGGCCCATCCTCATCCTTTGCATGTCTGCCTCCCTCCTCCAATGGCCTCGGTAGCCCCAAAGAGCAGCAGTGGTTGACTGGGCCCCTCTTTGCTGCCAATAGGTGCTGCCATGGCCGCTCATTCCCCTCAGGTCACTGACAGGCTCGGGCCCATCCCTCGCCCTTCCTTCTTTCTCTCTTCCCCTCTCTTCTTTTTCTCTCTTCCTCTCTCCTCCATTCACTCTTCCCCTCTGTCTTCCTCCCCTCCCTTCTTTTTCTCTTTCTTTCTCTCTCCCTTCCTGAGTTAACAGATCTTGTCCATCTTGTTTCCTCATCTTGTCACACAATGGCAGCCTCCTTCTCTTGAAGGGGCTCTTTTCTTCCTCACAACCCCTCTCTTCGCAGAACCCTGCCCACTATCCTTTTATATAGAGAGATTCCTCTCCTCTACAATCACGAACATCTTCCAACCAGTAACACAGGGGTGTAACTATAATAGGGCAAGGGGAGACAGTTGTCTGGGGGCCCACTGCCTTGCCCCCCCCGAGGCAAGTCACAATACTGGCTCCCCAACCGTGCACCCGCCCGGGCTTCCTTTAATTGTATTCATCCTCCAAAATTGATGTGAGACTTGGAGCTAAAAGAACTAGGCATGTGCCCAAAACGTTTCGGGGGCCATTACAAAGGCCTCCGAAACTTTTCGGCGCGGGGTGGGTGGGTTCGGTGTTCTGGCGCCAGCAGGGGTAGTACTTTAAGGGCGGGGGAGGGTGTACTCACCCCTCCCGCCGCACTTCCCTCATCGGCGCTCTGTTATTTTTAAGCCCCTCGGGGCGGCAGCGTTCCTCCCTGCCGCCCCATTTCGCACATTGGCCGGAAGTGGCCAGAAGTAGCGAGCGCACATGCACCTGTCATGTGCGCATGCGTGCACGGTAGACGGGTGCGCTAATTCCGGCCGATGGGCGAAACGGGGTGGCAGGGAGGAACGCTGCCGCCCAGAGGGGCTTAAAAATAACAGAGCGCCGATGAGGGAAATGTGGCGGGAGGGGTGAGTACACCCTCCCCCGCCCTCAAAGTACTACCCCTGCCGGTGCCGAAGATATTCGTGAACATCCCTAACCAGAACAGCATGTCTTTCTCTAGTACCATTAAATGACTTGCATCGTCCACAATTTACAAAACCTTAAAAAAAATAATTTTACTATGCTTTTTGTTACCACTATTCAGCTTCAGTTAAGATTTCTTTACTTCATGAGCTGAGCTTCAGTGGGGGAGGGGGGAGATTTTAAAATCTTGTCTCTGGGCCCACTCCAAACTTGCTACACCCCTGCAGTAACAGTAACATTCCAACTGACCTTACCCATCACAGGCTCCTCTTCCCTATCTGCATATGGAATCCCCACTGCCCAATCACCATGGTGCTTCTGCCTGTGAACTCTCGTGAGAGCTGCCACACACGGGATTAGCCAAGGGTATGCCTTAGAGAATTAGATCTACAAATGGTGGTGCAGAGCAGTAAAACACAAGTACGATTAAAACAGGATGTTTTGAGGAGCAATTACCTGCCAACTTAGGTTACTATGACGGGGATGGGCCTCTTCCAGACCAATAGTGTTCAGTTCTTCAAAGCTGAAGTTGAGAGTATAAGGAGCTTGACCCGGAAGACCAGTAAGTTCAGTGTGAGGCAATTCAGTATTCAGGGTAGGACGACGAGTAAGGTCATTGTGAGGAACTGCAGTGGCATGTTCATTCACTGTGCGGGAATCTTCATGGACAGCTTGACTTTCTGCATTTCTCATCTCAAGTACCTAATACATGAAGTACAACTATTATTATGCAATTAGGACAGCATGAACATCAATTAAAAAGTCATCTAGCTGAAGTTATTAGATGCTGGATAATAGACCAAGAAACATGTATCTTTTTTTTTTTTTAAAGCAAGCTTATGTTTAAGATTCAAACAGTTGTATGATGGAACCTCTCTGAAAACAGTGTAACTTCTTATTGGCCCTCTACTCTCCTCCTGTAGCCAGTCCTTTTTTAATCCCTGAAAAGCTACTCCATAAAGTCAGGAGATCTTATAATGCAGACTCAACTGCAGCCTAATGAGCAGCATCAGAAGGGGGAATCTAGAAAGTCCCAGTTGATGTGCAGACACCTGTGCACAGAGCTCTCTGGATCCCATCGTATGTCTGTCTAATCATTTCATAAAGAGCCTAATTAATTCAATGCCATCACTCTGCCTGGCAATTTCACAAAGTGCAGGATGACAACTACTCACTCCAGGGGAATTACAATCAATGCCAGGGAGACTACAAAGGGATGGGCAGGAATCTGAAGCAATGATAAAGGAGAAAAATATGCATCCGTTTCAGGTACATATATTTAGTACTGTATTTAGTTACAGGGCTATGGGGACTACGGCTTTGTGCCCAAGGCTTCACAGAAATTTTAAGGAGGGAATTGAAGGAAGTAACAGAAAACATCACACAGGTGTTCTGGGAAGCAGTTTGAGGTATAACGAGCAACAAGAGAGAAAGGGTGGAGGTATTTGAGAAGCAGAAGTCCTTTACATAGGAACATAGGAAGTTGCCTTATACTGAGTCAGACCATTGGTCCATCTAGCTCAGTATTGTCTACACAGACTGGTAGCAGCTTCTCCAAGGTTGAAGGCAGGAATCTCTCTCAGCCCTGTCTTGGAGAAGCCAGGGAGGGAACTTGGAACCTTCTGCTCTTCCTAGAGTGGCCCCATCCCCTAAGCAGAATATCTTACAGTGCTCACACTTCTAGTCTCCCTTTCATATGCAATCAGGGCGGACCCTGCTTAGCTGAGACAAGTCATGCTGGCTACTACAAGTAGATCTGGACAAACAAAGGTCTGACAGGGATGTATCAGGATAGATTGGAGAGAAGGGGGACAAGGCCACTGAGGGCTTTAAGCAAATATGTTTGAGGACATGATCTTTTCATTTTTTGAAGCAAATCTTAAATAAAAATTCAACAATTTCTAATGCAACTAGTATTTGAACATTGCTTTATTATGTATCCTCTTCTCTATCCCATATTATAAAGAGGCATCATGCATGCTTGATACATGACAGAGTCAGACAATTATTCTGGGCTCTGTGCCCTGTGAAAAGCAAACATTCCAGGCACAGTATTGCCATTCTATATAAAATGAAACTATGCTAGATGGTGCAGCGGGGAAATGATTGACTAACAAGCAGAAGGTTGCCAGTTCGAATCCCTGCTGGTACTAATCGGGCAGGAGCAATATAGGAAGATGCTGAAAGACATCATCTCATACTGCGCGGGAGGAGGCAATGGTAAACCCATCCTGTATTCTACCAAAGAAAATCACAGGGCTCTGTGGGTGGAGTCAAAATCAACTTGACAGCACACTTTACCTTTATGCTAGATATAATGTTCTAAGTAGAAGCAAGACTTTAAAGAAGTAAAGTAAATGAAACATTCTAATGCTGCAATCCTATGCAAGTTTACTTAGCCGTAAACTCCACTGTACACAGTAGGGTGGGCTTATCAGTAAGTATGCATAGAATTGGGCTGCATTAATCAGTAACAATGCATTTGAATTTATCTAAAAGTATTAAAATGATCTTACTGCACTCTTGAAAAGATGCCAGTCACCAAAATTCATGTTCATTTCTCGCTTCAGTTCATCAATGTTGCACTGTGCTAAAACACGGCCGTTTATGTTTGCCTAAACAAACAAAAATGAGTAACCATTTCTTCATTACTTGCAATTACTAAAGATTTTAAAAACTGGTATGGAACTGGTATTTCAGATGAAAACATATAAGTAGTATTAGGGGATTGTGTTATACTTGTCTGAAGACTAAAGGGCGAACTCTAAAAATCTAATGTAGACATTTATAGTGTATATGATAGCATAAATAAGAGAGCAAGAGAGAGACACTATTCAGGCCATTTAATCCAAATTCTTAACTAAAGGCTTTTAACTGACAAAATCCCACAACTTTTCTTGGTACACTGTTCTTAAGTGTTCTTTAATGAGTATATAAATATTAGGATTAACTCCTAGTTTTTCTTTCCCTCTTTCTTTTTGTGGAGTGGTGCATATTGTTCATATTTTCTGTAGACATCAGATAACCTCTAAATAGTCCTATGTAAAAACTGTAAATGTTAAAGGAAATCCTAACTGGAAGGGTAAGAAAACGAATAAGGATGGAGAAGTCTGGCTATTATAGGGGATAGCCAGAGATCCTCTATTTTATCTTCTAAGATCCTTTGATCCTGTCACTACTGCCAAAGCCAGCAGTCAAAGTGATCAAAAAGCAAGCCTGAAAGGCACTGAAGTATTTGGAAGAAAAAGTGAAGATGGACCCCTGCCCTTCTCCTTCAGAGAGGTGTGGGGGGAGGAGAAAAGCAATCTGTTGCTCAGCTGCTGAGCTCCCTCGCCCTCAGGGGCCTAGGTACATTTGTCTCCCACGCCCCTTGTTCAGCTGTGTGTGGCTATGCCCCTGGATCAATGATTCAAGCACACCTGGTATGTAAAACAGATCACTCAACATTATTATGCTGATCAAAGTTATAAAAATTCTCAGAGTTAAAAAAACTGACTCAAAGCTTTAAAAAAACTAATTCACACCAAGCCAAATATTGTCTAGCAAACATTACCAGTGCAAAGAGGAGGGGGGGGGGCTTCTGTGAAATGCTCAGTGACTTCCTTACCAAACGACTCCTAAAACCCAGTTGCTTGTGTAAGAATGCCACTGTTACTAGGAAAGGCTATTTTTGGTCCCACGCAAAAAAGCACTGAAGTGGCAGCCAAACAGATTTAGCTATATAATGACATAACTGAGGCAACACACTGCAGTATTGAGTAGCTTCTTGTGAACTTTAGGAAGGATATTGTAGAACATAGTGAGGAAATTGTTCTGAGGGGAAAAATATTTTGAACAAAAGAATTGTGCCAAAGCTGTTTAATCTGGGTTGCAAGGAGGCTCAAAGTGAAGTTCTGCCATCATTGGAATGCCTAACAATGCTCATGCAGCATCTCCCAGAAGGGGGGAGTTGGGTTTTTTGTTTGTTTTTGCAAAATGTACCATTTTGGTTCAGTCCTAAGGATCATCACACTGAAGCCCCTGCAATAATATGGACATGACAATCTGTACTCATTTAGTAAAATCTATCTTAATTTATGACATTTTATCAATGGAACAAATCTTGTGTTTAATATGGAGTTCTTGATGTGCATCTGATATATAAAACTGTGTGGGACGGATTGACTGACTGATTAACCCATCCACCTCAGTTGACATGAAACTCCAAAACCAAACCACAAAAGTTAGAAACATGCTGTTTTCACAGGTAGGTTCCAGACCTTGCACAGACTACCAAAACAATCCAATTAATGTCCCGGAAAATGTGGTGAAACTCTCCCATTGGACAGTATGGATCATGAGACTTCATACAGCTAGGAAAAGACTAGAGTAACAGCAACATAATATGTTAATATGCTTCAATCTGCAAGCCTTTTTACTAGTGTTTCATATGATTATTTTGGCCTTCAGAACGTTAAATACATTTCTTTCCTGCAAGGCAAATATTAAGTGGGTTCTTAGGAATTACAGGTAGGACATTGTATTCATACTGGTAAACACTCACCTTCTTTATAGTTGCAGAGTACTGAGCCAGCATAGTTTGGTCTAGTCCTTCTATCTGTTTCAATTTCTCACACACAGCATCAACAGTCATTGAGCTCAAAGGCACATGTGATATTACTGAGCCTGAGCTAGAAGCTGGGATTGTTCCTGTTCCCTATGCAAGGTAGAAGTACATACAACCAATATGTTAAAATGTTCATTATGTAGACACACTGTGCAAGACAAATGCACAGAAGTGTGCATTCAATACACCACTGAAAGGCAACACCACAGGAACTTGAAAAATTAGCACATGATCAGGTGCTCCACTGGTTTAGGCATCATTCTTTCAAAAGTAATATTCCAGTTTACTGCACTAATTTAAAAAAAATTAATACACCAAAAACCCAGATATATTGTTATAAGCAAAGACTTGAAAAGAAAAAAGGTTTCATTCATGTGTTACACATTTGATCCTCTGGCGTTATACAAGACAGCAGTAGAGATATTTAGGTCCTCTTCAAACAAATTTTAGCATGTACATGAAATGCATGAGGAAACAAATATGAGGAAAAACTATATTCACGGACACAAGACGACACAAAAGCCACAACAGTCTAAGGTTCCTCAAGTACATGTTTTTAAATAGGATCATTTGTCACCCATGAGTGAAGCAGTCCTTAAGAATGAGTGCCCTCACTCGACTTATTAATTAGGGCAGGAGTTCCCAACCTGTGGTACCTTAGATGCTGCTGAGCTACACTCCCATCCTCCTCCTGGATCAAGTATGCATTTAACACTATGCCTTCTTATAATCTGAGTTAGGGAAGGGGATACATAATACTAGTTGTGTTGTTAGAAATTGTCCAATTTTTATTTAAGATTTGTTTCAAAAATGAAAAGATCATGTCCTCAAGACATATATTTGCCGAAAGCCCTCAGTGGCCATGCCCCCTTTCTCTTCACTCAATCCTAATACATCCCTGTCTGATCTTTGTTTGACCAGATCCACTTTAGCCATTCAAAGATCTCCTGCTTCTTGAATGACTCCACCCTTTCTCCCTTGCGGCTCATTATGCCTAAAACTGCTTCCCAGAACACCTGTGTGATGTTTTCTGTTACTTCCTTCAGTTCCCTCCTTAAAACCCAGATTTTCTGTGAAGCCTTGGGCACAAAGCCAAATCCGTAGTCCCCACATCCCTTTAACAAAATACAGTTATACATCAACCACATGTGTATGTATAAAGTGATGCATATGGGGTAAAAAAAACCACCCAACTTCACTTATATACTGATGGAGTCTGAGCTGTCAGTGACTGACCAGAAGAGAGACCTTGGACTTGGAGTCGTGGTGGATAGCTCATTGAAAGTGTTGACTCAGTGTGTGGCAGCTGCAAAAAAGGCAAATTCCATGCTAGGAATCATAAGAAAGGGGACTGAAAATAAAAATGCTAACATTATAAAGCCCTTATACAAATCTATGGTGCGGCCACACTTAGGAGTACTGGGTACACTTCTGGTCCTTGAATCTTAAGAAGGATATTGTACAGCTGGAAAAGGTGCAGAAGAGGGTAACCAAGATGATCAGGGGCCTGGAGAACCTTCCTTATGAGGCAAGACCACAGCATCTGGGGCTTTTTAGTTTGGAAAAGAGGTGGGTAACTATGTGGAGACATGATAGAGGAGTATAAAAGGGGAAGAGAGTGTGGAGAGAGAGAAATCATTCTCGCTCTCTTACAACACTAGAACCAGGGATAATCCAATGAAACTGAAGGCTGAGAAATTTAGGATCAAAAGAAGGAAGTACTTTTTCCACACAGCACATAATTATCTATGGAATTCTCTGTCACGGGACTGGTTATGGCCACTAGCTTGGATGGCTTTAAAAGGGGCTTAGACAAATTCATGGAGGGCAGGTCTCTCAATGGCTACTAGTCTGGTGCTATAGGCCAGCTCCAGCCTCGGAGGCAAGATGCTTCTAAATATTATTATTTATTTATTATTATTTATTTATTGAATTTATATACCACCTAGTATAAAAACCCCAGTTGCAGGGGAGCAACAGCAAGAGAAAGGGCATGCCCTTAGCTCTTGCCTGGGGGCTTCTCAGAGGCATCTGGTGGGCCACTATATGAAACAGGATGCTGAACTAGATAGGCCTTGGGCCTGATCCAGCAGGGCTGTTCTTATATTATGTAACTCAGATTCATCTTCCTGCTTTGAGAAATCCATACACCCTCCTTTAATATCCAAAAGAGGGTTTTGTGTACAGAGCAGAATACAGAATCTGAAGCTGTAACCTCCTCCCCAGGTAGCCCCCTAAGCTTCCCTAAAAGTCTTGTTAAGGATCAAGGGACCCAGTATGCTCAGGGTTGCAAAGCATGGGATGACGCATGAAGAGGGAAGAGAGAATCCAGAAATTGGGTGGAGCTCCACTTCAGAAGCCCGTGTTTCCACCCTGCTCTTTCCCCTTCCCTTGCAACTGCATACACCACAACATGCAGGATCCCTCAACAAAGGCTTTTCAGGAATCTCAGAGGGCTGTCCAGGAAGAAGGCAACAGCTCTGTATGTGAACCAGGGAAAACTTTCCAACTATACAATCATAAGCAAGAACTTAGAAAGATAAACTGGTAACTACCAGGTGAAAACATTGCATGGTGGTGTACATAGAGAAAGCTTAAATGCAATCGTCAACATAACAGTAAACACAAAAAGCAAAAACCAAAGCACAAAAACCCAGCATCACACACACACTAGAAAGCCCGGACAAAAAGATCTTCAACTGACTCTGAAAAGAAAGCAGAGTCAGTGCCGAGCAGCCTTCTCTGGGGAGAGCATTCCAAAGACAAGGCACCTAAACAGAGAAGGCACAATATATGTGGTTACCACCTCAACTAGCAGGGAAGCCCCAACAGAAGGGCCTCCAAAAACGAGGCTCTTAATGAGAACCTCAAGGTTAGGGAACCCTGCAGTCACAGATCTCCCCCCCCCAAAAAAAAGCCTTGCAGGAAAGACCAAGTCTAATTTCTACTAGTATAATTTTGGCACCACAAGCTTCAGTGCACCTAGTTGCTTCAGACAGAAGGTAAAAAATGCTGAGCTAACTTATCAGTTTCTCCAACAACAAAAAAAACTGACTGCCATGCGGGGGCTTTCATCCTTTGCTAGCTTCCAAGCATAGGTGGCAGATTCCACCAAGGACTCACTGGAAGCCAACTACTGGCAACCAAGATGGCATCCAGAAAAAGTAAAATGTAGATTTCAACCCTCCTTGAAGGAGATCAGCAACAAAATAAAGATTTGAAGAAGTACTGTCTGCTTACTGGGGCCCTGTTCTTCAATGGTCAATCCAGGCCCACAGCTAAAAACTATTTCCTCCATAAAAACCAAGCAAGTGAAGATGCTATAAGTCTATGACTCATGTACGGGGGGAAACTGAAATCCTGACCTGCTGAATTTAGTTCACTATTTGTATAACCAGGATACCTTTCCAATATAGATTTTTAAAAAATAATGCCTTAACCACTTCAGTGTTAAGACATGTGAAATCTCCAAAAAAGAAAAAGAAATCAATAAGAGGCAAATGTAATTTTAAAAATATTTTATGATCCTCTGGAAAAGTTTTGTTTTAAAAAAATATTCATTTAGAAGATTGTCTTTATGGCACATACATTACCAATCAATAAGCAACTGACAAAGTAATTACTTTAAGTGATTCAATTTGCCAAATAGACCATACATATCTAAAAACCTCTAAATGTACTGCCATTATGAGCAAATGGGGAGAAGAATGGCTGCTGCAGACTCCTATTAGTGGGTGCAAGAGGGAGGGAGGGAGGTCCCGTGTACATACATGCAGCCACAGCCTGCACCAGTGGAAGAACATTTTGCATTTTACCCAGCAGAGTAAAAAACTCTTTGCATGGCCACTGAATACAACATGCTTCTGTCTGCACCTATATACTGAATTTTCTATTTAGAAGCTGTGGTAGATTTTCCATGCAATGCACAGAATTGTAGTTTGTGAACTGTACAATGGTCAAATTCAAAATCTGTACCATGTAAGAAAGAAGAAAGCAAAAAGGGGCAAAAAACTGAAACATAATAGATATTGATGCTGTAAATCACCGACACATTTGAGCATGGAAGAGCAAGCAATTTCTGCATGCAGTGTAAGCTAGCTTAGAAAAGCATTTGTCTTCATAAAAATATGAGAAATGCAAAAATATTTAGATCACTGGTGCCACTAAATGAAAACCGCAGAAGAATCAGTTTAATTCAGAACACTCATTTTAAAAAAAACACACAGAAAAACACACACAGAGTGCCCAAATGATAAACAGTGCAAGTGTTTTTAGTGATAGCGTCATTACATATGTTGATTAGAATTATACCCCCCATTTGTAAACGTTTTTCATCAAAGATGCTAAGAGAACATTGTTCTATCAAATACTTGCCATGCAAAATCTAAAAAGCAGGATGTCAAAGCAATCCTCAAGGCTGATAAAGTGCATTAGTGTAAGACAGCTCAGCATGAAGTACGAATATGGTATGCTCTAGAATGCTAATATAGAAATAAGTGAACTGTTTGCAGAAATTTGCTGTACCTGTCTCTGTCTGTTTAACCCAGTTTTAAACTGCTTTAAGAAAAGGACAAAAATGATACAGATGTCAAAAGCTTAACAGGAAATAGGAGAAAATGCCTATAAAGAGTTAGCAAGCACAGTTATACAAATTTCTTCTTATAAATGATGGAGAGTAAACTATGGAGTTTAAAAAAAATACATGTTCTGATTAAAATATAATGGCCAGGATCCAAAGAAATATGTAACATTGAGCTTTTGTTTCCCCAACAGAAGCCTCCCCTTTGAAATTAAAAGGGTTTTCAAAAGCAGTTTGTGATACCATATTGGGTGATCTACTGTTCCATGACAACAAGCAAGGGCTAAAATCCTGCAAGTCCTTAACACATGTCTAAAGCAACTCTTTGGATCCCAGCCATAGAATAGGATACATTTAAGAAGCATTACTTCAGTGGACTGTTACGTTTTGAAGCTGAATAAACTTAAAATGTCTTTTGAGGTTTGTTCTGTTCATTAGAATACAGAAGATTTTAAAACGTGTGATGAAAACTCAAGGCTTCCAGGGAGACTCGTTATTTAAAGTTTACATTGATAATGGACAGATGTAATATTGAAGTCCAGCAAATAAGTGCTGCAAACGCAGCTAAGGCCTTTCCTATTGTTGGCAATGGAATGGCTTGTACTAGAGGTTCTTCCCCTATTACCTTCAGAGCAAACAGTAAGACCCAGTTTCATCCTCAGTTCAAGGCCATGGTGGCAACACAGAACCAAGCCCCTGCTTAGTACCTATCCAAGTCATTGAGCACAATGCAGCAAACGTCTGATTGAAAACAATGATTGTAGTAGGACTTAGCTGCCACAAACCTTTGTAGGATCACATCCACTAGGTTAAAGAAACATTTCTGTTAGGACTCATAGTAACAGGATTTATATTTAGTACATGCATAGTGCCAACACATAAATAACTAAAACCATGCCTTATCATGAAAGATACTCAGTTTTAAAGGAAATAAACGCCTCATTTGTAACCTTCTGCCAACATCTTTTATCAGAGCTAGCTTATGTGTGCTAATGCTTTCCTTCCACTTGTTTTACTAGACTAGTCAGGGATCATGGCTTCTTTACTAACGGTAAAATGCAGAGGGGCTATGTGTACTACTGACAAAAAATAATACAATAAATTCCTGCTTAAATTACATACTATATTTTTTTTACTGGCACAACCACTTTGTAAGCCAAAGATCCTAATATTTATCAAAACAGAAGAATTGAAGAGAGAAGAGTTTGTGTGATGCTACATTATAAAGTTGTTGAAAAGTGAGCCCATTATCTATATAAAATAATGCTCCATCTTCCATCAAATTCAATAGTATAGAATCAGTCCCTTGCAGGGCTAGCTCATCTACTTGGCAAACTAGGTGGTTGCCTAGGGTGCCAAGCAGGGATGGCTTGGGTCATATGCACCCAGCGAGTCAAAAGCAAAGCCAGCGCACCCACAAGACGAAGCCTGTACAACATATGGTCCAGGGGCCAGATCCAGCCCACAGGGACTTTTTTTCTGGCCTGTAGGTAGGAATATCCTGCAGCAACAACAGGAGCCAACAGAAGTGCTCTCGGTCCGTTCTGTTGTTGACAATCAGCTGTGGCTCAGTGCAGTTGGCCATTCGAGCCCAGATGGCGCCCACCTGTCTTGCTGGTCCCCCTGCACCACATCCCACTGACACCATCCCTTATCCCCGCCTTACCCCCTGACTCCACCTGGGGCTGGCATGCAGTCCAGGTGCCTCATTGACTGAGAAGCAATAAAGCCTATAACCTGATCACTAATCTTGGTTAAAATTGTGGGTCCCTTCATACAGAGAAGAGATCTACAAGTAACCAATAATCATTTTCTTCAATATTTTTGATAATTAATTTTTATGTGAGTAAATGTGCTTGGGCCCCTGCTCACCAAGTCATGGGTGGTTCTGGCCCACCAGGGCATTTGAGTTGTGCACCCTTGCACTAGGCAGACCTAGGCGGCTACTTGAGGAAGCAACCTGTGGGGTGCACAGTTGCATTCCGCAACCCCGTGAGCAGGGGTGCATACCTCCCATCATCTGAGCGAGTGGGCGGGAGACTAGGTGGACACTCCCCATCCCTGTCGCCTGTCTGGGTGCCCACTTACTTTTCTCGCCACTTCTGCTTGCTGCTCCTGGGCAGCCGGTCTGCTGCAACCTGTTATAACCATGTTGTCGTGTCATGTGTCAACATCATTATAATTTGTCACGGCTGACTGGCTGCCCAGAAGCAGCTGGCAGCAGCAGGCAAAGGCAGCAGAGCGACGAGGACAGCAAGAGGGTGGGTGGGAAGGCAGCAGGGGCCACCTATCTACATGGACAATGGCGACTGCCCACGTGCACAGATGGGAGGGGGATGACTGCCTACCCATGCATGCAAAGTTGGCACCAAAGCTAGGCTTCTCCTGGGGTGCCAGCAATCCTTGGGCCAGTCCTGGGCCCTAGGCTGCTAATTCAAATAAGCGGCATTGTTTTCTCTTTTTTAATGTTTGTATCCTAACACTATGGACCGGGTCTCACAATCAGTGAGACCCAGTTTTGTCCGGTGAGCGGGAAGAGCGGGCTAAGTCCGCTCTCCCCGCTCACGAGCGGGCAGGGAGCCCTGGGTGGCCGGCTCCAAGATGGAGCCGGCGGCGGGTGGGGGGAGCAGGGCCCACGCGGCCCCTGCAAGCCCCAGTATGCCCTGTGCGAGCGCACAGGGCATACTGGGGAGACCCCCGAGCCGGGAGGCTGCTTTTAAGCCTCCCAGCCGGGGGTCTACTCATGAGTAGACGCGGCGCGAAGGCACGCCGCGGCTACTCACGATCGCAAAAAGCAGGTTTGCAGGAGCACTCGCTCCGCAAACCTGCTTTTTGCCAGGGGTTCTCGAGCGGGTTAGCCACTCCAGAACCACTGGGCTCGGCTGCCCGGTGGGTCTGACAACCAACAAAAATCGGGCTAGCCTCTGCTAGCCCGATTTTTGTTGGTCATGAGAATAGCCCTTTTGTATCTCATGTATCTTTTGTATCTCATTTCTCAGCATAACTTCCAACTTCCCCTTTATTATATTCCTACCTCTCTCATGCAAAGCTATGGAACTTTAACTGTGCCTGAGCCCTGTGATGGTCACGGACCATGTGGTTATTGCGGAGAAGAAGAAAAAAGGATCTGCTGTCACTCAACAGCACTGTCACTGAACAGCAGGGAAGAGGCCATTAAACCATATTGGTTGCCAGAGATCACCACACAAGTTGCAGCATAAGCAGTGAACACAGTGCCAAGGTAGTAGGCTGGAATTGTCATCGTCTTTAAAGTTTCTAGAAGCGGGTGGGAGAGAGGCTGCTAATTTATTTTATATTTAGAATAGGGGCACAAATTCCAGGTCAAAAGTAAAAGCTGTTGCAAAAAACAGAATAATGCCACTAAGAGAAGAGTTGGCATCCCACCTACGCCTAAAATGTGATTAAACAGAACTACAGACCACCTGGTTTAGGATGACCAATTTAAAAATAGAAATGGAGGTTTTAAAAATATAATGTAGAAGATTAAAAACAATCTGTGAACATATTTTTATGTTATGAATTAGGTTTAAATAAAAGTTTAAAGCCTGTCTTATCCCTAAAGCTCATGACAGAACTGTCCTCCTCGTTTCCATCCTCAAAAGAGCCAATTGCCCAGCTTTGTCTTGTCATTTGCAGCTGCTGAATGTCCTGAGGTAACTGAGAAAGGATGAGTCAGGTTATCCTACTGAAGTACTTAGAGAAGGAATCAACCACTTACTTCTACAGCATTAGCTAAGCATCTTAAGTCCCTCTCACTAGCTATAATACTGCTAATGAAGTCAGAACACACTGTATCTGTAGCTAACACACACTGTACTCCACAGACACTACTGCAGGGCAGCAAGGGAAAGGCAAAGATGGTATATTTTATAAGTAGAATATTAGCTCTTATATTCATTCACAAACTATGCTTATTAGTCTTCATCTACTCTATTTGCTCATCAAGCCACTGATGCAGTGTTAGTGAACTGCAGTTATTATTAAAGCAGATTCATTACAGGAAGAAGCAATGAGATGCTAAGGTTCCACACCACATGACTACTCATTTACCATTGAGGGGTCTGTGGGTGAAGGAAGCCCCTCATCAGCATCCTCCTTGATAACATCCTAACAACAACAATAAATTATTATGATTTGGATAAATCTGTTAAGCATGCAACAAAAATATGAAGGAAACAATGGATGAAAAGATACCAAAATAATATATACTTCTACAACGCACATTGTTTTTAAAATCAGGGGGACAGGGAATGTTAAGACTTGCAAGACCTGTATGTACTCCCTCAAGGGTTCCCCTGCCCCCATGAAACAACCCTACATTGACACTATGGGATGAATCAGACATAAGGGTTTCGATGCTCCTAACCATGGTTTGGAGGATCAGGAACATACTTTAATCTTGTGTACTTCCTTCTCTCTTCCCTTCAGAAACTCCAATTCTTGTTCTTATTTCTAGATTAGCAGCAAACCACAGTTTGCTAATATTCCCAAATCAGGCAAACTACAGCCTGCAGAACAAAAATGTAAACAATGTTGAACCCAGAGTGACAGAAGGAAAGGAGTGTGTAAGCACAAGGCTCATTTATAAAGTGCCAAACCATGATTTAGCATTATATCTTAATTAAGCCTATGTTTTGACTCAGCAATGAACTGAAGGGGAATGGAGGGAAAAGCTCTCCCAAAATAAAAGATTTTGCTGGTCAGTTATGGCCTGCTGGCCTTCTGTTGCGTATATCTGGTTTTACTGATTTAACAAGACTTTTAAGATCTCTGCATAGTTTTACATCTAAAAGGCAAGGCATCCATGTTTTAGAACTGAAATCAATGATGAATTTTAAAAAATCCTATTTTCTTTTGAACATCAGTTTCAGTACAACGCAAACCCCTGTTAAAATATTTTAAATTCATAGAATCATGGCAGTTACATAAAAGCCTATAAAGCCCAATTTGTATGCTGATGGAAATTATAATTAAAGTTTAGATTTTAATATAATTCTGACACAAGCCAAATATAAAAACTTACTTTGTTTTACATCTGAATGTAAATATCATTTAAAAATCTTCTGTCTTTCTAGTTTTAAATCTTAGCAAACTAATCAAATGCCTGTAAATACCTCAATATAAAACATTTCGTTAAAGTAGGTAAAACCTAAAACTTCACTCTAAAGCTATTCTGCAGGATTCTTACAGTAACTCTTAATATGGGAGTTCAAAAATTTTCTGTATACAAACTTGCTTAAAAGGTGAAACAAAATACATTTTACAATCTAAGATAGCCTTATATTTAACTTTCATGAAAATGTTTATGAGAAAGAATAGCTTGTGCATGTATGTGCTAAAGTTGACATACATCTAACGTTGCATTACTGACTAATCTTATTATGTAAGTTATTACATTTATTTACTTTTTGAGATACTTACTAGAACACTGCTCTGTTCCCTGGACAAATTCGTTTTTAGTGATGGACGTGAGATGAGATGAGAACTGCCAGGGTAATACCTTGGCATGTAAACATATGGGGCAAAGAATGGCTATGGAAAGAAACATGTAACAAAAAAAGGACAATTACAAAAACAAAAAGAAAACGCAACAAATACTACTTATTTAAGAATGTAAAAACATAAAAATTAAAACATTTACTTCTTGAGGTAACTTCCAAAGTCTTGTTTTGAAATGATCAGGAGGTGAAATTGTTAGAAACCTACCCACTTGAAGCCAATGGGAGATTTCCAATTGAATTCAATAAAAAAGAAACATTAGAGTAACAGAAAACATTTTTGTAATAAGTTATAACATTTTCATGATTTCCTTACATAACTACTAAATGATACAATGTACAACTTCCCAAAACAGTCACATTAATAGGTCAGTTCAATTTCACTCTAATGGTGAATATGAGCACAATAATGGATGTGGCTTAAGTACTGGGAGAAGTTTTCCATAAGATCCTCTCACAAAAGGTTAGTTCACAGCACAGTTTTATTTAATTTTTGTGTCACTTTTAGAATTCGGAGTGCTTTTCACCCTTATTCACATGCATCTTCAACCACCCTGTGATGCAGATCATGGATATTCCCTTTAAGGAACCAAAAGCAAGAGTGATTTGATCATGGTCATCTTGCAAGTTTGACTGATCAAGAAACTGAGCCCAGATTCAGGGTCCATTTTATCCATTTTGCACACTGAAGTCAACACAAGTTGATTCTTCAAAAACTAGTTTGCACATGTTGAACTGTTCAACATGTGTCCAAATAATTGCAACATAGCATCATGATTCAAATCACTTTCAAATATTTTCAGTGTGTTGCGCTGGCAACCAACAGGGCCAGAGAATGCTCAGTATGCACCATTCCCGAAGGGCCACAAGATGAAAGTCACACTCATCAATGGGGGACTCTGTATGGACACCAAGAGTAGTCATTTTAACCTATTTCAGACCCTACAAATAAACAGCTTCTTTTTTGTGTATGTCCATATTCCATATCCTAATCTTGCCTTCTTTTGGTTGCCCCTGCAGTTCTGGGGTGGGGGGGGGGGAATCAGAGCTATTATAGACTTGTTTTTACTTGCATGCTCGAGTTAACACTGAAAGTTACAGCCCAACAGTCCTTTAAGGAAAAATATTGCCAGAATAATATATTCAAAAAACATGTTTTAAAACTCCCAAATGCTACCATTTTGAGACTCAAATGAAAAGGATATTTTCTTCACAAACTTTGGGCTATTGTTGCAGTTTGCCAATACACTCTCTCTCTCTCTCTCTCTCTCTCTCTCTCTCTCTCTCTCTCTCTCTCTCTATATATATATATATAAATAACTTTATTGTTTTGGCCATAGGTTGGTGCATATAGGTGTTTGGGTGTGTGCTGAGGGAGGGGGGATGTCTTTTACACTACGTGTTTTTACTAAGTAACACAAAAACAAATAACCTAATATGGACTGTTGTTCTCTCTTTCTTACTCTATTATAGAATGGATGCTGAGGTCCTGTCATTCCACTGTAGTAGCTGCTGTGGGGTTGTGGTGATACAAGTCCTCCATTAAAAGGCCCATTAAAGGACTGTGTTGAAGAGCCAGCTGATGAGGGCTGACTAAACACTGACGATGGTCTAGGAGCCACTTCTTGTAAAGGTAATGAGGGATATGGGATCGCTCCAATGTTCATTTGGTCTCTTGCAGCACGGACATCTGAAATAGTCAATGTAAACATTTAATCAAGATATGGAGCTCTTCTAACCAATAGTCTGCCAAATACAAGAAGATGTGAAATAATTAAGAAATAAATTGAGCTTTTGTGTACTTCAATTTTTTGTACTCGAACATAGTAAGCTGCCATATACTGAGTCAGATCATTGGTCCATCTAGCTCAGTATTGTCTACATAGACTGGCAGCAGCTTCTCCAGGGTTGCAGGCAGGAATCTCTCTCAGCCCTATATTGGAGATGCCAGGGAGGGAACTTGGAACCTAGATGCTTTTAGGGCTTCATCCCCTAAGGGGAATATCTTACAGAGCTCACATGTGGTCTCCCATTAAAATGCAACCAGGGCGGACCCTGCTTTCCTAAGGGGACAAGTCATGCTTGCTACCACAAGACCAGCTCTCCTCCCTAACTGAAACAAGAATTTGGAGTGTGCAGCTAAATGCTTCTGCTCTCTGGAGACAGTATTTTGTATTAAGGTAAACACCTCTTCCAGAAATAAATAGGCGGGCACAAACCCTTTTTCTTGGGGAGAATGAGTTTTTCCTTCTTTCCCAGGATCTTTTCTCCAACAGTTAACACTGAACCTCAAAATTAACAGGAGTCCCAGACAGTACCTTAATACATGAGAAATCCAATCCCCCTTCACTACAGGGAGCAATGAAAACAGTGTGAACAGATGTCTATTTACCCTGACACAGCAGTCAGGGATTCACAGCAGTGTGGGCCAGAATGCCCTTCTGTCTCTAGAGATAAGAAAATAATATGCAAATTCAAAATGTTCTGTTTCTCAGGAGGTCAGTGGGCATTTTACATTTAAGAAGCAAATAAGCAGTATATGCATCTCAGGCAGGGAAAGCCCCCCTACTTAGTACTGAACTCCTAATGACAGATCCCTTGCCTTTGGGAGAGAAACTCTGCAGAACCCATCTCCCAAAGGCAAAAACCCTAGTGTACACACACACACACACCCAGGTAGCCACTCTGCACACTTCCTCTAGAGGGACTCTTTCACAGAAGGCAGTAGAAGCAACTATTCCTCTTGCCAAATAGGCCCAATTCCTTTTGGGGCGAGGTCTCGAGATGGAACAGGCTATGGAAACACATTCATGCAGGCATATGAGTATACTGGCAACTGGCACCTTTTCCCCATAGTGGCTGCACTGAAGGAAACAAAGCACTATGCTTATGAGTATATTTTGTCCTATCTCTATCATCAGGGCCTTACATATATCCAAGGTGAGTCATTCCCTCTATTTGGAATATATTGGTGGAAGATAGAAAGGGAAAAATAGGCTTTTGAAATTTGTGAAAGAAGGAATTAAAGCAGCCCTGAAAATACTATATCCTCACTACTGTATTCTGACTTATAGGATATGCAGAACAAGAAGTTTCAACATGTGAAAAAGTCTCCAAGCAAGGGTTGAGGATGGGAGGAGAAGCTACCTGAGAAACAAGGAGGAAGTATTAGAGAGAAGTAGGAAGTTGCTGCCCCAACAAGAATCCTCACTACTGCTATTACAATCATGCAACAGCAGCAAGGGCTTTGTCATTGTTGACAGCTCACAACTAGCCTACTGTTGCAAACACTCTCTAGCTGACACTGCCTGTACTAATGGTCAGCACAGGTGGACCAAAGCAGGGTAAAGCATACTCCTTCAGAAGCATACTCCTCCAGAATGCAAAAATCAACATATCAATACGCCTGACTAGCAGCAATACTCTAAACAGGAAATTTTAATACAGGAAAAAGCACCAAGAATTCTTTATTTTAAAGAATCAGCTAGTAATAAGTAAATGTTTTCCTGTGCAGTTAATCAGAAATATAGTACATTTACCTGCAATGATTTCTCGGAGCTTTGGATCAAGGTTTACTGTACATGGTAAAAAGGTTTTTACGTCACGTGCCACAAGAACTGGAGTTCGTGAAGACAAAAATACTTCAAAGTTGCGAATATCCCCATCAATTTCAAGGAGAGGCTCAACATCTTTAGTTGTTGGAATATTCTTTGAAATTCTACAGAAAGCAAAAGAAACTCCAGATACAAACTTTTCAGGACCTCTTTAATGCACAAATAAAGCATAAAACAGATGTTAAAAGAGCAAATGTTTCAATGTTATACATCAGCTTCAGTGCTATACAGTGGTGACTGAAACTTTCTCTCAAGTACAATACTTCAACGTCATGACTCAGCAAAACTGACAGTATTTAGCCAATCATGTTATAGTGTCAACCAATCCTGTTACAAAAACCCCAATATCTCATAAGCAGAGGGGGAGAATAAATATTCCCACCCTCACTTTTGTGTTTTTAGAGAAGACATATGTCATTGCTGTTATACCATCTTTTTCAAACTCCAGATAGTAAAATGTGAGGCTAATTTGAACCAAAGGTTTAACAGGAATTCTTTTTAAATCTGACTAAGGATCACAAATGTGATCACAACTTATCTTTACATTTTATTAAAAAGGTCACAACTTATTTTTTAACAACATGACTAATGAACTAAAATGTCTAACCAAGACATTTCTTCAAAACTGTCCACAATCAGAAACAATAAACTAGTGTATATTTTCACATGTTCAATCCATGCAACACTTACCAGAGAGGACTACACATAAAGTTAAGACAGAGAACAAATAGTTAAATTTCCCAACCATCTGATTTTTGCAAAACAAGACTCAGAAAGAAAAGGAGCTGAAGACTTAAATGAAAACCACAGCTGAGAAGTCACATGAAGCAAATTAGCTGAATGTTAATGCCAGCTCTGCTTAAGTCTGAATGTGAACAGTGTTCTGTATATGACGAACAATGCTCCTGTTCAGAAGCCAATAGCCTACTGCTGGTTTATAGATTGAAATCTCTATTCTAACCTTCTGAGCTCAATATATTAAACTATTCTGTTGTAAGAGATATTTATGTAAATCATCATCTTTTGGCAAAGGGCTGCAAAACTATGTGCCTGTACTTCTCAGATAAAAAATGTAAAACAGTCACACGCAAAAGTATTTTCAAAGTGGCATACCTTAAAATCTGAGTCAATTCAAAAACCAGGCATTATGATGAACGCAGAGTATTCTTGTTTTAGAACATCCTCTGTCACAGTAATGCAAGGTTTAAAACCAAAAGGCATCAGCAATAAACATAAATCTCTTTTTGACAGAGGGGATTACTTTTAAACTTATAGCAGTACAGAAGCAAGCAATTAGAAAGGGATTGAACCTGGGACACATCCGCAAGCCAAGCAGATGCGCTACCACTGAGCTACGGCCCCATCCCAAAGAGAGAGAGGCTGGAAAGTGGGAAATGTCCAATATGGATCCGATACAAAGCAAAGCCCTAATTTATCTTTCTTCAGTGTAAACAGAGGTGGGGGCACATGGAGCAAGAATGGACAAATCCCCCATTGTACAGGTTCTCCCCCCGCTTATCAGAGGGCAGCAGTATGCGCAAAAAAAAAAAAAAAAGGCAAAACACAACACACACAGCCAGTTCCTGGAAATCTTTGGGGGCAGTGTTTGGAGGTAGGGAGTATGGCTTTACATGTCAACACATGCACACTAACATTAGTGCCAAATCTGACAGCAGGAAGTTGAAATGGAGGTGGTGGTGGTTTGTTGGCACTGTTGATTTTCGGTTGGCTGCTCCACCTAGGAAGATAGTTTCAACTAGTTGGATTTGGGAAGCAAGACTATTAAAACTGCATACAGTGGCATGTAGTTTTAACAGCATGCAACTGAGCTATTTGCTTGTTCTCTTCACTCCAAATTCTTGCCAGAGTCCTTTCCCTTTGCTTTTTGTCTCTTTATCTAAGGCATCAATTCTATCAAAAATGATCAGATCAAAAAGCATCTAGGCAGTGAAACTGATTTTCAAAATATGCATAAATATGAGCTACACATCTCCATCACATATGCAGATTCACCCCACCCTGTCACTTGGGGAACTGTCTTCTTTTGAGTGGCTGTTGTTTCCATCTCCTTCAAGTTTACAGTCCTCAATATAAGAGGAGGATGGAGTCAGGAAAAGCAGCAAACTACTCTGATCAGTGATGTGAAATAACTGATGGAGCTGTTTGCGTATTTTGAATCAAAAATCTTAGACTTGCATAACATAATTATATGGAGGAGTCACCAATTTTCTGGCTACAGCAGAGTGAGCAGCAGGAAGAACGGGAGCCGGAGCCAGTAGCTTGCCAGTTTACATAGAGCATTTCCAGGAGAAATATTCTACATTGAATTACACAAAGGTTGCACCACATTAGAACCCATTAGCACTACTTAGGCACTGCTTTTTTGCAATTAGCTGAAAGCAGAATTAAAACTGAGATTTCACACAGCAGTCTAATATAGCACGATATTACCCAACAATGCCATCATCCCCATGGCCAAGGAACTTGTGAGCTGACATAGAAGGAAATTCCATCCCTGGCAAATTTCAAATAGGACTTTATTGCTTGCAGGTTCAGTACGTTTATTACTTTCTTTTGATCTCAGTTGGGTAATTAGTGACTAATTGCCCCTTGAATAGTTTCTGTGAATTGCCCCAACTTTGTTCCTGTGGTGGGAAGAGAGCTTTAATTACTTATTTCCTCTTTCCCCCCTCCTTTTCAAAAATACTGATATTGCCAGATGGAAATTTTACTTTCCTTCACCACAGGAAGGGCAGATGTTTGTTCAGACATCAGGCAGATTTACGTTGAAATCCATATGAGATACAGTGAGGGAAATAAGTATTTGATCACCTGCTGATTTTGTCCGTTTGCCCTCTGACACAGAAATGACCAGGCTATAATTGGAATGGTAGGTTTATTGTAGCTGTGAGAGACGGAATAACAACAAACAAACCCCCAAAAGCCCAGTGCCCAAAAGTCAGCGATGGATTTGCATTGTAGTGAGGGAAATAAGTATTCGATCCCCTATCAACCAGCAAGATTTCAGGCTCCAAGGTGTCTTTTCACTATATGTAGGTAACGAGCTGAGATGAGGAACACCCTCTATAAGGGAGTGCTCCTAATCCCAGCTTATTACAGTACCTGTATAAAAGACACCTGTCCACAGAAGCAAGCAATCACTCAGCTTCCAAACTCACCACCATGCCCAAGACCAAAGAGCTGTCGAAGGATGTCAGGGACAAGGTTGTAGACCTGCACAAGGCTGGACTGGGCTACAAGACTATCGCCAAGCAGCTTGGTGAGAAGGTGACTACAGTTGGCACGATAACTTGCAAATGGAAGAAACACAAAACAACTGTCAATCTCCCTCGGTCTGGGGCTCCATGCAAGATCTCACCTCGTGGAGTTGCAATGATCATGAGAACGGTGACAAAGCAGCCCAGAACTACATGGGGGGAACTTGTCAATGATCTCAGGGCAGCTGGAACCATAGTCACCAAGAAAACTATTGGTAACACACTACGCCATGAAGGACTGAAATCTTGCAGTGCCCGCAAGGTCCCCCTGCTCAAGGCAGCACATGTACAGGCCCGTCTGCAGTTTGCCAATGCACATCTGAATGATCCAGAGGAGAACTGGGTGAAAGTGTTGTGGTCAGATGAGACCAAAATCGAGCTCTTTGGCATCAACTCAACTCGCCGTGTGTGGAGGAGGAGGAATGCTGCCTATGAGCCCAAGAACACCATCCCCACCATCAAACATGGAGGTGGACACATTATGCTTTGGGGGTGTTTTTCTGCTAAGGGGACAGGACACCTTCACCGCATCGAAGGGACGATGGACGGGACCATGTACTGTCAGATCTTGGGTGAGCACCTCCTTCCCTCAGCCAGGGCATTGAGAATGGGTTGTGGATGGGTATTCCAGCATGACAATGACCCAAAACACACAGCCAAGGCAACAAAGGAGTGGCTCAAGAAGAAGCACATGAAGGTCCTGGAGCGGCCCAGCCAGTCTCCAGACCTTAATCCCATAGAAAATCTGTGGAGGGAGCTGAAGGTTCGGGTTGCCAAACATCAGCCTCGAAACCTTTCTGACTTGGAGAGGATCTGCAAAGAGGAGTGGGACAACATCCCTCCTGGGTTGTGTGCAAACCTGGTGGCCAACTACAAGAAACGTCTGACCTCTGTGATTGCCAACAAGGGTTTTGCCACCAAGTACTAAGACATCTTTTGTGAAGGGATTGAATACTTATTTCCCTCACTACAATGCAAATCCATCGCTGACTTTTGGGCACTGGGCTTTTGAGGGTTTGTTTGTTGTTATTCCGTCTCTCACAGCTACAATAAACCTACCATTCCAATTATAGCCTGGTCATTTCTGTGTCAGAGGGCAAACGGACAAAATCAGCAGGGGATCAAATACTTATTTCCCTCACTGTATTGGGGAGCACTTACACAATTCGGGGTTTCCCCTGTGCACTAGAGCTTAGCCCACATTATCTCCATGCTAAAAAGTTCCACTTTTTACAGTGACTTTTTGGGATACTTTGATATATCCAATATACACCAACATTTCTTCTGAGATGTATGGAGGGGCCACGCTAATAGAGTGCCTTTTTGTAAACCCTTACTTTTTTCTTTTTTTAAACATTTGCTTGGAGATTTTGTGGAACATCATTCCACATGGTGCATTTTGTTTTCCCCTTTTAATAAAAAAGTATCTCTTTTTTTCCTTTTGAGGAGCCTGACTGACTCCCAGGGGTACTTTATGGTGAACATAAGAAGGCTTTTCTTAAAACCTCACTTTTTCTATTTATTTATTTAACATTTGCTCTCTGATCTTGCAGAACATTGTACGAGCCCACATACAGAAAAAAGTAGGGCTTTAAGAAAAGCCTTCTTATGTTCACTATAAAGTACCACTGCGGGTGGTACACCCTACACGGACTTGAATGGTGCATAAAAATCTTTTTGAAAGAACTGACAGGAACCCTATTAAAGAAGTCCTATGTGAATGCCCCCCAGGTTTCTTTTAATTATCTTTATTGCATTTATATGCAGCTAATATATTACCTCATAACTCGCTCTACTTTAGCCCACTTAATTCTGTGGTTAAGTCAGCCTTCTGGGAAAGACTCTGGTGGGCCTTGTCAGGTGAGTCGATTCAGCTGGTAGCAGGATACCCCACAAAACGTCATTCAGAGTTCTTAGTGTAGAACTCTTTGCCTAAAACACCCTCATCAAATTGTGCCTAGCTTCATCAAAGCCCTACAAACAAACATGAGACTTCAGTGATTGCCTTAACATATGTTCTCCATCAAGACACTAATAGACACTGAAGCCATGGTGGCTGAAAGAATGTGCAATACTATCCTGGGGTGAAATCCAAATATTCATATGTCAATAGAATGCATTCACTGATCTTCCCCAACCAAACAGGATATGAATACTCGATACAGATGACAGGCCAGAATGGGAGAGCTTGGAACAGAAACCACTGCATGGTAGAAGCAAACAAACCAACAAAAAATGGTGGCAAACACTGATGAAAAACTGCAGGTACACTTCAATGGAATCTACTGGTGTCAAGAAGTTCCCCTGGTGCAGGGCTCCCATAATGGTTGATAGCACTGCCATGTAGAAACTACACGGGATTTTTACCTTATTACACATATCCTAGAAATGACATCAAAAAATCAGATGCTGGAAATAAAATAGATAGGAATTAAGTGCAAGGCTGGATGTAGAATGCTGGTTACAACAGTGAGGAAGAAAGACTGGATGTGTCATCAAGGGAGCTGAAGGAAAGGTAAGAATCTGGAATTAAGAGTGTACTGTAGTAATGAAGAATACAGCTGAAATAATACAAAAAATAATTCATTTCATGTGGTGTGTTACTTGGGAAGTATGGACCTATAGGCTTGATAAAAAATTTTTATACAATTCAAGCAGTTCAATTTGTGAAGTACATGGAGTAAGGCATCAGACAAATTAGATAAGGACTCAAAGCAAATAAGGTATCTGAAAGGTGGGAACTGGTAACTGAGATGTCTTGCTGCTTGGAAATATAAGAACACCGAGAATGCAAAACAAGAAGAATTCAAATGGTATACTAAAAATATATGCATATTATTTCTGGTGGCCAAATTAAGTAATTAGTGGAAATTAGGTAATTGTATATATTTTAAAGCAATCTGAGGAGAATGTAATGAAAACAAAAGTAATTTACTAAAAAAAAAAAAAAGCATGCCAAACAATGTCTTGCACTAGAATCTGAACACAGCAAATGATTTGTAGGAGATCTCCCTATCGAAATTGCTTTAAAATGCAGCAACAGGCCTACGTGAATTTAGAGACGCATAATAGTTAGAAAAGGACAAGATATCAACTTCAGGGCACAGCCCCTGTAACAGTGCATGACTCCTCTATCATGCCTGTGACTGGTTTCATGATACTGTGCTGCAATAAACTATAATTCTATATACTGCTTCATTATCCATTAGTTTTAGGAGACAAGGATGCATGGCGGGGGGGGGGGGGAGGAGCAGCTGCAAGGACCCTGTCTTGATCATCTAAGAAGGGAAGTTTTCCTTTTCCCATTAGTGGGGCAGGAGCATAGCATAGCCTTTATTTCAGTCTTTGACCAGCATAACAGCAAAATAGACAAAAACGGTTCAAACAATCTACTCCTACAAAATAATTAAAAAGTCTCTATAAAATTACTTAGTATAATAAGTAGAAACTAAAAGTTAAAACTATGAACATAAAACTATATATAAAAGTTAACACTAATAACAGAATGACACTGAGTATAAAGGTAGCAAGACAGCAAAATTATGTAAATATAGAGCGGTATTAAATCTCATACCATATGGTATTCTTTACTATGTATGGCAGCAACATATCCAGCAAATACATATAGGCTTTAGAAAATTTTGTTCTTAATGAGCTCTAAACAAATTTTGCTAGCTATAAGGCAGCACTTAGCCACATTATAGGATCTAGAATCATTCTGATCTGCTAAGAGGAAATTTAGGTAAAAGGAATCAGTACAGCCTCGATATGAGCTAATATCTGAAGAGATCAACTTATGCCAAATATCATGATAATAGTGACAGGACATGAGCCGTCGTTTCAATCTCACCAGAGCCACAGGGGCAAATATGCTCTCCATATGGAATTCTTTGATATCTCCTCTTCCATCACAGCTGTGCACAAGGCATTGAAGTAAAGTGTGCCATCATGTCGATTTCAACTCCTGGTGCCCACAGAGCCCTGTGGTTTTCTTTGGTATAATACAGGAGGAGTTTACCATTGCCTCCTCCTGTGCAGTATGAGATGATGCCTTTCAGCATCTTCCTATATCACTGTTGCCTGCTATAGTAGCAGCGAGTACTCAAACCATCAACCTTCTGCTTGTTAGTCAAGCATTTCCCTGCTGCGCCCACTCACAGCATTGGGCCAATGTCAGGGCTCTGCAGTATTTTGGGAGTTAGCTGGTTTAAATAGTTTGCAGGGGTAAAGCTCAGAATTTGATTACTCAAAAGACACCAACTGGAATGGAGCCCTGATCAATTTGCAACAGGGGCATAAGTAACATTAGACAAGGGGAGACAGTTGTCTCGGGGCCCTGCTGCCTCAAGGCCCCCCCCAGGCATGTCACCTGACTCCCCACCCACCTGTGTTGCACCCCCCTATGAATTAATATTGAGTCTCTTGGAGATCAGCGGTAGCAGAGAGTAAAAAAGGGGTTAACTTTTCTTCCAGCCCTATTTGATGTGAGGGTGAGTGCACTATATATTGTGAAGTGTGTTTGTGTGTGTATATCAGCGAGGGGCCCATTTTAAAATCTCGTCTCTGGGCCCACTCCAACCTTGCTACGCCCCTGATTTGCAGCTTCATATCATAAATTCTTTCCCTTATTTTGAGTTTGGTGTTTTCATAACCCAGGGTTAGCAGTGTGGCGGGAGAAATTTTTTAATAATATAGCCTTTCCTCCACCCCTTTCCCCCCACCTTGAGTAATAAATGTCCTTTAGCACCAATGGAGCTGCGGGGCGGGAGAGTTAGGCCAGGAGACTACAACCTACAGCTCTAAAGCCAAATATGACTTTTTAAAGGACCAAATATGGCTCTTACATCATTCTTAAAATACACACAATTTTTAATCACTTTCTAAAAAACATTGTGTATTTTTAAACTATAAAGTTTATAATCACCAATAATTTTGTAAACCCACCCAATTTGAATTTGTCAATAATGTTTTACAACTTGGCTGACGGCTACACAGCTTGCATCCCCACACAGGGAGAACGAGGAAGTGCAGACAGACTCCTCCGACACACATGCCTTCGGGACATTAGTCTTTTAATGCAGTCAGGGTACATAGGCAATTTAGCACCGACTGAAGGAGAGGCACCTCCCTAAACACTACAGCAAGCTTGGAAACAACTGGGAGTATATTCCCTTTTTATTTGATCGAGAAATCTTTCTATCATCATACGTGATGGCGAACTCTATGACCTCCCAACAGTGAAAAGAGAAAGAGAGGCTACGAGTACTAAAGTTTTCAAAAGGCATGGGGATTATATGCATTTGTGGATAGATTGGGCTCTCCACATGGTCTCATTGCAAACTAGTGATGTGCACGGTCCGGAGAAGTCCGGACCGGCACCGAAGGGGGGCCTTGTTTTTAGGGCGGGGAGGGCTTGCTTAGCCCTCCCGCCTCCTTGCCCCCGCCAGCGCCCGTATTTCCTAGTATAGGGGCGCTGGAAACCAGCCCCCCCCCCCGCCGCCGCCACGGCGGCGAAAGAACTCCCCAAGCCAGCCCTCCCTCCCTCCCAGCTAGCTGGCCGCCCGCCCGCCCTCCCGCCGGCTCGCTCACCGTTCACAGTATAGAAAACGAGAGGAGCTCCGGCACAGAGCTCCTCTCGTTTAGAAGGCCTCCCGCAGAATGGTGTTTTGCGCGCGCATGCGCGCACCACAAAGCACGCCGTTCGCCGGAGGCCCGGTCTACCCGCCGGGAAAGGGCCGGGTAGACCGGGCCTCCGATTGCTGGGTAGACCGGGCCTCCGATCGCCGGAGGCCCGGTCTACCCAGCGATCGGAGGCCCGGTCTACCCGCCGGGAAAGGGCCCGGTAGAACGGGCCTCCGATCGCTGGGCAAAGAGGCAACTTTTAATGCGGTGATTCTCTTTATTTAGCAGGGGGAGAGTAACTGGCCCTATCCACCCCCAGCACAGTACCTCCAGTGACTGTTGCTGGTACCTATCTTATGTTTCTCTTTAGATTGTGAGCCCTTTGGGGACAGGGAGCCATCTTATTTATTTGTTTGTTTGTTATTTCTCTGTGTAAACTGCTTTGAAAACTTTTGTTGAAAAGTGGTATATAAATATTTGTTCTTGTTGTTAACAAGTGCAGGTATCCTCTATGTGGGTCAATCTCATAGGAGGTATGCCCACAAGAGGGCGAAGGACTGGGCTTTGATTTGGTTCGTTACCCAGTCCGAAACTCTTCTCCACCATGAACTTACCCCTGTCGAGGGGGAAATTGCTAGCCCATCTCAACCCAGGTCGCGAGACACTGAGTAGTGTTCGCTGGCATGCATCCGAGTGGGAGCGGATTCCCATATGGGCAATAGCCCAGAACTAAAGTGCCAGCCTCCTTGGAGCCAAGGAGAAATGGAGGCACCATAGCAGTCAAAAAGGAATAGCCTTCACTGCTGAATCACCGCCGCAGCCAAATTCCTTCACAGCTGAAGATAGCTGCCGCGCTCCCTGCTCCAGTAGCTGCTACAGGGCTGAGAAGCAGCAAACCTGCTCACTGCCTGCCCATAGAGCAACTGAAAGACAGAGCAACAGAGCCAACTGCTTATGCATTTGCTCCTTGCACGTGATTGGTCCACTGGTGTCATGGCAGCCCGCATGCCTGTCTCTTGGGCTGGGCCCACAACTCCACCCCCACTTACCTCATATCCCTGCTAACGCAGCAAAAGGGGTGGGGAGCGGCTTTTGTAATGGGAGACTGTCCTCAAAAAGAAACAAAGTCATTCTAAAGTCAAATTTAGAATGACATTTTAGGACAAAACATGCCGCATTTGCTGCAAAATATTGTGAGAGTGACACACACACAAAAGTCTGCAAGGTGTTATAAGCAAAAAAATGGACAAAATAGTCTGCTGGCATGGCCAAAAAAATGTGGGAGCTTAAACTCTATAAGTTTTATGGGCTCATAAACAGGGGCATTGTTAGGTACTCAAAAGATCCTGGGCCCAAAAGATAATTAAACTCACATAGGGATGTGCACAAGCCACGTTTGTGCACAGGTTCAGTGCCACCGAGGGGCAGCAAGCAGGGTCTTTAAAGAAGAGGTGTGAAGGCCCTTACTTGTTCTCCTGCTGCTGCAGCGCTTCTCCCAAGAACCGTGCATGGGTTCTTGGGAAGGCCACCGCAGCAGGAAGCTACATGAGGTAGCAGGGAGCCGGTCAGGGCCTTCTGACCTCTTCTGCTTACTTTCCCCCTCCCCCCCAGTTGCCATATCCAATCTTCCCAAATCCAGTGGCTAATTTGCATATCATGCAAATTATGCGGCAACTAATTTGCATTTATTTATTTATATCCCGCTCTTCTTTCGAGGAGCTCAGAGCGGTACATGCTTATTTTTATCCTCACAACCACCCTGTGAGGTAGGTTAGGCTGAGAGATACATGACTTGCAGCGTCACCCAGTGAGTTTTTAGAGATTTCTTTTTAAGCTACCCAATAATCTCCCAAAGAAATAGGATACAAGGTTTTAAGTGCATACGAGGCTACGGATTTAGTTTGCTGATCAAGCAAGAATCTTAGCCCCATCTTTTATTTTCTCCTTAGAAGCAGCCTGATCTTAGATGTAATGTGCTTACCGAGAAGTTAAACCCACTCTAGTCAGCGGAGCTCAGCCCCACTGCTCAGAACCGCAGCTTTCCATACCAAGCTTCCTACATCTTACTTCTTCTACCAACCGCAGCCACCGACCCAGTCTTATGCATAGTGACAAAGCTCTCTCCCCTGAGAAGAAGTGAGATGCTGAAGGGGGGAGGGGAGCAGGCTGTGTCTCTGGAGCCAAATACATTCAAGTAAATGCCACTGTATTTCATGGCATTCCCTCTTCCCAGTAAAGTGTGCATTAGCATTGCAAATTAAAGCCTGATCCTATGCTCACATATTTGGGGCTAAGTCTCATTGAATTTAGTGAGACCTGCTTCTGAGAAGTCAGCCAAATACCTAAGCTTCCGAGCCAAAAACCCACTGAATGAAATATGAAAGGAAGAAAAACCAAGAGGAGAGTATGCAAGGGGACTGGACGGAGCGGGGACTGGAGGGAGCGGGGAAAGGCATGATCATGGATATGAAGTAGCCAAGTCTTCTAGGGATGTGCAAACGTGTTCGACATCAGAACCTGTTCGGTTCGACGGTTCAGAGTCGAACCGAACCATCCACTGTGCGGTCCGACCCTGGACCGAACACCCTCCAGGGGTTTGCGGACCTTTTTTCTTTTTAAAAATAATTTTTTACCTTACCCTCTTAGGGGGAGTTGGAGGTGGCTGGGGGGGGGATCTGCGGAGGTCCCCCCCTGCTGGCCTCCCTTGCAGCCCAAACTGGCCCATTCAGGCCTTTCCCCTCCGGTGTAGCGGCCATTTTGGAGGCTGCCTCACCTGTACAACTGGACTCTGTGTGGCCTGGGTCACACAGAGGCCAATTGCAGGCACAGCAGCCTCCAAAATGGCCACCATGCCAGAGGGGGAAGAGCCAGCTGAACAGGCTGGTTTGGGCTGCAAGGGAAGCTGGTGAGGAGGAACCTCCGTGGACACACACACACATACCCCACCGCCTCCAACAATTCCCTCGAAGGGGGTAAGGTTAAAAAAAAAATTAACGGTTCACAAATCCCCCGGACCAAACCGGGGGGGCGTTTAGGGAGTGCTGGACCAAACTACCTTGAACCGAAGTCAGCCAGTTCCATGCACACCCCTAAAGTCTTCCCCTCCACCTCCCATCCCCTCCTGCAAACATTGAGTACTGCAGGCTCCAGAATGTGTGCCCCTATCTTATGGGGCACGGCGCAATTGGCTCATCTCTTCTAGCAACCACCTGGCTGGCTGCTGCCTGGTGGAAGGAAAAGAGGGGAGTGTGCTGCACGCAGCAACTGCTACTGGGAAATAAAGGGGCTGGGGCAGGCACTGCCAGCCCTGCTCCTCCCCACAGCAGCTCATGAGCAACTGGCACACAGCACACAGAAGCAGCCACGCAGACGGGAGCAGGCTGATTTCTCAGCTCCCAGCCAGTTGCAGAGGAATCTGGGCAAATCGGGCAGCACAGTTTAAATCAGGGTGTAAAATGGGTAATTTCAGCAGCTGGGTGGATGAGCCAAATTTCGGGGGCTGTCTGAAATTCCAGGCCACATGGCAACCCTACCCACACCCCAGCAGCACCTAGCCTGTGCAAAAACCTCGGTTCATGTGCATCCCTGAAGCATTATTTATCTTTTAATAATTAACTCAATCATGCCTAAAGTTGCCAACTGTCCCGCACTGTGCAGGATATCCTGACTTTCAACAGGAAAATGCTCATCCTGTTTGGGACACCATTTCTCCCACTTTTTGACACTTAAATTAAAAAAAAAAAAACCCTTTTAAAGCCGCCACCAACTGGCGGCAGAGCGGGACAGAGGAAAGAGCAGCTCTCCCGCCTCCCAAACTATGAAGGGAATATTTCTCTGGGGCGGGCTTCTGCGCAAGCCTGAAATCAGCCCATCTGCCTCATTTGGAGGCAGGCAGGGCTGAGGAAGGGAGCTTTTCGCCCATCCTCCCTCCCAACTCCTCCCCTCCCTCTTTCTACAGTTACATACAGTTGGACGCAATGAGTGGCTGGTGGCTGTGGTGGTGAATGCTCTGTCCAGGCTTTTTCTAGGCAGCAGTGCTCACCTGTCCCACTCTCCAGCGTACTGCCTGCCCCAGCCAGCCCTGGCTGCCCCTGCCCCAGAGAGCCATTCCCTACATAGTTTGGGAGACAGGAGAGCTTCTCTCGCCACCGACCTGCTCCACTGGCACTCAGCGGAGGCTTTAAACGGGTTTTTTTAAGCCACGCCCCCCCCGGAGTCCCTGCCCCAATTTCTTCCAACTCAGTGTTGGCAACCCTAATCATGCCCCCCAAACAATTACATCTGACTTTTCCCCAATGGAAGACTGGAGGAGAAAAGTGCTGCATTGGGGGCTAAGGAACCTGTTTTGTTCCCAGCAGAGCACCTTTTGGGGAGGAGACAGAGATGAGAAGCAGTTGCTGCTGCAGCAACAACTACCCATCATGCATTTGAGAAGGAAGTGGCTGATGAGATTCAGGGCCCTGAGACATTCATTGGGGGCCTGAGCCCCATGGGCCACCCCCAATGACGCTCCTGCTCATACATTATTCATAAGGAGAAGCCTTCCACTGACAGGGAATACATGAAGTGATATATGCTAAAAATCAGTCATGAACTATTTGAAGCATTTCACAAGGACAAAATATTACAGAAAAACCAAAACATGCCACTATCAGCAAAAATAATTCATGACAGAGCTGTGAAAATGGCTTATCACACCAAATCAGCTATATTTGCTACTCATTTTGCTTTGGACAAGACAACCAAATTTCCATTGCACTGCACATCAGAAGGTACTTTGTGTGCAATCTTGGGGAACCAAACTTAGAAATGTAATGAGATTGGTCATTCACATTATCAACTGGATTCTTACCAGAGTTGTTAACCAACATCAGTTGCAGTCACTGCTTGAGGAAATAGAATCCTAATACCCCAATCTAGTTTGCCATTACTGTGTATTACGTAGTACCTGGCAGAGTTTAATCTCCATTTATTACTATTATTTATTTATTATTAAAAAATTTATACCGCCTTTCTAAAAGGCTCAGGGCGCTTTACATTAAAACACCATTAAAATCAATTTAATTAAAACAGAAATTAAAAAACAGCATAAAACAATAATTAACAATTAAAACATCATAAAACAACAATTAAACAGCCAGAACAATTTAAAAACAAATTTTAAAAAGCTGAGAAAGCTTGGTTGAAGAGATGTGTTTTCAGAGGTTTTTTAAAAATTGCCAGAGATGGGGAGGCTCATATCTTAGTAGGGAGCGCATTCCAAAATCTTGGGACAGCAACCAAGAAGGCCCGTCTCTGTGTAGCCACTAAGCGAGTTGGTGGCAACTGGAGACGGACATCCTCAAGTGACCTCAGTGGGTGGTGGGGCTCATAGTGAAAAAGGCACTCTCTTAAATACCCAGGGCTCTCTTAAATACCCATTTGCATTAACAAGTTTAAGTCATTTTTGGATATAAAAGATGTTAAACACATCAAGCTTTCAGACTTTGACAGGTTGCTCAAGTTTTACTATCTCATCAGCATTACTGGTTATCTGAATTAGTTGAACCTTAAGCTTCAATGGCAAGGAAATACAGTTATGACTCTGCAGGAGGCAGTGTTTGGACCGGGATCAAAACTGACTGCCATAATCAAAGATATTGAGACAGGAATATGAGTGGAACAAAAGAAAATATAGATACTTGATTGGAGAGTTTTTTGGAGTAATCTCTCAAAGGTCTGGAAGTGATGGTTGGGGCAAGACCAAACTAAGGTGGGATACTTTATGGGGAATGAATTCCTCAATCTTGTGAGCCATTCTGAGCCTCTGAGACAAGGCAAGATATAAGCGGAAGCAGGAAAATATTCTCTCTGCTTGGCTCACCTCTTTTATTGGAGCCAAATGGTGAGAAAAGGCTTAAAAGCAACAGAGTTTGTGGGGAGGTGAAGTGTGGGTTTTGCTTCCCTTTCCCATGCTTTCCTTCTTAAATGCACTTTATAGGCAAACATGCAGAACACACAGCTGCCCCAAATATATCTGGCCCTGTGCTGCAAGGATGATTATTTTATAAGGTATAAGCAGGGCTGAGGAAATCTGCTCGTCTATTAGTCTGCAACAAGCGAAAAAATTATGCTCGAGTGAAAAAATCCTAGTAGATAATGTACTAACACAGTTCGAAGTCTGGCACCCTATCTCAGTCATCCCTACTCCTTTTTGGTCTCCTTGAAGTGGCAACATTCAATAGGGATGTGCATGAACTGGTTTGGTGGTCCTTTTATGGACCGCCAAACCGGTTTGGAGGTCTGGCATTCAGGCTGGTTCGGCAGCAACAGTGGTGAGGGGTTACCTTTAAAGGGAGGTTGCCATTATCCCCCCACCCATCACCATGTTTCCCCTGCTGGCACTGGCACCAAAATCGCTGTCACAGTGCAGCAGCGTACCTCCTTGCCACCCCAGTCAGCATCATACCGGAAGTGGCCAGTGCACGTCGTGTGTGTGTGTGGGGGGGGGTAAGGGCACCCTCCCTGTTCTTTACAAGGTACCTCCACCCATCAAATTTTTCCAAATGCCAGTTTGTGCACATCCCTATCATTCAAGACATCCTCAAGGAATGAGAGCTGGAATAGCTGTGATTAGCAGCTACTCTAGCTAATGGAACATGTGGAGGAAACAATGGACAGGGCACAGCAGCTTGCTCTCCAAGTTTGTGGATTGTTTTTGTGCTGGCTCTGGTAGGCAGAAGTTATGTTTTGTCTTGGGCAGAAGTGCTTTTTTGGTGGTGGTGGGGGTACTGCCCTTATCACTTTTATTGATTAGCCATTCAGCGGTCAGAACAGGCAGGCTGATCCTGGCCAGCAAAGAGGAGCGGCAGCCAGCAGCTTCCAAGAGCATTTGTGAGTCCCCTCCCTTGAAATCTGTTGGCTGAGCACCCTCAGCCTTGGTGTGCTCATGAATATTCAGAAGGGCAAAGTGGAGCTAACTGTGGGGAGTCTGGAGCTCAAAAGCACAAGCTGCTTCCAAAACACATATTAGCATATTCTGGAGTAAAAAGTGTACATCCAGCTAGTGGCAGGATTGCCCATGAAGAACTTGGTATCTGCAGCTCAGTGGGAAGCGTGCTATTTAGATTTTTTCCTAAAATACCCACCCCCGCCTCCAACCTTTCCCTGTGAATATATTCTGAAGTAAAAAAGTAGTGCAGTCAGCTAACTTAAGTGGCAAAACTTGGTGTCTGCAGCTCTGTGGGAATTATTTTACTCAAAATTTAGTGTACTGCCATAGTTTGAAGAACCATCCGACTAGTAAAAGTTTTGTCCAGCTGGTGAAATGAGCCAACATTTCTCCTCCCCTGGGTATAAGACCTCAAAGTTAAGCACTATAAAGTCCTATTGATTTCAATGGAAAGACAAGGGTTAAGTTCAAGCTTAATGCCCCCACTGAAAGTAAAAGTACCTAACGGGCTGAATTGTGTCCATATTGTTCACGTTAAAGAAATAAAGGACAACTTTAAAAACCACATACAAACTGATTCAATAAAGCACATACTTCTCAAATACTTTTACAAAAACTTTTTCAGTTGACTAAAATAGAAAACGACCACCACCAACTGGAAAGGAGACATGTTAAACATTACCTTGTTCTAAGGTTCTCATATTTAAAAGGTGTACTAAAAAAAAATCTCAAATACAGTTTATAGAATGAGTAATTATTATCTGAATAAATGTGGTATTGGAAAAGTAGACAGAAAATGCCTGAGTTTTCATTTTACTCTTTCCTCACAGTTATGTATGTTAACAAAAAAAAAAAAAATCCTCAAATGATTTAGACAAAGGCTTTTAGCTCAACACATAATTGCAACAAAATTACAATAATTGTACCAATTAAAATAATCCTGAATGAACAGTTTGTCATCTTAATGTTCCGATGGTTTATAGAAGGATCTACTTAATTAGCTGAAATTGCTTTCCAATGTTAGTATCAAATGTCATTTGTTAAAAGTTGAACAATTTAGAAAATAATTTAACAAAGCAACTTTACCAAACACCAAGAACCAACATTTTCTTTTTCCAGATGAATAAAGCAAGCAGATGTGTCATCAAATTGCTATAAAAGTAAATGAGGCTTTTTATAGGAAAAAAATTAACTTTATTACTAGCGCTAAAGATTTTATTCTGATTTTTATGAAATCAGTTTTTAATAGAAATAAGTGCACAACACTTATACCTTATTCTTATTAGCATATTGTAAATACTTTTTCTAACTCGAGTAACAAATAAATGAGAGAAATATGTTCCAGTTGCTAAAGCAAAAAGAAAAATTCAAAAATATATTATTTGCCTCAATTGGATACAGTTTAATAGAAACACACACAAGATGCACACACAGTCTTCTCATAGGACAAAAAAAAAATCAAGCTATGTTTTCCTTGCAAAAATTTAGACACTTATTCAGATGGGCTGCATAAAACATTCATTCTAAAATGTTTTCAGTGCAAGAGCACTACTTTCAGGGGACCCAAAATGTTCTCTGAAACCCACCCCTTGTTCACCTTATTTGGTCTGGCCCATTGCCCTAACTGAGTGCTGTTTCAGGGCTTTTTTGAAAAAAGCAGTGTACCTGGGAATAATGATATTGCATAGTCATGATTACATCACTGAGGGTGAATAAATCTAATTCAGACTGAGGGCAATGCTTCCTACATCATATTGCCTTCACTGTGAAAGGGGATGTCACCACTTACATGGTGCCAAAGAAGAGCCCCTTTCACACCCTTCAAAGCACCTCCTGAAAAAGATAAGTCACTGGGGGGTGGGCAAAGAAAAAAACAAGTTAATGAAAAGCCTAACTCCAATCTGCCATTTCAGCTTATCCCGAGAAGGAATTTTTTTCCAATTCACCTCAACTAATAATACAGAAAGTACAAGGAGGATCTAATGCAGGGGTTCCCAACAGGGGCTACTAGTATCCCTTGGGGTACTTGAAGAGCTCCCAGGGGCACTAAGAGACCACCTGCCTCCCCCTGCTGCAGCCAGACCATTTATTTCTCATTTAAGGATCGCCAGCTTGAAGCCGATGACGTGCCACTGCAGAAGGGGAGGCAGGAGGATGAAGACTAGAAATGTGCAAATCAATTCAAGTTGAAATCAATTCAAGCTCAAACTGGGCCACTGCGTGTGATTGAAAGTCAAAACAAAATACCTTTAAAATAAAGGGCCTGATTCAAGTTTGAATCAAAAGGACACCCATTCGAGCTTGAATTTATTTGAGTGATTCGAGTGCCATTCTGGTGGGCTTTTCCCTCTTGATGATTCGTTTTCTGGCACTGGCATCCAATTGGCTTTAGATCTCCTTGCTTCTTGGTTGGCTTGTTATACAAATTCAGTGTTGTCATGGGCAATTGTACCCCCCATTGGCGGGAGGAGGGGGGGAGAGGGGAGAGGAACAAAAAAAAAAGGAGGAAATTTCAAAATGCACACCATGGTTTGCAGGTAACCAGCACTGCATTTGCACTTGGCCTGGAAATGGTAAGAATAGCCTTCCACCAACATCAACAGTATTTTTATGACCATTAACCTGCAAGCCACAGGAGTGCCTGTGAAATATTTCAATATTTTAGAAGTTAGAGCAATAACTGAATCAATGCACAGGCTACCCTCTACAAGTAACTATTTACAAAGACACATACAAATTCCAGTTTAAAGTTATAAGGCATAACAGACTTTTTCATTATGATAAGCAGTATGTTAGTGCCATCTGCTGGTAGAACTAAGATGGTACTTAGAAACAGGTTCAGAGCAGGTTCAGACATAACACAGAACCTCAGTTAAATATTGGTTCTGTGTGAAGTCCCAAGGCCTTGAGAATCCATGCTCTTCTCTTCTCTTCTGTGAACCTCTGAAGAATTCTACATGCAACTGAATCTATGAACCAAGACTGGTTGCGATGTCCAAACCAATTTTGATTCATTCTCACCAACTTTCCTAAGACAAACCTAGATTTAAACCCGAGGTTTGAAATGCAGTTCAGATCTAGGTTTAATTTAGGAATCTTGGTTAGAATAAACCAAGATTGGTCAGTTTGGACTTCATGACCACTGGTTTGTTTTAAACTTCCACTGGAAGTAGAATTCGGCTGAGGCTCATGTTGGCAGGGTGTGTGAGCTGCTGAGGCTCAAGGATGCACTGCAGAAGCAAGATTTAGCCACAGTTCCATACAACATCTGTACCAGACCTTAATGTACTCTAGTAGTTCCCCTCAAGACAGCCAAGTAGATACCAGGAATGCAACTTAACCTTCTGCATGATGTTCACACCACATTGTAACGGCTATAGCTGTCAGATTACAACCCAGAGATTCTGTTTTTAATAGCTCTGTAGCATCCCCCATACCACTCCTCTCCCAAACGTGCCTCCTCCTTGCTGAAGCAGACAGATGAAAGCTGCAACTTCTTTTGTGATTGCAGAGCTGTTAGAAAGAAGCAAGCTCTCCAGTTGCTGACCTAGCAATCCTAATAAGAGCCAATGGGAAGAACTACTTAATTAGTACAGTCCTAAGATTGCTGGTTTTGAAATACTCTCAGAGTTGTACTGAAGTACAAGTAATTTTTTTCTGCCAATTTAAGCAAGTGCATTACTCAAAACGGCATCCAAGATCAGACAACCACTATCGCAGAAGCATTCAGGAAGTGCATATATAATACTCTATTCATTATACTGGCATAGTCGTGCCAGTATACAGTTAAGATGAGGAGTGTTTTCAGCATTCTGCTATTATAAGCCCTGAACATTCTATTGCTTATAAAGTCAAAAGTATCCACCCAAAGTCTCTGAAACTACACACACATCGACTAGAAGGCATGGGACACACACACCCCTCCAAATTTGGTACATATCAATTTACAAAGTGGCTGAGACACAGCAGTTTAGGGTTTTTAACTCCTAAAAAGAGGTTTCAAAGTTTTGCAATCTTTTTTCGCCACAGATAATCAGTGTTCCCTCTAATTTTTATCATCAGTGAGTGGAAAGAGTTTTGTTCTGGGTGGCAGTATCTAAGGCAGTGTGCACACATAACTGTCACTCACACACACAGGGGAAAAAAAAAGTTTAACGCAACTCCCCCACCCCCACCTACCGGACTCTGCCGCTCTCGGGGCTCCTGGGGGGGGCGGGGGGCCTGCCGTCTCCTCCTGTCTTTCCACCTCCTCCCTACTACAATTCAACTTTATTACAATTCAACTTCTATTTTTCTTTCCCAGTGAGGATTTGCTTAAATGTTTTGTAAAGTACAGCATCTTCTGAACAGTGTGCTGATTGCTCCCATTAGTAAAACCAACATATATGGGGATTAGAAAATTATGAAGTTTAAAAGTTACATAGGCTGGCAATGAGAAACATCTCATCTCAAAGTGAGAAACATCTGGAAAGAGACCTTTGGAGTGACTTGGAAGCTCTGAATTGGTGAATTAAATAGCTAATAAGTCTTTCTTGTCAAATGGTCATCAGATTATTATATAGCATGGGCTATAGTATAGAATTCCTACAGTTTTGATAGTCCTGGAATTAAAATAAAACCATGGAAAGAAATGTAATATTTTAGATATTTATTGTTTTATTGTGATGATTCAGTAATTAATGATACCAATAGCTGCAACCTTTATTATTGCTTTGACCTATACCATACTGCATTTCTGGAGTCTTGTCTATATACTAAAAAAAACACAATAGCTGTTGTGTAAAGAACATGCATTTTCTATAGCAAAACTTTTTTTTAAAGCTCAAACTAGTAATCTGAACAAAATCCATATCTTTCCTTGAGTACCTGTTGTTCCATACAGTAACAGGATAACAGGATACTGTGCAGAGCTACCAATATACCAACAGATTCAGTAGAAAAATACAAGGCATTCTTACCATTCGTATTTAGTGAAATATATTGCTCATACCTTTTAAATCAACCCTAATTTACTCTGCAATATCCTTTCTGGCAATAGGATGACAACTATCCACAATATCTCAACGTATTAGCAGTAACTTCCTAGTATGATTTTTACATGTCTTCACACACTGGTGGGCTTGATGCCTTGGTGGCAGCAGCAAACAAAACTCCTGGAGGGAGCGATTCCCCCCCAGAAGAGCCCGAGCTGCGGTCGAGGACAGGCGGAGGCGTGGGCTCTTGCCAGGACAAGATCTTGTCCTGGCAGGAGCCCACGCCTCCATCTCTCCCCGATTACGGCTGGGTCTCTTCTGGGGGGGAAATCGGCTCCCGCCAGGAGTCCTGTTCGCTGCCATAGCCACGCGGGCTCAAGGCCCTAGTGACAGCAGTGAACAGGACTCTTGGAAGGAGCCGATTCCCCACACAAAAGCTGTGACAGCGAACGTGACTTTCGGATGGAGCCGATTCTCCCGCACAAGAGTCCGAGCAGTGGGTGGGGAGAGACGGAGGAGATGGGAGAAAGGAACAACTGGGAGCCAGGCAAGGACTGCACTCCGGAGTCCGAGTCTGAGACGATGGGGGAAAGGCGGCCCAGGGACAGCAGCAGCCGCAGAGAAAGTAGCACTTTCTGGAAGGGCCAGCCAGGGCAAGTAAGCGGCTCTGAAGGATCTCTGCATGCAGGGAGTGTGCGCGCGCAGCCATGCACCTTAGAGGGAACAGTGCAGATAATGTGTATTTTAAAGTGTCTGACATCTTCTTAACATTCCCCCAAAATTCAGGTCTATTAGGCACTGGTGCCTTTTTGCTGGTTTGAAAAACATCAATCTAGTGATATTTGAATAATTACTGTTTGAAAGCCCCATAATAAAAGAGAAAATAACTAAAGGGAAAGTTAGCTAAAATCATAACCGAGTCTGTCCACTAAAAATTCTGAAGCCAAAGTTGGGAGGGGCATGTCCTGGCAATTTATAATGAGTGACTTCCTGGTTCTGAACATAGGTGTCCAATGTTCAGGCAACGGTTGTAGAAAAGAACTCAAGTTAGGGTGAATGCTTATGAGGAAGCACAAGCTGGTGGCAAGGTAACTGGGGTCCTTGCAAGCTACATGAGGCAGTGGGGGCAGGGTGATGGATGGACTTGTGAAGGCACATATGGCAACAATGAGGTGGCAATTGTATTGGGAATGCAAGGCAGAAGTGAGATGACTGGGGCCTTGTGATAGCATTTAAGGTGGTGGCAGACTGCCTTTGAACATAGAGGTTTTACATTGGAGGTATACTGCGTAAAGAATGGGAAGACTAGTGTGAAAATAACATTTTCACTCGTGCTCTAAAAAGAATGGAAATTGCAAGTTAAGATGCCCATCTTAACATTTATTTATTGAATGTATAGCACCCAAAACCGTGTCATGTACGCTGTAAAGACTTTGTACAGTCTGGTATATGATTATGGCTTTTCAAAATAAGGTTCCGAGCACCTATGCTTTGCCTTGGTCTTTCAGGTGGACATTGGGCTGGGGAGGGATGCATCCAGGCAGACATTTAACAGGTGCAGCTTCTCTAATCAGTTCCTAGAGATGCCCCTGATGAATGCCTGCCTGATGCATCTCTGATCAAGGCAAAGTGTGGGTGCATGGAGCCTCATTTCTAAAGCAATCATATCGAGGGGAGGGTCCAGAAGGTGGTGCTGGGGGACTACTGCTTGGCTCCGTGGCCACTGGCCTGTGGGGTCCCGCAGTCTTGTCCCCCATGCTGTTTAACATCTACATGAAACCGCTGGGAGAGGTCATCTAGGGACTTGGACTGAGTTGTCAGCAATATGCGGATGACACTCAGCTCTATCTCTCCTTGTCATCTCATCCTAGGGAGGCGGTGGATGTCCTGCATCGGGGGCTGGAGGCCGTGATGGGTTGGATGTGGGCTAATAAACTGAAATTGAATCCGGACAAGACGGAGGTACTGTTGGTCAGTAGGAGAGCCAATCGGGATGAGGAGATTTTACCGGTTCTGGAGGGGATTGCACTCCCCTTGAAGGAGCAAGTACGCAGCTTGGGGGTACTACTGGACCCGGCTCTGTTTTTGGAAGCTCAGGTGGAGACAGTGGCCAGGGGTGCCTTTGTAAGGCTTCAGCTAGTGTGCCAGTTGCATCCCTTTCTTGAGAAGACAGATCTGGCCACAGTTACCCATGCCTTAGTCACGTCATGGCTGGATTACTGTAACGCACTCTACGTGGGGCTGCCCTTGAAGAATATCCGGAAACTGCAGCTAGTGCAAAACACGGCAGCTAGGGTTTTATCCGGTGCTGCCCGATGGGAGCACATCACACCCATTCTGAAAGAGTTGCACTGGCTGCCAGTTCGTTTCCAGGTCCAATTCAAGGTGCTGGTTTTGACCTTTAAAGCCCTAAACAGTTTGGGCCCTGGGTATCTGAGGGACCGCCTGCTCCCAAGAGTTGCTGCCTGCTCGACGAGGTCATCTGAGGGGGCTCTGCTCCAAGTGCTGACAATGAGGGAGGTTCAGCTGTTGTGCACTCGGGACAGGGCCTTCTCTGTTGCTGCCCCCAGACTTTGGAATGCTCTCCCAGTGGCCATTCGCTCCTCGGACTCCATCACAGTTTTTAGAAAGCTTGTTAAATCTTGGCTTTTTATCCAGGCTTTTACATGATTGTTTTTATTGCTGCTTCTATGTGTTTTTACCTGTGTATAGTTTTTTATGCTTGTATTTTATAGGTTTTAAATTTGGTTTGTTTTTATATTTTTAGCTTAATATTTTTGCTGTCATTTTATTGTATGTTTTTTAACTTTTGTAAACCGCCTTGAGGTTGTTTTTAATGAAAGGCGGTATATAAATGCAACAATAAATAAATAAAATAAATAAAATAAAATATATCAGATTGTACAAAGTCTTTACAGCTTATATGGCGCACAAGTTAAGATAGGTACCTTAACTTGCAATTTCCATTTTGCAAGCAGCAGTGATATAGGAAGATGCTGAAAGGCATCATCTCATACTGCATGGGAGGAGGCAATGGTAAACCCCTCCTGTATTCTACCAAAGACAACCGCAGGGTTTTATGGTCGCCAGGAGTCGAAACCGGCACACTTTACCTTTACAGTTTCCTATACTGTGTTTGTTCCAGCTTCATCATTACCTTGGAGCTAGATAGCTGGTAGTGACAGAATGGTGGAACCCAGTCTCAGATTAGTTTCTTCACAACAATACACCCACTGAGTCTATGCAATTGAAGGTAGCTTTACATATTACAAGTACATGTCTATGCTGCCTAAACAACAAGGCAGTGGCCTTAACACATGTAATTTCCTGGCAGTTAGGCATGGATGAATGTGATAAATATATTACACTTAGTGTATATTATATTGCACCTACACTGTATTAAAAGAATGACACTGGCTACCAATATGTTTCCAGGCAAAATACAAAGTGCTGGTTATAACCTATAAAGCCCTATACAGCTTAGGCCTAGGGTATTTAAGAGAACATCTCTGTTCTGGAGAAAGATTGTCAAACCATATGGTGCCTTACTCTCTCCATATCATGGATATAGTTGTACTCCACATGGTTCACAAGCCATAGGACCTCATTTATTGGCACAAACTATAAATAACCACTAGAGTTCTAGTAATCAAACATAATTATTGGCATACTGAAAGACCTGTGTGCGCGCACCCCATAATTCGAGGTTTAGATTTGATTTTGAAAAAATATGAAGCACTCGTCCTGATACAGAAAAGCACTCAAACATGTCCTGATACAGAAAAGCAAAGTGGTTTAATCCCCAATCTCTCTCTCTCTCTCTCTCTCTCTCTCTCTCACACACACACACACACACACACACACACACACACACACAGAGGAATGTTCAGATTCTACTATATTTATTATTTGTGGTTAAATGCTAACTTTTAAACCGTCACTAATGGAGGATTCCCATAATCAAGCGCATGCCTACCTCTCATAGATTGCTTTTAAAGTTAACTGGTCTGGAACACCTTCAGTTTCTTCCAAATACAAAATGAGCCATGATGTCCTGTAAGGCCACTGCTCTGTCAAGTTGATCCAGCTAGCCAGCCTATCCCAGTTGAAAGTAATCTGATTAGCTCTCAATAAACGCCCTGTAAAATATGAACGGTCGTGTAGATAAATAATTTGACTTTTTATGCAGAGAATTCTATCCACTTCTCCACAGAATAAAGGTTAATGCACATCACATAGGCCAAGAGTTAACTCAATTCCCTAGTTCATGTTTGCCCACAACTCAAACAGTTCTCAAATGGTAGCCCCAACTCTGGAAGCAACACTTGCGCTAAAACAAGCAAGCCTGTAAAGGAGGATTATAGTGCATGTATGTGAGAATGGCTATGCACAATACAAGCTTGTCATTCTGCCTTATTTCAGGCACAACCGCCATACATGATTTTTAAAAATTCAGAGCTATGTCATCCTGACTATATACTTCCACTCTAACTCCAGCAGAACTTACTCCCCAACACTGACTTGGCAGTAATACATTCCTTGTATATCCAATGCAAAGCAATCAAATCCCACGAGCAAGATTCAGAATCAATGCTTGCATTGCTAGCCTTGTCTAAAAATATTGGCCTTATGTATAATAAACCTTTCTACAAGGTTCAAAAAATATTTAATGGATTTTAATTCTCAGTTCAAAACAAGTAAAAAAAGGATCAATATAAACATTAAAACTAAATCTAAATGCAACTATCACCATTGCTACTTATTTAATGAGAGACCAGATTATTATTATTATTATTATTACATTTAATATCCTGCTCTTCCTCCAAGAAACCCAGAGCGGTGTACTACATACTTAAGTTTCTCTTTCACAACAACCCTGTGAAGTAGGCTAGGCTGAGAGAGAAGTGACTGGCCCAGAGTCACCCAGTTAGTATTATGGCTGAATGGGGATTTGAACTCTGGTCTCCCCGGTCCTAGTCCAGCACTCTAACCACTACACCACGCTGGCTCTCAAATTATTTAGTGGGAGACAGTGGCAGGAGCTTCAATTTTAAAAAATAATATCACATTATATACTTCTGCACAGATTATTTTGTGTGATTTTAAAAAAAACGTTTGTTCTAACAAATTAAAAATGTCTATTAGAAAAAATATAAAGCGATAATTCCACTATATGAAGGAAGGTAAAAGCACGTGACCAAAGATAAAAGCTGTTGACTAAACCAAGAAGTCATTATACCAAAGGCATAACTAAAAAAAAGTAAAAATTGGAAAGTACTTTATAATGTGCATAGAGGTGATGTTTATGTTATAATGTGCATAGAGGTCCCACACACTTCCCCAGTCCCTCATGAGGACAGGCTTTCTTTTCCCCTTCCTGGTTTTCCTCTGAACTACAGCTTGCTGTGATATCTGACTTAGGAAGCTATGGCTAGTATTGCCTACAAATGACAGTTTGCAAACCCACTTCAAATCATGGTTTGAAAGCAAGGTACTAAGCATAGTTTGCCAATTCAGACATCACAGAAAAATTATGGTTAAAGAAAAACAAGGAAGTGAAGGATGGAAGAGAAAGGGAGCACACACGCCTATAACACATCCATAAACTTCCAACCTATCGTCTAAACCGAGTGAAAGAGTCAAAAGGGTGTTTGTGTGTTTTGTTTCCCCGATCACTGAGCAAATAGGCATCTTTTTAAAGTGGAGATTCTTTTATTGAGCACGGGGAGAGCAATTGGTCCTATCCATCCCTAGCACAGCATCCCTCCAGTGGCTGTTGCTGGTGTCTCTCTTCTGTTTGTTTTTTAGATTGTGAGCCCTTTGGGGACAGAGAGCCATTTTAGTTATCTATTTATATATATGCAAACCGCTTTAGAAACTTTTTGTTGAAAAGTGGTCTATAAATATTGGTCATATTCATATTTGTATGAAAGCTGAGAGAACAGTCATCGAAGTGGTTCGTCTATCTGAACAGTACGGAGAATGACAAAAAACTAAGGAGAGAACGGTGGGAGAGTAATAACATATCTTGGAGGAGGCAGGGCTTCTGCCAAAAAAATTAATGGAAAAAAGAGAGCTTGGGGGGAAATCCCAAACTAGTCTCTGCAGGTGCACACAGCCTATTGGTGTGAAGCACAGAGTCCATGACCAAGAACTGTGTTTGAGTCAAGACTTTTTAAAAAGGATTTTTTGTGCTGTGCCACATATACTTGGGTTATCAAATGATTAGTGTGCAAATGTGAAGCCTATCCCAAGTTGCTCTTATAATAATTTTTCTTCCCAAGATGCCTTCCTATAGTTTTTAAAGTCATTGCCTCCTGTCCTGTTCTCTGCACACAAGGTAAATTCCTTCCTACATTACATGTCTGGAAGATGTGGGTCTTAAATGCATTATTGTATTATGAACAAATATACCTGTCACAGAAACAATATTGAGCAATCGCCTCATAGTCTGTGGGCTAATATCACTGAACCAGTCTTCAGTAACCAGTAGTTTAGTTAGATCAAAAGACATTTGTCGTGTAATGGAACGTTGCATTTGTCGTCTTCTGTAAGTATCCTAATCAAAACACACAAAAGGCAAAATTATTTTGAGAACTATTTTCAGATTTACAGACTGCTTAAAAAAGACTTTCTGGTACACTCAGAAGCAGATTTGATCTATCACGCAAATACATGCAATTAAAATGTTTTTTAGCGCTAAGAGAAAATATGCACATACTAGCAGACTCGGCGCAGAACGTCTAAAGCCTGGGCGTCCCCTGGGCGTCTCTCACGCACGCCCGGCCCCTCTCCCCCTCATTTCTGGCTGGCTTTCAAGCCGGCCCCTCCCCTCCCCTTCTCCCGCCGCCTCCTCAAGCCGGCCCGAACCCTCCCCTTCTCCTGCCATCTGCCCGCCCCCGCGGCTGGGTCTGCCGCTGTCTCCCCACCGCTGCCCCAACGTGGCCAGGCCATCACCACCTCGCCTGCTTCTCCTCGCTGCCAACAGCAGCCAACCGGCGCCCAGCCAATCAGGTGCCTCCCTCACCAGTAAGCATATCCTTGCCACATCCCTATGCATGGCTGGCGGCTGGCTAAGAGAATTAAATATATAGATTTATAGAATTCATATATAAATAATATCACAGTGGCACTTTTCAGTCACAAGGACTATTTCTGTATTACACCTATTATTCCTAGAGCAGATTCTGATGTTAAGGACTTGTGGAGCCTGCAGAGGACAGACTAACATGCAATTATGAACCGTATACCACTAGTAGCCCTGCCACTAACAGAGATCTGGTTGGCAGGGATTAGAGACAGGACCTTTTCGATGGTGGCCCCTTGGCTTTGAAATGCCCTCCTCGAAGAGCTTCGCCATGCTCCCTCCCTGAGTGTTTTAAAGAACAAGTATTAAAACATCTTTTAAAAGAGGTTTTTAAATGTTTTATCTGCTGCTTGTATCTGATAGATTCTTTAGTTTTTATAGTTCTCAGTTTTTAATCATAACTTTTTAAAAAATTCTAGTTTCAAATGTGGTTTTAGCCTGGTCTTTTAACTAGTTTAACTTATTAGTCTTATTTTACCTTATACTAGTTTATTAATATTGTGAGCCACCCCGAGTAGTGGTGTACTGGAGGGACAGAGTATAAATATATTAGAGAGAGAGAGAGAGAGAGAGAGAGAGAGAGAGAGAGAGAGAGAGAGAGAGAGAATGAATAATGAAGTTCAAGGATATCAGTATAAGAACCAGCAAACAAAAAATGAGGCACTTCTACAAGAGCTCTCTCTTTTGAAAATAATTAATGTCTTTTGTCTACTATATAACATGAAAAACACAATACTCCCAAAACATAATATGGACATCAACTGTGTCTTAGAGACAAAGAGTTAAATAATGCAAACCTATTGTTCTCAGTGTGCTTCTGCAGCTTTTTCAGAGTAACAGGATGGAACAAGTATATCACAGCATATCCTAATGTAGATGATATGGCCAAGCAGAAGCAAGCTTGCCAGAGCTAACAAAGGAATTGGATCTGGCAAGGATCCATGGAGTAAGTAACATGGCTGTGCTAGGTCAGATCAATTCCCAGGTATCACTTTCCAGCAGCAATCGGAACATATGGGTCCCAGTTTTTACTACCTGTCATGGTAATAACGGTCTGCATTATTTCCTCCATGCCGCCAGAACTGCAAAATGTGGAAGAGGTTATTGCATCTAAACTAAACTAGGTTTAATGATTACAGCTCTATAAAGTATCTGACCTAAACAGATATAAGAAGATTGTCTTCATTGAAGGCCTTCAGGAGAGCCATAAAGACCCATCTTTTTAGCCTCGCTTTTAATGATCTTTAGTTTTAATGTTATCTAGTTTTAATTTTAATTTGTTTTAAAGTGGTTTTTGTTTTTAATTTTGAATTGCTTTTGTTTGTTTTAATGTGAACCACTCTGAGCCACTTATGGAAGGGCGGTATATTGAATGAATGAATGAATGAATGAATGGCGTTTGCTAGGATATGTTCCAAATAGTGTTTATGCAGATTGTGAACAATGGCCAACTTTTTGGACAGCACATCATCGGTGTTAGGAACCTGCTACACAATATGAAAAACAGCCCTCATCGTGTTGCCAACAGGGCAGCTACGGAATGTCTTGAATCAGCTTCCAGGCAGTTATGTAGCTCTAATTCTATTGGAAACACTGCGCAGAATGTTGGCCACTGAAAATAGATTTCCAGCTTGTCATTTCTTACCCGTCTGTTGAGAGCTGTTTTGCTTCCAAGTTTGGTCACATCTCCCAGGCTATTCTGTGAAACTCTCCGATCAACATCATCATGGAATCCTTAAAAAACAAAACAAAACATAAAAACCCCACCACCAGTAAGATATCACTTCGAGTAAAAATGAAGAGTTTAAAATTTAAAAGTAAAGGGTTTGTAATATTACAAGTATGGAAATTCCAATTTAATGGGGTGACCTTCAGTTCCAAACTATACTACTACTTATTATTATTAGCATTCTACCGTGTTATACTAGTATACATTACAGAGACCTGGTTGGGAGAGGCTAGTGAGCCTGTTTGGTCCCCAGCTTCTCCCTACAATATACTGTGTTGTGGAGCAGATGAGAAGATGTGGGCGGGGAGGTGGGGTGGTTGTGGTCTATAAGAATGACATCTTCCTTTCCAGGATCTCTGTCAGAGCACTTGCCTATGTTGAATGAGTGTACTTGAGACTTGGAATCAGGGATAGACTGGGACTTCTGCAGGTGTACTTATCACCCAGCTGCCCAACAGAATTCCTAACTGAGCTGTCGGATTTGGTTGCGGAGTTAGCAGTGGAGACGCCCAGACTTATGGTGACGGGTGATGTCAATGTCCACTTTGGGACTGAGTGCTGCTCGAGAGTTCATAGCAGGCATGACAACTATGAGCCTTTCCCAAGTGGTCTCAGGATCAAAATATGATGCAGGTCACACACTCAATTTTGTTTTCTGCTCTGAACAAGTAGGTGTTCTGTGGGTGGAGACTCCTATGATTTCCCCATTGTCATGGATGGACCACAACCTGGTGAAGGTTCAGTTTGCAGCCACTAGTCATCTCTGCAGTGGTGGAGGACCTATTAGGATGGTCCATCTGAAGAAGCTATTAGATCCCATAGATGGAACTTGGGCCTGATCCAGCAGGGCTGTACTTATTCCAAGAAACCTTGGAGAGTTTTAAGGTTGGCTCTGCCAGCGACCCTGCTGATGCCCTGGTGGAGAACTGGAATAATGAGCTCACCAGGGCAGTACACATGATCACTCCTAACTGTCTTCTCCGGTCTGCTTCTAAATTAGCTTCATGGCATACAGAAGATCTGTGGGAGCTGAAGCAGCGAGATAGACAACTAGAGTGAGAGGAGTGCTGGTCTTGTGGTAGCAAGCATGACTTGTCCCCTTAGCTAAGCAGGGTCCACCCTGGTTGCATATGAAAGGGATACTAGAAGTGTGAGCACTGTAAGATATTCCCCTCAAGGAACGGGGCTGCTCTGGGAAGAGCAGAAGGTTTCAAGTTCCCTCCCTGACTTCTCTGAGATAGGGCTGAGAGAGATTCCTGCCTGCAACCTTGGAGAAGCTGCCGCCAGTCTGTGAAGACAATATTGAACTAGATGGACCAATGGTCTGACTCAGTATATAGCAGCTTCCTATGTTCCTTCCTATGTTCCTATGAGTGCAAGTGGAGAAGGACTTGACTGGAATCTGATAGATTACAGCACAGAGCACAATTGAAGACCTACGCTCTGGCAAAAAGTCCAGCAAATAAACAATTCTTTGCTGCACTCATTGCATCTGCAGGATCATGTCCAGTGGAATTGTCGAGGGTGGTGAGGTAACGTAAATGGACCCCTTCTACCCTGGCTTTGGAACCATCAGTTAGCCACTGTGAGGCCTTGAATAAGTTTTTTGTGGACAAAATATCTCATATTCAAGCAGACCTGGATACCACTAATGGTGCAGAGTCTTATGGGGGCATCCAGTAACTCCTCCAGTGTGATTATATTAGATCAGTTTCAGTTTGTGACTCCTGAGGACGTAAACAAGCTGCTTGGAACAATGCATCCTACCACTAGTTCTCTTGAGCCTTGCCCAACATAGCTTATACTATCTAGTAAGGAAATTATTGGAGAGGGTCTGGTTGAGATAATAAATGCTTCTCTGAGGGAAGGTAGAATGCCTCATCTTAAGGAGGCAATTTTTAGACCTCTTTTAAGAGAAGCCTACATTAGATCCCTCAGAGTTAAGTAATTCTAGCCCATCTCCAATCTCCCATAGTTGCCCAAGGTGACAGAGGGTAGTGGCCTCAGCTCCAGGCATTCTTGGAAGAAACAGATTATCGAGACACATTTCAAACTGGCTTTCAGGGAGTTTATGGGGTGGAGATTGCTTTGCTTGGGCTGATGGATGATCTCCAATTAGGAATTGATAGAGGGACTGTTGATCATTTTGGATCTCTCAGTGGCTTTCGATACCATCAACCATGGTACCCTTCTGGACTGTCTGAGGGGGGTGGGTGTAGGAAACACTGTTTTACAGTGTTTCTGCTCATACCACTTGGGCAGATTTCAGAGGGCACTGCTTGGAGACTGTTGCTCTATAAAGCAAGAGCTTTTGTATGGTGCCCCCTCAGGGCTCCATTTTTGTCTCCAATGCTTTTAACATCTACATGAAACCATTGGGAAGAAATCATCAGGGGATTTGGTTCAGGGTGTTATGAGTATGCTGATGATACCCAAATCTACTTCTCCATGTCAACATCATCAAGTAATAGTATAACTTTCCTAAATGTCTGCCTGGAGGCAGTAATGGTCTGGATGAGGGATAACAAACTGAGGCTGAATCCAAACAAGAAGGAGGAGCTCACTCTAGTGAGTCACAATTCAGGTGATGGGATAGATCTACCGATTCTAGATGGGGTTACACTCTCCCAGAAGGAACAGGTTCGAAGTTCAGAAGTACTTCTGGACCCAACTCTCTCTCTGATATCTCAGGTGAAGGTGGTGGCCAGGAGTGCTTTTATCCGCTTTGGCTGACACACCAGCTGCACCCTTCCTGGAAGAACGTGATATTAAAACAGTGGTGCATATGCTAGTTACCTCCAGGCTTGACTACTGCTCTATGTGGGGCTGCCTTTGTATGTAGTCTGGAAACTGCAATTCGTGGTTTTAGGAAACAAGTGAAGACACATCCTTTCAGCCAGGCTTTTTAGTGGAAGTTTTTGATGGTTTTAGTAGATGTTTTAATTGAATTTTATTGATTTTCTTAATACATTTTATATATGTTCTAAATATTTAAGCTTTTTGGTTGTTTTGTTATTATAAACAGCTTAGAGTCTTTGGTAGTGGATGGTATATAAATAAGTTAAGTAAATAAATATTATTATTATTATACTGCTTTTCAACAAAAAAAAGTTTTCAATGCAGTTTACATAGCAAAAAGAATGAGAAAGTTTTTCCTTGTCCCAAAATAGATCCCAATCTAGACTAAACAACCACTGGTGTGATGCTCTGATGGACTGAATAGGGACAGTTGCTCTCCTTCTGCTAAACAAGAAGCAGTCAGTCACCTCTTTGCCCAGTAAAGTGGTATATGACCACTATAGATTATTCTATACTCTCTTAGATTATCTTGCCTTTAACATTTACTCACCTCTATATTCAACTCACAGCCAATACATATATCAGGCATACAACACAGACACCTTCACAAATCATTTTCAGATCTACCAGATGATTTGTAGGTCCTGATATACACATTGGTTGTGAGCTGAATGTAGAGGTAAAAGACAAAAATAAACTGTGGGTACTGTTTAAAAGACTAAATAATCTAAGATAACACAGAAAATCTATATTGGTTTTATAGTGTATAACTAAGAGTCATAACATTTAGTTTCCATACTTTTAAGACTTATGAACAAAAAACATTACACACCTTATCCTCTAATCTACACCAAACATTTTCAAGATTTTTAAGTTTTCCTGTGTTTATAGAGGTATTCCCTCAGCTTTAAGATCTCAAAAGGGGGGGAGAGGCTACTCCCATGCTGTCCAAGGAGTTGATCAAGTGGTGAGGCTTTTCTTTCTTTTTTCAGTTTCTCACCATGCATCTGAGAGTGGCAGATTCCACCGTTCTGAGGTGGGCATACTGTCCCCGGCAGTTAGCTACTTAATTGCCATATTTTAAAGAGTAGAATGCAACAGAGAAGGACCAAGCATCATTTCCTGCCTCACTCTAAATTATAGGCAGATAGGCAGGCAGGCAGATCACAGTAATCTTTTTTCAGTCTGCAATGAAGCAGGAAATGAAAAGTGTCTTGCCTCATTGTAATGTGGGGGGTGGGGGCACGGATTGTGACCAGTGGCTTCCAGAAATAGTATTCCTGCTTCAAACAGAGCAGAATCCACTGGTGCCTGCAGAGACACAGCACAAAAAAGGAGTTTGCAAAAAAAAAAAAAAAAAAAAAGCCACCAAAAAAGCCCTTTTGTCCTGATGCTGCGTCCATATAATGGGCTGACAATGCAAATGCCTGCAAATGGAGGGGGGGCACCTAAAAATGAGCCAACTTAAGGTTGCTTTCAAGAAGCAAAGTTTTAAGAGTTGTACTGCTGTAAGGTTTTGAGCAATCCATAAAAAATTTAGATGGGTGATAGTGCTTATCATCTAGCTATGTACCAAACTTGAAGATGACTGGAAAAAGAATTTAGATGACCATGAGAAAAATTTCAGCTACATTAACATGGGAGAACATGCTGTTTTCCAGCCTCCCTTTAACTACAACCATAGCAGTTATAATATCCCTGCTACTATACCTGAACCATCTGTGTATGGAACATCTCCATTCGTGGTTGCCGCTACCATCATCTTTTTAGCACTACTGAGTCCACGACTGTTAAGAAAAACAGGTAAATGGACTATATTTCTCATGTAATCATGTCCATTTATATTAGAGTCCCGTAATACACTATTTAGATTCTGGTTAATTGCCTTTATAATAATATGCGGGTCACTAGCAAAAATGGCAATAAATGGGCCTTTTGAAAATAAGACTCGAACCTGTGAAAAGAAAAGAAAAGAAGAATTTTATCCCATGCATGGCAAAGTTGAAGTAAAGATGCCATAAGCGTCACAAACAGAAAGGGTTTGGTGGCACACCTGGACAGAAGCAGGAGGGCCAGTGAACCTGGCTAGGGAACAGGGTCAGAGCCACTCCCCTGCTTGATTCTGTGCTGTGCTGCTGCCTGCTTCCCAATTCAACAGATGAGAAGCAAAAAACAGGGAAGGTGGTTGTATATATCTGTAGACCTATATTGCTAGACCCGCATACTTTTGAAATTGATTTGTGGCACACTTTTCCACCACTATAGTACCAAATAATTTGTGTGCATTATCAGGAGTAACATTGTGCTTGCTAAAAAAAAGACACCATCTGACAAGACTCTTAGTCACATTAAAAACAGATTGCTCACTTGTAACTTATGATCTGTAAGTGATCTGTAGACATTCATAAGCCTGGGTTCTGCACCTGTGCAAGACCTCATGGATGGAATATCCAAGCTCCTTGATGCACCCCTTGCACTTGGTGCAATTGTTTATTTCAGCAGTTAGAGCGCCCTTCCTTTGGTTCCTGGACAACCACCTCCATATGAGGATCATCCCGCGAAGTCTCCCAGAGAACACAGGTAAGTCTTTATCTATTCATTTACTGATGCGGGGAGGAGGAAACGGTCTTATGAATGTTTGTGAATCCCTTACAAATCATAAGTTGCAGATGAGCAATCTGTTTATCTGTAGCGTGATCCACGGGATATTCCTAAGCCTGGGTGTTTAGCAAGCTTTCCCAGGAGAAGGGAGCAGTAAGCTTTTGCAAAATTATCTTCAAGACTCCCCTTCTGCAGCAGAATGTAGGTCAATTGTAAAGTGTTTCATGAATGGTAGCTCAGATGACCATGTTGCTGCCTTACAGATATCTTTCATTTGGATCCCTGAGACATGTGCCACTGATGCTGCATAAGCCCTAATAGAGTGAGCTCTAATTGTGAGTGGAGGTTCTACCTTTGGAATCTTGTATGCTAAAGAGATTAGTTCTACCAGCCAATGGACAGGCATTGCATTGAAATAAGATGTCCCTTTGACCTTAGGCTACAAAATGTTGTTTACTCTTACGATAGCCCTTAGTCCTACTGAAGTCAAATAAAAATCGGGGGGGGGGGATAATAAATAAGAGTGACCTCCAAACATCCACTGCATGTAAAAATGTCTCTAGGGGCATTGTAGGGTTTCTGAAAATGATATCCTGATTCAAGTGAAAATCTGACACCACCTTAGGACAGATGAAAGGATCCATCCGCATGAGCACCTTGTCAGGATAAAAAAATCTTATACAGCAAGTCAATTTTTAGAGCTGTTAACTCACTAACTCTTTTTGTAGAAGTTATGGCTAATAAAAAAGCAGTTTTCAATGAACGTAATTTCAAAGAAATGGTAGCCATTGGCTCAATAGATAGCTCAGTCAGAGTCAAAACCACCAGTTAAAGGCTCGAATGTTCAACTGGTTATCTAACCAGATAATATAAATTATTTAACCCCTTCAGGAAGCTTTTGCAGTTCTTACAATAAAATGCAGTCCTGCCATACAATCCCTTATGTTTTGAAGATACTGCTGCCAAGTTGATCTTCAGGAAACAGAAAATTCACTGCTTTTTAAACTTGCCAAATATAAAAGTACCTGTCTAACAGTACATCCTCAGGAGTAGAGGTGCACGACTTAAATCTCGTCCATTTGTAAACATAATTATGCCTAGTGAAGGCCTTTATTTCGTTTAAAAGTTTCCTATCTAGAAGCCGACTCTTCAAGCTGTCAGATTTAGAATCCTTAGATTGGGAGGTAGAATCCCCCACCCCCGTCCTGGGACAGTAGATCTGGACATCAAGGTAGCTGCCAGCACCTGCATGCTAACTGTTGGAGCAGAAGCAGAAATCATGCCTGGTGCAGACACCAACAGAATGCAGAACTCATACTCTTGGAGAACTTTGGCCACTACTCTGCTCAGCAGAGTTGGAGGAATGGACTACTTTACCTAGAAAGTAGACTGTTTTTCCAACTCCATTAGAATGTATCTCTCAATGAATGTTCTCTGTCAAAACGTTTGACGTCAAAATATCCATCAAAATGTTCTGCACATCCCTAGTCCAGCAGCGACTTCTTCTAGTTTCCCCGGATCCCCAGGTTTTCCAGGAGATACAGAACATACTTTATCTGAGAACATAACTCATTTTCTTCACCTGCTGTCAGGTGCCAATCGTTGAAGAATGGAAATATCGTAATTCCCTCCATTCATAGATGAGCTATAATTGCACTCATGCATTTTGTAAAAGCCTTTGGAGCAGTTGACAAACTGAATATTGTGTTGGTACACCAAAGACAACCACAGGGCTCTGTGGTCGCCGGGAGTCGACACCGACTCTATGGCACACTTTACTTTACACTGCACTTCCCAATGTGAACCTTAAATACTTTCGGTGGTTGCTTTGAATGCCTATATGGAAGTATGTGTCTTTTAAATCCAACATTGCAAGCTATTCCTCCTTGTAAAGGAGCGGTAGGATACCTTGCAGCATTATCAAATGAAACTTCCTTGAATTTACTTATAATTAACTACCTCAAATCCATTTTGGGACAGCTGCCTCCATCCCTCTTTGGGATTTAAAAGTAACAAGAGTACAACCCTTCTCTCTGACAACTCCATCATACTGGGGCAATTTACCCTTTCCCTACAAAACCTTCACTTCCTCTATTAGAGTAGGAATATATTTCATACCTGCATAAACAGCAAGTTTTTTGAACTCTATTGAACAGCCTGTATTGACAATGTGCAGCATCCACACATGTGATGTTATGTTTTGCCATGCAGGTACATAGCTTGCTAGTTATAGAGGTGGAAGTTTCTATGGAATCAGGTGGAACTCCTGAAACATCAAAGGTGCTGCTTACTACAGAAGCCTTGCTGCTTGCGCCTTTGGTGACATAGCTCTTTCACCAATATCAACAAGGATCTCTTGTAATCCCTCCTTTCTGGTGGCTTAAAAGACTAATGCTGGCAGTTAAATAGCTTATTGTAGTATGACAAATAAGATTGTGTACTAGAAGATGTAAAGGTCTTCGTAGTATATTTTGATTTCTTCACCTTCTCCATTGTGTTGTCAGTCTCTTCACTAAACAAGCCCTTGCCATCAAAGGGAAGGCCTTCAATTTCTCCTTCACATCTAACTGTAGGTTTGCAGAACATAACCACACATCTTCTAAATGAAACAGCAGTCGCCAGTGACCTTGACTCTGTCTCCACTAAGTGCTTTGCTGTGCTGTTTTTGGCGTGTGATATTTGTGAGCAAAGGTATATGTGAATTTCTGACAAAATTCCTCTAGTTTTATTTATTGCCTGTTGCAAATTTTCCAAGATTGAGTGGTAGAACTTGGCCATGCAGGCCACATAATTTGCAATCTTAATGGATAGACACACAGTAGAGTACACTCTCCTACCCATATTATCAATTTTGCTGCCCTCCTTGTCTGCTAGTGGAGAGTGGCGACGGCCGGACTTTCTTGAAGTTACACAATCTATCACTAATGAGTTTGGGGTGGGATGTTTCAATAGGAAAGAGCCATCCTCCTTTTGCACTCAGTACAAACCTTCTAGTCTCTTAGAGGTTGGAGTTGCAGTACTGAGTACATCCCATGCAAACTGTGCAGCCTTTGTAATGACTGGCAGCATAGATAAAGCAACCACTTGTGCAGAGTGAGAAGCTGCCATAAAATCACAGACATGGCTAATTTCTGAACTCTCTGAATTCTTCTGAATTCCAGACCCAAAACTTCAGTCAACTTAGACTCCTGCACATGATATGCCTTCAACTCTTCAGTGGAGAAGATGGAAGGTCTAGATCAGGCTTCCCCAACCTGCAGCCCTCTAGATGTTGCTGAACTACAATTCCCAGCATACCCAGCCACAATTCAGCAACATCTGGAGTACAACAGGTTGGGGAAGCCTGGTCTAGATTTTCATCCAGAGATGGTTCAGAAGAGTGTTCCATTGCTGAAGTTTCATCATCCAAATCAGAAAACGATGTATAATCTTCCCCAGAGAAGTCTCTCCCCTCCTCTTGAATTGCCTGAGTAGATATATCTGAAACACGTGTACTCTGCACACGGCTGTTCTTCCCAGAGACCACCAGCATGTCCTTAGCATGTGTAGCTTAAGTCTGTGAAACAGCTGATGTTGGCAGAGACTTTAATGAAGAAGGACCTGCAACTGCAGGAGGGGCTTTAAACAGGGTGTCTTCCTTCTGCCCCTGGAGTGCAGATGGAGCCGTCCCTTGCACTGCCTGAAGCTGATCACTCCTGCGCACCCCCGTCCAATTCTCTTCACCAAAACAGACCTTTGTTCCTTTCACTGATAGTAGTCATCAGAGTCTTATGGTAAGTCTGAAGACATAGTGCAGTGATATTCTTGAACCCTAGTTGGTTTTCTACTGCACTGTTTCTAATGCTGAGAACAACCCAGCGATCCAGGTAAACTCCAGTAACTGGAGCAGCTGCAGTGTTGCGAGCTCTGTGTAAAAGCCCTGCGTGCATCACCCGATGCAGAGGCATGACCCAAATTCTGAGTGCTTCTCGGAAAGTAATATTTAGCTGGAGTCATAGAAGGAGTATTTGGAATGAGAACAACATCCTCCTCAACATCATTGTCCACATCTAGTCCTTGACATTAAAATCCTCTAAATGTCGAAGCCAATGGTGTACTTTCAGTAGAGTCTAACAGAGAAAGCAAGGAATGGGAAACAGCCCAAGTTAGACTAACGTCTTCCCCTGTCAGAATTACTTCCTTGACAAAATTGATCTATGTTGATGGAGAAGGGTGGCCTTGTTAAAAAGACTCTGTTCTCATAGATGTTAAAGGATCCAGGAATGAAATCAAGTGTCTCTTCGCAGTCACTGTCGATGCTGGCACCAGGACCGAAGCTTGCTCCTTCAACAGAGGGGTTGATTTCCACTTCGAAGTCAACGTTTAAGGTGCTTGTGGCTTAACTGTCACAGCTGACGCCTTAGAAAGCGATGTCAATGTTGACGTCTGCTTCAGCATCGACAATGGAGATGCCTGCACCACTGTCGTTTGAACCTGACTGGGTTAATGTTAAAAGAGTGGCCTTTGATACGGAAGCATCTATTGACTCCACTTCTTCAAGGGTGACTCTGAAAACAGTCCCACACCCAATAATCTTTTGTTTTGTTTATGTTTCCTATGGTGACTCCCAGAGGCAGAATTTTTCGAGACCTCCTCTGGATGTCTGAATACATACTCCCCCGATGTTGATCTCAGAGTGCAGCACCTGTGTTGGGGTGTGCAGAGCACTTGCTCATATAGAGCTGCCCGAAGTCAAAGTACCCAGTTTTTAAAAGTTTGATGAGAAAAGGTCATGCAAATTCTGCAGGTCCTTGTATTATGATCCTTGCCTAAACAGAACAAACAGGAGTCATGCCAACATCGTGGGCAATGTTCCTCCACAATCCTTGCACTGCTTAAAAGTTTTACTAACATCCATGGAGAAAAATGGAAACCAACAAAAAGCTACATCGAACTGCGAAAACAGTCCAAATCCATCAACAAAAACTAGTCCATTTAGCAATAAGAAGAGTCAGCAACCAGTTCAATAAGTCAAACACTCTTCACCAAACTCTCTCTCTCTGTAGAACCCAACCCAACCAAGGAGCCCTAGCTGATGAGGTGAACACTCTGGTGGTCAGAAAGGAACAAAAGGAAGGGCACTCTAAATGCTATAAATGGTTGCACTGAGCACAAGGGGCAATGCATGAGCACCATAATCTTGGATATTCCACCTGCGAGATCCTGCGCAGGCGTAGAACTCAGTCTTCTGAATGTCCTATGGATCACGCTACAGATCTATCAGGATGAGAGCCAAATTGTTCTACCTCCAACAGATATAGGGCTGGATCTAGAATTACATGAGCAGCGGGAAACCCATACAACAGGACTTCCCCCCCCACTCCATTTACAGCAGCCTGCACTTCTCAAAAAGCCCCATAGCATCTGGAGACCTTCTGAAACAGGATGGAATGGGGGAATTGGGGGTGGAGAGAGAGCGTGAAAATTTCAAAATATTAGGCTGACCCTATTATGCAACTCCATTATTCCCAGTACACTTTATTGGTCTCAGAGCATTTAAGGTGTTCGATCTCTCAAGACTGCTGAAAGGCAAAACAGGAAAAGTAGCATTACTTACTGTGTCAAGCATTTGCAAAACTTTGTCTTGTTCACATGCATCCAATCCATCTATAATTACCACAAGCCTGGTTTGATTCTGAGTAAAACTATCAATGGTTTTTGCCATCTTTGCCATCAGTTCCACTTCACATTTAAGAACCTATACAAATTAAGATTTATTTTAAGAGGGCAATGTTTTTATTTATAACATACTGATTTTTGTAACACGAATGTAAGACACATGCATAACTTTGTGAAACTCTCTTGCATCTAGTCTGAATATTCACTGTGAACCTATTCCATACTGCACAATTGTTAACTAATATGCATTTAGTATAACAAGAATTTTAACAGTAAATAGGTATTTACTGTAAAACAATATTTTTTAGCTTCTGTGGCAAATTAACTGTGTTACAATACACAAATGACTGCCAATATTTTGTTATAATAGGATAAACTCTTACTTTCATAAACCCTTCACTTTTCAACTTGTGTAGCTTTGAAGCAGCATTATGAAGGCGCTTTCTCTGGGAATTCAAGACCGAGTCCATCACTCTCCACCATGTGCGACAATTCAAGATAAAGGCCAGACCCACAACACAGAGAAATGATATCAGAATAGCATTGACCGTCATGTTCTCTGGATCCACTTTAAAAATCGCTAGAAGAGTGATCCCAGCAACAACACAGCTCAGAAGGAAGAGGAAAATAACAAAGGATGGAAGACAACAAGTTTTCTTCCATTTCTTTTTTCCTAGGAAAGAATATAGTACCTTGTAAGGACATTTTTACATTTTGAGGAAATTTAGTGTAACTATCAAAGTTAATGCCCTGCCATTTTAAAACAGAGATGAAATTGGAGGTTTAGCAGCATAGGCAGGTCTAGGGATGTGCAAAACATTTTGACTCAAAACAGGCAGTTTCTAGAGTTTCAGTTTTTGAAACAAAATGCTCTTTAAATAAAGGGCCTGTTACAAGCTAGGAACAAAACAACCCCATTTTGATTGAAACATTTTGAGCACCATTTTGGAGGCTCTTTCCCCCTCACTGATTGGTTTTCTGGCACTGGCTTCCTATTGGCTTGCAATCTCCTTGCTTCTTGGTTGCTTTGTTATCATACAATCAAGAGGAGGAAGATTTTTGTGGTTTTCTTTTGCTATTGCTGCTGTAACTATCTGCTTTTGCTAGATCTCAGATTGACAAAGGCAGAACCTGGTTGCTTGCCTTCCTTGAATTGTAGTTTGGTTTGTTTGTGAGATAGTGTTGTGGCGAGATATGGACAGGGGCAGCTCTCTCTCTCTGTGCAATATTTCTTGGAGATTAATGTGATGAGCTCCATGTCTGGTCTTGAGACAGGCTTGTGCTCCATTCACTGCTCTGGTCTGCTCTACAATTTGCATTGCAAGGTATATTCAGTCAAAATGTGGCTTTACTTGCTCTAGTTGATTTTACAGCTATGCTTGCTGCTAAGGATGCTGCTGTGGCAGCTATTGCAATGCTAGGAAGTAAGGAGTCATAATTGTGTGTGAGAGAACAACTTGTGCTAGTGATGCAGGGATGTGCACGAAAGACTTCATGCATATCCCAGGGGTTCCTTTAGGTTTTACCTGCTCCTCCAGTGAGCTTCTGTACCACATCATGGTACTGTGGTTTATTAAATCCAACTTGCAAGCAGCAGCTGTGCTGCTGTCCTCTTTAAACCACCGTGCCAATGGGTTGCTGCTCACAGCAGCCCTTGCACAGCGTCTGCATGGTCAGAAACAGCATGCTGACCACGTAAATGGCATTGATGCCATTTGTGTGCCGACACTGTGTGAGGGCTGCTGGAAGAACCATCCCATTGGCACGGCAAATTCAAAGGGGACAGCAGTGCAGCTGCAGGAGACCAAATTGTTTTGGCACCTCTCCAAAGAAGTGCCGAAGCAATTCGAGAACATCCCTACAATGATGTTACTGCAGTGCAGGCACTGTGGCTCGCAGTGGATTCTGGGTCAGTGGTTCTTTTTTGGCCATTTTTGGACTAAGTTTGAAATGTGTGCTCTGTGCTGGGAGGGACAGATTCCCTTTTACTGTGTGCTTCAGCAGAGTTTTCCAAGACAGGATTGCAAAATGCATTGCAAATTGCAATGAAAAACATGTGTGCATGCACTCTGTGAGTGCAGCTTGTTCTGGCCATATGGAACAATGAGGGCACTTGAAAAATCCCATTGTTTCCCATGGTTAGCTCCTAGGGACACTGAAGTGGGTTGTGTGGTAGGGCATGATGGGTGCTATCTATTACCCAACCCACAAAAGAAATGGGCAAGTGTAGAATTTTTAACCTTTTCCCCAAACCCTGATATAATTTGTGTGCCTAAGGTTTCACACAGTTATGCTAACATGTTATCTTTTTCACTTTTTTAATTTTAAAGATTTTCATTTACCAAAAAACAAAGTAGTTACTTTCATTTCCTTTTTTCAGGTACAGAATGTAATAGGCCACACTTGCATGAACTTCAGATGCAGAAACCATTGGAATACACTGCTCTAGTCCAGCTGTAGTATGGAATCATGGTTTAATCCTGCTTGTATGTGAAATTTCAGTGACATCCCCTAAAGAAAGGAGAGGAAGGATTCGACTTCTGATCCTGGTTTAGAACAAGCCAAGATTTGCTAGGTTGAGACAGCACAGAAAATTCTGGCTTGTTCCCAACCCAAGATAGGAAGTAGAACCCTTCTTCCCCTCACACGATGAAGAAGACAGACAGCACATGCACCTGAGGCTAGGTGGTATCACACAGAGCCAGATTAAATCATATTTTTGTGGTACATCTTAATAAAGCCAATTAGGGATGTGCAGAATGTTCCAAGCTCGGAATATTCCTACTTGTAACAGGTCATTCCGAGTGTTCCGTTCGGAAACAGAACACCCTTCAAATGAAGGGCTCATTGTTCCATTTCAGAACAGAACACTAGCAATGGCCCATTTCAAGTGAGAATGTTCCAAGCTCAGAACATTCTGCACATCTGTAAAGCCAATGTTATAATGACCAACAAATTCCTCCATATTAAAAATAAAATAAAATTCTCAGCGGCTATATGACTATCTCAGAAAAGACACAGAACTTAACCTAGCTGGCATTTTTCACATTTTCTTCTGAAGACTACTTACATTAAAGGTTTGACTTTAACCTGAAATATTAGGATTTAGCATTTGCATAGTGATTTTTGAATGTGTAAAGGGTTTCACATATATTTTCTTGATGTGATTTATTTTTATTGTTTATTTTTTACATTTATATCCCACTCTTCCTCCAAAGAGCCCAGAGCAGTGTACTACATACTTAAGTTTCTCCTCACAACAACCCTGTGAAGTAGATTAGGCTGAGAGTGAAGTGACTGGCCAAGAGTCACCCAGCTAGTATCATGGCTGAATGGGGATTTGAACACAGGTCTCCCAAGTTCTCCCGATCCTTACAGCAGAAGCAAAATGAGCATTACAAAAAAAAGGTTTTTGCATTCACTGGTCTAAATTAAGTAGAATACATTTATAGTTTTTTCTTATTTTCTATAGGTATGTGAATGCTTAAAAGAAAATGTATTTGTGAAAATGTATTTAGTTTACACTGCAGTGAAAGACCCACAGAAATCAGTTAATACCACCTTGCGTATCTTCTGTCTTGAATACTCGAAAAAGACGTGTTGCTAAGAAACCAAATTCTCTCTCACAGGCATCTGAGAGTGTAGCAATCATCTCAGCCATTGAAGTTTCTCCACCTACACTGGACAGTCTGTTGTAATCTGTGAACAAAAATCTGAAGCAAGACAACATGTACTCTTTTGTAATGAAATTGTAGATTATTATTGGCTGGTAGGAATTAGCTTTTGTCATTAAGATACACATTTCAACTGCTGGGCTGCTATTAATATAGCATTGCCTCATGTGCAATAATTATTCATTTATCTTTGCTACTACTCTTAACTTTTAAACATTTAATGATATGCCTATTGACTAACTTTTTAAAATTAGATATATTAATGATTCAAAATCAAGGAGTCAATCACGATTTAGGTAAGGAGAAGGACTAAGTTACAAATATGTTTTCAGAAAGCTTCTACCTCTCAGCAAAAACCAGGTTGTAAAACAGAAGACATCCTTACATGAACTTTTTAGTAAGCTTATCAAGAAGGTCACTCTGCAGAGTGAGTGAGTGTGTGTGTGCCTATCAACTTCACAATTCCTGAACCAAATTGGGTACAGTTGTAGGGATAACAGCGCAAGTGGGCTAACTTGTGAACCACCTGATTTGAACCAAATTTGCTACCGCTGTAGGCACACATAGACACCCCTAAACAATGTAGTTTGTGATGATGTCATCCACCCCATTCAAGATGGCAGATGCATGAATGTTTGATGCCTAACTGGGCTAACTTAAGAACTTCCTAACCAATTTAAACCAAATTTGCTACAGCTGTAGGGACACATAGGGATGGCTCAAGGGCATAGATTGTAATGTTGTCATCCACTCCAGTTCACGATGGTGGACACATGAACATCTGAGGTGCAATTTGTAAACTGCCTAACCGATTTAGACCCAGTTTCGTACATTTGCACTGAGTCACACAAAGGGATACCTCAACGGCATAGTTTGCGATGATGCCATCCATCCCAGTTCAAGATGGCAGACATGTGAACATTTGAGGCACAAGACAGCTAATTTGTGAACTGCCTAAACAATCTGAACCAAATTTTCTACAGATATCACTCCACGCAGGTCTGCAGCCTGAGTAAATGCTGTAAAGCTTTGGTGGCTATTTACAGAGGGTACATGAGGTAAAAATTTCCCTCATACTACTACAAACTACATTTCTTGAATGGTATCAAGTTAAATGTTCAAAACTAATGGGTTGCAAAACTGCATATTGTTACAGCAGAGTAAGGCACTGTGATGCTAGTAAGGCTCCAGTAAAACTTGCTGGAGAATGGCATCAAGACATCATTGCAAATTGTCTGTCTTTTTAATGGCTGTTGCTTTTTGGTGTTTTATGGTTATTATTTAACTAATTTTAATGTTTTTAATGTGATTTTTAATGTAGTGTTATACTGCCTTGGAATGAGTTTTATGAAAGCCAATATAGAAATTGAACTATAAATAAAATAAATATTAACAAATCCAGATATGGGCAGGTATGCACAAGATGCTCGCTTTCCTACTGAGCATATAGTCCCAGACAGATGAGTTTTGTTTAGAATATCAGTTACTATACTTTTTATAAAGATCATAGCCCAATTTCTCTCCATAAAATTCAGCCGGAGATAAGTGTTCTGCAACAATCATTTTTTAAAAAAACCTTCCTATTTGACATTATTTGCAACAGAAGAACAATGTGTTAAGTTATTCTAACCTGACAGGTAAGGCTTTAGTAGTCTGTTCTGGCAACTCAGGTGGGTTCACAAACATGAGTTTAAGAAGCAACTCCATGTAGCCAATATGTCTTGCCAACCTCGTACTTAACACCCATGCCCAATTCCAGTTCTCTCCTTCTCTTCGGCCACCAAAGTATATCACAGCTGAAATAAAATGTTTTATGAATATGCTCAGTGTTAGTAGTAGTTATAAAAGATGCAAAATGAAAGACCAAAACACAAAAAGCTGTTGACACCAAGCATGTCTTAACCTTTGCCACTGTGATTCACAGCAACCATAATCATTTTCATTTAAACTATGTTTCTTGACCAAGAACTATGGAAATAGGTAAAGTTATCCTAAGTAAGCAATCCTGTTTAAGGTATTTGTGTACTTCCCCCTTTTAAAAGTTCAAGGCAACTCCACCACCTTTTCTTTGACTTCAAGGGAGACTGTTTGGAGACTGTAGGAACATGCAAATTCCAGTGCATGTGTATCGCTTCTACATTATCCCCACTGGAAGCATGTATGAACACAGTGTGGATCCTAAAGAGAAGTACTCCAAATATTTAGAACTTGGGTTATTGCAAACATTTTAGCTATACCTCACTCATCTGGGATACTGTATTTTAAGATATGTTTAAAACCTACATTTTCCACAGTTCAGTTCAATACTATCTTTGTTTCATTTTGTAGACTAGATTTTAGTTCACATAATTAACGTTTTATAGATCAAAGTTAAAACTAGACTTACTGAAAAATACATATAGCAGTGCCAGTAAGCTCAATGAAATCGCTATTACAAGATTTGCGTCTACAGTGAATGCAAGCAGTAAACCAAGGCCTCCACACAACAAAAGTGTAAGGAATACAATAAGCCAGGAAAATTGGAACAAAGGTTCAATCTGCTGTCCAGCAAAAGTTTTCATTTCATCTAAAAGAAAGAAAGAGAACAGAAATCAATAAAGCCCCAGTGTCAGTTTTCAGTATGACTGCTTCCTTTTATGACACAGTATAGTAGTTACTTTTTAAATACAAGAAGCACTTTTCTATCTGTCTACCTTCTATATTGAGAGCAGTATAATAGTGTAGATGAGACCAAGATTTTTCTGTGAACAACTTTTAAAACTACTTAATCTGAAGCTTATGAATCATACGTAGGACGACCTAAGAACCTTTAGAGACAAAACACAAGTAGTGGAGTTTATCCTAATAAAGTTAAGCTTAATTTCTTTCATTGATTTTGATTTGATGGTGCTTAGGATACAACCAATCTCTTTTACCCCAAATCAAATGAAGGAAAAATAGGCAAGGCCAAATACAGAGGCTAAACTATATAATTCCATAGGCTATACAGCTAAATTTAAGATGAATAAACTGAAACTACCTGGGTCAGGCACAGAACATCTGCGCCTCCAGTTCCCCCCCTTCTTCCCCCTCTCTCTCAGATTTCCCTCTGTTCTCAGCCCCCCGCCAACATTTGTATTCCCTGCCCACCCAGTGCCAATACCACTGTTTTCTTCCCCCCACCCACCTAGCTGCCACTGCCGTTTTCTGCCACCACTGTTTTCTTCCCCCGCCTGCCCACCAGCGCCGGTGCTTTCCTCTCCCCCTGTCAGCAGCTTGCTTGCGAACTCTCGCAAGAGCTGCCATGCATGGGATTAGCGACAGGTACGCCTTAGAGAAATAGGTAGGTAGGTAGGTAGATAGGTAGACAGATATTTACCTTCAAGTTTCTTGAGCAGAAAAGATTTCCCACTTCCCCATTGAGCATATAGTCCAACACAGATGGGTGGCTGCATAGTTGGCTCACTAAGAATATCCGCTAGTGCACTGCTATAAAGATCATAGCCCAACATATCTCCATCAGATTCAGTAGGAGACAAGTGTCCTGCAACAAGCAGCAACTTTCATGGAACAAACTTGTTACACATCTGTCCATACTGTACGTTGATATCTGTAATAGGTTATCCACTTGCACTTGGAAAGAAGCCCTAGTCTCCACTTTTTTCATCGTCCTCATGTGCTATAACATCTTTATTATTTATTTCTTCCATGCTATCATGGGAACCTATCTCCCTCTCTAAGCTAAGGCACACTCCTTTTCTCAAGATAATTTATTTCACAAAGGCTTTCCTGATCTCCTTTTCCCACCCACCCCATGTTTTATGCAGCCCACTACTAGTTAATCTTTTCATAGTTTCTACATCAGGTACTCCTTTATCAATAAGTTTCATATGCAGTCTCAATAACAACAACAACAACGTCAGTAACACATAGCACTCAGGACACAGCTAAAGCTTGCCAATATATTATAATCATTTTTATATGCATGTTTTTGCTAGCCTACTATATACAAGGCAGTTCACAAAAAACAGGTTGCTTACTTCTAATGGGTTATCTTTTGGTGCTCCATGTTCACTCACAAATGGGTCCTGTACCATAACACTCACAGAAGAATTCTTCAGCTCCTCAAGGCACTAGACTCCACCCATGAGACACATCTATTATTTTTGGCCATTAGAGCGCCTGTCACTCAGTTCCTGAATAACCACTGTGAGGATTGATGAAGCGTGCATTGATGAGGACAGGTAATTGATTATTACTGTGGAAGCATCCTAGCAGCAGGGAAGGCAGGGTGGGTCTTGTGAGTGAGCATGGATCACCAAAAGGTCACCTATTACAGGTAAGCAACCTGTTTATCTTTAAGGTGATCCATGTTCCCTCACAAAATGAGTGATTGGTGAGCTCACCTGAATGGTGGCAGGTGATAGGATGTAGTTACAGCACCTTCTCTGGAACTGCCCAACCAAAATTGGCCTCCGCTGTTGAGCAGATGTCCACAGCATAATGTCTTACAAAAGTGGGGTACGAAGACCATGTTCCTGCTTTGCAAATGTCAATCGTATTTATTCGGAATATACGAGCTGCTGATGTAGCCATTGCTCTCATAGTGTGCCTTGACTCTAGATGGAGGCTCAACCTTCTGTATATTGTAGCAGATTTTTTTGATTTTTTTTATTCATTCATTCATTCATTCACCGCCCCATCCAGAGGCTCTGGGCAGTGTACAACAACTGATGAGCAGATGAAAGCTACTTCAACTAGACAGTGTGAAAGTCTTTGTCTGGAGATGGGTTGTCCTTTTATCTTTCCCTTAAATGAGATAGTCGATGGGATTTTCTGAAACTTTTTGTTCTTTCCACATAGTACAGAATAGATCTTCTGACATCCATGGAGTGCATTGACTTCTCCAAATAAGTAGATGGATTCCTGGCGAAAGATGGTAAGACTATGTATGTCTTGGTTTATGTGAAACTCCAAGACTACCTTAGGTTTATAAAGGTTGGATCTGTCCTCATAACAACTTTGTCTGGAAATAACTTTGTGTAAGGGGAGAAGTGCTTTTAAGTTCGCTTAACTTAAGAGCTTTTAAGTTCGCTTTCTTAGTGGTCATAACATCAGCAAGAAGAGGCAGCAGTCTTTAGGGAGAGTAACTTAAGTGAAGTAGAGGTTCAAAGGGAGGTTATGTTAGTGTGAATAAGACCAACGAAAGGCTCCAGGGTTCAATAGGCTCTCTAACTGGGGGAACTAAGTTATTGATCCCTTTCAAGAACCTTTTCTAATCAGGATGAGAGAAACAGACCCCAGACATCCCACCCTGGATGTCTTGCTGAGAGTGCAACCAAAGTTCTTTAGATTAGTTGCATATAAAAGAATGTCAAACAGAGGCTTTGTAGGGATCAAATTCCTGAGTTGCTACATAGTTGTGAATCTCTTCCATTAGCATTTATAATTACATTTTGTTGATTCCTTCCTTTCGTTTAGGAGGAGATCATCTAGAAGTTGAGCTTCCATGCTGTCAGGTTCAGCATTTGGATGTTGTGGTGGAAGAAGACATGACCCCCTTTTCTGGGACAATAGATTTTGACAGGGAGGAAGATGGTAGTGTTGTCCCTGTGACAAGTGAAGCAGAATGGAAAACTACAGTTGTCTGGGTCACCATGGGGCAAGTAGAGTGCATGGTGTGTCCTCCTGAAGGATCTTTCTCATTATTTGGATAAAAGGGGAAACAAAGGGAAGAGGTAATAGAGGGTTTGCCTCCACAGAATGTGGAAGACATCCTCCAATGAGTCTTTCCCCATACCTGCTCTAGAGCAGTAAAGCCTACATTTCTTGTTTTGTGTTGCATATAAGTCTATCAGGGGGGTTCCCAACTTTTTGAAGAAGTTGCTGAGAATCTTCTGGTTAATCTTTGTGTTGCTGAGAGACGTTCAAGTCCTGCTGAGAGTGTCTGCTAGGGAGTTGTGCATGTCTTTGATGTGAAGGGCCATTGAGCGTACAAAATCATGCAGGCTCTAATCCCATAACTGAATTGCAAGATTGCATAAGGATCGTGAGACCGTCCCCCTTTGACAACTGAGATACACACTTGTCGTATTGCCTAGAAGGATTTGTACAACATGGTTTTTTTAATGAGTGGAAGAAAGGATTTCATGGCATGTAGCACCACTTGTAGCAGCTCTAGAAAGTCTGTTTGTAGAGAGCTTTGTTGTGGGGTCTATTTCCCCTTGAGCATGGTATCATGCACAATGAGCTCCCCAGCCTTTTAATGAGTCATCCATTGTTACAGCTATTGAAGGAGTTGGGAAGGGAATACCCTTGGACAGAGTCTGAAGTTTGGTCCACTATTGGAGGGACCGAAGTACTGGGGTTGGAAGAGTCAGTCACATGTTCTAGCTGTTCACACTCAGCCTGAAGACCAACAGAAATCAAATTTGGAGTCACCTCATCCTTAACCTTGCATGGTTTACTGTTGCTGTACAAGATACCATCAAACCTAAGAGTCTTTGAATGGTTCTTGCCCTTGGTTTTGGATTGGCTCTGAATGTGGAGATCAAGTGTACAATCAAGAGCCTATCCATCTTCTGGGAGGTATGCCCTTTTGGTCCTTGTGCCCAAAATACCTGCTATGCATTGTATTCTCCTTTGAGCCTATAGGTTTGACTTTTTCTAGTTTACTTGGATTCCAAGTTCCTGGAAACCTGGAAGCTTAAGGTTATCTAGATATGGAAAGTTGTCCAGTATGGAAAGATAGTTATACCTTGAGTCCATAGTTCTGCTATTATCATACTCATACATTTTGTAAATACCTGAGATGTCGTGGATAGGCCAAAGGGAAGTACGGCATATTGGAAGACCTGGGATCCCAGGGTGAGTCTCAATAATTTTCTGTGACTTGGTCTTATTCCTTTATGAAAATAGGCATCTTAAGTCCAATGTCACAAGCCATTCTTCCTTGGCTAGCAGGGAAGAATGCCCTGTAAGGTTATTCTGCATTTCTTTGTTTTCAACAACTTGATAAGGTGATGCAAGTCCATGATGAGATGGGGCCTCAATCCTGCTTGGGAATCTAAAAGTATCTTGAGTAGAAACCCTTCCTTTGATTTCTTTGAGCCCCTTTTCCAGCAAGATTGAGCTTCTTCTTGTAGCGTAGGAGTTGGATGGGTGTATTTTATCCCTGAAAAAACAAGGCGGGTGATGAACTCTATGGCATATCCTGTTATAATATTCAACACCATGCATCTAATGTTATGCGATGCCATGCTTTGGAAAAGTGGGTGAGCCTGATGCCTGAAGAGGTTTCTAAATGAGTGAGGCAGTTGACCAAGGGGTCAAAGATATATTTTTTTTTTGGTCTGATCTTGCAATTTCATTCTTTGTTGTTGTTTTCATTTCTGGCCATAGGGCTTTTTTTACTTTGTATCTGAAAGACCTTCTGTAGTCTCTCTGATCAGACTACTTATATAAGTAGAAGAGCAGAAGTAAATGTCTTTGCAGTGTAACACGGTTTCTTCATTTTCTCCATGGTCATCTGTCTGTGAGCTGAAAAGACCCTCCACATCGAATGGCAAATTTTCAATCTTGTACTTGATATCATTATGAAGGAAGGTTAAGTGAAGCCATGTGTGTCATCTTAGGGATACTGAAATTGTAATGGAATGAGACTATGTTTCCATTAGGTGTTTAGCAGTGCTCAAGTGCTATCTAGTGACATCAGCTGAATTGGCTAACACAGCTTTAAACTTATCCGAAGTACCTTCTGGTACATCTTTTAAATTGTCTTTGAAATTGTACCAAATAGAATAATGGTATTTGGCCATGCAGTTGGCTATCTTAATTGATAGACATTATGCTGAACAGAACCTATGGCCCATGGTGTCCAGTTTCCTACCCTCCTTGTCTACTAGGGCTGAATGTCTTTTCTCCAGTTTACGGCCCATGGCACAATCCACCACCAAGGAGGATGCTTGATGGTGGATGCTTGAAAAGAGAAGGGCATGATTCTTCCTGAATCCTATGGAAGCTTTCTAATCTTTTGGAAGTTGAGATAGGGGCTGATGGGGTCTCCCAAGCTAATTTAGCTGAGTTTGTCAGAACCGGCAACATAGGTAGTGATGCCTATTGTGAAGAAGAACAGGACATGAAGTCATAGACTGGATCTTTCACCACTTGGGTTGGAGTTTTCAATTCCAAACTCAGAATTTTAGTCATTTCTGCCACTTGCATATGGCAAGATTTTGTTTCTTCCATAGATGAGTTAGATGGTTGGTAGGGTACATTTTTGTCTGGTGACAGATCTGAGGGATTATCTGTTTGGGCAGAACCCTCATCAAAATCAGTGGAGGAATCATAATCATCATATGAATTTTTCTTTTCCTTATCAGAGGATTTTCCCTTCATGAGGAAAAATCAAGAAGCAGCAGTCAAGAAGGAACTGAGCAATGGGCGCTCTAACCCCCAAAGATAATGGATGTGCTTCATGTGTGGTGGGTTGTATCAAGAGCTTCTTAAGGAGCTGAAGAATTCTTCTGTGGGGGGTCACTGCGCAGGTGCAGAACCCGTTTTGTGACAAAACATGGATCACCTTAAATATCTATAGGTTGTACCCAACTATGCTCTGCACCAATGGTAAGCTGCTAATTGCTGCAGTTTCACTGCAGCTCCCATGACCCATCCTACATTGTTCTGAAGAGTGCCCTGTTTCTCAATAGCAAATTTTCAGGGCACAGAAGAGGAAAGACTTTCTAACATATTAAAAGATAACATGCTTAGGACTTACTAGCTCCAAATATTTGAGTTAAAATGCTTTTCTGGTGGCTGCAGTCAATGTTATAAGGTGTCTCTCCACCTTTATTGGGCCTGTAAAGAAGCCTGCCATCTTTGGGATTTCTTAAGAGCAATTCTGCAAGTCTACGGCTTCTCCCACGAATAGCAATATGAAGTGGAGTATCTCCTTTCTGTAACAATAATTTTGTTAGGATAGGATGTAAAAAACTATATATTATCACAAAGCCATCATTTACTCAAAAATGGAAATAAGGTGCCTTTACTCCCATCCCTGATCACTATATACCTTAGAATAGGACTTTGCCTTTTCTTTACGACCTGTCCCCTTATTTTGGATTATTCTCTTTAGAAGCTGTGTTAACAGTTATTTTATCATACAAGCTTTCTCCCCTCATAGCCTGCATGTTTAAACATGTCTCTGCCTCAATATCCTTGTTAGACAATAATCAGCTAGATGTTTACCTTGTCTACAGCAGAAACCTTAGCTCCTTTATCAAGCAGAAGCTCTACTATTTCAATATTTCTCATCTTGGTGGCCTTTATAAGAGGTGTTTCACCATCCTGAAAGCAAGACAAAGATATTTTGTGAAAGATTCAGCATTAGGTAGACGCAGGAAGGGACTTCTAGGCAAACACATCTTGAGAATGTAGTGTGAGTTTACCATTTTAATCACATTAGAAGTTTTTCTTAACCTCAGATCAGATTTGGTAGCCTACACAATCATCATTTTTCTCAAGGCATGTAATCAGGTTAGAGTGCTGGACTAGGACTGGGGAGACCCAAGTTCAAATCCCCATTCAGCCATGATACTAGCTGGGTGACTCTGGGCCAGTCACTTCTCTCTCAGCCTAACCTACTACACAGGGTTGTTGTGAGGAGAAACCCACGTATGTAGTACACCGCTCTGGGCTCCCTGGAGGAAGAGCAGGATATAAATGTAAAAATAAATAAATAAATAAATAAATAAATAAATAAATAAATAAAATAAAGAAAGTTTCATTACTCCTTCAAGTGCTTCAGTCATTTCTTGTATTCTGGAGTGCTTAAAGCATTTATTTCCCCCATGCTTTCAATTTTTATTTTTGTAAAACTATTAATTTGCTTTAAAACACAAGTACAGGAGCAGAGGGTGCCAATTATTGCTAATTAATATAAAGCAGTGATCGTGTCTGCCTCCTTTCAGAAAGAAAACAGCCTTTGATTTCTGTAATAAAGTTTTAATGCATGAAGTATGCATTCTAAATGTATTCCAGCTGTTTAATCTTCTAAAATACTGTTTTAAGAAGATAATGAGGTTTCTGAAGTCATAGTGGAATTTCTCAAAAGCCTCCTCTCTGTGGATCCAGATGATTAAGATATTATTACTGTATATCAAACAGGGAAGAAGCCTTTGGGGACAGAAACTGAGGAAGCCTTTGTGGACAGAAACTTTTGTTCCAAGTCAGCCATGAACTAGTATACTGTGGAGCCATGCAAGTCCTATGGCAGGGTGATCAACCCCCGGGGGGGGGATTGTCCACAGATGTGAAAAAATTATAGGATAAGTGGCAGAGTTCAGAACAATGTTCCCTCTAACACAGATTCCCAGATGATGTACCATAAATCCCCAAGCAAAAGCCATTGCAACTGGGGATTCTGGGAGTTGTACTCAACAACATCTGGGAATCCTTGTTAGAGGGAACACTGGTTCCGAAGCCAGATGTGCTGGACTACCATTAGGGAAGATACGACCGATAGCAATTGCGCTGCAATCTTTAGCATTGCAGATAAAAGACAAAAAGCATCATTTGAGAGTAATGCAAATAAAAACCACTACCATATATTTACCTTTGTACTTGTTTCGGTGTCTGGATTGCATTGCAAGATATCTCTCACCATGACAGCATTTCCTTTCTCAACAGCCCAATATAAAGCAGTTTTATTATCCTACAAAATATATATATACACCAAGAATGGGATTAGCAATTTTTGAAATCAGCCGGATTCATTTTATAAACTCTATAGGATGTGGCTTGTATTTAATACTATATATAGCAAAGTGACAAGATTCAGGATGGAAAAATGAAGCTGTTTGAGGTCAAATGAAGTAGTGATCCAACATTAGGCAACTACTTAATCAGTTGGTACAACAGCACTAGCACAAGCCATCCCCTCATTCTCCTTGCTGCAGATTCCCAAAAGTTCATTCCTGAGGATCGGGAGAATCCCCAGAAGCTGGACAGCTTCCTGTAAGCAGCTTATGGAAGATATCTCTGCCCAATTTCCAGAGACTTTCCCCCACCCCCTGCAGTCACTTACACAGCATCTCACACTACTGCTGAGGGCCCACTGACCCTTGGGATCGGGAAGTGCACAAGCTGGTTTGGCGCCTCCTCTGGGAAGTGCCAAATTGGCTCGAGCACCAGTGCTCGAACTGGCTCAGCAGGGAATGGTTCACTTAAAAAGCAGATAAGGAGCTCCTTATCTGCTCGCCCTCACCCCACCGTTCCCAGATGGCAGCAGCCACTCTTCCAAAAGGCCATGCAGAACTGTGGCGCTATTCCCTGCATCTTCCTTGCGGCACTGGCATGCACATGGGCAGCGCACATGCGTGCAGCAACATCATGCTGACCACACAAATGGTTGGCATGCATGCACACCAGTCACGTGTGTGCCGACACCATGTGGAGGCTGCAGTGAACTGCAGCCATGCGTGGCCTTTGGGAGAGTGGCTGCCGCCACCGGAAAAACAAAGGGGCAGGGGTAAGGAGCTCCTTACTTGCTTTGTAAGGGAACTGCTTCTCACCCCACCAGCGGCTGCATGAACAGCTCATGCACATCCCTACCTTGGGAGTCTCAGGAGGCTGCAGTGAGGAGGGAGTGTGCAAAACAGCTAGCATTGTTGTGGAACGCTACCTAGTATTCAGCTAGAAACTAGGATTAATGCTTAAGAGTATGTAGATTTTTGTTACTGTTATTTTTTAACATTATGAGGCCTTCAGAAATCATTTAAACAAAAATCTAATATGCAAAACAGGCACACCTCCACCTCCAGCCTCAGAGTCACGATGCCTCTCAATCCCAGTTGCAGAGGAGCAACAGCAAGAGAGAGGGCATGCACATACCTCTTGCCTGTGGGCTCCCCAAAGGCATCTGGTGGGCCACTGTGTGAAACAGGATGCTGGATGTGATAGGCCTTGGGCCTGATCCAGCAGGGCTGTTCTTATGTACACTATCTCTGGATGCAATCAAGAATCCTATTTAAATACCATACTACTACCATATCTAGATGCAGTCATGTGTGTATTTTTTTGTTAGTAGAGGTTTAAGTGGCGCAGAGTGGAAATGCTTGACTAACAAGTAGAAGGTTGCCAGTTTGAATCCCCGCTGGTATGTTTCCCAGACTATAGGAAACATCTATATTAGGCAGCAGCGATATAGGAAGATGCTGAAAGGCATTATCTCATACTGCACGAGGCAGCGGCAATGGTAAACCCCTCCTGTATTCTACCAAAAGAAAACCACAGGGCTCTGTGGGCACCAGGAATCAAAATTGACTTGATGGCACACTTTAGCTGTAGGGGTTTCTAGAAGTTATTATTGATGTCAAATGATGTCTCCATAGAAAATGTGGTTATATTGATACAGAGATAGCTGAGCATTCCATTGCATATGCAGCATCAACAGCAATAATGCCATTTATACTGCATGATCTTCCAAATGCAACTTCAAAGAATTCCTTGCAACAGATGCATTTTAAGCAATATCTTAGCTACCACTGAAAGAAGCTGGCTTAGGAACTCCTCATTTCAGAAACTTGTGGGCAATCCAACTCCATCCCATAAATGGGCAAAAGTAGTAACAGAAAATTTATTGTTAACTAGCACACTAAGGATGGTGAGCAAGTGCTCCACAATAAATCAGACCTATTGGTAAATGAAACTAGGCCTAATGAGCATTTCATTGTCCAGAAACAGGAAAAAGACAGGGCAGAGTTAAAATTAGTTTGATTTTATCATATTTTATCAGATCACATCAAAAATGAGTTGATTTTAAAGGAGCTAAGAGACATCAACTCTATAATCACCATGAATAAAATAAGCATTTTTATATATCTTGAGCTAATAAATCTCACAGTTCCTTCAAGTTGAAAATGTAAAGGCAGAAAAAAATAACATGAAAATCACACTTCCTAGAGGTATTCTTTATATCTCCAAGAGCTGCTTTTGAAAATAATGCATACTGTATGCAGAATTACTTACCTGACCTCTAATGTCTATATCAGCATATTTATGAAGCAGGGCCCTCACAATTTCAACGTGACCTCCTCTGACAGCCCCAATCAGCACGGTATCACCACTCTACAATTATGATAAAAAGTAGAGTGAGGTTTTCCTCATTTCTGAACCAAAGTGCACATTTAAAATATTTCCAAAATAATGTTTATACTTTCATACTAATTTTGTAACAGGTATCAACACATACACACACACTCTTACTAACCCTATCAGGAATGTTCACATAAGTCCCTGCATCTAACAGATCCTGCACAATTTCCGTGTGGCCCTCCTTTGCGGCGATCATCAAAGCTGTGTTTCCATCTTTATCTGTTAAGTTTACATTTGGATTCCTTTTCAGGATTTCTTTTACTGAGTCTGTAAAGCCACCTTTTACTGCTACAATAAGTGCAGTCATCGAATTCTAGAAGGAGAAAAAAAACACCACAATATTGTTAGCCTAACGAGTATACAGTGGGAGGCTTTCCTCCATCAAACCACCGCCCCTCCAATAAAAGAGTGCTCAGTGAGGCTCACAACAGTGATACAAAATGTGAAACAATAGAACATAGTATAGCAGAAAATCAATTAAAACAAATACAATTAAAAATAAAATTAATTTTATTTTAAAAATCCATCAATTATCGTCAAAAGAATTAAAAAGCCTCTCTAAAAAGTGGGTTTTGAGATATTTTGTTAAAACCTTAAGGGAGGGAGCACGGGGAAGTTCTTCTGGGAGGGCATTCCAGAGCCGAGGGGCCGCAACTGAAAAGTCCGTCTCTTGTTCCTGCCAACCAAATCTCAGTCAATGGCAGGACCACAAGCAGGGCTTGAGTTGATGAGCTAAGGGCCTTGGCAGATTCAAATGGGCGAATACGGTCCAACAGATACCCCAGCCCCAAGACATGTAGGGCTTTAAAGGTCAAGACCAGCACTCTGAATTTGGCCTAGAAGCAAACTGGCAGCCAGTGAATAAGAGATATAATTTGCCTGGGAATTTGACAACACTTGAATTAGGGCCAAGGTACACAACTCATGAAGCCATATATGTACATTGTCATTATTTAAATCTAAATGCAGTCTTCAGAGGCCATGATTTCAACAGAGAGGTTGTGTGTGTGAGCATGTGCACATACATGCGCACACTTTTAACCCTTTCCCTTCAAGCTGTCACATTTCAAATCACCTTGAAAAGCAGATTTGGTGGGGAACGTTGAATGGACAGATGGATGGAAACTCTCAGTGTTCTCAGTTTATAGGTTTAAAGCTTCAGTTTTAGAGTTTTTATTCTATTTTAAATTGTTTTAATGATGTTAATGTTTTAATCATTTTTATATTTTGAACCGCCCAGGAACCTTTTTGTATGGGACGGTATATAAATGTACTAAATAAATACATAAATAAAAATAATAATAATACTACAATACAAAAAAAGTGAGAAAGTAACTGAAAAGAATGAAGACAAAAATTTATTTAGTTACTGGAAAGAGACTTTATCACCACAATATTTCATGCTTTACATTAGAAACATGTTTTGAGCAACATTACAATAAATATAAAAAGAAATACTACTCACAGCTCCTTCTTGATCAACATCTGCTCCCATATGCAACAAATATTTCACACATTCCAGATGTCCCTTTCGTGCTGCCCAGATCAATGGTGTAGTACCATACTGGAGAAGAAAAGATATATAATATAGATAGATACACACATACACACCCCACATGTACATTAGGCATGTTCTGACTTTGTTACAGATGCCACACTCCAGCTACAGATGGCAAGCACTACATTTATGAAGATGGAAAAATACACAACATTGGAGATGGAGGATGGATTCTTGCTGCTGCTGCTTCTGATAACAACAATAAATAGGACTGTAGGATGAAAATTTGAAAAACCATCTTGGCATAATGCAGAACGCATGTTAGTTTATTACTATCAATGATCAAAGATCAGCAATACAATTTAAAACTTTACAGAAAAGTACGGATAAAAGAATATATAAAACAACAATAACAACAATCAGAAGGAGAGCAAATTCCATTTGCATATAAAGATAACTGTTATCCAACATCCTAACCGAGCCAAGAATCTAGAAGACAGGACAGGAAGTTAGTTGCTGTCGAGTCCTAATAGCAATAGAGCAGAACTTAGCCACCTTATACGTAATGGAAGGAATTTTATCTGCAAGCAAAAAAGCAACATAAAATTCTTCTGAATGCAGAACACATGACAGAAGACCTCATTGACATTGAAGTTTGAAAGTGAAGTGTACAGTCATGAATCTGGCAGCATACTCAAGGCAGCATATGGAAATAGCCATGAGGAAAAGAAGAGAAAAATATGGGTGTGGTAAGACAGCAGAGAACAAAGATATATAAACCTAATGCAGTACACAAATAGTGTGTGTCATGAACCCAAAGGGAGGTAAACCACAGCTAATTCAACATATGGATAGAGGAGGGGAGGGAGGTCATAGTTATGAAGTGAATGTATTATAAAAGAAAAGTCAGCACCTGCCAGCCCTTGGGTAACATGAGAAGAAGCTTAAAGCTAATAGTGTCACTCTAATAACAGCTTTACTGACATAAGACAGTTTGGCAATATACACTCCATAAGTTAAATTAGGTCTTGAAAATTATTTTTTTCATATTTCATATGTTGGTTTCTAACAACAGGGACGAGAACAAAAAAAGAAAGAAGGAAAAAGAGAAAAGAAAAGAAAAAGAAAAGAAAAAAGGAGTTGTGCACTCAGTTGAAATACTTCTGCATGAGAGATTCACAGCTAGTTCTTGTTGCTGAAACAGCTTATCTTGGGGCTGCAAACAGCACCCCTTTATGTGATTTTGAATCACAGGCTTGCAACTTCCATCTGGGATACCCAAATTCATGGGATTGTGAACCATGCAGGTGCCCATATTTGGCCAACTATGCAGTTTGGTTGCTTGGCACAAGCAAACATGGGGCAACACTGCTAGAGGTCAGAAGAACAGAGGGCTGTAGGGAGACCCCCATGACTTCTCTTGCAAAAAGGAGGAAGCTAGCAAACAGACCTGGTCAATGAGACTTTCACAAGAGAAACAGCTAATTTCCTTCGCAATGGGATAAGCCTCACTAATCACTCCTACAACTACCCAGATAAACATGGTACACCTCCTATCACAACATTAATGAGCTGGCAAGGACCCAGAGATAGGATTGTTAACAGGAAGAGCTGTCCTGGTCTCAGATAAAGCTTTTTGGTTCACCCAGTAAGTACTCCATGCAAACATCTTGATCACCCATTCCATCTTTTGTTTCTTAAAGATCATACCCACTTGATTGGTTCACGCAAACATGAACTTCTTTGTTACACACAAGTTTCAGCCCCTGCAGTCAGGGCATCTGACTTTTGCATTGCCCCATGGCATGAATTTGCCTATTTGTACTCCTGACCCAAGTAAATTATTAGGAGGGAAACACACAACAGAGCATTCAGAACACCCAGAAAACTCTCAGAACCTACCCCAGACCCAAAGAGAAAGGACTCTGGTCTGCTCCCACATTCACACAGACCTATACCTCCCCTCACACAGACCTATACCTCCTCACTCCCTTCTCTCTCCTCTTTAAGTCTACATCTCAGTCCTTTTTCAAGTAAAGCGTTAAGCTGATTTAATTGACAATTCGGACCTTAAGCTAAAATGCCTTTACATGAGACTCTAGTCCATTGCTTCCCAATCTGGGGGCCTCTAGATGTTACTGAACTACAACTCCCATCAGCCCCAGCTACAATTTATTGTGGCTGGGGATGATGAGAGCTGTAGTTCAGCAACATCTGGAGGCTCCCAGATTGGGAATCACTACTCTAGTCAATACTGTAAGTTAAGATTTTATAGCCTCCTCGCCTTGCCTAATCAATCTTTTTATTTTTCTGTACTCCAGTTATCCCCAAATAAATCTGCTTGTATCATATTTCTGTCTTCTCATCATTTCCAGAAGCAATCATATGTACATGACTTGAAGTCAATCTGAGGCTGGTCCTCCAATGGACACAGAGCACGTAAGGAGAACTTGTTGACAACTTAAACATTTTAGAATTTAAGTTAGAAATAGTTTTTAACTTAAAGTTAATGGAAACAAAGTGTATTATAGTTAGAATTACGAAATTATTACTACAATTAATTTTAGCGTTACAATCAAGGGTAACACCCAAAGGAGTCCATCATCTGGAACAAGAGTACTTGCTCTGGAAAAAGGTCTCCTGTTACTAACTATACACTACTGTGAATGCTACCCAATATGTTTTTCAAAATTAATGTTAGCATAACAATAGTCCTTAAAAACCACCTTTAGTGAAACAACATAGTTCAGGATACAATATTTCTATTTTTGAAGGCAATAAGATAAAGCTGTGCCTTAAAATAAATGTTTTCAGCCTACCTTGTCAGAACAATTGACTTTAGCTCCATGTTCCAGTAAGAGTTCTACTATACGAGAGTGGCCCCGCCCTGCTGCCCAAATTATGGGATAGACACTGTATTGCTGAGACAGAAATGATGAAAAAGTTAGAAGGATAGATGCCATTTAAGTCCATTTCTCTTTGAAGCACACCTCAATTCAGAAACGTGAAGACAAGCATTAAGGCCACAATCCTACAGTGGCTAAGCTCTGCAGCATAATGCTAGCAGCCCAAAAAACTGCAAGGCTCTTACATTCATGCCAAGATTGCTGCACAAGAGGGCTGTTCCAATATAACTCACCCTTGCACGATCTCAAGTAGCACTCGACTCACATTGGGAATAATACAAATAACGTGCAACCTGCAATTGTGCAAGGGTGCAATTGTGCAAGGGTGAGTTACACTGGAACAGCCCTCTCACGCAGCACTGTGGGTGTGTGCATTAGAGCCCTGCAGCAGCATCGGAGGTTCTGAATTGCCCACATTATGTTGGGGGGCACATAAACAGGTTGCTTACCTGTAACAGGTGATCTGGTAGTGATCTGGTAACATTCATAAAAGTGGGTTCTGTGCCTGCGCATAACACTTCAGGTAGGAAATGTCACAACCACCCACTGTGCAGGCTTCGCACCTCCTCATATTGGCAGTTTGGTGCCTCACAGTTCAGTTTCTTGTTGGCTGCTCCAATGCAGCCGTTAGCTAAATCTTTGTAGATAAACTAAACGTTTGCAGTAGCTGTTGTGGGGATGGATGGAAGGATTTTATGAATGTTACTGGATCACTACCGGATCACCTGTTACAGGTAAGCAACCGGTTTGTCTGGATCATGATCCGGTAACATCCATAAAAGTGGGTAACACACAAGCTTCACTACTCCTGGAGGTGGGAGCAGCCAGTTACTGCAAAACTAGCTTGAGTACATCCCTCCCAAAATTTGCTGCGACTGCAGAGCAGAGGTCCACCACATAGTGTTTCACAAACATCTCTTCCGACGCCCACTTTGCAGCCATGCATATGTCCATGAAAATTATTCCTGCTAAATGTGCTGCTGAGGATGCATATGCCCTTGTAGAGTGGGCCTTTACAGCTTTAGGAGGATCCACCTTCTGCACCTTGTAAGCCAGATAGATAGTCTCCACCAGCCAATGATTGAGTCTAGTCTTGAAACACGATGTTCCCCATCCTTTTGTTTATAAGTGACTAATAGTTGTCTTGTCCTTCTTGCTGCAGATGTTCACTACAAATAGAACAGAAGATCAAGTTGCACATCTAGGCTGTGCATCACCCGTTCCAGAGGTGTTTCTAGATTTTGGGAAAAGGTGAATAACACAATCTTGGTTCATGTGAAAGTCTGAGACAACCTTAATCCTGAACTCTGGGTCTAACCGCATAACGACCTTGTCATCGTGGATCTTAGTGTATGTTCTTCTATGCGTAAAGCACTGAGCTCACTCACCCTCTTTGCGGTCATAATGGCAAGCAGAAAGATCATCTTCAATGTCACCATTTTAAGCTTTGCCATTGCCATTGGTTCAAATGGTTTTTCCATCAAGGCCGATAAGACCAAGACTCCACCTATCCATTGGTTTGTGTATTGGCGGGTGAAGACTTGTTACCCCTTTTAGAAACCTTTTACTGTCAGGGTGACTGAACACATACACACACATACACCCGTGGAAAGAGGAAATGGCAGCCAAATGCACCCTCAGTGAAGTGTTTGCTAAGCCTCCCAATTTCAGTGTCGTAAGATAATGCAAGAAGTCTCGTATGGAAGCATCTCTGGCTTTAAAGCACTTGGCCTTTGCATGCACCTTGAAACGTTTCCATTTTACATTATAGTTTTTCCTTGTCAACAACTTTTTGTCATTTAGCAGAATGTTGTCTAACAGCTTAGCCTCCGCATTTCAAGGTTTGAATGTAAAAGGAGACCCTGTTCTTCAGTTAGAAGATCCATTGTTTGCTTTGGCCTTACATGTTCTCCCGCTGACAGTTTGAGTACCTGCTGAAACCATGGCTGCCTTGGCCACCATGGAGTTATCAATATGCAACGAGTCCCATCCTGTAAAATCTTTGCCACCACTTGACTGAGCAGTGGATACGGGGGGTGGGGGTGGAATAATAAAATAAACTGTGTGTCCACAGAAACTGGAATGCATCGCCCTTTGATCACTCTCTCAGCCCCGCTCTTGAGCAATACTGACTGCATTTCGCATTCTCTTCTGTTGAAAATAGGTCTGCTGTAGGCTTTCCCCAAGACGTGAACAGCCCCTTTAGACAAGCTGCATTTAACTCCCATTCGTGTTGTTGAAGGAGCACATGGGACCTGCTTAAGGCATCTGCTAGGGTATTGTTTATCCCTCTTATATGTATCGCCACCAGCTGTATTTTCCATGGAATGCACCAGTTCCATAACTGTTGGCTTAAATTGCAGAAAGAGTGATTCTCTCCAACACTTTCCCCCCATGTTTGTTCACATATGCTATTGCAGTCGTACTGTCCATCTGCAGTTGAACTGTCTTTCCGGGCAGGTGTCTCTGAAACCACTTTATAGCCTGGAAAGCTGCAAGCAACTCCAGGAAGTTTATGTGCATAGTCTTTTGAGTTGGGGTCCAGAGCTCTTGCGCCTCCAGGCCAGACATATGAGCTTCCCAGCCTGTGAAAGAAGCATCTGTCGTTACCGAAACTTCTGACACTAGAAGTTTAAATGCAGTGCCCACCAGAAGATTCTCCTCTTTTGTCCACTACACTAGCGATCTCATTACCATGTCTGGTAGACATAGAATAAAGTTTTGGTTGTCTATGTTTGGTTGGAAAGCTGACAGATACAGGTGAAACTCGGAAAATTAGAATATCGTGCAAAAGTCCATTAATTTCAGTAATGCAAATTAAAAGGTGAAACTGATATATGAGACAGACGCATTACATGCAAAGCGAGATAAGTCAAGCCTTAATTTGTTATAATTGTGATGATCATGGCGTACCGCTCATGAAAACCCCAAATCCACAATCCCAGAAAATTAGAATATTACATGGAACCAAGAAGACAAGGATTGAAGAATAGAACAATATCGGACCTCTGAAAAGTATACAGTATACTGTGCATGATTGGCCAGCAAACTCGCCTGACCTGACCCCATAGAGAATCTATGGGGCATTGCCAAGAGAAGGATGAGAGACATGAGACCAAACAATGCAGAAGAGCTGAAGGCCGCTAATGAAGCATCCTGGTCTTCCATAATACCTCATCAGTGCCACAGACTGATAGCATCCATGCCACGCCGCATTGAGGCAGTAATTGCTGCAAAAGGGGCCCAAACCAAGTACTGAATACATATGCATGCTTATACTTTTCAGAGGTCCTATATTGCTCTATTCTTCAATCCTTGTCTTCTTGGTTCCATGTAATATTCTAATTTTCTGGGATTGTGGATTTGGGGTTTTCATGAGCTGTACGCCATGATCATCACAATTATAACAAATTAAGGCTTGACTTATCTGCATTACTGAAATTAATGGACTTTTGAACGATATTCTAATTTTCCGAGTTTCACCTGTACCATTGCTGCAGTTTCTACACCCTCAGACTTGTATAACAGACCCTGGCAGTACATGAGGCTATCAACACCTGAATTGTGTGAGCCTGTTGTATCGAATGCAACTGCAATGTCAGCACCAATTTCCGTATTCTCTGGAATCGTTCCTCTGGCAGGTATGCTCTCTGCTGATCCATGACCAGTACCACATCTATGTACATTAGTCTCTTGAAGAGTGTCAAATGGGATTTTCCCCCCAATTGATCTGGATGCCCAACGTTTCCAGAAGCTTCATCACGCACGTAATCTGTGAACATAATTCGTTTCTTGTCCTTGCTGTTATCAACCAATCATTGAGATAAGGATACACCATCACTCCCCACTGCGTAAATGTGCCACCACTACTGCCATGCATTTGGTAAAAACTCTCAGCGCTGTAGCTAGACCAAAAGGTAGCACATTATACTGATAAATGCTGTCACCCAACGTGAATCTTAGATATTTCCTGTATGCCGATGTGACAATACGCATCCTTGAGATCCAACACAACCCATTGCCCCCCTGCGTAGAAGAGGCAGGATAGCTTGCAACATAATCATTCGGCACCTTCTCACATTGACATACAGGTTCAGCCACCACAAGTTCCTTATTGGGAGAATGCCCCATCCCGTTCGGGGATTTGAAAGTACTGGGAGTAGAATCCCCCGTGTCTGCTCACCAAATGTACTGGAGAGATTGCCCCTTTTCCAAGCAGCGTTTCCACCTCCTCCATCAATGCCATTGTCGGTAGTGTATACTTCACTCCCACATATTTCGGCAATGTCTCGAACTCAGTGGCATTACATAACCGGTCTGGATTATCCGGAGTACACACCGGTCTGATGTTATCTGGTGCCATGCTTGCGCATAACTTGCAAGTCTGATGTAGTGGTGTGCCCGAACCGGTCCGGCGGCCATTCCAAAGAATGGCCGAACTGCCGGACCGGTTCGGACTGGGCTGGTTCGGGTCCGGGTGGGGGGTATATCTTTAAGGGCGGGGAGGGCTTGCTTAGCCCTCCCGCCTCCTTGCCCCCGCCAGCGCCCGTATTTAACATTATAGGGGCGCTGGAAACCAGCCGCCCCCCCCCCGCCGCCGCCACCGCCGCCGCCGCGAAATCACTCTTAAAAACATCCAGCCCTCCCTCCCTCCCAGCTAGCTGCCCGCCCGCCCCCCCACCCACCCACCCAGTCGCTCACCCGGTCGGTAGATACTAAGCGAGAGGAGCTCCGGCACAGAGCTCCTCTCGCTAGGAAGGCCTCCGGGAGAATGGTGGCTTGCGCGCGCGCCGCAAACCACGCCGTTCTCCGGAGGCCCGGTCTACCCGCCGGGAAAGGGCCGGGTAGACCGGGCCTCCGGCGGGCGGGCAGCTAGCTGGGAGGGAGGGAGGGCTGGATGTTTTTAAGAGTGATTTCGCGGCGGCGGCGGTGGCGGCGGCGGGGGGGGGCGGCTGGTTTCCAGCGCCCCTATAATGTTAAATACGGGCGCTGGCGGGGGCAAGGAGGCGGGAGGGCTAAGCAAGCCCTCCCCGCCCTAAAAACAAGGCCCCCCTTCGGTGCCGGTCCGGACTTCTCCGGACCGTGCACATCCCTAGTCTGATGTTCTGTCCAGCATTGATGTTTGCTGTAGATGTTAGAGATGTCACTGATGATGGGGCTGTCATTGTTGTTAGAGAAGAAGGCGGGCTTACCGAGCAATCAAAGACATTGTTTCTGTTGCTGTGGAGCCTTATTGCGTGCTCCCTGGTTGTTTTTTCCCCTTCTGGTTGTATAGTTTTTAATTATATCTCTGGAAGGGTCTGCAGAATTCCTTCTGGTTGTTCGGGAGGTATGTGTTCTGCCTACAGCCATAAGGCTAGTATCTTGAAGCAGTAGAGGTATGTGGATGCAGAGGTCTTAGCCGTGTATTTAGATTTTATCCACTTTTCCATAGTGGAATCGGAATCATCGCAAAACGGACCCTTGCCATCAAATGGCAGGGTCTCAATCTTTTCTTTCATATTTAGCTGCAAGTTGACTGAACGCAGCCAAGCATGTCTTTGTAGCAGAATTGTGGACACTAATGAGCATGATCCTAAATCAGGCCGGCTCAACTTAGACCCTCCAGCTATTTTTGAACTACAGCTCCCATAATCCCCAGTCACAGTGGCTAATAGCCAGGGATTATGGGAACTGCAGGCCAATATCTGCAGGAGGGCCAAAGTTGAGCAGCCCTGCGCTAAATGTTTAATGTTAGTCAACTGTTGCCTTGTTGCCAACATTGTTTTTGAAAACACTTCAGTCAATTTCTTTTGAAACTCCTCTGGAGACACAGTATCTTTCTCCTGATAGAGAGAGTCCCACAAAGAATGCATGTACTTAGACAAACAGACCATATATTTTGTTATCTTAATCACTAGCTATGCCATAGCATACGTCTTCTGTCCTAAAATATCCAGTTTCCTCCCTTCCTTGTCAGCTGTCATGGTATGAAGCCGCAACCCCTTCGATGAAGACGCACTGTCAATAACTAAGGAATTTGGGGTACGATGTTTAAATAACCATTCTCTTCTTCCTATATCCTGTACAGGGTCTCAAGTCTCTTAGAAATTGGAGCAGATGTGTGCAGTACCTGCCAAGACATCTTAGCTGCCTTCGTTATCACAGGAAGCATCGGTAATTACACTAGTTGAGCCACACTCATCTTCTTCATGAAATTATAAACTGGATTGTCCAGTGGAGATCAAGCTCTTTTGTTTCCAGCAGAGATCAAGCTCATCCGCCATCTCAGCAATTTGGAGATGATAAAATTTCATTTCGTCCGTCGGGGATTTAGAAGCCTCTGTCAGAACATCATCTTTAGGTTCTGAGTTATGACCCCGTGTTTGAGGAGTCAGATTCGTAGTTGTCATCTGAGGATACAGGATCTGCAGAATGCGCACTAGGCTTCCCTGAAGATGAGCGGGAGCCGGAACCAACACCCTTAGTGGCTTGCGAGCCCACAGCAGCCTTGGATGAACCTTGGATTTGAGATGATATCCGTGTGCCTTCCGTACACACTGATTTGTTTATATCACGTTCTGTACATGTCTGTGTCGACACTGAAGTCTTTTGCAGTGGCTTTGGAGTCAACAGTTGGACAGCTGTCTGCACACGTGTCCTGAATCAGATGGGACACTCTTAGGAGGCATCATTTGAGTCGTAGCTTGAACTTGAGTTTCAGTAACAACCCTTGGGGGTGTCATTTGCATCGCAGCCTGTACTAGTTCCATTTGCATCTTATGAGCCTTACACTTTTTAAACTTTCCATAATCATCAGGACAAACTGGAGTAGAATTTGTAGACATGTTACCCCATCCTCCCATAGGTAACAGGCCTGCCAATGACGCCCTCGACTGAAATGGGGTCATAAATGGAGTTTTTGGTACTTCCCCTAAATCTTCCTTCTCATGTAGAGACCTTGGCTCAAGAAATCTCAGAACGTCAACGCTGAAGGAGTGATCCCCCCAATTCCAGCATCGAAAAGATATTCTGGGCTGTTTTAGGATTGCAAACAGCCTCAGTGTCAACATCGGCGTCGAATACCACAGGTGATTGATGCTCCTGCCTCGCCATCAACACAAACATTGGGGTCCTTGGCATCAATGGGGATTGCCGTGGTGTAGGTGTCGGTGACAGAGACACCACTCGAAGTCAAGGTGCAGTGTCAGAAAAAACAGGGGTCCTTCCTCGCTCGGGCATCAACTGTGATGGTGATGGGTTTGTCAGGCATTGTAATAGCGAAGGATTTTCCAGACATCGTAAGCCAGATGGAGATGGGGTCATAGTTCTAGGCAGTGACAGATGCCCCTCTTTTTGATAAGTCTTCTCCTTATGTTTTTTCGGGGGTGGAGAGCCCGACTTATCCTCTCACCTCCGCTTCCTTTCCTCTCGGTGGCAAGTTGAATGACTCTCAGGCACTTGCAGCTCTTTAAATGGCAATCACTTCGACGTCGAAGGCCCAAGCACCAGGGATTTAGACTGCATTTGCATCGCAGTCCCTGATGCTGATTTTGATATGGTTGCCATCAATCCCAGAAACTTTGAATGTTTCCTTGAAGCCAGAGCTTCCTCCAGCAAAGTCACTCTCAAATGTGCAGCTCTATTTTTCAAAATCTGCCTAAAGAATGAGCTGCAGCAGTGTTATGCTCTTCTCCCAGACACAGGAAACAACGGTTGTGGCTGTCCGTTAAGGGGAGTTTACCCCCACAGTGCATGCACCTTTTAAAGATAGTCTCTTCTCTAGGTTTGGGGCTTGTAAAGCACATCCCAAGTATCATCAAGTCAAACAGTCTGTGATCATATACTTTCCAATCACTTCGCTGAGGTACAGTTGTCTGATAAACAAATAATAATCCAACCAGTCCGAGTCAACACAAATAAGCCCTACTTTACTTTCCAAGGAGTCGTCTGAAACAATGTCCAATCCACTCTGGGTCAAGTCAAATATCCAACAATAAAATGCTTTCCAAGAAGACTAGATCACCAAAGAACCGAGCGCATTGGCAGTCATGTGAGGTGCCAAACTGTCGATATGAGCAGGTACAAAGCACGCACAGTGAGCAGCTGATTGGCGCTGCGAGGAGCTAATGATTTCTACTCAAAGTGTTCCACACAGGCACAGAACCCACTTCTCTGGATGTTACTGGATTACGATCCAGATCAGTCACTTACTGGAAAGTAACTGTCATTAAGAACAGTGAGCAAAAATGCTTAGTATTGCACTGCATAAAGAAAACACAACAGTCAGTTTTTGTCCACCCATTCAGAGAATTCAGGTCAATCACTGGCATAGCACCAGAAGCAACAACATGCAAGCATAAAGTTTCTATGACAAATTTTGACTATAACAGAATTTTTCCTCTTTGGAACCTACTAAACCTAACAGTATGAACTTTGACCCAAGTGTCCCAATCATGCAGAGACCCCTATGCATGGAAGCGGGCTTCTACACATGTGGCTAATATATCTCTGTACTGTTAGTCAGGCACAGCAGAACTGGCTGGATGCACCTTTTAATGCAATTCAATATCAGTATACCCATCTTCTGTCACTAGTTGTCGCTCATGACTAGAACTCTGAACATTTTAAAAAACCTCACACACACTTGGTAGCACCAATATTTTTATTTGAAACCTATCCTATGGTTTAAAAGGCTGCCAATGCAGAAAGGTTAATTTTACATGTTATTAGTGCTTATTCCTAGACTGAAAGCCAGATGAAGAATTCTTCAAGCCACATCTCCCTCTCCCAACAGCCATCTAGGCAACAAGAGCCACAGACGACAAAACCTCTCACCAACTCCACACATACAGAAAGTTTCTGGAGCCAGAACAGATTCTGTTTTCTTAAAGTTTCAGCACAAATCATCTGATACACAACCCTCTTTCCAGCTCTGGACAGGTGATAGGCATTATCAATAGCTTGGCAGTGAAAACAAGAAGGAGTGTGTCAGATGATCTGTACTCAAGTTTATGAAAAAATATAATCTTTTCCGGTTCAAAAGCACTTCTGCATCCTGATATCTGGGTGGCTGCATATTGCTTGTATAGTCTTCCCCCAAATCCCCCCAAATACACCCTAAACTTCAAACCATAATGGACTGGCACAAGCATTTTGCTAATACACTTGTGTGATAAGTATGTCCAGTATTGGGATTTTGAACACAAAAACTTAGTTTTGGACACAAAATTATAACAGTGTGTCAATTATTCTCAAAGTCAAATGACATACATTAAGCATGTATTTGGCCCTTGCATGTTTAAGTGTTTTCCTTGGCAAACAGCAACCACTGAGGGTGGGTGCAAGGAGGCTTCAACTTTCTGGGACAGTTGTGATCCTCCAATAGGGAGCCAATGGCAGCTTTCCTCCCAGGGCAAATAGCAGTCATGGGGCTTGCAGACAGGAGAGAGATTGAGACAAGTGATGGCAAACTCCCCTCTTCCCACCATGCAGGCCCAAAGCCAGATTGAATGTCCTTGCTCATCATGGCTGGGGAAAAGAAGAAAGGGAGTGGGGAGAGAAAAATCAAGCATTCAAGGAATATGACTTACATGTCGTAACATGTCCTTAAGTTCAAGGGTTTCTCCTGTTGTGAATGTACATACACATACATGCACGCGCGCACACACACACACACACACACACACACTTACCAGCCCAGTGATGTTTGGGTTTGCTCCTTTTTCAAGCAGCAGCTCAGCTACTTCAGTACAGCCTTTGTAGCATGCCCACATAAGGGCTGTCCATCCACCCTATCAAACATAACCAGACAGTTAAGAAATATCTACTTGCAGCATTTAAGTATATTTAAGTAGAAGTATAACCCCAGAATTATACTTATACCAGACATATACTTAATGCTTAAGTATAAGAATAACCCCAGAGCAGTTCTCAGGATATTATTAAACAACACTTACTGCTAAAGTTCACAAGAAACATTCTTCCACTGAGAGACCTTAAAGGCCAAGTTGAAGACAGATCATCCTGGAGAGAATCTATCTATGTGGTCGCTAAGAGTAGACACCGATTTGACAGGACTTAATCAATCAATCAATCATACAGAGAAATTAAAGGGCTGTAGTCATAACTTGTCTAATCCTGTTAGCAATCAGAAGAAATTTGGCTACATTATATGTGAACTCAGCATCTCGAATAAAGAATTATTGTATTGTATAGTTATTCATAATATTTGTCACTCAGAAACCCAAGTATGATGCAATTTAACCCGGTCATATGGCTCACAGAAAGTTATAATTTCAAAGGGAAAATACACACTCACACAAAAAATTGAGCAGAAAAATAAATATGCTGATATCCATAACTATAAGCACACTCAAATAAAAAGCACTCTCAATGCCTCCAATGGATGCTCAACTTTGTGATCAGTTTTCCAACCTTTGAAGGTTTACCAAATGGGGCGGCGGGGGAGGGGAAGCACCAAGAATACCATTTAGCATCTTCAGAGCACAGGCCAGTTGCTTCTTAGAAGAAAACAGTCTACAATATGTACCTCTTCACAGTTTTGAAGGACAAAAACATCATACCATGTCTCGGTGTTCCAAGTTCACATTGCAATTAAGTAACTCAGACACAATGGCAGCATGCCCCTCTTTAGCTGCTGAGATGAGAGCTGTCCAGTTATCCTAAAAGAAGAAAAGCCCCTTAAGAAGGAAAGCTTCAACAAAATAGTTAAACTGTTAAGTAAAAACAACCTGCGTACCAAGAGAGCATGTCAGCTGAACTAAAGATGCTATATATCTACAGAGGATCTCCTGTATCAAGCAAGGTAGTAGAGTGCACACTGAGCCAGGAGGTGGAGCTACATGTGAAGCAGCAGCTGCAATGGCTGCTGCCGCTGAGCAAATGAAAAAGGAGTCACATGGAGGTGGAAGGCAGCATTTGACTCTCTGCTTCAGGCATGTCAAGAACTAGGGCCATCAATGTTCACCTGACTTGTACCACAGGATATGTTATTAATACATTACTTTGACTGCAGTGAGGCAGGAAGATATAAAGGACATGATCCAGATAGTAGGGATGTGCCCAAACAAGCTTGGGCAGCCACAGGTGGGGCAGGTAGCGGTTCCCTTAAGAAACAGGTAAGCAGGTCCTTGCCTGCTCCACTGCTGCATGGCAGCCATGTGCATGCTGCATGCAGGCAGCAGGGAGAAGCACCACAGCCACAAGCAGCTTTGGGGAGAACAGGCACCATGCCTGGAAATGCGGTGGGGTGGCAGCAGAGCAGGCAAGGACCTGGGAGATCAGGGAGGGTGAAGAGAGGAAGGAGGGGGGTAGATTCTGTCAGCTCCCTGACTTCTCCTGATGGACAACAGCCATCTCACCCTGCCTGTGCATTCCTGTCTCGGCTGAGGAGGTTTCTTTTTGCAGCCCCAGACCTTCGGAAGAACCAGCTTGTGGCAGCCCGATTGCTGTCCTATTCCACCTGTGCCTTCTACCCGAGTGCTTTACTTGTTCCACCTGTCCCTAAGGACCAGAGATCTCTCGTGAGAAGTGAGATTTCTGGAGCACCTGGGAGCATATATTGGACAAAGGCACACTGGAGGCGTAGTCAACAGTGGAGCCGGCGGACCGCCTGTAGGCGGCCGCCGAAAGGGATCAGCCATTGGTGCCAGGCCTTTGGTGTGGGACTGGGTCTGTGTGTGGGGGGGGTGGAGTTATGTTAAGGTGGGGTTGAAGGTCTGGGTTGAATATTGTTAGTCCTCCTTTTATTGGGTTGTGCCAGGTCTTTTGTTGGCATGTGTTTGGGTTCTCTTAGACAGAGTGATGCAGGGTGTGTGTCCGGCAGCTATTACTGTTGTGGTGGGGAACAGAAGAATTGGCATTGGCAGAGCAGCTGGCCATTACAGGGGAAGGGAAACCAGGAATTTAGTAACTGTTTCCACTTCTGGATGCCCTGTCAGCTCTCTGGCCTCGGGGAGAAGTTCCAACTTCCCACAGAACCTAGTCTTGCTCCTTTGCAATGCCAGGTCAGTTCAGAATAAGACCAAAATCATCCATGACTTGATCATGGATGAGGGAGCTGACCTGGCATGTATAACTGAGACCTGGATGGGGAAGGCTAGTGGCCCAGTTTGGGCCCAGCTTCTTCCACCAGGCTACTATGTTGTGGAGCAGGCTAGGGGAAGTGGGCAGGGGGATGTGGAGTGGCTGTGGTGCATAAGGATACCATCTCCCTTGCCAGGGCCCCTGTGTGAGTTGACTTATTTTGAGTGTGTCTTTCTGAGGCTGACAACTAGGGATAGATTGGGCATTCTGCTGGTGTACCGTTCAGCCCGCTTCCCAACTGACTCCCAAACTGAGCTGACCGAGCTGGTCTCGGAGTTGGTGTTGGAGTCACCCAGACTTTTAGTGCTGGTGGACTTTAATATCCATTGTGAGGCTGACTTGTCTGGTGAGGCTCAGGAGTTTATACTGGCCATGACAACTATGGGCCTATCCCAACTAGTTTCAAGACCAACTCATGTTGCTGGCCACACACTCGATTTGGTCTTTTGTTCGGATCAGGGGGGTGTTCCATGGGTGAGGGATCCTGTGGTTTCCTGATTGTCATAGATGGACCACTACTTGGTTAAGGTTGGTTTCACAGCCATAACCCAGCCCTGCAGCAGTGGAGGACCTATTAAAATGGTCCGCCCGAGATGGCTGCTGGACCCAGTAGGATTCCAAAAAGCCTTGGAGGGTTTTAATGCTGGTCCTGCCAGTGATTCTGTTGATGCCCTGGTGGGAACCTGGAATAGGGAACTCACCAGGGCAGTAGACACGATCGCTCCTAAGCGTCTCTTCCGACCTGCTTTAAAAGTGGTCCCGTGGTATACAGAGGAGTTGCGGGGTCTGAAGCAGCAAGATAGGCAACTGGAGCGCAAGTGGAGAAGAACTCGGCTTGAATGTGGCAGGACACAGCCTAGAGCCAATTTAAAGGTTTATGCAGAGGCGTTGCATGTGGCAAAACAAACAACTCTGGTCTGCGTGCATTGCTTCTGCAGGTTCGTGTCCAGCAGAGCTGTCCCGGATTGTGAGGAGTCTGATTCAGGCTCCTTCCAATTCAAACCAATCCCTGGAGACTTTGTTCTGTTGCGATACATTTAATGGATACTTTGCGAACAAAATCTCATGTATTTGGGCCGACTTGGACTCCACTGTTCCTGCAGAGTCTATTAAGGTGGTGTCCAGCAATCCCCTTTGCAGTATTAGATTGGATCAGTTTCAATCTGTGATGCCTGATGACGTGGACAATCTGCTTGGAGCAGGGCAGCCTACCACTTGTTCTCTTGCCCAACTTGGCTACTACTCCTATCTAACAAGGAAATTGTTAGAGATGGACTAGTTAATATCATTAACTCATCGCTGAGGGAGGGTAGGATGCCTCCTTGTTTGAAGGAAGCAATGATTAGACCACTTCTTAAGAAGCCTTCCCTAGATCCCTCAGTGATGGATAGTTATAGGCCAGTCTCCAATCTCCCATGGTTGGGCAAGATGATTGAAAGAGTGGTGACTAACCAGCTCCATGCAGTTTTGGAGGGAACCAATTATCTAGACCCATTTCAAAATGGCTTTAGAGAGGGATATGGGGTTGAGTCTGCCTTGGTCAGCCTGATGGATGACCTTTACCAGGGAATCAACAGAGGGAGTGTGACTCTGTTGGTTCTTTTGGATCTCTCAGCAGCATTCGATACCATCGACTATGGTATCCTTCTGGATCGCCTGGGGGAATTGGGGATAGGAGGCACTGCTTTGCAGTGGTTCCGCTCCTATCTCTCAGGCAGATTCCAGATGGTGGAACTTGGTGACAGTTCCCCTTTAAAACAGGAGGTACTCATGGGGGGGGGGGTCGGAATTTAAGGAATGAGTTAAATCTCCCTGTGCTGGATGGGGTTACACTTCCCCAGAAGGAACTGGTACGCAGCTTGGGAGTGCTCTTGGGTCCAGGCCTCACCTTGGTATCTCAGGTGGAGGCTATGGCCAGGAGCGCTTTCTATCAACTTTGGTTGATTTGACAGCTGCATCCATTCCTTGAAGAGAACGATCTCAAAACAGTGGTGCATCAGCTGGTAACCTCCAGGCTTGACTACTGCAATGCACTCTACATGGGGCTGCCTTTGTACGTAGTTTGGAAACTTCATTTAGTTCAAAATGCAGCAGCCAGATTGGTCTCTGGGGTAATCCCTGTCTTAAGACAGTTGCACTGGCTTCCAATATGTTTCTGGGCGAAATACAAAGTGCTAGTTATCTTTAAAGCTCTGAATGCTTGTGTCCGGGCTACCTTAGAGAGCGCCTCCTTCGGTATGATACCCATCGCTCGTTGAGGTCATCTGGAGAGGTCCGCCTCCAGTTATCACCGGTATGTCTGGAGGCGACTCAGAACTGGGCCTTTTCTGTAGCTGTTCCTGGCCTATGGAATGCACTCCCAGCAGATATCCACAGTTTAGGCTCGCTGTTGGCTGTTAAGAGGGCCCTGAGAGCTTATTTATTTGGCCTGGCTTTCCAAGGTTTGTAAATTGTTTTTAAAGTATTTTAATTAGTTTTAAATTGTTTTAAATTGTTTTTATATTGTTTTTAGCACTGTGTTTTAAATGGTGTGTGTTTTATGTCTTTTTAAATTTGTTGTACACCACCCAGAGCCTTTGGAAGGGGTGGTTTATAAATGTAAGAAATAAATAAATAGTAAATAAATAAGGACCTGCCCCTTAAGGGAACCACTCCCTACCCCACCGAACCAGTTCAGCTTCAAGCGCATGAGGCAATTTGGCGCTTCCCTAAGGAGGCGTCAAACTAGTTCACGCACATCCCTACCAGATAGTGTCTTGTGTGCACACAGTTCTGTGTGGAATATGAACCAATAGAAAACAGAGAGTAACATGCAGGAGGTAGAAGGAAAGATACATTAAGGCAGTAGATTGTTTTTTCAATACTTACTGCATCTTCCAAGTTGCAGTTTGCACCTTTCTTTATCAATTCTTGGACAATTTCTAAATTGCCTTGCTCAGCAGCTAGCATCAATGGAGTCTGGCCATTCTGTAAGCATATCAAATTTGCAAATATCTTGTAAGATGGATAAAAAATATATTAGGAGCTCCCATATGCCAAGTTTTTTAAAAAAGACAGAAATAGTCATATTTCTTTTCTGTGTCACATAAGAAAACTGCAATAGCCAAAAGGTTATGGCTCACGGTGATAATTTATTATAACAAGAAAAAAGTAAGAGAAAAGGCCCTAGACAATTGCTGTCAAAAAGAAAGGCAACAACAAAAGATTACACTCTCTCTCGATCTTAGTACCTAATCTTAATGCCCTTGGCCTACATAAGAAAAATTATATTAATAAGTAGAGACCGCATCAGTTTTCTTTTTCAAATGTATTCTGCAGTTCATTGAGCAACAAGGCAATCATTATGTAAGTATGTATTATAACCAGCAATATATTATTTCTTTTATTTATTTTTACATTTTATATCGCGCTCTTCCTCCAAGGAGCCCAGAGCAGTGTACTACATACTTAGATTTCTCCTCACAACAACCTTGTGAAATAGGTTAGGCTGAGAGAGAAGTGACTGGGCCAGAGTCACTGGCCCAGATATTTAACAGAGTTACTGGGAATTTCACTTACTTCATTTCTCTCATCCACATCTTTGCATTTCTCAAGGAATGCCTTCAAAGCAGGAACATTTTCTTCTTCTACATATGTCACCAAACTCTGAGACATCAGACTTGCCATATTTGAGTAGGTCAAGCTCTACAATACCAGTTACCTGAATTAAGGAGACAAGCCATTTTAGTGTCTTAGCCAGAAACTAAGATTTCATACTAAAGAGAACAGAACACAGAGGATTCACTGTAACACCACAATGAAATGATTAACAAGATCTACTGCTACAAATAGTTTCTATCATACTTAAAGTGTTCTAGGTGCTTTGAAGAACAAAAAAGCAGTACAGCACATTCCCAGAGGACAATAATCTCTTGCATATAGAAGATGGAGATGAGTAGTCATATTACACAGCAAATAAAAAGGTGTGGTGATAAATTGACAAAGTAGCGAGATGTATATGAGACGGACTGTGAAAAAGCATAAAAACAGAGCATAAAAGTTCAAGTAAGGCTTTGTTAGACAAATGATCCTGAGGCTAAAAAAAAAGTATTATGAACTTTAAAAGATGTCTGTCTACACACACACACACAAACCCTGTAGTTAGTTTTTGGCTGTATATTCTTGCACTTATTAAACTTGAAACAAGGAATTTAGAATGTCTGGGGGAAACCACCACCAAGGTTAAACAAGTTAAAATACATTGGGAACAGGGGCGCATCTAGGTATATCTGGCGCCTGGAGCTGAGGCTGAAGGGCTTCAGAGGGTCCCCCCGCTGTGAGGCCTCCCTTAATTCATTTTTTAATACCTTTGATCTGCCACTGCCCCACCACTGCTGGTGCCTGGAGGCCCCCGCTTACTTGCTGACGTTAATTGACATATGTATTGCTCATCCTTGGAAATCCTCAGCTGCACCATATTTAATATAGTCTGCCTTCTCTCACTTGCCTCTCTATCTAGGCAGCAGTCACACAACATACTTTGCTGCCTCACCCACCTTCAGCAAATTAACTTCCCATCAGAGCCCGCTGCCATGACACAGGGGCACATAGAAGGAAAGCCCATTCACTAAGCAGGAGGGGAATGGAAGATGCCAAGAAACCTGGCAGACCTCCTCCCTCTTTCTCTCGGAGGGCAAGGAGGTAGAACTGTTATTGCCACCATGAGACTCCCCCCATTCAATAAAGGTAGTGGTGGGAAGAACTGCCACCAAGTCATCCTCACCACCACTGGCAGTAAGGAGATGGAAAGACTCACAGATGAGGGGAGATCCAATGCATGACACTGCCCCAATCCACTCAGCCTGGTGCCAGGAGATCCATTCATGGATCTCCCACATCACGTCTGTTTCAGCCGAAGGTCCCAGTTATCCAATGCACACAGAATTTTTGAGAAAAGCAGCAGTAGCAGGTGGCACAACTAGTTTCCACACGTAGGGCAATTCTATCGCCTATCACCATGTCAAACACCAGAGAACCAATAATTTCTCTCTCAACAGAAGTTACATATGGAAAGACCAGTAAAATAGGGCTGACTTAAGGATTGTGGACTTTTAAGATTACTGCTGCCCTCTCACGAAGCTGCTATCTTGCTTTTCACTTGCCACTTTGAAACATGTCCAATAATTTCAACCTGAACAATTAAATGAAAGTCAAATTCCACTACACAAGATCCGATGCCAGTTTTCATATGGAAAACTGTAACTGTAATCTGTACCTCTACCTGTAACTGTTCAGGTTATACCGTGGAGCAAATTTCCCTTGACCCAACTTACACTACCAACAACGGCTTGAATGTTACTGCTAAACGCATACTCCCACCCATAAGCTTCTAACATATATACTTTTCAAAAGTTAAAAGTAAGGCCTACTGCACTATAAATACATGTTGCATATTTCAAACCACTATTTGATAACTTAGCTGCTGAGCTGGTAGAGGATTTTCTTTAATGTGGCTAGCTTTATTCCACAGCTGCAATTTAAATCTGAGACAGCCAAGCAAGCAGTGCTGCAGTAATGCGGGAAGAAATTGATTTCTTTCAACAATCTGTTAGGCTAGATAACAGTAGAAAGAAAAATGAAATATATACTTCCCAAACAGCTTAGCCACATGAAAATAAAATGTTTATTTGAACCCCAAAAATGTGCATCTTAGCAAGACTGCAGTATTTGCTGACATTTTCATAGATTAAAGTAATGGGGAAATAAAAGGAATAAAGGAAGTCACCGATGGATTTTAAAAAAATTCCAGGCATTATGAATACAGACCAATATTCCCTACTTTTAAAAATGCATCCATGCAATGATGGTCAGTATCTTTTGCAAGTGTGCCTCAAATCTAAAGTAGGAGTTAATGTCTCCAATATGTAATAGAACATGTTCTATTACGTGTATAGCAACACATAACAGCGTTCTGCTTATGTGTCTAGAAACACATAAGCAGTGTTTTCCACCATCACCACCACCTCAATGGCCTGGGCCATTCCCAGACAGCGGTCTTAACCGTGGGGTTAAGTGGGGTAAAGTAGACCAAATTACGAGGCAATATATTAGCTGCCTATAAGCACAATAAAGATAATTCGAAGAAACTTGAGGGCTATTCACATAGGGCTGCTTTAATAGGATTTCTGATGGTTCCCTCCCATTTTTTCCCCATTCAACACTGATACCATGCACTGTTCAAGTCCATGTAAGGTGTACCACTCCCAGAGGTATTTTATGGTGAACATAAAAAGGCTTTTCTTAAAGCCTTGCTTTTTGATTTTTTACATTTGCTTGGTGATCTTGCGGAACATCGTTCTATGCACCCGCATGGTGAATAGAATAATGTTCCACAAGATCACCAAGCAAATGTTTTAAAAAAGAAAAATGTGAGGCTTTAAGAACAGGCACTCTATCAGCATGGCTCCTCCATTCATCTCAGAAGAAACATCAGTGTATATCAGACTCATCAAAGTAGCCCAGAAAGCATGCAGCCTAAACTCCAATGCACAGGGGAAACCCGAATTGTGTATGGAGTGCTCCTCAATATCTCACATGGACTTCAACGTAAATCCGCCCAATGTGTGAATACATACCTGCCCTCCCCATAGCAAAGCAAAGTAAAATCGATGTCTGGGAACAGCCCTGGAGTAGTATTGCTTGCAATCTGGGGAAGCAGGCAAACATGCTCACACCACTCAATGCTGTACTGTTCCCTGCCTGCTCCACAGAGTGGAAGCAAAACTACTGCAGAGCATCGATCTATCCAATTTGTACACCTCCCCAAACTGCCATCTCTGGGCAGTTAACAATAACATAAAAAGAAGTGAAAAACAAGTTAAAAACAAAAATTAAAACAATTTAAAACACAGATTAAAACCGAAACAATTTAAAAAGCTGAAAAAGCTTGGGTGAAGAGGTGGGTTGAGGCGTACTGCACCAGAGTTACTGGAGGATGGGACAAAAGTAATCAAGATAAAGATGTAAGTTCTTTCAAGCAGTTAGTGCACATATTTACAACTACAAATCAGAAATGAGGAGTGGAAATTTTTCCATTTCTAAAATTTCTACTTGGCTATTTGAAAAACATTAGAAATACAGTGAGGGGAAATTAATATGGTGGAGGTGTTTGTTTGTTTTTAACTGAATGCATAGGTCAAATAACATACCAAATCAGAACACAATCTATCTAGGGCATCCGGGAAATTTTCATAATAAGCGGTTTTAATGAAAATGAGGAAGAAATTTGCATGAAAATTTTTTCCAGAAAACACACATCTCTGATACAAATATCTCATTGGAGAATAATTTAGGGCCAGATCACATATACATGTACAGATACGAAGTGGGCACACATTATACACACACAGAAGAAACAGCTAAGATTAACAATATCTCATTATGTGTAGGCACTGCATAATACTGAAATGACCTGGTAAAAGACCGAACTTAAGACAAGGTACTAAGGGTCACATGGTCAGGAGAGTGGGCTGAAGAGGAAGGAAGCAGCGCATGAGTACACACTGCCTGTAAAGCTGTCTTCAGGGGTGTAATTATAATAGGGCAAGGGGAGGCAGTTGTCTGGGGGCCCACAAAGGCAAGTCACATGACTGACTCCCCCAGCCGTGCACCTGCCCAGGCTTCCTTCAGTTGTGTAAGTGACAGACCAGTAGGCTTTTGCTCAGTACTGGTTGGTTGCACCCACTGCACAATTTCTGTCTCAACCAGATCTTGACCAGTCAATTAAACAAATCTTTTTTGACAAGTCAAGGGCCCAATCACAGGGAGTACAGAACAACATCTCTAAGGATGGTTATGAAATACTGAGCTCCCTACAGATTGAGAACTCTGAGGTGATGTGCAAGGGTGGTGGGGAGAAGAGTATACATATGAGGTTGAAAAGCACAGTACTGGATTCCCATCAGTGACAACTGCTTAAACATGGATTATGATCAAACCTTGTAGGAGTGGAAGGAAACTCAGGCAAGAGAAATTTCCTGTCCCCCTTCCTCACAGCAGCCCCCTGAAAAGTCTCTACTGAAGGTCTTAACAAGGCAACTTGTTTTTCCTTGTAAAACCTTTTTTCAAAATTAGGTATACAGAAAAAAATCAAGCCAACAAAAATAATATGAACATATAGTGCTTCTTAGCATGCTCAAAGATAAATTGTTAATTATCTGCCAATTTATTGGTCTGAATTCAACGCAGTGATGTGGGGCAGAATATTTTCTGTAGAAAAAATTGTTACCCCCGAAGCTATCTCATACATCTTTGCATGGTCAGCCTAAGGCAAAGCTACGTCATATGTTGTAGCATTTTCCTGCTGGTTGTCTGCAAGTTAAAAAAGGGGTAGTTTAGGACACAGAAGACCCATCTACAATATTATACCTTATTGTATTCAATGTGTGGGTGCTAGGAGTGAGGGGCAGTTTAACATTCTGTACTGTTGCACCTAGGGATAAGCAACATTAGAGCTTAGAAGGCCACTGCTCACACCAAATTGCAAATATAGCCAAAGGATGTTCCAGCAAGTGCTATGGTTCCAGCTCAAAAAACAAGAGAGAACAACTAGAAACAAGTCTAGGGAGATATTAGAGAAGCCTTGCCACTATGTGCAATTCATATCCACTTCTCCATGATATGCAGATTAAATAACTATCTCTGATTTTCAAAACCATCTGCCATACTTCAGTAGAGTTGAAAGCAGTTCAAAGATCATCAAGGCTAGTAGAGTGAATGTTGTGGGGCAGAGGAAGAAAGGTGCATACATGCAACCTTTAATGTACACATTATTAAGAGCTTGCTGGATAAAGGGGACATTGTACATTGTGCTCCAGATTTAAATGAAATACAATACTGTAGTTAAGACTTCTGCTTTTGGCAGAAACAAAACCCATGATTTATCTTCCTATGGCTGCCTCATGATGCATACTTATTCACAAGTCTAAGCATCACTTGACAGTCTCTCTTTCCATCTAGGACTGCTTTCAGCACTGTTAGGTAGTTTTCACATGCAAGGCTTAAATCAGCGACATTTTAAGATCAGCTCCACACAGCATTACTATAACAGTAGCATTGGCTAAGATGTACATTTCTTCTTCTTCCAATATATACCCAGGAGAGGCTCAAATGTGATCCATGTAGCATGTGCCTGAGCATATTTACTCAGATCATGCAAGCATGCTAAAGATCCTTAAAGCTGTACTGCATGTCCACAGCACTGCAATGTTCCCAGCAAGCCTCAGTGAATCTTAAAATAATTCCTGCCCTTCTCTTACCATTGACTGTCCTCTCCATTTACTATATATCTGTTACCCTTTCCCACAATCTCATCCTAGGTGTCCATTTCACTCTTGAAGAAAGGTTTCTCAGTAGAAAGATAAACAAAATACACTCCAAAGGTAGTGGTTTTAGTGGAACTTACTTCCATGTGCTAAGAACTACAACCATAAAAAGCAAACTCTCTTAAGGAATCTGGTAGAACACCCAGAGGTGCACCTAGGTAAACTTGGAGCCTGGACTTAAAAGCCTTTGGAGCCAGCCATCCCCACACCGGTGCAAGTTAAGCATCATCTGCCTACACACACACAAACACACCATGACACACACTGTATTTTTAGCACATGGGTTCTTGAGGGTACAAACAGCAACTGAACTCATAAGAATGTAAAAATATAAAACAGGTATATTTATGCAAATATGCATAATTTCAAAACATTAACATATTCCCATCCCACAAATTTATTTCCCCACATCTGTCTCTAAAGCTCCCGGCAGAGGTCACACTCAGCTACCCGGCACAGTGCAGGCCAGCGGCACCACCCAAGAAAGAATAAAAGGGATTTGTGGGGCCTGAGGGGGTGTGGAGGCCCTGGACTTCGGCCCCAAAGTCCAGGGGTAAGAGTGACACTGAGAACACCTAAAGCATAGTTATAACTACGTCTCTCATCAAGACATCCAATATGCATTCTGACCAGGAATATGCTCCCCTTTGTTACAACTAGTACTACTTCAAGGCAAATATTTTGCCAAATATTACTGTCAGAAAGCTTTCTCAGGATTAGTATTTAAGAAGCAACAAAGCTGCAAAGCAACTTAGGCAAGGCTATTGCTTACACCAACCTACAAACATAGCCAAAGGATGTTCACAAATTAGTCTAAATTTTTGCTTCACAAAAGACCAAAGAAAGCTGCTAGAAAAAATAACGATTCCAATTACCTGTGATAAACACTTTGGGAACTTTTGATGAAAAGCAGTATATAAATATCGGTTATATTCATATTGGTAATCTGAGCATATGAAACCGCTTTAGTAGCCCTGTGCAGATAATTATAGTGTAGAAATTACTGAATGGAAGATCATGCCTTCTGGCACCACCACAGCATTCCACACAAGGATCAGAACTTGAGAGGTGATATGCATATATGTGAGAATAGGCCTCTGTGCTCAAATTCCAATCAATGCACAGAGATTGGGGAATGGGTCAGTAGCAGAGATGCCATTCATGTCTACACTGTTTGACCATGGCTACTAAATCAATTGTTGCTCCATCTAGCCTAGTGCAATTGACTGACTGGCTAGTGCCTTTCCCAGATCTCTTCCCACACTGTGACCAGAGATCTTCTAACTGGAGATACCAGGAATGGAACCTGGAGCTTTCTGCGCGCAAATGTGGTCTTCCACCAAGATGCAGCCCCTTCCTAACAATAAAAGCTTAAGAGTGTATCACTGGTTAGTATGCGATGCTAGAAACAAATCTAATGCACACATTATCAGTCGTTAATGAAAACACAACAAATGTATAAGACAATCAATTGTTATTACACAACTGGCACACAAAAGGAACATACTATTAATGCTTATAAGCAAAAAAAGAACAAGCTAAGATCAGAGAGCTAAAGATAACATAGTAATTCTTGACTTAAGAATATTTAAAATGCCAGTTTAAAGCAGTAGGGATTTTTTATCTCAGAAGAGTTTACATAATATAGCCATCAAGCACAAGAATAAGAGTCATATTAATGGATTTTAAAAGAAACAAATCCATGTAAATACTTCAAGTCATCTCTCAAATGTTAAATTGTTGATCTATCACTACCTCTTCACATGAATAATGTAACACTATCAAACATCACTTGCTTAACAGAGGCTGGCAACTATTTCTACTCACACGGTCGATGTCCTTTGTTTTTCCATCTACATGCTGTATATATATGAATTCCACTTTTCCAAAAAGTGGAATGTAATCACACACAGCACTTTCCATTCTATTTTCCCCTAAAGGCATATCTAAAACCTAGAAGGCTTCCAACAATTTATCCACCCATTTGTATTCCATTTACATTATTTAGGCAGCAACCTTTACACTTATTAGTGAGTATTCACACTGAATACCCTGGGCTTTACCTAGAAGGTAAATGCCTAAGATTGCACATTAGACTGCAAATCCACTTTTCAGTATGTGGCACAATACTGACAGTAGATTAATGTTAAAGTTAACACTCTCTCACACATGTCATTAGAACATTTTTTGTCAAAGAACAGCCAACTGTTTACAACTTTTTAAAAAACACTCAGCATCTAGGCATCTTCAGGGAGTACCTTCTTTAATGCAAGTGCCAGGATATCCCTCAGATATTGTTTACTGTATACACAGTAAGGTCTACAGCATCCCATGGATCATAGAAAAGTGAGCAACCACAGCCTGTTTTTCTTAGAGGAAGCCAATTACGCTTCTATCCTAACACCACATTAACAAGAACAGAGAGATCTGTGAGAATCTAAACATTATTATTTATTTATTCATTCATTCATTCATTCATTCATTTGATTTCTATACCACCCTTCCAAAAATGGCTCAGGGCAGTTTACAAAGAATAACAAAAAAATAGATTTATTTCTTAATAATAGATTTATTAAGGCATTCGGAATTTTTTAATATCACAGTACATTTGGTAGCTTTTAAGGTGCCACAAGACTCTGTGTGTGCGTTTGCTGTAAAAGATTAAGCCTGCTACCTGTCTGGAATTTCTTCCCATCATTGCGGCTTCCAACTCACCGATGCAGACTGCAATCCTAGGCACGTTCACTGGGTTGGGAATAATAAGCCCCGTTTACCTCAATGGGCCTCCTTCAGAATAAACATGCATATAGGGACGGCCCAGGGGTTGTAATGCAAGGGAGCGGGTTAACCAAAGCATTCACACGTTCAGGAACGTCAACAAGGGAGTGAAGGGCGGGGAATGGGATGATGAACGGCACCACCTTACCGTAAAGGTTTGGAAAAGGAAAGGCAGCAGCCTGTTCGAACAGAGTCCACCAACCCCGCCAGTATCTGTGCCTCGAGAGGAGTCCTGCGCTGGGCTGGGCACGGGGGTGGGGGAAGGAAAAGACAAAAGACAGCCTGGGGGGGAAAGCGGCGGGGCGGCTCCGCTCCCTTTGTCTGACAGCTCGGGCGACCACCGCCCTTCTTCCCACCCCGCAACCCAGCTTGTCATCAGTCCCCCCCTCCCAGCCGCCGCCATTACCAGCAGGATTTGAGAGCGAACCACTAGAGGAGGCGTCGTGGTGGCGGCAGAGCTGAGAGTGCGCGCTCAGTCGGTGTCACTGGAAAAGCTGCTCTTCGCCGCCTTCACTTCTCCCAGCAACAGCCGGCGACGGCCATCTTGCCTTCTCCGCCGTCCCGACTCCCGCCCCCGTCCTCCTGGCCCAGCCTTCTTTCCTCGTCGCTTCGCTTCCCCCGGTAGTCACGTGAGCCACCTCGGCGGCCCTCCTTGCTGCAGCCTCGGCGGCCGGAGGCGCTGCCTGCGGCGGCCGCGAGACACGTCTATCGGACACACGGGCAGTTTGTTTCGCGACTCAGCCCTAGAACCAGCCCTGTGTCCCTCCGACCCCCCTGGGGACTGGTTATCAGTGCAGTCTTGTGCATTCGCAAGATCACTTTATTCAGTGGCACTGAAGTGGAGGCAGCGCCAGGCAGCCCAGGAAAGTCTCAGGCAAACTCAATATAAAGTTGCATGCTAGGCTATTGTGACAGCCCTCGGGTTGCCAGCCTTTCAGAACGGGTCTGCCCTTTAGCCTACAGGACAGGAGTCAGCATCAATATCTGCGGGGCTGTTGAAAACAAGAGATGGTAAAGCCCCTATGATAATAATAGCGTGAAAACATATTGCGGGGCGGGGAGTCTAAAGAAATCGTTCTAAGTCAGTTGACAACCCTGCCCGATCCTCATAAATAAGGCTAATTATGTTCAGTGGTCCTTACAAGATAATTATGGATAGGAATGCAGCGTTACTAGGAAATAACAGCCCAAACCTATGCATGTTTTCTAGAAAGCATGTCTCTTACTATGTCGATTTGTATCCTAATGTGCTTACACTTGCCACCTGACCCGACCGTGGAATCCTATGTGGGTAGGTCCCTCTGATTTCAAAGAGACTTACTCCCTAGTGTGTCTAACATTGCAGACAATGATTACAATTCTGTGCACATTTGCCTAGGAGTAAGCCCTATTGAATACAATGAGACTGACTTCTGAGTAAACAAGCATTGGCTTGTGCTGCAAGGACACTTGTTTCTTGGAAACCAGCTGTAAGCAAATTTACACTGAAAATAAAAACCTCAGTGGACTCATGTTTAGTCAAAAGTAAATCCCACTGGATTCAAGTAAATTTATCTCCAAGAAAGTGTGCATCAAACTGTAGCCTAAGGATCTAAGCCCTTCAAAGTCAGTGTGGTTCTTTGTGGAGATGATGCCTTTGAACACCTTCCTATATTGCTGCCGCCCAATATAGGTGTTTCTGGGAAACACACCAGCAGGGATTTGAACCAGCAACCTTCTGCTTGTTAGTCAAGCATTTCCCCGCTGAGCATTAGGTGGCTGTTAAAAGTGGGTACAGAAAGGTATATCCTTTCCTTCATAAATTGAAAAAGAGTGAAGTTAATTGCTATTGCATAGAGCCAGCATGGTGTAGTGGCTAGAGTGCTGAACTAGGACCGGGGAGACCCAAGTTCAAATCCCCATCTGGGTGACTCTGGGCCAGTCACGTCTCTCTCAGCCTAACCTACTTCACAGGGCTGTTGTGAGGAGAAACCTAAGTATGTAGTACACTGCTCTGGGCTCCTACAATTATCTTTTGATCAATCACTCAAAATCCAAAGTCATGATTTTTTCAAGGAGGCACAGGCTGTTAAGATGGTCGATTGAGGATCAACAGTTAGAACAGGTCTATACATATAGATATTTAGGTGTGACCCTGCAAGCAAGAGGTTCATGGAAGGCACATATAGATCAAGTTACTCTTACTGCACGAAGTTCTCTGACTTTCCGGAGATTTTTCTATTCTAAAGGACATGAGATCATTTCGGCCACTTTGAAATTATTTGCGGCCAAAGTTAGGAGCCAGCTATTATATGGGGTGCAACTTGGTCCTTTTCCTTCATACAAGTCTATGGATGTGGTTCAAAATGACTTCCTTAGGGCTCTACTTAGAGTACCTAGATGTGTCCCCAATGCATTATTAAGGTTCGAGTTGGGTCTTCTGAAGATCGAGGTCTGGGCCTAGTTGTCTATTTTGACCTATTCGCTTAAAGTCAGATTCCCCCCCCCCCACCCCCGGAGGATGGATTTCTCTTATCTTGGCTGAAGTATTCCAGCCCACTTGGGACCAGGCTATCCAAGACAAAATTGTGTCCTTGGGTCTGTCTATGGACTACCTGGTCCTGTTAAGTCACAATCAGGCCAGGCAGATCCTGAAACAAAGACTCTTGGACTTCGAAATCCAACAAGAACTTTCCCGAATCCCTGATTGTACTGAAAGGAGGCTGGGTTTGAGCAGTTCTAGTTGGGGCCCTGCTGCTTATTTGAATGCCTTGAACTTGACATGCTATCAGAGGGCCTTTTTTAGAGCAAGACTTGATATGTTACCTTCAGTGGTGCTCTCAGGGAGGTTTCTGGGGATTCCTAGAGAGGATAGATTATGCCCATGTGGTATGGGAGAAGTCAAATCCATCCAACATGTTTTGTTGCGCTGTCCATTATATAGAAATTTAAGATGTTCCTTACTTACTCCTCTTCTGACACCCTTCCCAGGTTGCTCTAGAGATTTTTATGTTTCCTATCTTCTTGTGGATAGAACTTTAGATGTCACCTTTAAGGTGGCTAAATTCTGCTCTATTGCAGTACTGTTGCGGCAGTGAGCTTTTCCTTGATTAATTAAAAAAAATTTTTGATCATTTGTTTGTAGATATTCAGCTATATATTTAAACATTTCACTTTCTTATTGTATTTTCTATGTTATGGGATGTTTTGTTATGTTATGCTGACCTTGGGTCGCAAATAAAGAACTTTGACTTTGCTCTGGGCTCCTTGGAGGAAGAGCGGGATATAAAATGTAAATAAATAAATAATAAATAAGTCATAAATTGTGGGGAAGAGCCTTAGGCTGGGTGCAGGGCTAAGAGTATTCACAGCTCTAATAACAGCTGCCTGTGAGTCATTTGAAAGGTTAACTGTACACATCTAGAATAATGTTCCACATCCTAGATAGCAGCAAGCACACATGCATTTAAACCTTTAGGAATGGATTTAGGGAAAAGCAGGCTTCTGCATTCCTGGGCATGCCTCCGAATACAGCTTTTCCCATTTCAAAAATAGAGTTGATGTTACATGCAGTTTGGCCTTCAGTGTTTTTACAAAACTTTGTCACTGGTAATGTAATAAAATAGACAACAAATATACCTGTCTAAAACTTTGGCAAAAAGTCAAATACAAAAGAATTAGAAAGAAAGGGATCAAGGTCATGTGCCTTTCCCCTAGCTCTTCTTACAAAATTAGGTTGCTGCTTACTTCTAAGTCAGTGTTGCTAAGTTGTCATAGAAACCTAGAAACTCATACAATAATTCTGGAGGCTCTTTTCCAGAAATAGATTGAAAATGCTTTAGATTAATTGGTTTGCTTGGCTTTTCTTCTACTGAGATTAGTGCAGATGGCAGATGACATGAAGCTATTCGCTAAAGCCAGACATTCAGACTTCAGAAATTGATGGAGTGCTTCAATATATACAGACCTGAAAGAGACCTGAAATTTAGGGGAAATTCAGTGATGCATCAATAAATACAGTAGTTTTTGTACCACAAACATAAAATATTATCTGAGCAAGTTAAATAAGTATAACTAGGCTGCTTATCTCCTGCTTTGAAGGATGCTGATCTTTAGTTGCATGATGGGTGGTTAATCTGAGCTGCTCCTGCACAAGAGTATATAGATATGTGGAAAGGTATGTCCATATGTGTAGTGACCAGCCTCCCCTCCCTCTAAAGCAGGGATTCTCAACATTGGGTCCTCAGATTTTATTGGGCTTCAACTCCCATAATTCCCAACCAAAGTTGAAGTCCAATAACATCTGGGGACCCAACGTTGAGAATCCCTGCTCTAAAGAGTTAACAGGAAGTAAACCCTTATCTTGACTGACAGGCTGGTGAACTCCAGGGCTCAGTCAATCAGCACACCAGGTGAGTGGGACCTAGAGAGCTGTTGCCAAGATGGAGTTATTTCTTAGAAGAAGCTAGGCTGGAGGTGCTCAGGAGGACATGTGGCCATGGAGGTTGGCTGCAGGAGGATAACTGTAAAGCCTGGGAAGACAGGATTACAGGAAGCTTGAAGTCTTATCAGGAGTTTGATGAGTTCAAGGAAAAGGGAAGTTTAGTCTAGGGGAAAGTTTGTTTAGTCAGACTTTGCATTAGGGATGTTATATTTCTTTGGTGTGTGCTCTGCATATTCCATATACTGTTCTATTGTAGTTTACCTGCAACATAATTAAAATAAGAAACACTAGCCTATGCACAATACAGCTAGGGCATTGCAAAAGATTCTATAAACATTTAAGCATGCATTAAGGCAACCTATTTTTGTAATCCTACTAAGTATTCTTAACTGTATCTAAAAGCTGAGAAAGGCTCTGACAGAAGCAGTCTGGACTAACTGAATAAAGCTGGGGTTTTTTTTTAGTTCTTTTCTTTTTACTAGCTTCTCCAAGTTGGTTTCAACTCACGGCAAGCTCATGGCTGGCTAAAGTGTTTGAGATAATTCAATCCTTGACAAATTTTTCTGGTACAGATCATGAAATTAGAGAATTGGGTATTGGCTGTGAGGTTTTTAAAGGGCTTTTTTGCAGATAAAATCTCACTGTTCTGCTGGGACCTCCCCCTCACTCTTGATGCAATTGAGGAATTGGAGGCTCCATGGTCATCTACCGGGCCAATTTTTGATAATTTTAACCAACTTTCAGAGCCTGATGTTGAAAAAATTCTGACAGCTATGAGGCCTACCACATGTCCCCTTGATCCTTGCCCCTCCTGGCTGGTGAAGGCCACCCGGGAGGAGTTGCAGACCTCCCTTGGGAATATCATCAATCTTTCCCTGGAAACGGGGATTTTCCCAGGAGAGCTGAAGGAGGCATTGGTTAGGCCACTTTTGAAGAAGCCATCATTGAATGCCTCGGAGCCAGCTAACTACCGCCCGATATAGAATTTGCCTTTTTTAGATAATGTGATAGAGTGAGAGGTAGCAATACAACTTCAGACGTTTTTGGAGGATGCAGCGATTCTCGATCCCTTCCAGTCTGGGTTTCGGCCTGGGCATGGGGTAGAAACAGTCCTTGTCGCCCTAGCTGATTATCTCCGTCGCTGGCTTGATAGGGGAGGGTCGGTGCTGCTGTTGCTGTCAGCTCTCACAGCAGCATTCGACACTGTGGACCATGATATTCTGGTCCACCCTGGCCTGTAGCTAATGCTGGGATTCGAGGCGTGGCCTTGTTGTGGCTGTGTTCTTTCCTACAAGATCGGGGATATAGGGTGGCAATGGGTGATGAGAGGTCTTCACATCAAGTACTAACATGTGGTGTCCCCCAGGGGGCTATCATCTCACCCTTGCTGTTCAATATTTATATGTGGCCATTAACAAAGCTGGTGAGGATTTTTGGGCTAGGGTGCCACCAATATGCAGATGACACCCAGCTTTTTCTGCTGATGGACAGCAGGGCTGAGGACACCATAGCCCAGCTGACCAGGTGTTTGGAGGCAGTCGCTCACTGGCTGAGGCAAAGTCGTCTACGGCTTAATCCAGATAAGACTGAAGTTCTGTGGCTGGGCCCAAGGTGGTCAGGGGAGAGTTTTCAATTACCGACCCTTGATAGTGCTTGTTTGATACCTCAGCCTGCTGTGAAGAGCCTGGGCGTGATTCTTGATGCCTCTGAATATGGAGGTTCAGATCATGGAGGTAGCTCAAAAGGCCTTCTTTCAAGTTACGCCAAATACGGCAGCTGGCCCCCTATCTGTTCCCTCAGGACTTGGCCACTGTGATCCATGCGACGGTCACTTCCAGGTTAGATTGTTGCAACTCACTTTATGTGGGGCTGCCACTGCGCCTAAATCGGAGATTGCAACTGGTGCAGAATGCAGCGGCCAAGGTCCTTACTAGGGCGTCTTGGCGAGCACATGTGACACCTTTGCTCGTTCAGTTGTACTGGTTGCTGGTTGAGTCCTAGGTTAATTTTAAGGTATTAACCTTAACATTTAAAGCCCTACACGGTATGAGCCCTCCATACCTCCAAGACCGCCTGGTTTGATATGTCCTTTGCCGGGTCCTGAGATCAGCCACAAGTAATGCCTTGGTGATCCCGGGCCCTAGGGATATTAAATTGCAATCAACGAGAGCCAGAGCCTTCTCAGTGGTGGTCCCGACTCTATGGAACGGTCTCCTGGATAATATCAGAGCTTTCCATGAACTGTTGGCCTTTCGTAAGGCATGTAAGACTGAAATGTTCTGCCAGGTGTTTGGTCGCTGAGATAGCTGGTTGTAGAGTGATCCTGTAATCCATGGTTATTATGTCATGTGGAATGAGTATTGTATGGGGTTGTGGTTTATGAGGTTATGTAAGATATATTTTTATGGAATTGTGTTGCTATGTGTGTTATTGCTTGTAAGCCGCCCTGAGTCCAATGGGAGTAGGGCGACATATAAATCTAACTAAATAAATTAAATAAAACGGGGGGGGGGGGTTGGGATTTCTCTGGTGCAAACACATCCTCAAATGTTCAGCAGCTATCAGCTTTCTCACCACGTGTAGACTAGCAAGTAGAAGATTTTTGTACTTGTCCAAGAGCCAAATTAAGAGAGCTTTTTCCCCCAGCAACAAATATTTATATTAGATTAAAAGAAAAAGGTATGCAATAAGAGCAATTGTCTTTTCATAAAACACATTGTAAGAGAGAGTTTTCATTAACCTGGCAACTCACATTAAAGCAATACAATAAAGGAGAATAACTTTCCTGACCCCTCTAACTAAACATCCCTACTCACAGGGAGGGATCTTGGCCTCCCATTTCCCCAGCAGCTTCTCAGCCAGCTGCTTCCTCAAGGCACTCCTGGAACAGAACAAACCCAAGATGAGGCTTTATCTTCTGTAGATGGCTGTGAGTATGGTCCAAAATCTCCAATATTTGATAATTATTTTTTTGTAAAACTGTTTTCTACAAGTTTGCATGGGACCAACACCCATGAAAATGTTATTATTTGATTAATAAATAGCGTGAACAGATTTTTTTTCTTTAATATTATTTATTAAGAAGAAAGGGGGGGGGGAACAAGTTTACACTATCAACTCTTGAACTTCTGATAGTTACATACAGCAGTCCAGAATTCCACTACCATCCTTTGCCAACCCTCCCCCTCACATCAGGTATTACAAAAAGATAAAAGTAATGTATTAACCAACCATCTGTACTTAAAAAACCCGACACAACCCCAAATCTTGTGTGTGGATGTTGACCTTGTGCTAAATTGTAATTTATAAAAAGTTCCCAGATTAGAGCAAACATTTCATCTGAGGTATTCCGTAAATAAGCAGTGACCTTAGCCATTGAGGCATATTCCAATAGCTTTAACAGCCATTCATCCAAGGTCAGGGTTACTTGTAATCTCCAGTTGGCAGCATAGAGAATCCTGGCTGCAGTAATCATGTATAAAGACAACTCCATGTATTTAATAGGTACATAAGATTTAGTCATATTTAACAAACAAACAAAAAAGATCAGGTGAGTAAGGAAAGTTTATATTTAAGATTTCTTGCATCTTCGAGTGAATTTTCTTCCAAAATTGTGCTTTGCTGCAAGTCCACCACATATGATAGAATGTCCCCGCATGATTCGTACATTTCCGACAATCTCCAGAATAATTACTGTCCATCTTTGCAATCATTGTGGGAGTAATATACCAAGGGGGGGGGGAATTGTATCAATTTTCTGTTAAGGTACTATTTGCTGTAAATTTGATATTCACTTTCCAATGATGTTCCCATTGTAGGATATCTTGGATCCATCTTATTTATTTATTATTTCTCTGTGTAAACCGCCCTGAGCCATTTTTGGAAGTGCGGTATAGAAATTGAATATATAGATAGACAGATAGATAGTCCTGTTTAAATTCTGCATCCATTTAATCATGCAGTCTTTTATCTGTTCTGTTTCTGAGTCATATTTCAACAGCCAATAAATATCAATCCCAATAAATGATCAGCATTTTTAGTTATTAGTACTTCAAATTTCATTAAATCTCTAAGTTTACCACCTTGTCTTTGTATTTCTTTCTGCACTATAAAGCTAATTCGTAAGTATTGGAACCATGAGGGTTCTTCGGACCATTCCAAAGTAAGAGTTTGAATTGATTTGAATTTTGTTTTTCCAATAGTTAAACTTTGCATGTTATATGCTTTCTCTCTCCAGGGGTCATACTTTTTAGATTTTTCTTCATGAAAACAAAAATATTTTAGATAGATGCCAAAGGTGATAAGTCCAGGCTGATCCTTTTCTTATACTTGTCCCAAAGACTTAACAAACTATTTCTAATTGTATGGGATTTTATATCGTGATCATTTCTTTTTATTTTCGTTCATAAATTCTTATGTAGCCCATCTGAGAGATCAGATCCCTCCATATCCATCATTGGACCGTATGGTTCTCTGATCCAATCCAAAATCCATGTCAAACAACTGGCATGGTGGTATAATTTCAAGGGTTTTTTTCTGGGTTATCCCACCCCAAGCCCAGAGAGTTTCTGTCCAATCTGCATAACTGGTTTAAATGCCTGGGCTTGATTACATTGCAGGGTATCTGAATTGGTTAAAGCCTCACATGCTTTTCACTCTTGTCAGGAACCCAGACTTTCTCAAGGATGCACATGATTTAATGGGGTGGGGTGAGTGTGACCTTGTTTCACCAGGTAGCTTTCCCACCAGTCTAGTTTCCAGGTAGACGTTCATTTACAGAAGAACAGCCTTGCTGGATCAGGCCCAAGGACCATCTAGTTCAGCATTCTGTTTCACACAGTGGCTCACCAGATGCTGCTGGAAGCCTACAGGCAGGAGTTGAGGACTCTCTCCTGCTGTTACTCCCCTGCAACTGGTACTCAAAGGCATCCTGCCTCTGAGACTGGAGATGACCTATAGCCTTCCGACTAGGAGCCGATGATCTGCCTCTCCTCCATGAAGTCATCCAAACCCCTCTTAAAGCCTTCCAGGTTGTTGGCTGTCACCACATCTTGTGGGAGAGAATTCCACAAGTTGATTATGCGTTGTGTGAAAAAGTACTTCCGTCTGTTGGTCCTAAATTTCCTGGCAATCAATTTCATGGGATGACCCCTGGTTCTAGTGTTATGTGAGAGGGAGAAGAATTTCTCTCTGTCCACTTTCTCCACACCATGCATGATTTTATAGACCTCTATCATGTCTCCCCACAGGCATCTTTTTTCTAAACTAAAAAGCCCCAGGTGGTGTAATCTTGCCTCATAAGAAAGGTACTCTAGGCCCCTGATCATCTTGGTTGCCCTCTTCTGCACCTTTTCCAGTCCTACAATGTCCTTTTTTATTTGTGGTGACCAGAATTGTAAGCAGTACTCCAAGGGTGACTGCACCATAGTTTTCCATAAGGGCATTATAATATTAGCAGTTTTATTTTCAATCTTCTTCCTAATGATCCGTAGCATGGAATTGGCCTTTTTCACAGCTACCGCACATTGAGTTGACACTTTCAACGAGCTGTCCACCATGACCCCAAGATCCCTCTCCTGGTCAGTCACCGACAGCTCAGATCCCATCAACGTATACTTGAAGTCGGTTTTTTTTGTCCCAATGTGCATCACTTTTCACTTGCCAACATTGAAAACTGCATTTGCCATTTTGGCGCCCATTCACCCAATTTGGAGAGATCCTTTTGGAGCTGCTCACAATCAGTTTTGGATTTCACTATGAAAGACTATGGTATCATCTGCAAATTTAGCCACCTCACTGTTGTTCAGTCATCATACATGTGTGATGTTTCCAAGCAGTGCATTCATTTGCATGGTAGACTTTATAAAATAGTTTAACGTCAGCTATATCAAGTGTTCTGCCATTTGCACTAATCTCAATTCCAAGGGGGGAGCCAAACAAGCTGATTATTTCTCTCTTAAGCATGTTCAGTCTACTGCTTCTCTCTTAAGCATGTTCAGTACTACTGCTTCCAAAATTACTGTGTGAACTGCTAGGTTTCTATGACAACTTGGCAACTGTGGCTGACATCCTAACTAATAAAGCACTGGTACATCTGAAAAGTTCAACTAATTTAGCTCCACTGCTGGCTTAGTGGCGGGGGTAATTTTTGACAACCTCCGCTTCACCACCAAGCCCTCTGTGCTTCCCCAAAATAAGTCCCTGAGGGTCACACATCCCTCAGGGACATATTTGTGGGTGACTCAGAGGGTTTCTGAGGAAAGAGGAGGTTATTGAAAACATACACACACACTCTAGCACCAGTACAGTGTTAGTCTGGAGGTTTTCAGAAGCATTGGTGCTTAACTGGTCAGGATGGCAACCATCAATTTGAAAGTAAACAATGCAGTCCGTTTCACATCATAGTAAATTCCAGGAAAAAATAACTTGACCCTGTTTCCTCTCTCTCTTTATCAATTCGCAATTCTGTTTACTGACCTTTTAGTCATGTGTGTATGAGAGTTCCAGAGTGCCATGTTTTGTGCGTTTCTACTTTTGATTTCAGAATGAAATCAGGTGTCTATTATGTTGGTTACTTTAAAAGACTTGGTCTTTGAAGCAAGCTCATTTATTTTAGGAGCCTGAAATTTCAGGCTGCAGTCCACTTCATCAGTTGCACAAAGATAGTTGTTTAAATGGAAACTTGCTAGTTTTCATATGTGTAAGAATGTCCAAAGATTACTTTTTGGTAGGTTGGAGAAACCTGCCAGGTTGGAGAAATGTGAGTCTCTGACATGATACCACCCAGTTTTATCATCCAAATGATAAGTGGGCCTGAACCTCCTCTTTTTGTGTTACAGATTTCTATACTGCATATATAATTGCTTAATCCCTGTGTTCTATGTTAAAAGCTGTGCAGGGATCAAAAGTTCACAGCTCCTGTATTACAGTTGGTTTGGGAAGGGAAAGTTTTTTACTGGTTAACCTTTGGAGGGAAGAGAGGGTTTTATTTGACTGGGTATGTTTTAAATTAATGGAGAAAGCCTGAATTGTCCGGATTGGTTTGTTTAGAAAATTTGGAGGTGGGGGGGAAGGAGAGAATAAAAGGAGGCTTGCCTGCAGAAGAGTGTTAGTTGGAGAGAAGAGCTGCTGAAATTAAGAGCTGAGAAATCACTGGGAGAGTGAAGCTGAAAACATTCTTGAGATTTTAATCAGCCTCAAAGCAGTTGAAGAAACAGTCTGGAATTGAATGTCCAGTACTGGGAAAGAAGAGCCAGACCTGAAGCTGAGCAAGGGGAAAAGCCAGACTCACTGCAGAAGCTGATTAGAGGTGATTATAAGAAAACTCCTGGTAATGACTCTAGGTTAAGGCACAGTATTAGGTGCAGGTTCAACTGGGGATGTTTTTCTCCTATTTTATTGATTCCTTTATGCTCATATGGCTCCTGTTTCTTTGTACTAAATTTTCCAAAAGAACTACTGTTTTGAACAGTTTGAGTAAAAAAAGTTTTTGAATTTAACAATCTGTAGCTTCTGTCTGTTTTCCCCACGCCATGCTAGGCACCTTTCCACACTATCTGCCTGAATGAAAGAGAGGTTTGGAAAGCTGTTTCAGTGGACTCAGCCAAAGAAAATATAAAAGTCTACTTGGGGGCTGTGGTGAAGCTTAAAAAGTCACAGGACTGGTTGAGACCAGGCTGTGACAGTTGCTGTCCTCCATTTTATATTCTGCAGCTCATGGGTTTTTCTTTTCTTTCACTTTATCCACATTTATCCATTTCCTGATAGAATTCAATGTATAATTACAAAGGACTTCATGCCCTGGTTCCTCCTCATTCTGTTCTTAAAACATAAGAACAGCCCTGCTGGATCAGGCCCATGGCCCATCTAGTCCAGCATCCCGTTTCACACAGTGGCCCACCAGATGCCGCTGGAAGCCTACAGGCAGGAGTTGAGGGCATGCCCTCTATCCTGCTGTTACTCCCCTGCAACTGTCATTCAGAGGCATCCTGAGTACTTATGTTCAGTCCCTCACTGCTGCTGGTTTCTCCTTTCCTGAAACTTAACCTGGGAAGGTGGGGTAGCTGTAGCAGCTGAGGAGGCCTTACCCAATGGCCTCTGTGTTCTTCATTTCTGCTGAATATGTTCAAAAGCCTCTATCGCCACCTGGGAGACTGCATTTTCAATAGTCCTATTCACATGTTACGTTCAACACCTGTACAAGTATACAGTTATTAACACTATGTTGAACACAAGTACAGCAATACACTTCCTATCTGTACCATACATTCATACAAACACATGTATAAGTGTAGAGACATCTATATTATTGTAAAACAATGTCTGAATAGGGCTAATATCCTCCCTGCTTGTTTGACTGAGATGTAAAGTGACACTTCTCAGCCTGCCAATATGTATCCAGTCCTGAAAAACACCATGCTTCTGCAGGAAACCTACATACAGCTCACAGCTGCTGCTGCTGCTTGCTTCCTACTCTTGCCAGCGTGGGAAAGGCTCAGGATGAATTCCTCCCCCAGGTGTGTTCTTTCTGAATTCTTCTATTAAAAAAACTCAAAGACCCCCAAAAGGTTGGAGAAACCAAGCTAATTATGAGATTACCTAGGGATGTGTGCGCGCGCGCTTGTTTATCTGCACTGAACACTCATAATACATCTCCTTGAACAGACTTAATTAGAGTAGCAGCACCTGAAGTCTCCACAAGACTCCACAAGACTGCCACAAACCTCCCTTCCTCCTTTCCCTCTGCATAAGTGTTGAAAGAGCATTCTCAGCTAAACGGTCCTCTGTTTTGCTTTGGAGTGGTGTTTTCACAAGCATCTATTGTATTCCGTATGTTAAGTCAATCCAAGTTCTATCCTCTCATTTTAAAAACTTGTAGTGGGTAGCTAGGGCCTGGAAATCCACAGGAGCCCTATGATTGGTAGCCAGGCCCAGCCGGAAACCAATCTAATTCAAACGGGGCTTTCCCCTCTCTTTTGGGGACAAGGGGTCAATAGCTCAATTAAGTTTGGAGCTAAATTCTGTTTTGTAGTTCAGTCTGTTGGAAGCTGAAGAGAAAGCTGCAGTATAAGAAATACTTAAGGGAAGAACTGCCATCTAAGAAAAACAGTGGTAGGAAAAATTCTTAGACAGACATTGTGTTAGGTGGGTTTTCCCTATTTCCAAGAGAATTAAAAAACAAGTTCTCTATAAGGGTAAGTTATGGAATGCTCTGTGGGAAAGGGGAGGGAGGTTCCTTAGCACCACATTAACAAGCCTTAGAGCCAAGCGGGGTCACCAACTGCACCTGTCCTGTGAGAGCTCTTTATTTATTCCAGTTGGATGGTGGGTGGTCTGGGTCTCCTACCCTACCTAGGCCAGGATACCCGAGGGGAGGGGGAGTAAGGACCCTACCCAAAGGTGGAGCAGGCACCGGCAGCAATCATTACTAGCCTGGAGGACCACTCCCTTTAGTGAGAGTTGGTCCTTCAGTCACCTTGCAAACCAGGGAAGGTCTACCCAGTGAGTATGGGGTGGCCAGAGGTGCTCATACCCCCAGACCTTGGGGCCCTGGTCCATGGCCTTCAAGGTCCAGAGGGGTTCCTGCCACCACCCTACCCCATGGCACAAAAAACTTCAATAATTCTAGCAGCCATGTGGGCGGCTCGGGTGGGGAGGGGGTGAGCCAAGCAGATCTCCCCCACCCCCATGGTGGCAGCGGTGCCATGATGTTGGGGCTTGCGACACTCTATTCCAACTGCACAGGCATGCTGGAGCACCTCGCTGTTCTCAAGGTCCTCTGGGCTAAACAGTCAGCCCAGCAGCTGCTCCACTCACCACCACCACCACCACCTGGCCTGCTTACCCCACCCCCAAACCACACACATGGTGGCTAGAATTTTTGAAGTGTTCGCATGGCAGTTCAGAGTGGAGGCATGCTTCTGGGAAGGCCTTCTACGGGAGGCCTTAAAAAAAAAATCAAGTTAAACTTTAAAAACAGCTTTCCCCCCAAACTCATGGTGGGGGCTCTGAAGCCCTTCAGATCGGGGCACCAAAATACCTAGGTGCACCAAAATTAGCCTGGGGGTGGCACGCTTTTGTGTGGTGAACACCCTTTGAATTTGATTGAATTGGGACTGACACTGAAAGCCCAAAAGGCTAAGCTTAGGCCTGTATCTGGGACTGTCAGTTTGCAAAAGATGGAAGTGTGAACTTTGGCTCTGCTGAGCCAAAGTAATGGAATGGAATTGTTTATTCTATGTTCAAGGTTTAACAGAGGGGAGTAACATGCCCCTCTCCGCTCTGAAATTTGTCTATGCATTGTGCTATGCCAAGGGTAATCATGAGATCCAGCTTGAAATTGCAAATTTGTAATCATATTTAGAAGGCCTTAGGAAGCAACACATAGATATCAGTACCTACATATTTTAGGGGCACATTATACACACACAATTAATTGCTGAAATTCTGTCCATCTTATCTTACAACACTCTTCTTGGACCAAAAGGGCACCTTAAGTCTGCTTGAGGCTGACCACAGACCTGTCAATCTGAACAGACACAGGGATGTTTTGGAACATCAGAAGGAAACAGCTTCATCTGATTCAGTAAACAAGTGCAAAAACAACTCCAAAACACCAAGTTCCTTGACCGCATAAGGCAAGAGAGTTCCGATGGGAAAAAGAATGTTGACACTTGACTGGAGACACACAAAAAAGGATATGGCTGTTTCTGATATGAGATATAGACAAAGAACCTGGAGAAAGGTATACAAAGCCACACACACATGGGGGTATTCCACTCAACCCATCCACAATCACCCAAGGGAGTACCAGGAAAGACATGCCCTCACTCCATGGGAGTGGCATGTAGCCCCTATCCTGTGAGGCAGCCCACCCTGAAAGCATCCCCTATTGATTGATTAGAAGTTACTCCGGTTTCCTTGAGATCAGTAAGGACCTCCAATTCAACAAGCTTATTCCCCTGCCAAGACACCTGCAAAAGTGGGAAATTCTTGGCGCACTCAAGCCTCCCATTCCTGAACTCCACAGCTGGACATTTGCAGGAACCCAATAATTATGATTCTCAAATGTAGCCTGCGGCCCAGCCTCTTCCGACTAACATTCCTGTTCAATTCCGTCCTCCTTCCTCTATGTTCCCCCACTCCTCTTCCCTCTGCTTTCCAGAAAAGCCTGTCTTCTCCTCAGTTTTGCCTGTCAGCTTTCCTGTGATTTAGCTGACACACTCATATCCATCTTACCTTTCCTCCCCCTCCTCCCCTCTCTGCACTGTTTCTTCGATGCCTGAATGGCCATCTTCCCCTCCCCCCCTTTTCCTTTCACCCATCGTCTCAGTCTTCCGAGGTTGGAGGTGGGATGGGCGAAGGGAAGCGGCAGTGGGGGGGGGGAGATGCCCATTCCATTATTCTCTCCGCTTGAACTGAAACGTTGAATTGTTATGTCTTCGCTAAGAACAGCTGTGAGATAATACACACACAGAATTCATTGCTTGTGAGAGAAAATGATTTTAGCTGCAAACTGGGAAACTTTAATTACACTACACTGGGAAACTGAATGATTGCTTTGCTTGCATTGGTTGATTCACATTGAATATGTAACCAATTGCCAGCAATAAAGCTTATTAAAATATAGAATTGTGTGAGGCTCTTTTCCCCTCCTTGCCCAGACTGCACATGACCCTCAGCAATGAAATGAACCTAGCCAGTGCTTTGGCTAGTTGGGAAGGGCTTTGGGCGCTCTCCCTCCCTTGCTGGGAGGGCAGTACAGCCTGTTTGCAACAGTTGCACATGTCTTACACTTTCAAAAATAAGAATTTCCACTTAATCCCACCCCAGCCCACTTTGCAGTTGCATGCCCTTTCTGTCCAGTGTTCATGGCTCCGGATTCTGGTAGCATTTCAAACCACCACCACCCACGCATGCAGTGCCAGTTACACCTGTTTACATGCATGATGGGGAGGGACAGGGATATCATGTGTTGTGGTGAGCAAGATTCTCAATCCTTAGGAGAGCAATGCCCTCCACCAGAAAAAGATCAACTATTTTGAAAAGTCAGCAGAACTGTGAGCTACTAATTCTCATAATATGCTTTGTGTTGCAGATATGAAAATCAACCCTTGCATCTGCAAAAAGTAATGTTTTAATTGGCCTCAAGCTACAACAAGCATTTATTCACCACCTTTCAACAAAAGTTCTCAAAGCTTACCAAGTCGTAGACTTCTCAAAAGTCGTAGCTCTATCAATTATTATTTGCACAAACTGTTTCTTCTTCTTTTGCCGTTGCCAGGAATCGCCTCATTGTTTGGAAGTATGTTGTACAAAAATACATTATATTTTGTATCAATCGTTAAAACACCATCCCCAGATAAATGGAGAAAAGCAATTCCAGGACTTTTTTTTAAACTACTGTTTAATCAGATTTGAAAGACACAAATTAGAAAAACATTTATAGGCAAGTTAAAAACACCTTTAAAACATAGCAGTATGCTACCTGTGCATAGCACTGCTGAGACAAAACTAGAAAGAAGTAATTATTAAAATATCACATCACAGTGTAAACTAACACAGTGGTATTTTAAATTACCATACACCAAGACCTAGTTTTATGGATCTGTTGAAAAATAACAATTTTTTAAAAATATATATATTGGAATAATAAAAATGAAATTCATGGACAATGCCTTTATATTCTTAACCAGGGAAGGCAAATTGAGGAAATACTGCAACTATCCACTTTTGAAGCATAGTCTCATCTCAAAAAGCAGATATTTGAGAAGGGTGCAGAGGAGAGGAACATAGCTACCTCTGCACTGAGCTAAGAATAGACCCCTTTCAATATGTTACCAGGTAGGAAATAACTAAGTTCCATTTTTATATTCTTATATTGAATAAATTTATATTTTAATATTCCTATATGTCCATCCCGAACTGGGGTACTAGTTTCCATTCAATACCTATGGATGTCTTTCTCTGAGCTAGAATACGCTTGAGGTCTGGTTTCAAGAATAAACTATCTACATACTACTGTATCTGTATGACACTTTGCCACTGTAAGACATATCCAAAGACTTCATAGAAATAGTCAAGATCAATGAACATGAAAAAGGTATGAAATTAGATATTCATTAATGTTCAGAATCTGACAAAAGACAAATGGCCAAAAAAAGTGTGTAGGCAAATGCTCCTTTTATAAATTCATCCACTCTAAGTGTTGATGTACCTTTGATATGTACAGCAAAACGTGTTGAAACCTCTGCCATGTGGGCAGTTAATTTCACATGTAAGTGCAGTAGGAATACAAGAGCTGAGACCCAAAATCAAGATGATCCTGAAATGTCTGTAGTCGTCTGCAGCAAACCAGTGAACCTCAGGGGCTCACCCAAGTAAGTGCCAAGGAGCGGATATCCATGTTTTAGGCTGGCATGACAGCAAGGTTAACCTGCTAAAGATGAGGAAAAAGGTTTCCTGTGTTTTCAAGTGGGTCCAGGATTGAAGTCATGTACTAGGGTTAAAGAATAATTGTCTTTTGGGTTTCAAAAGCGGCTGCTTGTGTATGACAGTACCAAAACCCCAGCTGTAAAGCATTGATACTATGTAGTTGCTCATATAGGAGAGAGACAACAGTGGGTGTACAGACATTTGCAGTGAAAGTTGCAAGTTGCATATTTCATCAAAAATAGTCATTTTAAAGAAGAAAATAGCAAATACTAATTTGGAGAAGTAGTGGGTTTAAAAAAGAAAAAGAAATTAGTCCTGCATGGGGGAAGCTAATGAGGAGTGCCTTTAAGGTTTTATAAAATCTTAACAAAAATAAGAATAAAAGCTACCAGGATCAATTCAAAGCATAGGAACTTTCTTTTTTTAATGCGAACTTAAGACAATGGCTCGGAGACCATTCCATACTGAGGCAATTCATCTACCTAAGTAAGGTATTCTGGAACACGTGGGGCTTGTCACTGCTCCTGCCAAACAATGCTGGATAACCGTTTAATGTTAGTTCCAACTCCCAAAAGCCGAAGGCCACTTTCATGGCACAACCTGGCAACGTCATGAGAAACCTCTGCTATAGAACACAGAGGGTAGTCTTGCCTCCAGTTATGCCTGGGTGGTCCTCCTGACTTCAATGGTACTTACAGTATTAGCAATTAGCACAGGACTCCAGAAAAGTAGCCACATGAGTCTACTGTAGCAAACACGATGAAAAGTTCTGTGGCACCTTAACAACAAAAACCATGGTTCTGAGTCCCATGTATTCTCAGAAACCATTTATGCATATGCTGAGGAGGGAGACCTAGTGTTTCAGAATCTCCTTCCCACCACAGCTCTTTGCACCACACTGAATGATTCCAAAAGGGTCCCCAAACTTCAGGAGCATCTTTTTGTTGAGAGATGGAAGAGGCAATAGTGGGAAGGCCAGTCTAAAAACCCCCAATGAGTATGGATTCTGGTCTAACAATTTCATTGCTATAGGCTGCATTGAGAGAAAAGACTGTAGTCATCCCTCCAATGAAGCTCTTTTTATAGGGGGGGAAAACCCTTTAAATTCTAATTTTACCTGAATAATGTACAATGATTTTTAATTTGAAAATAAGCAGACCCTTGCAGAAAACAACAAAGATACCACTTAAACAATTTGCAAGTGTCAAATTTGTAGATAATGCCAAGAGGTCCTACAACTTAAGCTAAAATTCTAGTCCTTGCCTGAACTACTGTATCTGTAAATTCCTTCATGAATGGAAAATGCATGAGAGCAGAACGAAGTTACAATGAGACAAATCTGAAGATAGCACTAGCTCCAAGTAACCCTAATTATCTTTACAATACAAAAGTACATAAGCACCATATTAAAAAGATAAGGTTAAGTTTAGCCAACAGAGACATGTGGAACATAAATTAGGTAAAGACTTGTTTTTGTCTATGAAGGGGAAAAAAAATCTAACGTATAGTCCTAATAAAGGTTAACTAACCCAAAGGGCATGAGCAAGCCTTTCATTTCTTCAGTACCCTTTGTCAGGTTAAGCAAAATGCAAGGGATGGGGTGCAGAAGAAAATGCTGGGCAAAATGAAGAAGCTCCAAAGTTTGCTGTTTAGAACAGTGTTAAAATGGAATGCAGGGAGACATATGCAGAGACATCTGGATTAGCCTCACTAGGTGCTAGCTAGCCAGGTTTAAAATGTACTTGGACAAAAAACCCACACACACACAAACAAAAACTGGTTGTTTTTTTAAACAGCACCAACTGAAACTAATCCAATTTTATCCCTTGTTCTCCATCTTAAGATCATTATAAACTGAAATGCTAAAAGGAACTAATTATTGGGCTATTCAGAAAGTACCTGATGCATTTTGAGTGTCTCACTCTTCAAAGACCATTGCTGATGTCTTCCAGACATTTGCCTGAAGTCCTTATCTTGCCAAGTTTGAATTAGCAAGAGCCTCTGAAGAAGAGCAGGAGGCTCAAAAGTTCCCAGGCACTTTCCTGAATAACCCAAAAGACACTGGGGCAATGAGAGAAGCACCAGTTCTTCTGAAGAATTCCAAACTCACACACTGCTGTTAGTGTATGGGGGCGGGGGAGTGGAGATTTCAATGACCACCCCTTTCTCCAGAAGCCCTTTGTGTCACCTGCGAATATGTCCCAGTGAGATGCAACCACCAAGGACACATTTCTGAGAGATACAGAGCATCTTCAAGGGAAGGGGAAGTTCCTAAGATTTGCCCCCGCCACTGAGCCAGCCGTGTAACTGAGTTAGCTGAGTGTCTTAGAAGCACTGGTGCTTTCCCCATTGCACCAGTGCTTCATTAGTCAGGATGTCAGCCAGTTTTTTTCTGGCATCTCAGCTCTTCCTCCTCCTTGCACACCATTTTTTCCCTGGCATACTGGTTGCTCATTCTCCTCTCCGTTTTCCACCATTTCTAGCTTTTCTCCCCAACCCCATCATCCAGCCAGATGGAGAGTTCTGGAGAACTTAACTGAGTTTCCTCAATTTTCGCTTGGTCTTAATAAAGGTATTACCACACTTTGGCGTTCACACATCCCCTCCCCCAATAGACCAACCCGGCTCCCTACCATTTTTATGTACAAAGAGCAATACTCCAGTTCAGAACATAATAGGCTAATTGAGGATGCTTACGGTTTAAACAGGTTTCTTCAGGACTGAAATCACTATTTGAAAGTACAAAGTCATATGAATTTATATCAGCCCAAATGCAGCTGAAGTTAGTCAAGACAGAAGCCCAATTCAAGTTTTATTCAACACATGAAATCTGTGTACCGTGCACACACATACAGAACTGTATGCACGGTTACGTGCTTGTAAAGTTATACACTTCCTATCTTTACTCTGCATCCTTGGTTCACTTTTAAAGATTCACACAAAAACATGTATATGCGTACAGACATCTATATCTACATACAACATGATGTCTGAATAGGGCTACTGAAATGAGCCAGTCATGAGTCCTGATTAACTTTTGTTCCATTGCTTTCAAAGAGACAACACACACAACTAACTTCAGTGAAACTATAGCTCTTATGCATATGGAGGTTGCTTTTTATTGGTGAAAGGGGTGGGCAAGCTTCAGGCTTGTGAGATATACTTGACTAGAATGCCCATATCACCATCCCCAGCCAGGTGCAAAATAATGGCTGGGGGCAAGGAAGAAAGCAGACCTACAGTTTGGGCTGGTTCAGATATAATGCAAAGCCAGGACTACATCTGGACTTCAGAAAACATCTAGCATTCCCCACCTCATGTGCAAGGACAAACTTTGCATCCAATTCTGGTTAGAGCAAGCCATGATTGCTCAGCAAGGGCAATTGCCACTACCCTACATAGCTTTAAAGGGGGATTAGACAAAGTCAGGAGGAGAAGTATATCAGAGGCTATTAGTCTTGATGGCTATAAGCTACTGCTGGGTTTAGAGACAAGAGTACACCAATGAACATCAGTTGCAGGAGACACACAACAGGAAAGAGGAGAAGTGCATCTCCTGCTTGTGGGTTCCCAGTGATACCTGGCTGGCCTCTGTGAAAAACAGAAAGCTAGGCTAGATAGGTCTTGGTCTGATCCAGAACGGGGGTGGGTGGGTGTTCTTATGCCCAAACCAAACAATCATGGCTGATTCTACCAGAATTCAAAAATAAACTAGGATCTGAATCTGGGATTTAATCTTGGTGGCTAGGAGATGTCACACAGCTCCAAGGTTTAAATCCTTGCTACACATTACATCTGAACTGGCACTTAGAATTAAGGAACAGGGTGCCTGAACACATGCTCAGTCCATAAATATGTTCTCACTACCAGAACTGAGCTCAGAGTCCTCTCTCTCTCTCTCTCTCTCTCTCTCTCTCTCTCTCTCTCTCTCTCTCTCACACACACACACACACACACACACACACACACACACACACACACACCATTTCTAATTTCCTTCCCCTACCAAGCTTTATTTTAGCAACCTAACTTAGGAAGAGGAAAAACAGCTTGTTGTTGCTATTGCTAAACAACTGAGAGTCAAAAACACTTGCTGATCTATTGCAAATCACCCAGAAATTTACCAGAATATGCAAATCTATTTTCTGCCTGCCTCTGATTCAAACTGAGGAGGAACTTGAGAGATACTCTTATTTAAAATTCAGAGAATTTAAAAATTATATTCAAAAATTATATCCATCTGGTGTGAGGCTAGGAATACTAAAATAAATAACTGATTCTCTATTTAATCATTGGGGCAAACTATTAGAATGTTTTGTATTAGAGAGCAGAATTTGGCATAAAATATTTTATGTTCACAAATTATAACCTGAAGGTGAACATGAAAAGCATATTATTTAGAAGTGTCTATAAATGTAGATAATTGTGTAACTATAAAATTCAAGCTGGAATCCAAATCATAACCAAGTATTACAGTAATAGGTAAAGGAGCAGATAGTCATGAATTTTAAGTGCCCCTTCCTTGCTATCTCCACCCATATTCTCGGTTTGGATGCAGGAATGAATTCCTTCTCAGGGCCAGGGAGACGTGTTTGGTTCAGACCACATTCAGAAGAGCAGGCCTGGCTTTGCTCTACCTCAGTGATGCACAAGGCGGCAGGTGATGAGAACATTCAACCCTCACTCTTTTGCTATCCTGTTCCTCATGGAGGCCACTGCCACTCTAATGGGTCAGGGGTTCCTTTCCCAATCTGTGGTACTTCAGATGTTGCTGAACTACAACTCCCATTATCCTGAGCCACAATGAATTGTAGCTGGGCATGATAGTTCAGCAACATCTGGAGTACCACAGGCTGTAAGAGTCAGGCTGTCTTGATGACTTGGTGGCCCTTGTTATCTGAAGGGGTTGCATTCTCGCCTACAACTATGGATAATGAAACTGTGGATAACAAGACCTTGAGTGAATGGGAATCGGAGAGCTAGGTTCTGGGAGGGCTAAAAAAGCAGAAAGGAAGTAGATGTACCATGCTTTCCATGTCTCCAGCTGCCCAGCAATGCCCCCCAAACTCTGCCGATTTTCCACGAAAAATCACTGGGGAAGGGTTTTGGGTTTTTAAAAATGTATTTAAGAAAAAGCTACAAAATGGCTCCGTTCAGCAAAATGGTGCCCAGAAATGACCTCCAAGGTCGTTTCTGGCCACATAGGAGCCACCTAGGATAGGCAGATTTGAACTATTTTTTGATCCATGGATAACGAGGCTGGATGTACATGGCCTGACTGCGTACACACAAAACCACGGTTGCCGGGACCACGGATAACAAGGGCCTCCTGTAGGTGTTTGAGGTGATGATGAGTGGTATTGGGGAAAATACTGGAACTTTCCATTCCTTTCACCAACTACTGAACTTGTCAAAAGTTTCAGCTGAGAAATATAGAAACAGGTGGGGCTAAGCAGGAGGGGCAGAATCAGATTCTCTATGGTTTCCACTGAGTTCTATTGGGGGAGGGGGTGGAATGGGATATACCATTGGACAGGTAGGGAGGGGACCCAAACTGACACTAGGTTGCCCAAACTGACAGAGATCCTGTGTTGACTGTCTCTCTCACACACACCCCTCTGTGAAGAATGCACAATTCACAAGATCCCAGTAGTATATGGGATCTTCCTTTTCATCACTAATCGCCACCCATCAAGATGACAGTCATGTCTTTAGAATAATAATATTAATTAATTAATTAATAATGATAATAATAGTGTTATGTGTTTACATCATTTCAGCAGATTTTACAAGCCCATTTTTAATGCTAACACAGCCTTTTCAATGTGCAGTTATTTGCTCTCCAAATGCATATTCCATTCTACATTACTAATAGTGTGATCACGAACATGCATTCGTTTCCACAGACTGAAGACAACTATCTCCAGCTACCCAGGAATACTGGGGGCAAACAATGGAAAGAACAGTAACAATATACTCTATTCTTATTCCTGTTTCAAAGGCTAGATCAGTGAAAATTCAATTTAAGAAACCTCATAATTTTTCTACAGCCACAGAACTCACTTGTTTTTTTTAATCCTTGACAACAACATATGAGTGTTTAAAAATATTCAACCAACTATTGCATAATGTTCAGGGTACAAAACATTACTGGGGAGAAAACAGTTCAATCCTGCTCTTTGTAACTTTTTTTTCTGTGGCAGTCTGAAAGATAAATGGCTTTCATTTACTAAAAACTAAAAGGTATGTAGGATAAGCAAATAAAAATTATAGCCCTTTAGTACTTCATTTCTTTATCAGTTGTTAATTTTCACAATAAAGTGATTGATATTTATCAATTCCCATGACAGATTTTCAACATAAAATTGTGTACAGTATGATCTCCATATCTGAAATCCTTGTTCAAGGATTTTCTAAACCCAAGGCTTTCCAGTGTTACAGGCCATATAATGTCAATGAGTTACACAATACCTATATAACAATTTCACCTTTTGTTTAATATAAACTGAATTATAACTGTTAAGATAATCTGACTATACTTATATCATAAGCACCTTCTTGCACTAATTCTTTACATCTCTGACAAAGTTTCCAAGTGATTGTATCTTAAGGTCACTCTCTGCAAAATGGTTTGTACATGATAACAAAGAGTCCTTCTGGAAGGCTGCAGCTTTAACAGGAATTCCATGAGTGTAATTTTATGGCTGCCATTTTGTGACTAGCTGCAAAACTCACACATAATGAAAGGGTAAAATAAGCTTAAATTAGATCATTTAGTCATGGAAAGGGTGATGTTTAAGTTAAACAAGAAAAAAATTCCAAAGGGATCTTTTGTAATGACAATGTTTATCAAACTAAATTACCTATAATTTGGCATTGGCAATGTTTGCAGTCCTGTACGGTAAGAATTTGATATACTAAGAAAACCCTCCAAATACTGAGATGCTTATTGCAATTCCTTTTATAGATTCAGACACAAAGTGACTTTCTGCTTCCACTCCCTTATGGTTTTCTCCAGAGCCCCAAAGCCTGCATTTGAACTATGCTTCCCACATAATATTAAACATGAAAATACCACTTAGAAACATTATTTCAGTAGATAGAGGGTTTAAGGCAAGGCATTTGCTTGGAAAAAGATATTTCCTTCAGTTACTCTGGATTGACACAATTGTTCACCACCCCCATCAGTGCCTTGGGATACACAACGTACATTCAGCGAAGGGGCACACCTATGACCCGATGGACATACGCTGTAAGTCCTGAGTGCCCATTGAAATAATGGTAATATTTTCATATAAGGCGTGATCCACAGGAACATGGCACGGGAGAGGTTAATTTGCTTTGTTTCCCATTCTTACTAGTGTATTCAATATTCCCTAAGGATTAGCATTCTTTTCTTACTAACCATCTTTTTCAGACAAATACAAACCCCTTTAAAAGGTGCTATAAATGGGCTTTGAAAATAGAAAATATATCCACCATAGCATCTCCTAATCATTGTTCCGTTGCTGTATTTCTGCAGGTGATTTCTCTTTTTTGATTGAAATTATTTGTTGTAGAATAACTGTTATGTCCCATAATGCTTGTATCTCCTCCATCTTGCTTTTTGGACCAAGAGGGCTGGATGTTTTTTTGCTCTTTACTTCCTCTCTGAGTTCTTTTCATGGGAAATATCAACAACACTAAGATGCAGGCAATGTGTAAGCAGAAATACCAGGAGCTAAGCAAAGAAGTAAAAATAAAACATATTAAACCAAATGGGTCCTTTTATAACACTGTTTTAACATCTACTATCATTCAAACTGAGATTCTCAGGATTCCATGAGAGTTGCCGCCATGTTCTCCACCAGTCACCAAATGCATTAAATTCCATGTATGTTGAATCAGAGTCTAGCAGCCCAGTTTACTACTTGTTTAGTTGTCAGCAAATGCCATGAATAATTCAACTTGTCAGCTGAATCTTGTTTTTAAATGCATAAAACATCAACTTACCTGTAAAACATGAAAGACGGTTTTACAGAGAGAAGTACAAATGGTACAACTGTATAACTTATTGCTATTTGAGTCGTCATCCATGTCATGATATCATAACATAATTTAATGGCTGGAGAATCAATGAAGTAGTGCCTGATGCTCTTTCTAATCTAAACAAACAAAGTGATATGCTTTATTAGAAACACTGGCATCATTACAGAATATACAGCATAATTATAGATCTTGTAAGAAACAACATGAAAAGCCCTCAATGTTGACCTCGACATCATGTTGATCTGCAAGTAGAGTGTTCAGATAATAAGCAACTCCTCTCTGACTGGCTGGCATCCTAAGAAAGCACCAGTGCAACAGGAGAAGCACTGGTTTAGCACCAGTGCTCTCCTGTTGTACCAGTACTTCATTAGTCAGGATGTCAGTCACAAGTAGTTATAAAGTTATAAGATGATGCCAGTTTTGAGAGTCCCTTCCATAAGCTTCTTCACTAAAGTGAAGCTCTATCAAGCTCAGGTCAAGGTCTACTGTTGCCATGGCTGGCTTGCAGTCATTCCTGTTTCCATCACACCCTGTAACACAGAATGGAGTGGAGAGGAAAGTAATCTGTTTCTCTTCTTTTCCCATCTCACAAATGGGAAAAAAATTGAAGAATTCAAAGGCAAAACATCTCCCCAACATTAGCAAAATAGTTACAGATTTTTCTCAAGATGAAAGACACATTAGTTACAACCTGGTGTCTATCATACTATATTCCATTCCCACATAATGGAAGGACTTGTGCTTGCTAGAAAGGGGTGGGCTACAGAGCTGCTGTGGCAGAAAGTCCTCATATTATCTTTAAATTTTTTAAAAAAGAAAAGATGAATACATAGCCTGTAGGAAAATCAAAGTTTAAGCATAGGTGGGAACTCAGAAAGGGTCTCTTAGGATATGGAAAGACTACTGCAAGAAGGGGACACTGCCTTCCTGCCAAATACCAAATACTTGTATAAAAGTTATCCCTGCAGGAAGGAAAAATTACATTTTAGCTGCAACACACTATTACAGTTTTGAGTGCTGGTAACATCCATGATTTATTTATTTAGTAGGTTTATATCCCACTCTATCCTGTAGGCTCAGAGAGGCTTACAGCAGTTTTTCCAAAGACAAACACTTCTCTCTCCAAGGGGCTCACATATAAGAGAGAAACATGCCTGATGTGGTTAGTGGCTACAGGAACCAGCTGGTTCTCAAAATGGGTATCTTCAAGGCTTTCGCATGGTACCTGCTGCAGAGAGTACTCCAGCTTATTCAAGGAATTATGAGTAGGCTGTGTTCTGTCAACCAAACTCTGTTTTATCCTCTGCAAGCTTTCCTTCAGACCCCAGAAATCCTGACTGCTTAGAGTATTTCCAAGTCAGATCTTTGGCCGTGCCTGAAATGTATGCAGTTACTCTGTTTCTCCATGCTACATTCTCCCTCCTTCCTGTACCTTGATTCCAGCTTTCCATGATCATTTCCAGAATTGATGATGCTTAGCTTGACTCATGGATGGATTGCTTATAAAAATGACCCACCACTTCGACTACTTGCTCAGCAAAGACTCTGCACTCCATTACTAGTACCTTCTTAAAGGTTTTAATTATTTTAAAATCAGTTTTATGATACTGTTTTGATTGCTTTTATTTTATATTTTAAACAGTATGAGATGATGCCTTTCAGCATCTTCCTATATCACAGGTGCCTGATATAAATGTTTCCCATAGTCTGAGAAACATACCAGCAGGGATTCGAACCAGCAACCTCTGGCACACTAGGAAAGTCATTAGGTGGCTGGGGTTATATTTGTACACTACCCCAAACTTGCATCTCTGGGAGGTTCACAACAACATAAAACAAATTAAAACAAGAATTAGGAACATAGGAAACTGCCATATACTAAGTCAGACCATTGGTCTATCTAGCTCAGTATTGTCTTCACAGACTGGCAGCAGCTTCTTCAAGGTTGCAGGCAGGAATCTCTTTCAGCCCTATCTTGGAGAAGCCAGGGAGGGAACTTGAAACCTTCTGCTCTTCCCAGAGCAGCTTCATCCCCTGAGGGGAATATCTTGCAATGCTCACACATCAAGTCTCCCATTCATATGCAACCAGGGCAGACCCTGCTTAGCTATGGGGACAAGTCATGCTTGCTACCACAAGACCAGCTCTCCTCTCCAACAAGATATTACAAGATAAGATTTTATATTTTGATGTTTGAAGAGAAAATGAACCATGTAAAAAGAAGAGAAGAAAGTGAAGTTCTACAAAAATGATCTTTTGTCATAAGAGAGCCAGCGTGGTGTAGTGGTTAGAGTGCTGGACTAGGACCGGGGAGACCCAAGTTCAAATCCCCATTCAGCCATGATACTAGCTGGGTGACTCTGGGCCAGTCACTTCTCTCTCAGCCTAACCGACTTCACAGGGTTGTTGTTAGGAGAAACTTAAGTATGTAGTTCACTGCTCTGGGCTCCTTAGAGAAAGAGCAGGATATAAAATGTAAAAATTAGAAATAAATAATATTTAAAATCTTAAATATGAGGTTATTCACCTGTGTGACTCAAGTTAGAAACTGGTTAACCTACTCACAAAATGTACTAGATGATTTTTAAAAGTCTCTTAAAATAAAGTATAAATTGTCTTTGTTTCCAAAACACCACTTTAAGGTTTTCTGTGCACATCCTAACAGCAGCTTTGTATTCGCACTATTACTTAATTGTTAAGCGCCAACATCCAGTGGTACTTACAGTTCGTGCTGCAAGAGTCATTAGTACCCCTGACAGGAATGTTAAATAATATCCTGGATACACCCCATGCCAAATGGCCGACAAAATAAAGGTTTGTATTGTTGGGCTGAAGGAGGCTCGTTCATAGCATACTCTAAAAGTTTGAAAAGAAAATGCACCATGTAAGAAGAAGAGAACAAAGTGAAATCCTGCCCCCCCCACCAAAAATACAGCCAACCAGAAGCAACAATTTATCATAGAAAATTTCAAAACAGCATGACTAGTCACATGGAAATGTCCTTCATAGCAGCAGCAGGCTGGGCTGGGAAGCTGTCTAGGGCCCAAATGTGGGACAAGGGGCTGATGGTCCCTAAGTAGCCTGGAAGTTATCCATGCTGGGGGTATCAGAGAAGCAAATCTGCTTCACAGCATATTCGCAGCAGCTTAATTTGGGGAATTCACATGTTGAGGTCATTCACACAATCAAAACCTGTGTTCCATCTAGGTTTGGGAGCTGTGTGTGCTCTCAATTTTTGGTTGTGTGGGGAGCAAGGTTAGAGGAAACCCTGGGCAGAAGTGATTGTGTGGAAGGAAGGTAGGAGGAAAAGCTACCCAGGTTTACCTCCAACCTTGATTCCATACAATCACTTCTACCCAGGGTTTCCTCTAACCTTGCTCCCACACAACAAAAAATTGTGAGCACATACAGCTCCCAAACCCAGATAGAACACAGGTTTAATTGTGTGAATGACCTCAGGATCGGCTCCTCTCTAAATTCCCTGCAGATCTTTTTCCAGTGTGCGTTTCCACAGGTTGCTCTGGGTTTTTTCTCCAACTAGTCACATCCTAGAGACTGGACAGGGAGAGAACAAAGAGGCCCCTATCTCCGGACAGACTGTTCGCCAAACCTCTCCAAACCAGCCATGAAGCTCAACTTCAGGCTTCTCCACGCATCTCCTCCAGTTCCCCCAGCCATGCTAACAGAGGCAGAAACCATGTACAGGCTAAGATGCTCTCCAAACCAGGCTAGGAGAAGATCAGGGCGCACGAGAGGGGAAAATCAGGCACCTCAGGGATACCCAACCCCCTCTGGAGCAGAGCGCACGGGTGGCCGCAAAAGGAAACTCCTACCCTGTAGGGCTGGGGACGGGTAGTAAATCTACTTTGCCTTGTCTCTAAGCTCCCTCCTCACCACCCCACAGCTGTGATCGACTCACACCTTCCCTCTGAACTCCCCCAAACCATTCCCATGCATCGGCAGAGGCCCCTCGGAGAAACAAGCTTGCTGTGAAGGGAAGGCGGGTGAGGAAGGAGAGGAAGAGACTATCTCAAGGGGGGCTCCTCAACCGTCTTCCCCAACTTGAGGGCTTGAGCCCCTCATCGGCAAAAAAAAAAAAAAAAGCTATGCTCCCTGTCCTTCAAGGACCCTGATTCTGTTCATTGTCGCCATCATCTCCCACAAGAGTGATCTCTCAAAGGGGCGCAATTGCGGTTGATTGGGGTGGAGATCAGGCCAGAGAAAGAGGGAGGGTGGGCAGGCGAGTGACCAGCAGAAGTGGCGGAGAACCAAGTGAGCCCCCCTCCTGCTCCCAAGAAGCGGTCTTTTATGTTGAGCCAGCAAATCTACAGAAATTTATCAGTCTGTCACAACCTCTGTTAGTTGTGAGCACCCAGTGCTCACAATTGTAAATCACTCAAAGAGCCGACCATAAGGAACACAACTGTGAAACTCCCCTTCATTTAGCCTTGCGGAAGAGCGACGAGACAAGCTGACAATCAGCACCCTCTGCTGACACTTGGAGTTCCACTAGTTCACCCAAGAAATGTATTTAAAACAAACAGACACACACGCACACACACACACGTGAATTTTGAAAGAAAGCTGAATTATTGGCAACGGCCCATCCACACTTCACGGGAGAAACGTTGGAGCATATCAGAAAACTCTTGTGTTGTTTTTTTAAAAAGCCACCGAAAATAGAGGATTTTTAAAATCACGGGCATAATTCGGGCTAAGCTAGAATGCGCAGCCCTAATTTGGGGAAAACTAGAATCCCGTGTGAACTGGTCCCTGATAGTCTGCTATAACTTTTTTGAGGTAAATCCAGCTGATATTTGAACTCACACCCTCCATTCCGGAGGAGATGCAAGCTAAAAACCATGTCTGGAAAAGCCCCGCACGAAGTCCCCCTCACCCAATCATTCACCTTCAGTGCAATGTTTTTCTTGCACTGCCATACTAAAAACTCAGGCCACCCATTTTCTCCTGTATTCACCACATTCACAAGCAAGGCAGCACATTGTTTTGGCATCCTTGGAGTGATGTAACACCACCCCACCACCGCCAAGTAAAGATGCTTTTATGAAAGTGAGGCTCAAAGAGGATGGGCTCCAAAATGGTTGCTAAACTCTGGCCCGGGTTTCATATCAACGAATACCAGTCTTGCATGCTGTGGCAGCTGTGTTCTTGCTAAACGGGCACTGCATAAACGGGCACTGCAGATAACCAGAGTGGAAATAGCTCAGACCTTTGTATCAACAGACAAAATAATTCCATCCCACACTGTCGGGGAAGGCTGATGAGATAAAAATACATCAACAATACCTTTTGAGCCAGAGTGCTGTCTGGATATTCCAGTTATCAAGAAACATCTTGAAACTTGTTGAAAACTGTAAAAGTAACACACCACATTATTTTATTTCTGGAAAGTATAAAGGAGAGTGTGAAGCAGAGATATACCTAGGCACTCATTTATGGCATAAGGGAGATCGTATCAATCAGTTATACAGTATATAGCAATAAGCAGTAAGACTGTGCACAGGTTGGAATTCCGCTTTGGAATTCCCAGCCCTGCCAGAAGTAGCTCCTCCTATGGAAGAAGCTCAGGAGGAACTACATCTCCCAGGCATCCCTGCAGTTCTAGCTGCCCGGCACGAGTGCTCCGCCTTGCAGCAGCATCACAGCCATTCACCTCTCCCCATGCCAGTGTTTGGAAGCTTTTAGAGGGCCACCACTACAACACTTCTACCTGGGGCAGTTGCCCTGTGAGGGACTGCCTCCTCTTTGTGGTGGCCACTGGGAATTCCAAAGCAGAATTACGACTTATCGATATGCACAGTCATAATAAGCGGCCAATAATGAATTTTCCCACAGACATAAACAACTCAAGAACACAAAGGGTTGTATCCTAAATAGCATGCAAGCAATCTCCTTTCTCCACAGGCAGCTCCTTAGGCCTCCTGAAAAGACACCCCTGCAGGAGAGGGGACCCTTGGGAATGGTGTGGAATACAGCTCAGGCAGTGTGCATTGGATGGGGGAATTCTTGGAAAGAGGGTGCAAAGATCATTCTACAAGTGGAGCAGAGCTCATGACATTCCTGAGGGTCATCCAATCCCCAGGAGCAGGTTTTTGAGAGCCTCAGGAAGCTGCCCTGGAGAGAAGGGGGCAGGGAAGATCACTTGCACAAAAGCTGTTGAATGTGCACCACTTCGGATACAACCAAGCTATTCTGAGCTATCACAGCTGTGTTATTTAAGAAGCTGCAGCTGCATGTCCACCACTGGCAGTGCACAGTCAAAACCATGACTGGCTGAACCACACACAGGAGAGTAGCCTGTGTCTGTAGCCAATACAGACAGCTCCCTTCACAAACCAGGAATGCACCCACAGTATTCTATAATTATACCGAGTGTCTTAGGTCACACACTCAAACGAAGTTCCCTACTTTTAGTAGAGAAGACACAGTCCTGCTTTAGTAGAAGAAGAAAACCACAAGCTTTTTTGGCCCTTGCCAAAAAGCAACATATTATTATTCATCTTCAACCTCATGACTGATTAATATCCAAGAAAACATCTCAGATATTGAATCAACATTCTGCTAACTACTGGCTGTTTGCTGCCAACTCTTCCACTTCTGCATCTGAAGTAGTAAGCTGTCAAACATTTAAAGGTTTTTGTGAAGGAATGCCGCCTAGACCTCCTCTTTGTATATAAGACTTCTTCTGTATTGCAATTGCTTTGCTTGCTCCCTATGTTAAAAAAGCTGTGCAGGGTAGGGGTGTGCAAACCGGTTCGAATCCAAACCTGTTCAACATCAAACCGGTTCGGTTCCAAGGTTCAGGGTCAAGCTGAACCACCCTCAGTTCGGCTCGACCCCGAACCGAACACCACCACCCCAGTCTGGGAGTTCAACAAACTTTTTTGGGGGGAGGGGGAAAATCTTTTTCTTTTTTTAACTTACCCCCTCTGGGGGGCTTCTCCAGAGTGGCACATCAGGGGGTCCACAGAGGTCCCCCCCACCAGCCTTCCTTGGTCATGACCCAGGCCACTCAGGGTCCTGCTGCGCAGGCATGGTGGCATCCAAAATGGCCACCACACCAGGGAATAGGCCCGGAAAGGGCTAAAGAGAGCAGAACCAGGCAATTTTTAGGGCAAGAAAGGCTTGCAGGGGAAGGGGAACCTCTGCAGAAACACCCACCACCACCTTGTAGAATCTCCCCAGAGGGAGCAAGTTAAAAAGTTTTTCCAAAAAAATGTTCGCCCAACTGCCCCCCTGCCAGGGAGGACAGAGTATCAAATGGGGCCAAAACAAAACTGGCCTGGTGCTGTTAGAGTTTGGTTCAAACTTGAACCAGGCCAGGTGGTTTTGTGCACACCCCTAGTGCAGGGGTCAAAAGTTCACAGCTCCCTTTCTATAGTTTGGTTTTGGAGGAAGATGACTTGTACTGGTTTGATTTTGGAGGGAATGGAGGGTTTGATTTGATTGGGTATGTTTTTAAAAATGAAGGGAACTTGAGTTGTGTTGAGTGGTTTGTTTGAAAAAATTGGAGGGGAAAAGAAAATAAGGAGGCTACCTTCAGCAGAGTTTTTTATGCAGTACAAGTTGGAGAGTGGCAGAGTCCAAGTGAAGGAGTTGCTGTCACAGAATATGAGAGAATCAGAGCTGGTGCTGGAAAGAGAGCTGAGAAATCACTGGGAGAGTTGTCTCTCTCTGAAGGACTGAATCACTCCCATAGCAGGTGAAGAAACAGTCTTGGATTTAACCCCCAGAACTGGGAAGGAAGAGCAGGACCTGAGGCTGTGCAAGGGACAAGCCAGGTTTGCTGTAGAAGCTGACTAGAGGTATTGTAAGAGGACTCCTGGTAAGGACCCTGAGTTAGGGCCCAGTATTTGTGCAAGATATAGATTGGATGCATTTTGCTCATATTTTATTTATTCCTGGTGCTCATATGGTTGCTGTTTTGTACAAGAACTATTGTTTTGAATGGAACTATTTTAAAAAGTTTTCTTGTTTTTGGAGTTAAAAATTTGTAGCTACTATTTGTTTCCCACCCCACGCTTAGAAGCCTTTCCACCCTCTCTAACTTTCAATAAGACAGGTTTGGAAGGTGCTTTAGTAGACCCAGCAGAGAAACAAACAAAAACAAAGAGTCTACTTGGGTGGCAGCGGTGAAGCTCAGGATCATGGGGCTGGTTAAGACCGGGCTGTGACATGTGGTAACACAGCATGGTGGGATCCATGACAGTGTCAGACTGAGAATCACCACTTGATCAATTACTTACATCTCAGATTCTGGTATCCTTTTAAAAAAATCTAAAAATGAAATGACATAAGTCTCCAATGCATGCAATGGGGTGGGGGGACCTCTGAGTACAAGACCTTTTGCACTGGCATATGCAAATATGGGAACATTCAGGCTTGCTCAGTACAGCTGTAATTTGGGTGCCAACTACTTTTGGGAGTGAGACAGCATTGCCAGTGAGTATAAGAGAAGATTGTGCTGAATGGCTACACCTGGGCCTGGGGTTTGGTTTTCCCTCCTGTAGTGAAGTTATTGTCCCAACATGGTGCTGGTAGTGGTGATTTCCTCCCCTTGCTGGAACAACAGCAAAACCACCTAAAGCAATAATAATGGATTGTGGTTGGGGCTGCCTTCTCATTCAGGTTACCTAAGTAATCTGTAGACTCCTCCCCTGTTGCAATGCTACTTGGGGAGTTTTAAAGGCTAAGATTTTTGCAACAAAGCAGAGAAAGGATCTCATGCAGAGACACTCACTTAATGCAAGTCCTCCCCCCGCCCGCTCCCAAATGGAGGAGAAGCAGAGGAGGGTGGAAGGGAAACAACGTGGAGGTGAAAATGGCTGTTAGCCCTTTTGTGGTCACTTTAGCAACCAGTCTCTGGGCCAGATATTTGATGGGATGGTGGCAACTGGAATTGCGTACCCCATCCCAAATTATGTTAATCTTATCACCATTACACTCATACAAAAGAAGGCTCAACAGAAATGCTATGCATTATTTTCCATGCATATTTTAAGAAAGCCATGTACTGACCTCTATATGCAAAATTCTCAGATTTGAAATTGAATCCCAGTGCGAGACTCCATTTTTATCATAGCCTCGAAACCCAAACCCAGCAGCATTATTAATTGCATCCGCTGCAAAGAAACAAGGGAGAAGGGAAATGGTTGTAAATAACTATAGGCCAAATTATGCATCATATACAAGCTAGTGCTGCATAGTGGTTGGAGTTTCAAACCAGGAGTGGGGGGGACACTTGGATTCAGATCTCTACTCTGCCATGAAGCTCACTGGGTGTCATTAGATTATTCACTATCTCTCAGCCTAACCCACCTCCAGGCTTGTTTTAAGACAAAATGAAGGCAGGGAGAGCCATGTGTGTAATCTGATCAGGGTTTCTCAGACTTGGTTCCCCAGATGTTGGACTACAACTCCCATCATCCCGTCACAATGGTCAAAGGCTAGGGGTGATATAAGTTGTAGTCCAGCGACTACACTGGGGACCCAAGCTTGAGAACCCCTGACAGAGGAAGGATAAAATGTTGGCGGCAGCAGCAACTACCGCTACTACTACTACTACTACTGGAACTTGGCATTTTAGCTTTTACACTCGTTCACTCGGAACGTCTATTTAGGTGTTTTGAAACCCTACTACAACCCAAAAGCAAGCCCCAGGCAAAACTGAACTTCTATGTAGTTTTGCATGGCGACTAAACAGTGGAACATCTAGCACATTTATTTCAGGTTTCAATGAAATAAGTACCGTTTATGTGAGAGGAAAAAAGACATTTAAAAAAAAAAAGATTCATTCATTCTTACTATGACTAAAGTCACCGAAGACTCCTTTACCGAGTCACGCTTGCACATCTAATTGCTAAAAGAACAGGCTTCTCAGTATGGATTGTAGTAATAATTTAATGTCAGTATATTATAACACCTTACAAGGGAGCTTCTTTCTCATTCACAAGCTCTAGCACAGTTGTCAAAACAGATAATTGAATTTTTTGATCATATCCTTCTCATGGCATTAAAGATGTTCATTTTATTTCTTTTTTTTCCCAATAGCTAACACAAGCCTTACCATTCCAATCACCTAATGGAAAGCTGCTATGGTAAATTTACAATCCTTTGCCCACCACAAGCACAGCATATTTCCTGCAACTTTAGGAAACTGTGTTCACGCAATGATCAATACTGCATGGTAGGTCTCTGTGGTGCTTCTGACCCCTGCTGGCCCTCATGTCAGAATATGTAGTACTACCAAAAACAACTCATTTCTCTCTCTCGCTGCCCCATGAGCAATTCTGAATTACAGAGCTAATTATTGCTATCATTTTTGAGCCTGTGAAAGCAACATAAAAAGAGAGATTGCCTTCCTGGATCTAATCAAGGTATTTCTAGTCCAGGAAAAAATGGTCCTGCTAGTGGGTATTGAAGTAATAGGATGTTAAGCAAAGAGGCAAAGCAGAGATGTTGCTAACCATCTTGATATCTTCAGCCTACTTCTCCCCCCACATTTCCCTCATAAATGCAAGTTTTATAGTTAGTGTCTAGAGATACTGGCAATTATACAGAGTAGTAAATGTAAATAAAGGAATGATGCTATTTTAAAAACATAATGCTTCTCAATGTTAATGAACCAAACAGACTGCATGAGACATTTTTATTTTTAAATCTAGATGAAATAAATTGTTAGCGGCTAGTAAATCGTTTACACTTCCTTATTAAAAGCCTCCCATAGTTCCATCTCAGGCCACAAGAGGGCACTGGCTCAAATAAATCCTTTACAATAACCTGTACAGGCAGAAATATCAAAGAGAGTACATACCTAAAGTCCACGCAAAATAATATTTGGGTCTGGCAGCCATAAGCGACAGGTACAGGTAGATAATCCTTGTAGGCAGTGATGCTGTTGCTCTGAAATGATCATCAATGTTGTACTCTACGGGCAGAGTTTTGCTAACAGTCATATGAAACAATAAGGATAGTCCACACACTACGAGTTTCTGCGCCACAGCTGTCTGAAACATGCAAGATGAAAGACTTTGTGAGCATCTCAAATAAATGCACATGGAATTATTTACAGTTTCTTCATTCAACATGACTGTGCTTTAGTTTTAGACAATACAGTCATATTGCTTTGGCTTGCTCAAAAGAATAAAATAGGCAGTAGAACCTAATCATTTTAATTTTTTAGAAGCAATTAAAATCTCTTAAAAGCTGTCGGAGGAGTTGCTTCATTCAACATGACTGTGCTTTAGTTTTAGACAATACAGTCATATTGCTTTGGCTTGCTCAAAAGAATAAAATAGGCAGTAGAACCTAATCATTTTAATTTTTTAGAAGCAATTAAAATCTCTTAAAAACTGTCGGAGGTGGTAAGATAACTGTAAAAAGATAACTGGCATGCCATGTGGTGACGTATGCTCAGAGAAGCAACAAGAAGTAAAGTAACTCTTAATTCCACTTCTCGTGCTATCAGGGAATGTGTGAATTCCTGAACTGGGGGGATTTGGCATACATCTGCCTCACAGTCTGCCAGGCACAGTCTGCCTCATACATCTGCCTCGCAGTGTGAGCTGCCCAGAAACATAAGTCACGCAGGCATCTAGTTTTGCTACTGCTCTGAACATGCCAAGCAACAGACACTTAGACTGACCAGTGGCCAACTGAGGAGCAATATAATTGGGGCAAGAGATGGGCTCTTTTCTTCCACCCTACCAAAAGTAGCCCAGGCTGAAAGCCCCTGCCACAAGAGGCTTATTCCAGACAAGAGGGGGAAAGGGTGAATCTGGGAGACAAAGCAGTATCTTTTGCTCTGTTCTTTGGGGGCACACTATTTGCTGGCCCAGGTCTGCTAGCCCCAGATAGTTGTGAAGCAGGAAAGACAGCTAAAAGTTTGTAGGGTCCCTCAATGACATGCTTTCAAGTTGTATTTTGTAGATCACAGAGCAAAGGAGAGTCCAGAAGGAGGTGCCTGTGCATCTTAGTTTTGTAACTAAGACTGTCACTTAGATTGTAACAAGGAATCATATGGGCATGTAATGTGACAAACAACAGAAATGTGATACCTCATTGAAAAATATGTAGCCACTCCTCATTAAAGTTGCCCCTTTATCACCTTGAAAAAGTTCAGTTTAGAATGAACTCTCAGTAGTATACAAAGTGCTGGTTTGGATTAGACTTTGTCAGCTGGCCCTATAGCACAATAAGGACCTGTGATAAGGATACCATGAGCGTGTGTGTTCTTTCCCCGTTCAAGCACACTTTTGTCTAACACGGGGGGAGTTCATCCAAACTATCCCTCCACCGATGTCAGAAATACTCATTAAATTAGTATTTGTAAAGTGTGTGGAGGAGCTGTTTGGGTCCCCCTCACCAACAAATAGGGAAAAGCCCCCTGGCCAACCAAGAAGAGAGAGTGACATGCACACACAGTGCACACAGGTCCATCTTACATGTGACAGGGTTGCTGGACCAAGTATCATATTGGTATAGGTACCGGAAATCTCAGGTGCCATATCACTAATGGAAAACAAAGCATTTGAATATACTTTTATTTAGAACTCTGCGTGACTGTGTTAGCACTCCTCCCCACCATCCCTAGAATGCACCAGGAAATGACTCTACAATATTTAAAAAGTCAAGCAAAAAAGAAAGAAAGAAAGAAAGAAAGAAAGAAAGAAAGAAAGAAAGAAAGAAAGAAAGAAAGAAAGAAAGAAAAAGAAAGAAAGAAAGAAAGAAAGGACCCACTAGCAACAAAGTTAAGCCCCCTAAAGCAGACAACTAAAAATAATCTTCGGGCAAGTAAATTTTGTAGGCTTAATTACTCTATATACAAGGAGCCAACACCCAGCTTCGAGATTGTGATTGCTGGGGAAAGTGCTGCCGTGGATACAGACTTCTCAACTAAAGCCCAGTCCATATTCTCTTTTCTCTGCATGGTCACATACCCTGATATTAGTGAGCAAGGAGGCACCTTTTAAAGTGGAGATACTCTTCTATGTAACAGGGGGAGAAATGCCCCTATCTAGTCTCAGCATGGTTTACACCCGTATACAGAAAATCAAGTTAAGCCAGAAGGGGTTTCTCCTCCTCAGATTAGCAAAATGTCAACATGTCTTATTGCCTTCATATTACATCAGTGTTCCCACATTAATGCTGCAAAATTAGTCATAACAGTAATATTAGTACTGATAAAGAACTTGTCCTTTATTTAACTCTTGCTCTCTCCTTGTGTCACACTGGAATCAGAGAGATACGGATTCATTGGCAGAGGGAGCATTAATGTATTCTGAATTATTATACAGATATTAGTTGATGCCTGTCTTAAGGCACATAATTGAACTAGGTGATCAAAAAGGACATTCCAGCCCCACAAAACTGAGTTTTTCTACTTACATATTGGCTGTTTTTCAAATGTCAAGATATTTCAGTATCTTACTATAATTGGTGCTATTAATGAAAAACCTTGCATGTGAGAACCACCTACCAAATGTTGTAAAGAATCTGTTGTAAAGTATGCTGTCGAGTCAGTGTTGAGTACCTACATTTTATTTTTATTGTACACAATACAGAAAAGAGTAAATTTGCAAGGGGATCCTGCATTCAAAACTTAACTAGGTGAGGCTATTATCGCCTCACAATATCAAGCCAAAATGGACAGCATTTTAAAGGCACATTTAGCATTATGCTAAAGTAATAGCTATCACTTCATACTATGCTACTAACAAGTCCAAATTACATGCAATCGAAGAAGATTGCTGTATTATGAAATATAATTAAGCCAGAAGAAAGGAAGAGTTATGGTACCCAATGCTTGCTATTCAACTCAAACTAAAACTGTTCCTGTACAAAGACTGGGTAAGTGAAAATAATGCTGTGCTAACAATAAATGGCAGTGAACAGGTTTGCAGAGGGATGACAATGAACTGCAATAAAGTTAAACAATATAAAAGTGTTGATTTTCTTTTGTTACCAACAAAGGACTATGTACTTTAACTAAAAGGAATACATTTAATGTAAATGCTTCGGGGTTTTAAATGTATAAATACATTTTAACTCTATGAAAGACATTTAAAAGCACTTTGAATGACTGATTGATTGATTGCATTTATACACTGCTTTTGTCTTCAGATCCAAGAAGAACTTCCTAGATTGTGGTTTTATGGCTTCTCCTGTTAAAGAATTATTTCTATTCCCACAGCTTTTCTAACTTTTTTCCCCTAAGTTATGAAGTACTGGTTATTGAAGCAGTGCCTTTAAAGAGCAATTTTCAGTGGGAGGCAATGAATAAAAGGGAGAGCCCTTTTAAAGCATGCAAAGAGGCACTTACGACCTTTTGCTAAAAATACAAATTACAAAATGAAGCAGCACTATAATAAATGTGTTCTAATATTAAATGTTGTTTAAATAAATTCAGTACTTATATGTAACTAAAAATGCCCAGACTTCCAAAATATTTTGTTAAGAAATGCTACTGGGTGTAAACATCCCTGTATCAGTCGGTTTGCATTACTGTGCATACACTATTTTAGACCTCACAAGAAGGGTGGGCATAGAGTTCTTTGCATTCTGATTGGCTCTCTCATCCCAGTCAGAACTGCTCTGTTGGTTCTTAGGTTTGTCTGCCTAAGAGAGCTGGGCCAAGGCAAGCAGGTAACATCTCAGGGAGGGTTGCAAACATATATAATATTAGAGTTCAAAGGTGCCTTAAAGGCCTTCTGGTCCAAGTCCCTGCTCCAGTCTTGGACCAGAAGGTCTGCTACAGCACCCCTGACAATAGCTGCTCAGATTCAATTTGAAGGGGCCAAAAAGAGGGTGAGGAACACTTTTGAGTTTACTGAGAAGGGGTAATAATGGGCAGCAGAGCACATGGTCAGACATCCCCAGAGTGAGAAAAGCAGTAGAGTGAAAAGGCCACTTTATCAGAGGGGATTTCCCTCATACGTTTTGAAAAATACTCCCTTAAAAAAAAATACACCCTTCTTCTGAAGATAAGGAATTATCAGCCATCTGAAGAAAGCTAATTAATGAAACAGTTTCATTTGAAAATCTGTGAGGAAGACAAAGGCACCATGTTTCAAAGATAATATGGCAATAAAGGCCATTCCTCCTTCACCAATTGCATAGTTGAATCGAGGGAGCCAAATGAGTTTCAAAAGCAAAAACACACAAAAAGACTGGATGTTTTCTTACCATACTGTTCTGCATATGGCTTTGACTGCTTAGTTCCTGCAGGCAAAGAAGGGATTGGGCCTGCATAGCCCCCAACTCTGCCCTAAAATTACTGTTGGGCTATGAGTTGTTAGGCATCCCTCGTCTCCTCTCGTACTTCAAGGGAAAGGAATGCCAGTGTTTCAAAATCCATAAAATATTATATTATATTGCTGCAGCATATCAATGAAGTCAAAAGAATAGCAAGAAATCTCTGGACTGAAATATAGTTATTTTGGCCGGACAACATCTGAAATAAATTTTAACATCTACATGAAACTGCTGGGAGAGATTGGGGTATTTGGTGCAGGATGTTATCAGTATGCTGATGACACCCAAATATATTTCTCCATGTCAGCTTCATCAGGCAATGGCATAACTTCCCTAAATGCCTGCCTCGTGGCAGTAATGGGTTGGATGAGGGATAACAAATTGAGACTGAATCCAAACAAGATGGAGATGCTCATTGTAGGAAGCTGCAGTTCAGGAAATGGGAGAGAACTGTTGGTTCTGGATAGGGTTACACTCCCCCAGAAGGAACAGGTTCGCAGTTTGTGAGTACTTCTGGACCCAACCCTCTCTCTGATACCTCAGGTGGAAGTGGTGGCCAGGAATGCTTTCTATCAGCTTCGGCTGATTTGCCAACTGTGTCCTTTCCTGGAAGTGAATGACCTTGACAGTGTTGCACATGCTGGCTTGACTACTCCAGGCTTGACTACTGCAATGCACTCTATGTGGGGCTACCTTTGCACATAGTCCAGAAACTGCAATTGGTGCAGAATGCTGTAGTCAGATTGGTCTCTGGGACATCCCAAAGAGACCATATCACTCTGGTTTTAAAAGAACTACACTGGCTACCAATAAGTTTCCAGACAAAATACAAAGTGCCCTTAATGGATATGGCCCAGGGTATTTAAGAGAATGCCTTCTTCATTATTAACCCCACCGCCTATTAAGATCGCCAGGGGAGGTTTGTCTGAGGGTGCCACTGGCTCATCTGGTGACAATTCAAAGGAAAGCCTTCTCTGTAGCAGCCCAAGAGTTGTGGAATGCACTTCCTGCTGAGATTATTGCTGCTCCACCCTGTTGGCTTTCAGGAAACAACTAAAGACATTTCTTCAGCCAAGCTTTTTAGCTATTTGGTAGTTTTTACGGGTATTTTAATTTGATATTTTTATATGTTTTAATAGTTAAAATTTCTTGGTTTGTTTTATTGCTGTAAACTGCCTAGAGACTTCAGTAGTGGACGGTATACAAATATGTTAAATAAATAAATAACTGTCTGAAGACCATCTAGTCAAGCAAATCACATGACACTATCATTTTCTGTATTTGCTCCCTCCAAGTTTTCAGCTCACTAATTTTTACTAAATATCTCATTCAATTGTACCAGGTGAACAGCAAAAAGTTGAACAATCAATATTACATATCAATTGAAATGACTGGACACACACATAGGCAAAATATTTTAGAATTCAAGCTTTTAGATGAAAGGCCTCTCAAAGTACCCTGAATGCACATGGACTTGTTCTAATGAAACTGGTGAAAGCACATGTAAAGAAGGAGGGGCCATGCCTAAAACAATACTTTTTTAAAAAGTGTCTGGAGTGTGTTTCAGCCCCCACACTCAATCAAGGCACATGCCGGAAGGACATTGGTGCCTCTATGGAGGACAAGGACATCCCAAGAGGTGCACTCTTGGCACACTACTTCCTTCTTTAAGTTTGCTTGGGCTGGTATTTGAACTGGCCCTGCACGGCACTTAAATGCGTAGTGCTGGTAATTTGAGATATTTTGTCTGATCTTATACTGATGATGAGACTGTCATTATTTGTCTTTTGCCATCTCTTCCCTTTCCCTCCCCCCACCCACCATTAACCCCCACACTGGAGCTTTAGTACCAAGAATTGCAAAGTTCAACAAAAGCTATTACAGCACAAAATCCTCTACTGCAAGTTAAGTAAAATATCATCAGTACAAAATTAGGTCTATATGATGTAGTAGGACATAAAGTGTTGGGTGTAATCTATGGAGCCCAAGTCAAATCTCTGCTCACATTGGGTGGCCTTTGGCAAGCCACTACTTCAACCTACTCTCTCTCTCTCTCTCTCTCTCTCTCTCTCTCTCACACACACACACACACACACACACACACACACACACAGTTAGGCTAAACCATGAGGAGGATGAGATGAATAATATTCAGCATACTTTACATCCATTATTACAACCTTGTAAGTATTATTCTTCAGATATATTACCCAATATGTTATAGACGGGGACAGGAGACTGAAAGAGACTGGCTTGCCAAGAGGCCACTCAGCTAATTCCTGTGTGTGCTGAGATTTAATTAGTTGGCTTGTAAGAGAAGAACTTATATTCTTCACAACCCAAGTCTGAAGGCACAGATACAGCAACCTTGCTGAATCTAAGCTGGCCTACACTTGGTGACTGGCTTGGTGATTGCCGGGAACCCAATGTACGGCAACCAGATCAGAAGGAAAGTGGGATATAAAATTATACAACACCACACCATAGCAGCTTTCCACTATGCTACGCTAGGCTCCAACTCAAGTTCCCTTCATTCAAACCAAGGATGACAGAACTTTCTGCACACTAAAAAGTGCTGTAGAAATTGTTAATAGTGTCCTTATATATATGATGCCTATATTCAGCATCCCACTGAAACCAATGGAAAGGACATGTGGATGATCTCAATGGATTTTAAATCAGGTCCTAAGTGATTAAAACTTTATTTGGAGACACCTGTTGGAGTGAGCTCATTTTTATGCCTGCTTGGCAGCTTCACAGATGGTCATTAGTCCAGTAAGGCTTTTTGACTGAAATAAAGCCTGTAGCATTTGGGAATGCTGCACATTAAGTTATGCATACACTGTAGGCAATTAGCAAGGGGTTCAACAGCTAAAAATATTTCTAAGAAGAAGCCAAAAGCAAAGGGAATTTGTTCCACAGGAACATGGGGGTTTAAGGGTAGCTAACAGCTATAAGAAAAAGAAACTTACGAATATAGACATTAATTTCAGACAGTTGACACCACTTTGAGCACCAACAAATGATCGCTTGTGAAAAGGCATAATAGGAGGAAGATATGAAATAAATCACTTGAGAATGTTGACTAGATTCAGTTAACATGCAATTAGCACAGTAGAAACTGTTACATTAAGCCCATATCATGCGCCTACCAAAGTTAACAGAAGGAAAAGGGACTGTCATTAATTTTATGTTCCAGAAATGAAATTCAAACAAGAAAGGAAGCTTATTAGATTAGGCAGAACAGTTCTTTCATCTAGAGCTTCACATTTGCTGATCCTCATTACCGAAGAATGTTAAACTTAATCTAATGACTCATTCTTTTTCTTATTTAAAAAATAAATCAATATGAGAATCCAGCCCAAAATAAAAAAAATCTTAGATAAGCAAGTCAGCAAGATGACAAGGCTGAAGTGTGACTTTTAATGTAAGAAAGCAGGTTGAGGTGGCAACTTGATTCAGCAAATGCAGGAAGAGTTACACAATCCACATTATTTCCCAGAAAGCACACAGTAACCACTGGTGTTATAAAATGCAGCCAGATTTCTCTTAACACCAGTTGGGAAGGGTAAAGTATCAAGACCATACACAGATTTTCTTGAAAGTAATATCAGAAAGCTAATGCAGCATAAACAACAAAAATATCAAGCATATGAGCAATACAATTAAAGGGGGAACTTACCTGTGATTAGCGATTATTATTTTGAAGGCAGAGTTCTTTATAGATCCTCATTTATTAACCTTGTGCTTTTCAGACACTTGAGAGCTTTCTAGCAACTTTATACAGTAAAACAACTGTACATGAATTATAGAGGGAAGTCATTGTGGGCCGTCAGAACTTAGGAAATAGTTTACATCTGCCTGTTACACTCCCCCCGAAAGAATAGGTATGTAGTCTGGGAGTATGTCTGGACCCAAATCTCTCTCTAATATCTCAAGTTGAGGCAGTGGCCAGGAGTGCTTTTTTCTGAGGTAAATGACCTTAAACAGTGGTGCATACCCTGGTAATGTCCAGTTTTGACCACTGCAATGCACTCTGTGTTGGTCTGCCTTCGTACATCATCCTGAAACTGAAACTGGTGCAGAATGCAGCAGTCGGGCTGGTCTCTGGGTGCCCAGAGATCACACTACTCCTATTTTAAAAGAACTATACTGGTTGCCAATAAGTTTCCAGGCAAAATCCAAAGTACTTGTTACTACCTATAAAGTCCTGAATGGCTTGGGCCAGGGTACTTCATGAACCTTATTCTTCATGAACCCTGCCACCTATTAAGATCATTGGGGAAGGTCTGGTTGCAGTTACCATTGGCTTGTTTACTAGTGATCCAAAACCAGGCCTTATCTGGGGTTTCCCCAGGGCTCCAGAACACGCTCCCAAATTAAATCAGAACCTCCCCATCTCTTGCTCTTTTTAAAGTTACTCTTGAAAATGCACCTATTTTTATCAGGCTTTTCATTTAGAATGTTTTAAAGTATTACTGATTGCTATTTTAATTTGTTTTATATAATTTAAGGTACTAATTGTTGGTGTGTTTTAATTTGTAAACCGCCCAGAGATTTTACATGAGATTCTATAAACACGACAAATAAATAAATAAAATTACCCCAATTCAGAAATCCCCTAAGCATTATGAGCCAAGCTCAGCCTATCTCTACATTTTGTCTTTGCTCATAATGCTTGGCATCAGCTAGTTTCTTGCTTTCTTTCCCATTTCCAAAACTTTCACAGACCTATCAAGTTGCAAAGTGTGGGGAGAGAAACAGTAGCGGAGGGTAAAGGCAAAAACTGCTTCTGAGCTCCAAAAATGTGAACCCTGGGCTGTTCTGTTTTGTTGGCCAAGAGTGAAAACTAGGGCTCCCAGAGTAAAACCAATATTTGAAAAAATCCTTGACTTTTGCAAGCCCTTTTGGATGCTGTTATCCCTCTCCCCCCACCATTTCTAAGACTATTCCACAATGTTGTAAAGTTGCCTTTTGTTGTCGTTCTTTATTGCTCAGCAATGTCTGATAATCAGAGAACAATTCCATGGATCAATAGCAGAGTTGTCACTGAAGTGTGCAAATCACCAATTTAGGGATACTGTATGAGTTTGTCCAACTTGTAATTTTCAGATATTTTATGAAGAGAGTATCATTTTTCTCAAGCAGATCTATTCCAGCTCAGAATGTAAAACAAGTCTCTACACATAAGTGGTCAGTTTGACCAGGCTGCTTTGTAGATTCATGTGCAAAAGTACATTCAATTAGGATCACTTTCCACTGTACAGCTAAAGCAAGGGAGCAGAAGAAGAACTGATCAGGAATTTGAAATATACAATGGGATATCCCCAGATTCTTTACGGCGTACAAATTGGCCCTTATGGTAACTCCACGTCACTGGAAGTAGTCCAGATGAAATTCCTAAGGGCCATCTTTCAAGTGCCTGGTGATTTTACTAATGCTGCTCTCCAAAGAAAGGCTGGAGTTACCATTTTAGAGATTAAAATTTGGCTTTGTATAATTAAATTCTGGCTGAAATTGGTCTTTCCCCCCACTGGACTCACTCCTTTAGTACTAACTGATAGCTTCACATCTACCTGGAGAACAGCTTTAAAAATGAAGCTCCAACATCTTGGCATGTGCCAGGGAGAACTTATTGGCCGGGGTTTTGATCAGGCTATCCATTTTATCAAACGCCGCCCCCTAGACACAGACCTCCAAGAGGAATGTGCACACTTGTCAAGGGGACTGTATATAAGCGCTCAGAGTTTTAATTCCAAACTGGCCAATTACTTAAAACACATTCTCTTATCCAGATTCAGGAAAGCCCTGACCCTTGCCAAATTAAACGTTCTCCCTACTGCGGTCTTGGAGGGAAAATACAATAGAATACCTTATTCAATGCACTGCTGCCCCTGCGGCTCAGGGGACATAGAGACAACTGCTCATGTAATCCTTTACTGCCAATTCTACAGAGATAGTCGTTCTAACCTTATTTTACCCATCATAAAGAAATATCCTGGCCACTCTGATTTTTTTTATTTGGAATATCTGCTGTCAAATTTTAAACCTGTGATTTCTATTAATGTGGCCAAGTTTTGTTTTATTGCTTGCAAATTGCATAAAGCTTGTACTATTAAATCTAAAATTTTGTAAAACTTATTATGCAAAACTTATTATTATGTAAAACTTATTATTATGCAAACTGTAATGATTGGTCAACGACCATAATAAACTTCTTCTACTTCTTCTACAATGGGATTTTTTAAAGAAATACAAAAAGGAAATATATGTGAGTTGTTGCTAAAATAACCTGCAACATTACTACTTAAGAAGTTTGTCCAGGGTCCATAGAACTACATATTTATTTCTGAAGAAGCCCTGCATATTTATTTCCGAAGAAACCACCTCTGGAAACTGAGAGGAGTTAGTGTTAAGGCCTAAAGCCGGGAGTGGGGGGTGGGGAGTCCAAATCACACAAGGGATGACCGACTTAAAGTATCTCTTTTGATTCTGACCCTTGTTTTAAGTTCTTAAAATTTTTAGATGTTTACAAGATTAAAGTTGAGGTTGTTTTAATAATTGCAACTTTGCTAGCATTTGATACCTGCTAGGCAATCACTGTGGGGTGGGCGGGCGTGTCTTATGCTAGAGTCTTTATCTCCAGATCTTCTGCCAGCCCAAAGATGACAGCATCTATGGTGGCAGGATGACTTAATTTAGGGCTGGGGTGGGGACTTCCATCAGCTTTGTTTCAAGTTTTTATTGTAATATTTTTTTGTTTTAAAACGCTTTTATTTTAAAACTTAAAGAAATTTTCTTTGAATCAAGCCATAATATTGAAATATTCTGCATTCTTTCATAGAATATGTAGTTTTCCCATTTATTCTTGTTTTCCCTCACTCTAAAAAGAAGAATTAATTTACCTATCAAGCTCCAGAAGGACTATTCTTAACTACCCATTCTGAAGATGAAGGTTTTACCATGTGAAATTGATTCCAAGGCTATTAATCGTTGGTCCACAAGGTCCAGGAGAATCTATGGAGAATATCTACCTTTAGATATAGATAATACTTTCATTTGGAAGAAAGAACAGTACCATTCATGAATATCACTATTCATGGTCCAGATACAGCCCAAAGGTTGTGCCTGCAAAAACAAGTAATGCAAACCAAGCTTCTCATGCAATGACAATAGAAAAATAGCAGCACTGCAAAAGTCATAGATCTTACATTTGGAGAGGGATCCGTTTGTTCATATTTTATCTCTTCTTTCCCATTTGCTTCAGACTGTGTCAGTTGGTATGATCTGCCTTCAATGAAAGTAATATAGTCTTTATAAGAGCATAACGGGCCTGCCAGGATACCCATGAAATTACAGTTGTAACTTAAATACTCCAGTAGGCTTGGCATGCGTCTGTAATTCAAAGACAAGCAACTGGTGAGATTTTACTTGTGCTTTAAAAAGAAGCCTACTATAAGAATAATACTAATACTACACAATGACTACATTCTAACCAAATTGAAAGAAAAACACATAAGCCAAAAGCACCAGGAAGACACCATGCTTCTGATCCTTCAAACTATTGTTTGGAGAATCAGGAATGAGAAATACATTTGAGAACTTTCCTTCTCTCCCTACCTCTTTCTTCCTCCGCATGGCCTTACAGACCACATTCTAGTTTAAACAAATCATAGTTTGCCGTTATATCCAAGCAGGCAAACTGTGGTTTAAGTGAGCCCTCCAAACTAGTGTGGCAAACCAGGATCAAACTGTTTCTGGCTTGGAAGGCTCATTCAAACAATAGCTGGCCAATTCAGACATGAAACTATGGTTTTAATTAAGCAACATTAAGCCAAGTATTTGAGGAAAGGAGGAGGCATGCAAGTTTGCTACTTGTCCCCAGTCCTCCAGGATGTGACATCTGAATATAACCTTCATGGCTCCATTTTTTAAAAGCATCAAGAGAGAATGATAATGGGCTCCCAAGATCTCTGTGCTCAATAGCGATTTGTACATGAGTTGCCAAATGACCAAGTTCTGCATAGCATACCTTAAGTCCATTGAATGACCACTTGGTCTGTGATCATTCAGTGGATTAAGTGATGATGTGCACAACATGGGCACTAAAAGTTCTGATTTCTGTTGCAGAAGGTAAACCCAAGAAGCAAGCCCCAAACCCAAAACTCTATTAGAAATTTGCCTAAATAAAAATCAAGAGATTGGAAGCCACTAACCCACATGTCATCAAACATGTTTTTATGCAGAATGAGTTTGTTTGTTTATTTATTTATTTGATTTGGTTTGATTTGGTTTGTATACCGCCCTTCCAAAATGGCTCAGGAGATTGCATCTGTCTTGATAGACAGCAAACTATATCCAAACTAAATTATTTAGTTATATTTATATCCTGCCTATCTATTTTTTAATCAAAATGTCAAGGTGGCTTTATTTGTATAATACATAAATGGGTTTTTAAAAAAATACAGCCAAAGGAAAGGGCCTGGCCATCGTTGCCTCTCCTGCTAGACTGCAGATTGTGTGACCCTGAGGGGCCGGCTAATACTGAAATAGAAAAAAAGCTTACCTCACAGCTAAGCATCGCTGTGATGGCGTCAGTTCTTCCTCCTTTCGAAACATTCCTGTGGATGGAGCAATAAATGGACTGTAACACATTAGCTTTCTATTTATTTGCAAATGAACCAGTACATTTCCTACTCTCAAAACATCCTTTTTATTAGCTCTGCTTTCACAACTGATCAGCTGCACCAGAAACTACAGATTTACACAGGAAGATGTGTGTCTAGACAGTTTCATGTACCACTACAAAATGTATTTTAAAAATTAAGAACAGTTGAACAAGGCACAGAACAGGTAAATAAAACTAAGGCAGTACTCGGGCCTTGAAGTCACCTTGTTACGAAACGCAACTGTTCTGCATCTACAGTACAATTATGGTGATATAAACAAAGATTTACCCCATCCCATAGGCTTCTCTTAATATGGGCATTTTAATATCTAAAATGTTTTCCTTTAGTGTTTCCATATTGTCCCCGTCCTCTCTCTTCATTAAAGTTACCTATCACACATTGTTCCGCCCATAGACTGGTTAACATATTCACACAAACCCCACCCACCCCCAATTCTTACTGAAAGACAAGTTTTAAAAAAAATCTAACTACAATGCTTGTTTTCTAAATTTCAAGAATAGAGCATTAACAAAGGATCCAACTCCAAAATGAAAATCTTACCATCATGAATTTCATAAGCCAAGCTTGTAATTTTCTGTGTAATTATCATCATTGGGCTGTGACAATGAGAGAAAGGGAAGAAAGACTTCAAAATAGTGAATTCAGCTCTCACCTTCAGAAAATAATGGCTTTCCTTGGGAAAATAAGACTGAATGTTGCAGGACACTGCACTGTGCTGTACAGTGGCTAAATAAAGTGTTGGGCTATGACTGAGGAGGCCCAGGTTCTAATCCAAGGATAGTCTCATGAAGCTGACCGAGTGACTTTTGCCCAATGTTTGTTCAACTCTGTCAGTCTAACCAACCTCATAGGGTACTTGAAAGAATACAGGTGGCCCTCATTATCTGTGGGGGTTCCGTTCTCGTCTACAACTGTGGATAACGAAACCACGGATAACAAGAACTTGAGTGAATGAGAACTGGGGGATTAGATTCCTGGGGAAAAACAGGTTGCTTACCTGTAACTTATGATCTGGATGTGATCTGTTGTCAGTCATAAGAACCTTCTGGATGGATTAATTAGCTCCTCTTTGGCACCCCTCCCTGCTGTGCACGTACTCCGTGCCTTCCTTTTCCCAGCAGTTGGGTACCATTTTGTCTCAGTTTCTTGGAGATCCATCTGATGATAGATGAACCACACGCCGTGTGATTCAGTGACCAAGTCAGTCCTGTTCCTAAAATGCTGCAGCGGGGAGGTACGAGCAGGTCTCATGACTGACAATGGATCACCTCCAGATCATAAGTTACAGGACAGGTAAGCAACCTGTTTATCTGGAAGTGATACATTATCATGAGAAATGGGTAACTAGTCAGCTTTTACCTCCATGGCGGAGGGTGCAGCCATTTTGCCCAGTATTGAAGAACTCTCTTGAGTACCTCTCTTCCAAAGTTAGCTTCTGCCACCATACATAAGTCTATGGCACAGTGCTTTATGAAAGGTAACTGTGTAGTAGACCATGCAGCAGCCGCACATATGTCCTTAAAACAAAGACTAGATAAATGTGCAACGGAAGCAGGATACGCCCTCGTGGAGTGTGCCTTTATCAGCTTGGAAGGTTGTTGATTCTGTAACTTATATGTTAAGAAAATGAGCTCAACTAAGCAATGTGACAGTCTTTGTCTAGACACAGACAGGCCCTTATTCTTGCCTTTGAATAAGATGAAGAGCATCTTAGTTTGTCTAATACATTTTGTTCCTTTGAGATAATACAGAAGGCACCTCCTTACATCTCGAGAGTGCAATGCTTTCTCCAAGCGTGTTTGAGGCTCCTGGAAAAAGGACAGAAGCACAATGTTCTGATTCAAGTGGAAGCCAGTTACTACCTTTGGTAAGAAAGTGTGGTCAGTATGCATAACTACTTTATTAGGATAAAACTGTGTATACAGCACATCCACTCTTAAGGCAGCTAGTTCACTTACACGCCAGGCAGTAGTGATAGCTATTAGAAAGACGGTCTTGAGCGTCAAATAACGTAGGCTTGCTTCACAAAGTGGTTCAAAAGGGGCTTCCATCAGAGAGACCAACACTAGAAATAGGCTCCATTGTTCAATGAGGTATCTTATTAGGGAGTAAAGGTTATTAACGCCCCACAAGTACTTCTTACACATTGGATGCAAGAAGGCAGAATGACCTTGCCAGCTTTCGTGCTTCGCCGAAATAGCGGCCAGGTGGACCCGCAGAGACACATTAGCTAAGCCTGCTTATTTTAGGCTGGTTAAGTATAACAAGACCTGACTAGTAGAGGCCTTGTATGGGTGGAACCCATGTCCTCTCGCATAAATTATGAAGTGCTTCCACTTACTCATGTAACTCCTCCTGGTGGAGGCTCGATGAGAGTTCAGAAGGATATTTTTCAATAGCCGACCTTCCACGCAGTTAGCTACAATGTCCGAAGGGATGGATGTAATATCCACCCCCCGGTCTCTCGACAGTAGATTGGGGTCCAGTGGAAGGTCGAATAGTCGTTCCTTGTCAGTCTGAGTAGCGATGCAAACCATGGCTGGTGAGGCCACTATGGTGCCACCAAAATAGCTTGTGCATTGTCTTGTATCCACTTGCCTACCACCCTGTTGACCAGGGGCTGAGAGAAAAACATATAGAGGAGACCTTTCCCCCAGTGGTGCTAAAAAGCATTCCCCGGGGATCCTCACTCAGTGTTTGCTCTGGAACAAAACCGCGAAAATGTCCTGTTCGTGGTCGAAGCAGACATATCCACCTGAAGAATGCCCCATCTTTCTATCAAACAATCTAGGCACAACTAATTCAGTTCCCACTCGTGATGTTGCTGGTTCCTGAAAGCTCTGCTGAGGTCATCCACCAAGACGTTTTCCAGTCCCTTGATGTGGATGGCAGCGAGAAAAACATTCTTGGATATGCACCAATTCCACAACTGAGTGCTCAGAGCATACGAGGAGCATACTTTGCTGTTGCATTGTCTACAGACCCTGAACTTGATGGGCTCCGCAATGGACTCCCCAACCCATTAGAGAGGCGTCTGTCATGACACACTACGTCAGAGTTGGAGGATCGAAAGCAACCCCGTTCAGAAGGTTCTCTCCCACTTTCCACCATCTCAGTGACTTATGAACTTGTGGGGGGATGTCCAGAAGAATCCCTTGACTGTTGGTGTTTGGGTGGAATGATTGCAGGTACCACAACTGAAGATGACGCATTCGAAATTGAGTGTGGAGAACCGTAGCTTTGCATGAAGCCATTAAACCAGGCAGTCTCTGGATCTGATCGGCCCGCTGTTGGGGATGATCCTCGAATAGGCGAACAAGTGTGTAGATTTGCTGGTACCTTTAGAGAGGCAAATAGGCCCTTTTCGTTTGAGTATCCAAGATGGCAGCCCCTATAAAAATCTATCAATCTGGCCGGTTGGAGTTTGGATTTGGCCCAATTCACTTGGACTTCCAAGTCTTTCAGTAGTCGTAGAGTGAATTGGATCTGAGATTCCAATTCCGATTTGTTGCAGTGTACCAAGAGCCAATCATCCAGGTACGCAAATGTGGTGATCTCTCACATTAGTAGATAAGCTATGATTGGTGACATGCACTTTGTGAAGATTCTTGGTGCTATTCTGCCAAAGGGCAGAACTCTGTACTGGAACGCTAAATTTCATATTGCAAATCTCAAGAACTTCCAGTGGTTGTCCTGAATTTCAATATGAAAATATGTGTCCTTGAGATCTAACATGTCATGCCACTCTTCCTTGGCTAGGAGCAGAAGAATTCTCTGCAACATTGTCAAACAGAACTTGCATATATCCACATGTTGATTCAGGCTGCAGAGATCCATAATCGCTCTGAGTCCTCCGTCCCTTTTCGGGACAAGGAAATAGTGTGATTAGAACCCCTTCAGTCAGTCTGTGCACTTTCACACCTTTCCTCAACAAAACATGCACTTCTTGCCACAGGGCCAGGGTCGGGGGAGTAGTCTTTACAACCTCGAAACTTGGCAAAGTTATGAACTCGATAGCGTAACCAGTGTTGATAATTCTTAAGTCCCACTGGTCTGATGTTATCTGGTGCCATGCCGAGGCATGACTGGCCAATTTGATGACGCTGGGTGGCAAACAAGTTATCTAAGGCATGCCATTAACGGCCAGTACACTGGTGTTTAAGGCTTCGGCTGGCGATGATGGTGTAAGCCGTGGACAGTCTCTGAGATCAAAGAGATTGTTTGGTACTGTCCTTGCCAGTATGAGGGCCTTGGTTTTTATTTCTTTGGGCACAGCTCTTTTTTTGATAAGGTTTAAAAGGTTTCCTATAGTCTTTGTGGTCCTGGTACTTGAAACCAGAACACTGACGGTTATAGGTCCAATAACAGGAGGAGCCTTGGGTTGAGGCAGCAGCAGTTGAAAAACTCTTGGCTGTAAATTTCAATTTTTTCAGTCTTGCTGGTCAATGGACCGAATAAAGATGATTGATTGACTTTTTCAGCGTTTCCATCGTTGCATCCATGGATTCGCTAAAAGGGCCCTTTCCATCAAATGGAAGGTGTTCAATCCAGTCTTTCATATCGTTATGCAACATGGTAGATCACAACCAGGCATGACGCCTGAGGGAGACCACAGTGGTAATTGTTCTAGACTCAGTCTCCACCAAGTGTTTGAAAGTGCTTCACAGTTGTCTGGTGAAGTCACCCGATTTATTAAGCATTTCATCAAATTTCTTAACAAAATCGACTGTCTTCAATATGGTAAGATCTTTGCGCACAGAGTCCCAAAGACAATAATTATAGTGGGCTGGGCAGGCTGCATAATTCGCTATATGAATAGAAAAGCTGGCAGTAGAACAGACGTGGCACCCAAGGACGTCGAGTTTCCTACCCTCTTTGTCAGAAAGGGTAGTATGTCCTTGGCCGGACTCAGAAGACGCAAAGTCTATAACTAAGGAATTTGGGATGGGATGTTTCAATAAATAGGAATTATCTTCATCCTGTATGCGGTATAGAGTCTCTAAACGTCTTGATGTAGGTGTGGATGTTTGCAACACGTCCCATGCAGTTTTAGCTGCCTTAGTAATGAATGACAGCATTGGCAGAGTAATAGGCTGTATGGATTGTACAGCTGCCATCATTTTGTAAATGGGGCCTTCGAGGTCGGTAGTAGGGCACTTGACCTCTAGACCTAGCATTCCCACCATCTGCTGAATCATCTTGGTGTATGATTTCAGTTATTTGTTTGGAGAAGTGAACAGCTTCGGAGCAACGTCTGATCTGAAGGGGGATCCGAAGGATTTTGTTGGGTGCCATCGTCCCCTTCCGTGTCAGTATCTGAGGACTCCAAAGAGTCATACGAGTCAGAGGACTCCAAGGGCGCACCCGGGGTCAGCAGTTCCACTGGGCAGGAGGGTGGAAGCAGATCTGGAACTGCTCCAAGGGGCAGAACAGGAAGCTGAGGTGGTGACTCCGTGAGCGCCAGGGGCACTTCCAATGTCACCGGCATAGTTTGAACACATTGGCTCACAACCATTGGAGCTCTAGAGGACCTAGGAGGTAAAGGCCTTCATTAGGAAGGGGACTGAAAATAAAACGGCTAATATTATTATGCCCTTATAAAAAACTATGATGCAACCACACCTGGAGTACTGTGTACAATTCTGGTCACCACATCTAAAAAAGGAAATTGTAGAACTAGGAAAGGTGCAGAAGAGGGCAACCAAGATGCTCAGGGGCCTAGAGCACCTTTCTTATTAGGCAAGGCTACAATACCTGGGGCTTTTAAGTTTAGAAAAAAGACAACTGCGTGGAGACATGATAGAGGTCTATAAAATCATGCATGGTGTGGAGAAAGTGGAGAAAGAGAAATTCTTCTTCCTCTCACATAACACTAGAACCAGGGGTCATCCCATGAAACTGATTGCCAGGAAATCTAGGACCAACAGACGGAAGTACTTTTTCACAAAATGCATAATCAACTTGTGGAATTCTCTGCCACGAGATGTGGTGACAGCCAACAGCCTGAATTGCTTTAAGAAGGGTTTGGATAACTTCATGGAGGAGAGGTCTATCAATGGCTATTAGTCGGAGGGCTATAGGCCACCTCCAGCCTCAAAGGCAGGATGCCTCTGAGTACCAGTTGCAGGGGAGTAATAGCAGAGCATGCCCTCAACTCCTGCCTGTGGCTTCCAGTGGCATCTGGTAGGCCACTGTGCAAAACAGGATGCTGGACTAGATGGGCCTTGGGCCTGATCCAGCAAGGCTGTTCTTATGTAAGGCACCAACAGTTGTATCGGAGGTACTCATTGTTGAACAGTCCCCGCTGCTTGACATGGAATAAGGCCTTGAAGCATGCATTGTGTCTTCCACAATTGGAAATCTGCCCGATCTAATTGTGCAGCCGGTGAGAAGTTATGACGAAAACCGCATGCATGAATGGGGTCTTTTTGAGGCACATTCTGTTGAGGGGGAACAAACGTAGGCAATGGTTTCCATGTTGAAGTATTAGCAGGTGGGACTACTGTTGGCACCTGGAAAGATGAAGATCTGACTCCTGTTGCGAAAGGTGACATTGATGGGATCCTAGGAGGCACATCCTCTTCTCCATCAACCTCCATATCCAAACCTCCAGTTAGGAAACTCTAAAATGTGGAACCCAAAGGGGTATTTGCTGAGGAATCCAATACATTCAACAGGGATTTCACAGTCCCCTGATCCAAGAGGACATAGTCACTGGTATCAAACACCAACAATGGGGATTTCAGAGGTGTTCTCGCCGGAGAAAGAGGTAACGGCTTGTACGGTTGTGGAACAACAGTAGCCCTTGGAGAAGTTGGTAGAGTACAATGAAGGGTGGCAACTTCTCTATCGAAGGACGACACTGAAGAGGTCGGGAGTGCGACCAATGTGGACGGCACTGGAAAATTCAGCCTCAATATCGATGCTGATGTAAAGCTGTCAGTACTAACGGAAGTGTCGATGTCACCGTATGCGCCAATGCCAACGGTAGGAGGAATGGCCCAGAGGACATTATAGCAGGGGATGGTATCGATGGGTCTGATGATGGCAAAGGTGGTCGATATTGGACTGAGGACAGCGAAGGCGTCCTCGACCTCGATGAGTGAGTCAACTTCGACTTGTGCTTTTTTGGAGGTGGTGATTCGCTATCCGAAATAACACAATGTCGCTTACGGTTCTTATGCCCAGTGTCAGTAGACCTGCACTTTTTGAAGACAATTTCTTCAAGTTCATCCCCCAGGGTTTGAGACTGTGCACGCAAAGACCTGGGGCAGAAACCAAGAAGGTAGATGTCGACATTGGTGTCGATCCTGAGATCGGTGTTGACTCCTGTCTCGGTGCTGGTGGACACAGCATGTCTCCATACAGCGCAACCCTAAGGTGCTACGAGCAATTCTTTAATGTCTGCTTCAAAAAGGATCTACAAATCCCACAAGAAGCAGGGACATGTTGTTCACCCAAGCAGAGCAAAGAGAGATCATGTTAATCAGTTAAGGGTAGTTTAGCCCTACACTGAGAGCAACACTGAAATGTAGTCTTCTCCCTTTCAGCCATGTCTTCTCCAATGACAAAGCCATGGAACTGTAATAATCAAGTCCAAAGTCCAAAATTCTAAGAATAGTAAACTCACAGTCTGAAGTCCAAAACACTGGAAATCTGTCTGAAGTAACGTTTCCTTTTCTATAAACTGAGGAGCAGTAAACCATAGGTCTCAACGCATCAGCGGTCGAAAAGAAACTGAGACAAAATGGCACCTGACTGCCAGGAAAAGGAAGGCATGGAGCACGTACACGGCAGGTAGGGGCACCAAAGAGGAGCTAATGAATCCATCCAGAAGGTCCCTGCGCAGGCACAGTAATCCATTTCTCATGATGACAACAGATCATTTCCAGATCAAAAATAAGATAAAGGAAGTAATGTACCATGCTCTCCAGGACCCCAGCTGTCCAGCAGTGCCTCCCATCCCCAACCTCAATTCTGTCAATTTTCCATGGAAAATGACTGTTCAGCAAAATGGTGGCCAGAAATGATTTTAGAGGTCATTTCTGGCCACCTAGGAACTGCAGATAGGCAAATTTGAACTATTTTTCAATCCGTGGATAACAAGGCTGGGTGTACATGACCCAGCCACGGATATGCAGAACTGTGGGTGCCAGGACCATGGATAATGAGGCCCACCTGTAAAAAGGAGGAAAGGTCAGGTGTATCACCCTGCACTCTTTGGAGGAAGAACAGGGGGAAAGTATAAATAAAATAAGGATGGTGCCTTAGTATCCATGTGTATAATTTATTTATATACATATGCACCAGAGACAAGATATTTGTTTCTCCACCCCTATTCCTCTTCTCAGAAACAGAGATATAACTTCTAGAGGGGACTTCTTGAGGGCAAGTCTTGCAACTCCCCTGCTAACTGGGCAAAAGAGGCACCTTTTAATGTGGTGAGTCTCTTTATTTAGCAGGGGGAGAGTAAATGGCCCTATCCACCCCCAGCACAGTACCTCCAGTGACAGTTGCTGGTGTCTATCTTGTGTTGTTTTTTTTAGAATGTGGGCCTTTTGGGGACAGGGAGCCATCTTATTTATTTATTATTTCTCTGTGTAAACCGCCCTGAGCCATTTTTGGAAGGGCGGTATAGAATTATTATTATTATTATTATTATTATTATTATTATTATTATTATTATTATCAACAACTCACACATTTTTTAAAAGGAATACTCAAAATTCCCACGACCAAAACAAAATAGGGACAAAACAGGGGCAGTTTATCAGAGAGAGGCACCAGACAAATCAATACTGCCCCTTAGTAAACAGGAGCCATTGGGGCACATAGTAGCGCATTTCACCCTGTCAAGCAGATACATTCAACTACATATTTTTATGCATATATTAGAATATAGCTGACTTTGAAAAAATGAACTTGTTTTAAAGCAATAAAAAGTAATTAGTGTCTTTGTGCAACCAGCCTGTAGGGAGTATATTGGTTTTCCTGCATCATACTGAAGACATTGTTTGCTGCCTTGTAGACACAAGGGTAATGATAATAGCAGAGAAAGCAATATAACAAAGATTCATCAGTACCCAGGAGAACACCATTCTCTGATTACACAATTCAGAGTAGAAAAATAAAACACATTTTTACAATATAAATCACTCCCTCTAATAGCAAACTTCATTGCCCTATGCAAACCAGTAGGGCAGTGAAATGGGGCCACACACAGTCAAGGTAGGGATTTCTGCATATGTGGGGTGCTTCCCAAGTATGCAGAAAAGTATTATTTCATAAAACAAAAATGGAGACAACAAAAACAATCCTCCTAAGGTAGGCTACGTATGAGCAGAGCTTTCGCATAGGAAAAGAATGCCAGAAACAGTTAAGAGGTTTCAAACTGGTGGCTCCTGTCTCCTTACAACTGCCACCACAGTTCTGCTTAATAAACCATTTTGCCCTCAGAGGAGGAAGAGTAAAAAAAGACTATCAGAAAAACTGCTTGAGGAAAGCAGCATGACGAGAGCAGGCAAAAACACATACAGAAACTTGTGACAAGCAGGAAGGGTAACTACTGTGAGATGTTTTTGACACCAGTGTTTGCACAGCCAAGCCCCAATAACAACAGGACACGTATAATTTGGAAGATCCAGGGCCACTTTATTAATTAGATTTACAAATAATCTGCAATGACTGTGGGTTTTATGTCTTTTTAAAAAGTTGTACACCACCCAGAGCCTCTGGATGGGGTGGTTTATAAATGTAATCAATCAATCATGATGAACATACTAAATAGAGTGTGGGTACCAGCCATGTGGGTCAGCCTCATAAGGAGGGCTGCCCACAACAGAGTGAAGGACTGGGTGTTGATTCAGCCCGGCTCCAGGTCCAGACATCACCACAACCGTGAGGTTTTATCCCTGCTAAGAGGAGACCAGCCTGCCCCACCCTACCCAGGCGGCAAAACAATGAGTGGTGGGACCCAGCCAGCCTCCACGTAGGGGCAGATCCCAGCCCAAGGGCCACAAAACCTGCAAGGGCTGTTCCTCGGCTTCCCACTTGCCTTAATTGGTCCTCCAGTCAAACACCAATACGAGACAACCTACCCCTACCCGCACTCACCTGCAAAGTGACCAAACAGCCTAGACAATGAAATGCTACCAGGAGAAGTAGGCGAAAAAGGCCACCCCCAATGCCAATCGGGTGTAACCCAAAAAATTCCTACTTGGCACAAAAAGGTGATCAGATAACCCTCAGTGAAACGGGATAGGTGGGAGCCTCACCCCAGAGCTACTGAGAATGAGCAAAGGGTGCCATATTGTATTCATAAGTACAATAAACAATAAATTGCAGGTGAGAGAAATTGGCTCCCAAGTGGCCTGTTCCCTCCCCCTTCAAGAGTACTCATAGGAATTTATCAGAAAATGCAGGGTGAAGAGGGAATTCCCGCTCCCCATTGCACTTCTCAGGTTGAGATCTTCCATTCAACATGTTGTGCACCCAGATACAAGACCTCCCCACAACCATTTATAACACTTACACTGGGGGCAAGCTGCAAACAAGTCCTATTGAGTTTGGTATGTAGCAAAATCATCTCACAGTCCAATCAACAGCATAAATATACAGAACTCTGATTAGTGTTTGTCATCTAATTTTAAAGATACTGTATAGGACTCATGATTTCAATCTAATTTTAGCTTTATTTACACATTATGTTCAACACTCATACAATCTGCAGACAATGTATACTAGTACAGATCTGTACTCTGGAACTGTTTTTCATGTTATGTTGAATGAAGATACAGCAGTATGCTTCCTGTCTGTACCAGGGATTTAAGGGATCTGTACTCAGGTTCACTTTTAAATCAATGTGTGTACAATCGTTCACGCAAAAACATGTATGTTTGTGTATGCAGGTGAACACAGGTACAATGTAATTACTGAACAGAGCTATTTCTCTCTCTCAGCATATTAGATTTAACTTTATTTTGAATTCAGTGTTCCATTATTTCTGTAAGAGTTGTGTGAAAATAAGCATAATTCCATTTATTTATTTTATTGTTAAATTTTTATATCACCTTTCATTAAAATAATCTCAAGGCAGTTTACAGAACATTTAAACACAATATAAAACCATAAAAAGCTACACAATAAGAATTCAAATGGAATATAAAAATACAAATCTAATTAAAAGTTTAAACTGCCCAGGGACTTTTTTTGTACGAGGCAGTATATAAATGTACTAAATAAATAAAACAAACAAACATGTACAATAGAACCATAAGACACAAAGCACTCGTTTAAAAGCCTGGGTAAAAAGCCAAGATGTTACTTGCTTTCTAAAAACTGTGATGGAGACTGGGGAAATGAGCCCCACCCCCCCGAGAGCATTCCAGAGTCCGGGGGCAACGACTGAGAAAGCCCTGTCCAATGTACAACAAGGTGAGCCTCTCTCATTGTCGGCATATGGAACAGGGCCCCCTCTGATGACCTCGTCAAGTGGGCAGAAACCCTTGGAAGCAGGCAGACCCTCAGGTATCCAGGGCTCAAACCATTTAAGGCTTTAAAGGTTAAAACCAGAGCCTTAAATTGGACCCAGAAACAGGTTGGCAGCCAATGTAGCTCTTTCAAAATGGGGGTAATATCTGTATCCAGATAACATCCTAGCTGCCGCATTTTGTACTAGCTGCAGTTTCTGAATATTTTTCAAGGGCAACCCCACGTAGAGCATGTTACAGTAATCTAGCTGTGATGTGACTAAGGCGTGGGTAACAGTGGCCAGATCTGACTCTCGAGGAAGTGATTCAGCTGGAGCACTAGCCCAAGCTGTGCAAAGGCACCCCTGGCCACCTTCTCCACCGGAGCTTCCAAAAGCAGAGCTGGGTCCAGCAGTACCCCCAAGCTGTGCACTTGGCCTTTCAAGGGGAGTGCAACCGGCTCTCCTACTGACCAACAGTACCTTCGTCTTGCCCGGATTCAATCTCAGTTTGTTAGCCCACATCCAACCCATCACTGCCTCCAGCCCCCGATTCAGGATTTCCATTGCCACCCTAGCATTAGGTAACAAGGAGAGATAGAGCTGAGTTTCATCTGCATATTGCTGACAACTCATTCCAAGTCCCCAGATGACTTCTCCTAGTGGTTTCATGTAGATGTTAAACAGCATGGGGGACAAAACCAAACCCTGCAGGACCCCATAGACCAATGGCCATGGAGCCGAGGCATAGTCTCCCAACACTACCTTCTGGACCCTTCTCCAAGCAAGGACCAAAGCCATTCCAAAGCAGTGCCTCCAATACTTATACTCGAGAGATGGTCCAGAAGGATACCACGATCAATGGTATCGAAAGCCACCGAGAGGTCCAGCAGAACCAATAGGGTCACACTTCCCGTCAAGCTCCCGGCGTAGGTCATCCACTAGAGTGACCAAGGCAATTTCAGTCCCATATCCAGGATGGAAGCCAGATTGAAAAGGGTCTAGGTAATTTGTATCATCCAAAACCTTCTGCAGCTGGGACACCACCACACACACTATCACCTTGCCCAAGAAGGGAAGGTTAGAAACCAGTCTATAGTTGTATAGGTTGGAGTAATCAAGGGAGGGCTTTTTAAAATAATGGTCTTATCATCGCCTCCTTGAGGCATGATGGTAGCTTGCCCTCCCTTAATGAGGCATTGATTATAACCTCCAACCATCTGTCTGTACCCTCCCTGGCAGATTTTATTTGCCATGAAGGGCAAGGGTCAAGAGAGCAACTTGCACACTGCCCAGAATCTTGTCCACATCCTCAGGATGTATTAACCGAAAAGAATCAAACACAACAGGACCAGATGGTACCTGATGCATGTCGGGTGGAACTCTCAAAACCCTGGAGTCCAGATCAGCACAGATTTAAGTGCCTTTATCTGCAAAGTGACATGCAAACTGATCACAAAGGGCTGTAGATGGTTCCTTCCCCATTAACTTGGGGGAATGTGTGGAGCAATGTATTTGCTACACAGAACAGCTCCGTTGGTCTGCACTGAGCAGATAGAACGGAGGTGGAGAAAAAGCATTTCTTCGCCACCCCCACCACCATGGATTGATTGATTAAGTGCCATCAAGACAGTATCGACTCTTAGAGACCACATCGATAAATTGTCTCCAGGACGATCTGTCTTCAACTTGGCCTTTAGGTCTCTCAGTGGTGCATTCATTGCTGTCGTGTTGTGACGGAGTCCATTCACCTTGCTGCTGGTCGTCCTCATCTTCTTTTTCCTTCAACCTTTCCAAGCATTATGGACTTCAAGGGAGCTGGGTCTTTGCATAATGTGCCCAAAGTATGATAGTTTGAGCCTGGTCATTTGTGCCTCGAGTGAAAGTTCCAGATTGATTTGTTCTATGATCCATTTGTTTGTTTTGCTGGCTGTCCATGGTATCCTCAGAAGTCTTCTCCAGCACCAAAGTTCAAAAGCGTCAATGCTTGTTCTATCTTGCTTCTTCAAAGTCCAGCTTTGGCATCCATAGAGTGTCATGGGGAAAACCACTGTCTGAATGATTCTAATCTTCGTAGGTATAAACACATCACGGCATCTAAATATCCTTTACAAGGCTTTCATTGCAGCCCTACCAAGTGCTAGTCTGTGGTGTATTTCTTGACTGCTGTATCCTTTACTGTTGATGGTCAATCCTAAAAGGCAGAAGCTGTCCACCACGTCAATGTCTTCACTGTCAATTCTAAGGCTGGTTGCTGTACCTCTTGTCATTAGTTTAGCCTTCTTTACATTTAGTCATAGTCCCATTTTTTCACTGTGCTCCTTGATTTTTACTACTGGAGTTTTTAGATCATCTGCATTCTCAGTTATCAGAGTGGGGTCATCAGTGTAGCGCAGGTTATTGATGTTTCTTCCTCCAACTTTAAAAGAGCGCTCATCTTCCTATCCAGCTTCCCTCAGTATATGTTCAGCATATAAACTGAATAAATAATGAGAACATATACAGCCTTGCCTTACTCCTTTGCCAATCTGGAACCAGTCTGTTTCACCATCTTCCGTCTGGACTGTGGCTTCCTGCCCTGGGTAAAGGTTTCTCATGAGAACTATGAGATGTTCTGGGATGCTAATTTTCCTAAGGATATTCCACAACTTGACATGGTTGACACAACTGAAGGCTTTTCTGTAGTCAATATAGCACATATTGACTTCTTTTTTGTATTCTTTGGCTTTCTCAATTATCCAGCGTGCATCAGCAATGATATCTCTGGTTCCTCGGCCTTTTCTGAAACTAGTTTGAACATCCGGCATTTCCCTTTCCACATAGGGCTCTAATCTGCATTGGATAATCCTGAGCAGTATTTTGCAAGCATGTGAAATTAAGGATATTATGCAGTCATTTGAACAATCTGTTAGGTCTCCAATCTTTGGTATTGGTATGTATACTACCTCTTGCAGTCTGTTGGCCACTGTGTCATTCTCCAAATTTGCTGGCATGGTTTGGTTAAAGCCTTGACTAATTCTTCTTCTGTTCTAGCCTGTGTTCAGTCGGATTCATTATCACTCTTCCTCAAGTGTCGTTCCAGCCATCTGAGTTTACACATATTATAGAACTAAATACTTTCTCAAAGAACTGACAAGATGTATTTTAAGAATTAATGCCCCACCATTCCCCCCAAAAGAGCATCCAAGGCAGCTTACAACAGTCTTTAAAAACAACATAAAACAGAATTCTAACACATCAACAATACAGCAGCCAATAAGGTATTTTTTTAATTTTAGAACCTGTAAATGCAGATACTATTTATTCCAAACTGAACCACCCTCCTACAGTTGACACTGAATTTGTCAATATTTATATTTCATTCAAAAAACAACTTAACAAGTGATTAATTTTTTGTTTCCAACATATACATAATTTTGATATATATCAGTCTTCTGACTGACTGATCAATTGATCAATCAAACTGTTTTATCCAGAGATAAATTTGGCCCACAAATTTCTGTTGCATATTAGATTCTCACTGGATTTTATCACACTTCTGGTAAAAGCCAGCTTTTCATTTACAACCAAGGAACTGTTCCTTTGTGCTCAAGTCATTTGGAATTTCTCACTTGGAAGATCTTCCATAGAACTAATTATTATTACTGTTAACTAGCAGCTGGAGGAGGAAGAAGCTGCTTGTACTGAGTCTATGAAGCTGAGGAGGAGGAGGCTAGGGATGTGTGAACTAGCTCGACCTCAAACTAATTCACCATTGAACTGGTCTGGGCCTGGTTCAGCTTGAGGCCAAGCCAACCCCTACCCCTCAGGCCGGCTTGGGGTTCTACAGTTAAAAAGATTTTTTTAAACTCACCACTTCTGAGGAGTTCTCTGGCATTTCCCCCTCCTCCCGCCCACCCACCCCTGGCCATTTTTGGGCCATTCCGGTCCTTTCTGACATCGTGGTGGTCATTTTGTAGGCTGCCACCACATCAGAAAGGACTAAAATGGCCAAAAAAATGGCCTAGGGGGATGGGGAACCGCCAGAGACCTTCCCACAGCAGCAACCCCCAGAGACGGTGAGTTTGTTTTTTAAAAACAATTATTTTTTTGAATTGTAGAACCCCCGATCCAGATAAAATGTGAACCAAGCAGGTCTCTTTGGAAACAAATAAGCCCGGTTCCGTTATTTATTTATTTAGCATATTTTTATACTGCCCAAAACTTACGTCTCTGGGCGGTTTACAAGAAGATAAAAACAAAAGTAAAACATTAGTTAAAGTCTGGTTTAGACTTGAACTGAACTGGGCAAACCGGTTTTGTGTACACCCCTAGGAGGTGGCTGACCCTTTAACTCTGGGTTACTGAAAATTGTGCAAACGTACACAGTGGTGAGGTGATTTTTATCAGTAATAACCTCTGAGGAAAGCATCAAATGCCTAAATCACTGTGGCCTGAAGCCCCTATTAGTTTTTTTTTAAGGGAAGATCCTGTTTATGGATCTTTAGTGCTGTATCTAGCTATGCCCTGAAAAGAGCCATGAAACATCTAGGCAAAGAATTGGGTACAGGCAACTCAGACCAGAAAAGTCTTCCTTCATATACTACCAAAGTGAAGGAGAGATTACCCACTGTTGTTCTACTATTACAAATAAGGAAATCTAGAAATCATAAAAACCAATTAAAACACCAGTAAATAGTGCAGATTTCTATAAAATACAAGGAAAAAGTAAAAGTTTAACTTAGTATTTATTTGTTCCCATTACACACACACACACACGGGATTTTATTCTTACCCAGAAAAATCAGCAGAATATTGTCCATAATCAAAGATATAGACTCTAGAAATTTGGCACACAGTGAGGTATCCCAAAGCAAAAACAAAACAATATCTGAAAGAGAAAAGACATCATTAAATTATCTATCTGAAATACCCAGTGTCTATTACAAACTTTAATTATTCAAAGCATATTATTAAGTGATCACAAGTTCCTATTTCTCTCCCCTGCTGAAACCGTTTGAGCACACCTTTGTTTTATTATTCTGTATTGTATAGATTCTATGCATGCTTTATTTTTTTAAAAAAAGATTTAGGATTCAGCTGTACAGTCAAATTCCATGTATGAAATCAATAGGTCTTAACCCATAATACTTAGCAAAAGTAGGCACTACTGATCCTAATGGAGTTTACTTCCAAGTAAACATGCATAAGTTTGACCTGTATGTCCATACTACTATAAAATAAGTAATACAGTATTACTATAAAATAAACAAGTCATTTAAAATGTTATAGATACCATAGGCAATTTAGAAGTTTCTTCATGCCCATTCGTAACGTTGGAACACTTACAGTAGCAAATAAAAAGGAATCCATGTTTTGCTGAAAGTACTCTCCCATTACCTTTGACATGCGGGAAACTGTTTTTATATTAACAAAGCATGTTTATATTAACAAACTTTTATACCATTCAGAGCGACTGCAGCTGTTTGCACAAATGAATCGCAATAATTATGAAAATCGTCCCAGCTTTTGTATGTGAGATTACTTCTTTGGCAGATATTTTTTTAAAAAATATTGCATTTAGCAAATGTCTCATCTTAATTATCTCCTTCATTGTTTCAATTAATTTTTATTTCGGCCAGTAGGCATTTCCTAGGACAGTTTTTATAATCTTCCTTCTCCTCTGAACATGTTAATTCCACCTTTCCCACTGGAATGTTTATAACATCTGAAGTTTCTTTGATACTGTACCAACAATTTAAACAGTTCTTGCTTTGATTTATACAGATCAATCAATTATGACCCATTCCCCACAAATATTCCCATATTTCAGGCAGAATGCTTCCTGCCCCCCAAACACAGCTCTAATTTTCCTATGCATATTAACATATTTCCATGCTTGAGCTGGGGGGGGTCTACACACACACACACACACACACACACACACTACACAAAATATGTTCTGCCTTTGTCACAAACAAATGATCAAGTTCTGCATTTAATATGGACCCCCTCCCCTTCTAACATCAAATAACTTGTTGGAGGGACTAGTCTTGAATTCAGGTAAATAAGATACTTGCTTCTCTGACCTGTAGCAATAAAAGCGATCATCACCCTATGCTTCTGAAGTTTTTAGGAATACTAGTCACCAAAGATTGAGGTGGTCTGAGGAACTTGCCACAGAAGTTGCTAATGTACTTGGGTCAGCAGAGGTGTGTAGTTTACAGGAAGCAATTATAACAGGATCTATTGGCTCCCAGGGGTGTTCAATGTTAGATCATTTTTCTTCAGTCTTAGCACTGTTGTGCCCAGTTTTTGACACTTCAGTATATCCAAGTAAAAATTCAAATCACGCCAAGTCTTTTTCTCATTCCTGGTTTGATGGGGATTGTTGTATTGCCAAAAATAACACACTTAGGGCCTTTTTAACTTATAGAACAGCACCCTCTTTGGAAAATAGGCAAAGGGCGCTTTCAATGAAATCCACCTAAAAGAGGTTGCTTAGGGAGAAGAAGGCACAAGCCATTAATAAAAACCAGCTTAATTTAATTGAGGCCGCTAGGTCTAACAATCAGTCTAAGTTTTGGAGGCTTGTTTCACCTGCTCTGTCGAAAACACCTACACTTCCAGCTTCTGTGATTCCAGCTCAGGTTTAGGAACAACATTACCTAAAGCTTTATAGTAAGACTGATCATATGGCTTATAATGCTGAGCAACTAAGTGGAGATACTCTTAGGTGGAACCCAGTCTCCTGTTCAGAGATTGAAAAACTTATTCACAAATTTAGTAATGGCAAAGCCCCTGGTAGTGATAACATTTCTATTGAGGCTATCAGAGCGCATCTTGATTGGTGCGTCCCCGTTTTAGCCTCACTATTTATCTATATAGATACAACTGCTAACATACCCAGTGATTTGGGCCTTGCTATAATAATTCCTCTTTATTAAAAAGGTAGATGTGAAGACCCAGCCAACTATCGCCCCATTAGCTTACTTAATGTTATTAGTAAAATTTATGCAAGACATCTTTTGATAAAACTTCTAGACTGGATCGAGGCAAATAACATTTTAGCTATCAAGCTGGCAGGCTTTCGGGAGGGTCATTCCACCACGGAACATGCTTTTACCCTTCAATTTCTGACAGAGAAGTATTCTAGGTTCCCAGGTTCAGCATTTCTATGTAGCATTCATTGATCTTAAAGCTGCATTTGATACGGTTTCTAGAGAAAGACTGTGGTCTAAACTGGAAGCTCTTGGAATAGATAAATATTACTGAAACTTATTGTTAGTCTGCATAAGCATACTTGTTTGAAAGTTCATTATGGCCCAACTGGAGAGTTAACATCAGAAATTCCAACTTTTAGAGGAGTATGTCAGGGCTGTATACTTGCTCCTACTTTGTTCAACATCTATGTTAATTCTGTGGTTACTTGTTTGTCCACCCTTTCTATTCATCCACCAAAGTTAGCCGATAGGCATGTCTCCATATTATTATACGTGGATGACATGGCTATTATGTCGCAGACACCTGTAGGCCTTAAGCGTGCCCTAAGACTCTTTTCATTGTTTTGTATCCAAGAGTCTATTGAAATAAACTATAGTAAAACTAAAGTCTTAGTGTTCACCAAGTGAGCTAGGCGTTGTGTCCATACAAGGACACAAGATTGAGCAGGTTAATTCTTTTAAATATCTAGGAATTATGTTTCACTCTGTTGGCTCTAGAAATGCCCATTTTAACTCCATCAGGCAGTCTGCTCAATTGGTTGTAAATAAGATCAAATCTTATCATTTTACACATGGTGCTGCTTTTAAACCTGCGACAGTGAGACTTTATAGCACTTACATTTATATACCGCTCTATAGCTGGAGCTCTCTAAGCGGTTTACAATGATTTAGCATATTGCCCCCAACATTCTGGGTACTCATTTTACCGACCTCGGAAGGATGGAAGGCTGAGTCAACCTTGAGCCCCTGGTCAGGATCGAACTTGTAACCTTCTAGTTACAGGGCGGCAGTTTTACCACTGCGCCATCAGGGGCTTTATATAGTCATATATAGCAAATATATAGTTATTTGCTCTTATATGGAGCCCAACTGGGACCTGCAAGTAATTTTGCCTTACTGGAGGCTATCCAGTTTATTAGCTGCATTTTGCAGGTACCGTGTTGTGCTCCGAACGCTGCCATCAGAAGAGAAGTTAGGCTTATTAGGCTGGAATCCTTATACTGGTGCTGTATTTTTCGATTTTGGTTAAAATTGAGTTTTGGACAGGCGGGTTTAGCCTCTTTGGCTATGAATGATGGTTTTAATTCGAGCTGGAAACGAGCTGTCTTGAGTAAATTTTCTTTTTTTGGTCTCTGCGTAGAGGATTTGCATACTGTAGGAATTGAGCAAGCCAAAAAGTTAGTTAAGCAACGTGTTCTGGATACAGAAGTTCAACAAGAAGGTGCATGGATCAAGCAGGGTTTATACTTAGGGAGTCAAGCTATTAATCTTAAACCAGCTAAGTACTTTGATGTGGTGCTTGTCCCTAAATTTAGACGAGCCCTCACTTTAGCGCGTTTAAATGTTTAAATGTTCTTCCAACAGCAGTATTGGATGGCAGGTTTAAGGGAGTTCCGCTATTTTTACAACTTTGCCCATGTGGCAAAGGGGTTATAGAATCTGCCTCGCATGTTATTCTTTATTGTGATTTTTATAGTGAACCCCATTTAAGACTTATATCTCCTAAGTTAGATAATTTGCCTGGCCGGTCTGATGAATTTTATTTAAATTATCTTTTAACTAATGTGGACACTGATATTATCTCTTTTATGGCCAGGTTTTGTTGTATTATTTGTAAAATTCATACCGGTTTATTGTAAATGTTTGCTGGCCAATGACCGAATAAACTTATATCTATCTATCTACTAGTAGCAATAATGGTCTAAAGAGAATTAAGACCCATGCTGGGGGTTTTACTACTGTAATCCCATAACTGTTTGGTTACAGATGACCTGCTCAACTCCCCCCACTCGCAACTATTTTTCGACTACAACTCCCATAATCCCCAGCCACAATGGCCAACAGCCAGGAATTATGGGAGTTGTAAGCCAATATCTGTAGGAGGGCTGAGCAGCTCTGAGTTACAGTAGCAAATGGCAGCCTAGGTTGTAGATTACTTGGTGGAAAGGGGTTGTCATCTTGTTGCCAGGCCATCATATATACTCTTAGTATGGACACAGCATAGTAAAAGGAAGGTTCTGTGCAAGTAGTTCACCCAGTACCTGGAACAGGGCCAATGCTGGGGTGTGGGTGTGTGTGCGTGTGCGTGCGCGCAGCTCTGCATCTCAATGCTCCCAATTTACAGTTCTTATCAAACCTATCTTCCCGAAAGGCAGCGGGAAGCCGTTAACAACACTGCGAGGAGCTACCCACTGCAATCAACCAGGCTCAACAGCAGCCAAATCAACTATCGCACACACCACTTATTTCCTCTTTGGGGTCCAGGCACTTAAGATGGAGTCTCCCACTTGAACAGCCGCTGCAGTAACAGAGCAGTGCAAAGCAGGGAGGGGTGAGGACAGAGCGCACTGAGGGGAGAGGAGGAAGAAGCAAGCCAGAAACCCAGATAGGAGGCAGGTCCTGCCCAACTTCCTCCCAGAGAGCTGCACCCCCTACTGTACTTGGTGTCCTAGGCAATCACCTCGGTCTGTCTAGACTCTAGAGGATGGGCTGCCCCTATTCAGAATTAGGGATGTGCACAAATCATTTCATGCACATCCGTTGGGGGTGGGGGAGCAAGAGCGCAGGCACTTTAGAACGAGGAAGACAGGTCTTACTTGCCCCTCACTTGCTCCTCCACCACCCCCAAGTGGCTCTGCTTGTATTTAGTAGCTGGGCTCTCCGTTTGCCCGGCTGCATCTTGCTGGGAACAGGAAGTTCCCTGTTCCCAGCAGCTTTGGGCAGCATCAGGAAGGAAATGGCATCTCAACATGTGTGGACGCCATCTTGAGTCTTCAGCCTGGCTGCTAAATAGAAACAGGGCTGCTCGGGGGGGGGGGAGCAAGGGAGGAGCAGGTAAGACCTTCCTTTCTCCTTTTAAAGTGCCTGCTTGCCCCCACTGAAACAATTTGGCTGGGGCAGCTCTGAGTGCTTCAGTGCCTCTGAGCACATGCACTCTAGCATGCAGGGAAGGCACTAACTTTCGTTTACATCTTGAACTTCTCTTCTTTGTCCTGCTCTTCACCACAGCAAAGTACCTGCAAGCAGCACAGCTGTTATGTTCCTCAACATCTCTGCATAACCGCTCAAACAGCAGTGACCTCAGGCATATCAGCTGCACGTACACCCAATCTGGTTTAAAGATGTGTAAGGTTCCCCACTTTTGTACTTTCTAGCTCTCTCCCTCCCAGTTGCTATATTGGGAAAATAAAACCTCAGCCTTTTAAATTCTATTCCACATCCACTGCAGCACTATCAGTCAGGGAAACCGGCCAGTAATTTTGCTATTCGTTTCGAGCTCAAAATGAATCGCAAAATCCATTTCATGCATATCCCTAGTTCTTGGCCAGCAGGATTCTAGATCCCACTGCATTTCTGGTGACATCAGGAGTATGACTGGACTAATCCAAATAGGGCTAATTTTAAAAACGCTTTTAGGATATTTCTTTCTTTCACACAATAAGTTTACTATGGCTTCTCATCAGTGTTCCCCCTAAGATGTGTACATGTGTGTGCACTCACACGTTTTTTGATGTCCACTCAGTTAATTTTAGATCCTTCTCAGGTTGAATCAGGAAGGCCTCACTCTAAATGTATGTAGGAACATAGGAAGCTGCCATATACCGAGTCAGAGCATAGGTCCATCTAGCTCAGTACTGTCTACCCAGACTCGCAGCAGCTTTTCCAAGGTTGCATGCCGGAATCTCTCTCAGCCCTCCCTATCCAGGGAGGAAACCTGGAACCTTCTGCTCTTCCCGGAGCAGTGGCTCCATCCCTTGAGGGGAATATCTTACAGTGCTCACACATCAAGTCTTCCATTCATATTCAACCAGGGTGGACCCTGCTTAGCTAAGGAGATAAGTCATGCTTGCTGCCACAAGACCAGCTCTCCTCTCCTCTCTCTGTGTGCACACACTTCCTTGATACTGCCACCCAGAACAAAACTCATTCCTCACACAGGTGAAAAAAATTAGAGAGATCACGGCTTCTCATGTGGATATTCTTCTGATTTAAATCTTCAATCACTCTATGAAAAATTTTAAATAGCAAAGCACACTTTATGACTTGAAAGTAACTACAAGCTATAATTAGGCTGCTACATCTTTTTTTCATGAAACTTTGCAATTATCTTGGCGGGAAACAAACTGTGTATAGTATGAGTGAAGCAATTACTACCATACTCATTCCATTCACTGCAAATTCATACTGCCCAGGATTATCTCACTGCAAAGGTAGTAGTATTACAATTTTGGCAGCTAAGCAGGATTCACTTGTTGCAAAAGAGCCGCTACCCCAAGAGATTATTAGCTCATGTAGATGGACTTTCAATGGAGCCAGAGGAATCCCAATTCTTATTTGACAATATTAAAATATACTTTTTAATACCAGGGCTTGACAAATCCCAGGTGCCACAGAGCCATGGCACCTAGACTAGGATATTCAAAGGTAGATTTGTTTAATAAAATCTTTATTTGTCCCAAGCAGCCTTGTTTCTGTTCTGTATGTAAGTATGTTAGTTGTAGAGAGCATTAAGAGTAGCCCATTTACCCTCCCCCTCCTACTATGTCAGTTACGAAGTCTGGTAATTTTGTCAGGTGTCCACTGTCTGACTCCAAAATTTGGAGGCTGGCTCTTAGATCAAAAGAAAAGTGGTCAAGATCTGTCTTATATAGCAGTGTATCCCATTATCTTCATTCTTAAAGCTGTTATACTGACATTTGTGTGTGCACATTATAAAGGCATTATTATAAAGGAGTTAGAACTGAGACTTTGTATGAACGTCTTAGATGAGATAGTGACAACACACTACTTCCCCCTTACAGCTTCAATTCTAACATATCATCTGTAGCCCATTCTGGACAATGATACTTCTCTCACAGGCCTTAGATTAGCCTTCCCTAATCTAAATAGGTTACACATAAGCAACAACAGGCTAACAGCAACACAAACTTGGAGATGGTGCTCTTAGATGCCAGCTCTGTTCCTATAGCCACTCTCACAACACTATTTCAAGATCGATCACCGCCAGGCTCATTCATCTACTCATCATCCACTGTGATATATGCCATTACCTGACAACAGTGCCTTTTTGCTGTTCATACAGGATAAGCAAGTCAATCTCTCATCAAAATAACAAAACAAAGGCAAATCTGACTGAGCTAGCAGGAGAACATTTCATTCTCCCAGGACACTTTCCTTTTGTTCTCAAAGTAACCTTACTCCAACGAAAATAGTTCAAAAGGGAAACCCCAGTGTGAAACTGCTGAACAAGGATTTATCAGCAAATTTGATTCTATTCCATTTGAAGGTAATCAGAACCATTGGATTCTTTCCCACTATAGGTGGGAAAGCTAAAAAGACAGTATTATTTCCCCCCAATGACTGCTGCTGCTGTGAATGGGTCATTCTTATTAACTTGTAATACATTATTATTATTATTACATTTATATCCCGCTCTTCCTCCAAGGAGCCCAGAGCGGTGTACTACATAGTTGAGTTTCTCTTCCACAACAACCCTGGGAAATAGGTTAGGCTGAGAGAGAAGTGACTGGCCCAGAGTCACCCAGCTAGTTTTATGGCTGAATGGGGATTTGAACTCGGGTCTCCCCGATCCTAGTCCAGCACTCTAACCACTACACCAGGCTGGCTCTCATGTTACTTTGTTACTTGTTACATGTTACTTTGTTACATGTTACTTTGCTCATAAATATCAGAGATATTCCTGCCATATTTACCAAAATCCAAGATGACTCTGAATTTAAGATAAGCCTCTTAAAAAATAAAGGTTAAATACAGAACATCAGAGAACTGGGGGGTGGGGGGTGATGGGACCTAGTCTTGGACTCAGGTAAATACAGTATTCCATGTCTCTCTCTCTTTTTGTCTATTTTTACATCTTTATTTATTTACATCTTTGTTCTCTGTACTTGTGTGGACATTCACATGTCTGTATATTTAATAATTTACATACTTATTTATTTAAGTCCCCCAAACCAGAGATGATTTCAGCACTGTGACTGTAGGACAATGCGGAGGCGCTCCACCACCACAGGCTCAATCACAGCCAAAGGAGGTACCACAGAAGGCGTCGATACCGGTACCGAGGTTGCACTCTTGGCCTCTGCCACCGCTGGTGTCAGGCGCTCCAATGCCATAGACAAAGCCATTTTCATCATGTGTTTCAAAGACAAGGCTTCCAAAGTTCGGAGAGCCAAATCCCACAGGGCTGCACTCAAGCAAGAAGCCCTATTTTTGCGAGCCTGTTTCGTGAACTTCTGGCAATGCAGACAGGTCTCAACTATGTGGGCTTCCCCCAAATACAAAAGACACTTGAAGTGAGTATCAGGAGAAGGAATTTTGGATCCACACCGGACACACTTCTTGAAGTTGGTAGTGCCTGGCATGCACAACAAATGCCGGCAGGCCATCACGCTCCGTCCCATCTGGGATCGCAGCCCAAAGAAAACCAAGAAACAAAAAATGCCAAAGAAAAAACACTAACTATATGAAGAATTCAAATAAAATAAACAAGAACAAAAGAAGCAAGGAGAAACCAGCAAGGGAAATAACTTTTCTATTCGCGGTTGAGCTGAAGACTTGACAATGTGCACTGAAGTGCAAATGACGAAAGACTGAGGGGATGAGGAGTGGTGCAACCGCATATAGCGGCTGGGGGCAGAGTTGCCGCCCAAAGCAGGAGAATTGAGCTTGTTAGATTCCGACGAGGTCTCTGCGCAGGTGCATAACCCATTTGTGTAAAAGATAGAGATCACGTTGAAGAAACAATGGGATATAACAGCAGAAAACAATGGGATATAACAATGGGAAAAACAATGGGATAGAAGGGTAAAGAAAAATTTAGCTGAACCCTCTATCTCGGAAGCTCAGTGGACCAAGAAAGACTGGGGAACAGGAGGTTCACACAGGCGCGCAAGGGGATCCAGGTGGGGCTCCCATCTGAACTCAAAGGAGCTTGGAACGTTCCGAAATGTTCCCTGCGCAGGTGCAAAGCCCTATGGTGTAAGGCACAGAAGACCATGCAGAAGAACAATACTTACCCATTATGGTTTTTTTGGGGGGGGGGTATTTTGACCCCAAATGTTTGCAAGCAGTTTGCTGCAAAATCTCAGTAGATACCCAGATTTAATCAAGAACCTCCAGATGACCCTTACAGCTTGTTTGCATAAATGCTATCTTTAGGTAAGGTGCCTGGATGAATCTTGATTTGAGGTACCAAGCTGCCAATTGGCTACTGAAGCCACCTAAGCTAGAGAACTCCCTGGTTAGAATGCATTGGAAGGAGCAGGCTGAAGCAGATTTCAAAGAAACAGAAGCCAAAACGTATTTCTCCGTAAGTCACAGATATAAATACAGGTGGGTTGGCTATTTCTTCCATATTCCTGCTGCTATCACTGCTGCATTTATATAGAGCTTCTGACAAGCAAAGTGAGCATGCCCGAACAGCTCACCAGAGAATAACTTGACAAATTATTTTTTGAGGGTAGTTCTGAATAATATTTGGGGGGCTTCAGTGACCCGAATGCATTTGAAGAAGGCGGGTGGGGGGAGTCACAACCTCTGCATACACAAAGGTGTCTTGAAATGTGATAATTGTGTTTTGATAATTGCGTTTCACAGTTGGGGGGCATTTTGTGGTTTGGGGGGCATTTCTGGGCACAAGGTGAGCACAGTGCACGCTGAACTAGGTGGTTGGGGTTTTTTGCGCCTTTTTGGATGCGTTTTGCCCTTTCCCCCCCATCCAGTAACCCAATCCCCTGTTCTCTATAGGCACAATGCCTTGTTACTTGTGGTTTCATTACTCACGGTAGTAGAAGAGGAACGAGGTTTGCCTGTATTACAGCAGTAATATGATGTGGGATGTATTTCTTTTCTCTACTATTACACTCACAATGCAATGCTCAAAAGGCACCATTTTCTTGGTTCCCAATGCTTCAAACACGGTTTCAAACACATGTTCTATTTCAATAACGATTTTCACTCAATATGCCAAACTTGTTACAGCATCACAAATTCCCACTGTCTCCCAATTCATTCCTTCATCACAGGACTCAGATCAGGGGCAGAGCTGTAACGGTGCCAACAGGTTCAAAGATGCTGTCATGCCCTGCGTCCGGGAGCCACCAAGCCTCCAGGAGGAGTCACTGAGCTCCCCACTCCCCCAGGCCAGGACTCCCACCGCTGGCCACCTTCAGCTGCCGGAATCCGTCTCCTTCAGCCACTTGTCCAGCTGCGTCCATCCTCCTTCCATTGGCTAGCAGCCCAGCTGAAGGGAGGATGGATGGAGCAAGCAGCCAAAGGAGGCAGCTGCAGGTGGCTGAACAAATGAAGCTACCCACCCATCCCACCCCCCGAGAAAATAACTGGCTTAGAAAAAAGGCACACATTGCCTCTCTGAAAAATAACCAGTATTCATGGTGGAGTTTTTAAAAAAGGAAAGACGCCGGGTTCACAGGTAATGGGGAACTGGAGGCAGAGCATCCAGAGGTCCCCAAACCTGAACATCTGAATGCGGAAAACCGCAGTTCAGACCCTAACTCAACCCAAGGGTTCACTCACCAAACTCCAATTTGCACCCTCGGTTTCAGTGAGGTTCAATGCTCAGGCCTCTGGTTTGCAGCTGCTTCCATTATGTCTCAATTCAGTAATGGAAGCAGCCTTCCCCAGGAATGGAGTTGAGGGAAGGAAGCTCCTTCATCTCTCCATCCTGATTGGCTGCCGTGGCTGTCCATCAATCAAAGGAGGAAGCCCGGAGGCCAGTTCCCCCTCCTTTCTGCAGTCTCACAGACTGCAGAGAGGAGGCCAGCGCTTATGTCCGAAGTCAGACAGGTAAGCACACTGGGGGAGGGGGGGGCCTGGTTCTGTATTATGTCTGAACTGGGCCAGAGAGTCTTGTTTTTGCTAATAGCTGGGCTATGCGACAATTGGTAACTATGCACATTCTGCACAGTTCTCTCCTCTTTCCCAGTTTATTTCACCAAGTAATACAGAAAACAGCTTTCCGAGAGACTTGCTGCCATCAAGACAGGATGCTGAAAATAATAAAATTGAAGACAACTTAAAGTAATCAGCACTACGGAAAATGAATTCAAGTGCAATAATATGCAAAATAATCAGACGCACAAACTTAACACAGTCATTAGTATTCCCTTATCACAGTGGAATCTACTGTTGCGATGAATAAGGAAGTGAGCATTTTATGTAAAAAATCAACAATCGCACTGAGCATCTGCTTGCTTATAACAGTTATTAATAAGCTGCATTAATTAAAATTCTTGTTTATAGTAAATTGATTTCAGCAATATAACAAAAATATGCATACTAGTTGCCCTTACTAATTTATTCTAGTGGTTCCCATGAGGCTTGGAAACACATTCAGGAGTTCAACAGAAATAAAAAGGAGAGAGAAGAAAGAGATAACGTGGTTTATTTGTCAATGGAGCTGTGGCTCTATTACAGTGCAAAATATTCAGAAGAGCCCATTGGAATATTCAAAGAGCTCTGTCCCTCTAAGCAAATCATTTGATGACAACTGCTTAGATTTTTGATCCGACCTTTCCACTTTTACACACATATTTAGTCACTCTCTCTGACCTGCTGGGCTCCCCATCTAACAATACCAGTTATGGATTCAATCAGTAATAACTTTCATAAACAGGATTTATTATGTCAAGGGAGGATATAAGGTGTCACAGGAGTTTGTTTATTTATTTATAATATTTATACCCCACTCCTCCAGTACACTTCTGCTCGGAGCAGCTCACAACAACAGAATAGATACAATGTGAAATAAAACTAATAAAATTAATCTAATTAAATAAACAAGTTACAAGTCAGGCTAAAACCACAATCAGAATTAAGTTACAAATAAAAAGCCATTTTAAAAGCCAAAAATTGAGAATTATAAAAACTAAAGAACCTACCAGATATAACCAAAGATCTGGTAGGGTTTTTTTAGTTCTTTAGGCTTCCCTCAACCTGCAGCCCTCCAGATGTTACTGAACTACAACTCCCAGCATCCCTAGCCACAATTTGTGGCTGGATATTCTGAGAGTTGTAGTTCAGCAACATCTGGAGGGCCACAGGTTGGGGAAGCTTGTTTGGACCAATGCCTCTTTTTAAAAGATGTGTTTTTTAACAATGCTTAAGGAGGAACCCTGGCAAAGCTTTTCAGGGAGGGCATTCCAAAGCCAAGGGGTCACAACTGAAAATGCCCTGTCTCTAGTCCCCACCAACTGGAGTTGTTGGAATAAAAAGAAAGGTAATTCTACCCAGATTGGTAGCTACTACTCCAAGGACTTAATGGCAGAAGAAAACTTCAAGCCTGAGTTAAGTCAGGTGTAGATCTGATCTGACCACATTTCACAGGTGGTTATTGTAGCAATGAGGGAGAGGAAAAATAATATTTAGGACTGGTTACCCAGTAGTAGATGGCTGCAGATTTTCACCAAGCATCAAGAAACCAGATCACACAGATATGTCTTTTCTAGTCTCTCAAAAAACAACACCACAGTACTACTCTCCTCAGCCCTAAATGACTTTGAACTTTTATATGAAATCAAGTTCTCTCCAAAGCCTAGCCTTCTCACTGGTAAACAGACTCTGAGCTGCTTCCCAATGTCCCACAAAAGCAGGTGGGGAAGTGGATTGGCAGTTCAGAAACTAGAAGGCAACCTTGAGAACTGAGACTGAATCCATGGGCCAACAGTTACAAACTACTAGTTTTAACTAATATTTACATATTTAAAAATATTATGTTCAAGGTGGAAGTTCAATTTTCACTCATGTTTCAACAAGTGTGGAAATTGCAAGTTGGTAATCTTAACTTCCACACATTGTAATCAACAGACTTTGTCTATTCTTGTATATTAATTTGGCTTTACAGAGTATTATTTATTCATTCGATTTCTATACCGCCCTTCCAAAAATGGCTCAGGGCGGTTTACATTAAAACCAAACAATTAAAATCAATTAACAGTTAAAAAGAGACTATTAAACACCATAAAACAATTAACAGTTAAAACATTCAAAACAGTTTAAAAACCCTGGAAACCCAGGTTACAAGAAGTTGAAAACATTTACAACAATTTAAAAACCCTGGAAGGCCAGGCCAAACAGATTGGTTTTGAGGCTCTCCTGAAGGCCAATAATCCACTTTATTACGGCCAATGGCCAAATAAAATAAAACAACTACAGAATAATACAATCAGGTTACAGAGTAAAAGCAGATAATAATACAATAAAAAAGAAAGAAAACAAATACTAATACAGTAAACCTTCACCAAATTTCTGCTACTCAAACCCTGCATCACTCCTTTCGACCCTCCTCTGCCATAGTTTGCCTGCTATAAAGCAGAACTTTGCAACTTTCAAGGAAATAATCGTTCAAATCCGCCAATAAAAAATCTACTTTCACTTGCTCTGAAGCTGACCCAAACTGACTTAATACAGGGGTAATTAACTCTTCTCTGAGATCCCGTTAGAAACTACATTTCAACAATATATGCTCGGTAGATTCCACTTCTCCTGCCAAACATGGACATAATCTCTGGTTATAGGGAACCTTATGAAATCGCCCTTCCATCACCGCCGACTGCAACACATTCAGCCTAGCCACTGTTAAGGCCCTACGATGCTCCACATAAGTTATCTTTCGTAAGTATCGTGCCAAACATGGTCTATTTATTTGGGTTCCCATCCGTACTCCATACCCCACTTTACTGATATCGCTCTGTCTGGCTATGTCACTTATACCCTGGTTTATAATATCTCTGGCCTTGGTAAACCCGAACTCCCTTATTGCCAGAAGTGAAAACCCCAACCAGCTTAATTTCCTGTCAATTGCACTTTTCCATCTGGTCTTGTAATCATCCAGCAGAACCAGTGGGGCGAGGCCAGCTGGGGGGAAAAACCCAATTTAAGCCAATAGCCAAAAATGGCTTTCCAGATTCTAGCTTCGACAGGAAGCCATCCCACTTCTACTCTAAGACAAGCATTGGGAGCTGAACGAGCTACCCTCAACATACCCCTAAGGAATTTAAATTGAACCGCTTCTACCTTCCGTATATCTGCATAAGGGCCCAACTGTGCCCCAACCAGCAACAGGGCAAGGGCCTTAGCCCTGAACAGTTCAAAAACCACCTGTACTGATCGTTGAAGGCCAATAATAAGAGTAGATAATGTTGGCTTTACATGAATCCATACTTTGCTTTGATCTTTCAGCTCAATTTTGGACTGTGGAGGAATGTACCCAAGAAGAAATTCCCCAATCATGTGCTGAGATGCACCTGTTTATTATCTGCCTGGTGCAGCTCTATAACACACAGTGCTTCCCCAAATGCCACTTATAGTAAATGTCTATCAGGAAACTCAACATGTGAAGCATTCACAGTCTAGTACTAGAGATCAGACCACCATCAGGTGTAACAGATGAAACCTATGGATTTATGCATGGGTATAAATCCATCACTGTATAAACTGACATTACCCACAGTATTCCACAAATAGGCTGCTAAGAGATTGTGCCCTCAACACCATGCAGCAGATCTGTATTCTCACAGCATCCAGCTATAGGCTTCAAATAATCCACACTAGATTCTAGAGGCACTTTCAGTCCTAAAGTTGTTCAGGCTGACTGCAGTCACTAGCATCTCAGCCAAAAGTTCAATCAACATTGGAGGAATTGCAGAGAGCTGAATGAAGTCGGATTCCTCCAAACCAGTGAAGATCTCTTGCATTCAGGCTAATCTGGACTCCAATATTTCTGCAGGGCTAGTTAGGGAGGTATCCAGCAATCCCTCTTGAAAGATTAGACTGGATCTGTTTCAGTTTGTGACTCCTGGGGAAGTGGACAAGCTGCTTGAAGCAGAACACATCCGTTCTTTGGATCCTTGCCCAACATGGTTGATTTCATCTTGCAGGGTGGTGGTTGGAGCTGGCCTGGTTGATATCATTAATACCTCACTTAGGGAGGGCAGGATGGCACCTTGTTGGAAGGAGGCAGACTCCTCCTTAGGAAGCCCAATCCAGATCCGCTGGTGACAGATAATTATAGGCCAGTCTCCAACCTCCCATGGTTTGGTAAGATGATTGAGAGGGTGGTGGTGTGACCAGCTCCAAGTGGCCTTGGAAGAAACCGATTATCTAGACCCATTTCTAACTGGCTGTAGGGTGGGCTATGGGGCTGAGATGGCTTTGGTTGGCCTGACAGATTACCTTCACCAGAGAATTGACAGAGGGAGCTCAACTCTGCTGGTTCTTTTGGATCTCTCAGCAGCTTTCGATACCATCAACCACGATATCCTTCTGGATCACCTGAGAGATTTGGGGATAGGAGGCACTGTTTTACAGTGCATCCACTCCTATGTCTCAGGTAGATTTCAGATGGTGGTGCTTGGTGACAGTTGCTCTTCAAAACGGGAGCTACTATATGGAGTCCTTCAGGTCTCCATTCTGTCACCAATGCTTTTTAACATCTACATGAAACCACATATAGTAAGGTCATCAGGAGATTTGGTGCTGGGTATTATCAATATGCTGACAACACCCAAATCAATTTCTCGCCATCCATATTGGGAAATTGCATTAGTTCTTTAAATTACTTGCAGTAATGGGCTGGATGAGGGATTATAAACTGAAGCTGCATCCAAGCAAGATGGAGGTGCTCATTGATGGGGGTCGTAACCAGAACTTTCTGTTCTGGATAAGGTTACATTCGCCCAGAAAGAACAGGTTCATAGCTTGAGTGTACTCTTGGACCCAGGTCTCACCCTGGTGCCTCAGGTTGTGGCTGTAGTCAGGAGAGCTTTTTACCAGCTGTGATTGTTTTGACAACTCCTCCCATTCCTTGAGGAGAATGAACAGAAAACAGTGGTACACCATCCGATAACATCCAGGTTGGACTACAGCAATGTGCTCTGTGTAGGGCTGCCTTTGTACATAGTTTGGAAACTTTAGTTAGTTCAAAATGCGGCAGCCATATTGGTCTCTGGGGTGAACCAGAGAGACCACATTATGCCTGTTCTTAAACAGTTGCACTGGCTGCCAACAGATTTCCAGGCAAAGTTCAAAGTGCTGGTTATTACCTTAAAAGCTCTGAATGTCTTTGTTCTGGGTTACCTGAGAGAACGCCTTTCTCTACAAGATCCCTACCCCTCATTAAAATGAGGGGTCCATCTTTGCGTGCCACTGGTTCATCTGGTAGTGACCTGGGATCAGACTTTCTCAGTTGTTGCCCCTAGGTTTTGTAACACACTCCCTGCGGATATAAGTGGATTATCTTCCTAGGAGGATTTCAGGAGTGCCTTAAAGACCCATCTTTTTACCCTGGCTTTTTAATGATATCTAGCTTTAATTTTTTTTCCCAAATTCAATTTTTATTAATTTTAACAGTAGTAATATTATCATTCATTGCAAATAGACAGAAAAATATGGACTTCCCGCACACATCTCTTCGTGAATCATCAACTATAAAATTTACCCTTGCTATAATAATAATTCAAAACACAAATTCAAACCCTTACAAACATAACTAATCTACCCAACCTGCAGTTTTTTTACTAAATTTCAAACCCTGCTGTAAAGTCCATAGTAGGAAAGTAATTCTTTAGATACAACAAGAATGGTTTCCAATCTTCTTTAAAACATTCCAAGTTTTGGTCTCTTATTAGTGCTGTAAGTTTTGCCATCTCCGCATATTCCAAAATTTTTATCAGCCAGTCTTCTTTTGAAGGCAGTTCATTACTCTTCCATTTCTGTGCATATATAATTCTGGCTGCCGTAGAAGCATACATAAAAAATGTTAAATAAGTTGTAGAGATTACACCTTGTGTTATTCCCAGCAGGAAGGATTCTGGCTTCTTAGGAAATGTCATTTTAAATATTTTCTTTAATTCATTATAAATCATATCCCAATAGGCTTTAGCCTTCGCACAGGTCCACCACATATGAAAAAAGGTGCCTTCAGAATGTCCACACTTCCAACATTTGTTTGAAACATTTTTATACATTAATGCCAATTTTTTTGGTGTCAGATACCATCTATACATCATTTTATAATAGTTTTCTTTTATAGCATAACATGCAGTGAATTTTAAATCATTTTTCCATAACTTTTCCCAGGCTGCCATTTCTATATTACGCCCCACATCTTGAGCCCACTTTATCATAGCTGTTTTAACCACTTCCTCTCTTGTCTCCTCCAGAAGCAACAGTTTATACATTTTAGAAACTAATTTTTCATCATTTTGACATAATTCCTTCTCAAAATTTGAAGTCTGATCCTCAAATCCAACTTTAAAGTCTTTCTTATATATCTCATTTAACTGATGATACTGAAACCAATCTTTAACCAAATCTTATATTTCAGTTAAACTTTTTAACTTACAATCCTTTTCCTGAAAATGTAACAAGTCCCTATAGGTACCCCAACACATTTGCATATTTACTTCTTTACATGATAAGGCCTCAATCGGAGATATCCATAACGGAGTTTTAGGTTCAAACCAATTTTTGTATTTTAACCACACCCTCATTAAACTCCTTCTCACATAGTGGTTCAAAAAGTCTTTGTGTATTTTACTTTTTTCATACCACAGATACGCATGCCATCCAAACCTTCTGTCAAATCCTTCCAAATCAAGAATTCTAGGATTCCTTAATGTTATCCATTCTTTTAACCATGTCAAACAGACAGCATCAAAATATAACCTTAGGTCTGGCAAGGTAAGACCACCTCTTTCCTTTGCATCTGTTAAATTCTTAAAATTAATTCTTGGTCTTTTCCCCTGCCAAACTTAGTTATGTCCTTCTGCCATTGCTTAAAACAAGTTAAAGTGTTAATTATGGGAATAGTCTGAAAGAGAAACAACATTTTAGGCAAGACATTCATTTTCACCACTGAAATTCTTCCCATTAAAGACAAATTCATTTTAGACCATCTTTGTAGATCAATTTTCACTGAATTCCATATTTTAACATAGTTGTTTATGAACAACAAGGAGTTGTTATTTGATAACCAGACCCCCAGATATTTAACTTTCTTCTCCACTTTCAACTCACTTATTTCAGAGAATCTGTCCTTGGTTTTCTGATCCATATTTTTAGGTAAGACCTTGGTCATAGTCTTATTTATATAGAATCCAGCGAGCTGACCAAAGATATCTAGCTTTAATTCTAAACTAATTAAACTAATGTAAGCTGCCCTAAGACACTTGAAGAGGGGCAGTATATAAATAGAATGGATTAATGAAGATGAACTTATTTCAAACCTGAAAAATCATATATTAATAGCATGTCTGCAAATGGAAAATATTCTGTAGCTATGACAATTTCTTTTCCCAACTACATATGGAACTCAATGACACTTGTTATAATAATAACAAATGTGATTACAGTAAAGAACAAAGCAATGAAGTAACATATCTGCCTGAACACTGAGTAAATAAGGGCAGTTGGCTATCCCAATTAGAGCTAAACCAAACAAGGGGAAGAAGCATGGTTCACATATATTTTCAAGTGCCTCTGAAAAGTGTTATGAATTGTTGATGTTGTTGAGGGAGAAGTATCACTATGTCCTAAGGTCTAGCGGGAACAAGTGGGAAATTGAGGGCAATTCAGATTATCAACATGTAGTATAGAATAGACCTCAACTAATTATTCATACCCAAAAAAAATTAAGTACTACCACTACTTACTACTACTAATACTATTTGGCTGTTTTGGTCTCCTTTTTTTTTACAGAAGCATGAGAATACATCATCTAAATCAAAGATTCATAGACAGAGTTGATAAAAATCAATTTTTTAAAATATTTTTTTAAAAACTTAAATCAGATTTTTTAAATTTAAATTGATTTTTAGAAAATTCATAAAGAACCTAGGTCAAAGATATCATCATGAATATTAATCATAACTTCTAATTATATTCTATGAACATGTTAGCAGTATAAGTATAAGGGGATGAGAGATAACATCAGTCCTGTTCTGCAAGTAGTGTACATGCAACACACACACACACACACACACACACACACAGAGTCAAGCCTTTGCTCCCCCCACTCAAAAGTACAAAGACAAAGAAGGTCAATGAATGCATAGAGGATTGGAGGATAGAGTAGATCTGAGCAAGGAGGAGGAGTGTGGATATAAATGCACAGGAAGGGGAGGGGAATAGAAAGTGAACAGAACATATGCATGCAGTCCCCAAGGAAACATTTTCAGAATATATCCTCCATTTTAAAGGGAAAACCTATCATGGCAGCAGGCCATAAAAGATATCCCATTTGAGAATATTTTAAAGAAGTTCCTGTATCTGTGGGTAAAAAGGGCGAACAAATGAAATGCAAAGCCTGGTTGCCTGGATGAAACAGCATTATGAGAAGTGTGTATCTATTATCGTGTGTACCTACCTTCTAAAAAATAAAGCCTGCATCTATCTCTAAATAAGTAATAATGTTATATTAGACAACAAGAATGTACTTTAATAGAAAATGATGATTAAACAGAATCTTCCTGAGTAGTATTTAAATTATTAAAATTGAGTCATTCTGTGAAACGATTTAAATCATGATTTTTAAATCATGATTTAAATCAATTTGATTTAAATCAAATCAATCCAGAGAGAGAAAAATAGTGGACAATCCAGAATTATTCTGTTAATCTTCAAAAGATTAGATATAGAGCACAATCTACCAACCACAGAAACATGTCCTGTGTTCAATTAGTTCCACATTAATCCTTTCATTGGAAGAAAAGCCTGTGGGGAAAAGCATCTTCTTCATAAGTGTCACAGGTTTTTCCAGTATCATGTTCATCTAATGGATAAGCATGAAACAGCATTTCACTGAACTGGAGAGACAACTTCTTTAGGCAATCAGGCCTTTCAAAAACTTCTTTCGTGAAGCCCAAGTTAATAGGCATGTCCACTATGATTTTCATACTCATTTGACATGGTACACTCAGAAAATCTGTGAAAAGGGCTTTCAGCAAAGAGAAATGCTAGACCACACAACATGATATACCAATATCTTCCTAGAATAATCTATGGTAGGCTTCAGCTGGTTTGTGGATTGTAGGCTATTCAATCCACAAAATCTACCAAAATAATAATTGTAGTAATTTCCACAAAATGATCATCACAGTCTTACTGCTCTTTTTCATTTTTTCTTAATTTTGGGGTTTCAAATTTTCTACTTTGTTTTACTGATATTTTTACAATGCTTTTTAAAAGTAAAAGTGTTCAAGGTGGTTTGCAGTTCTAATACATAAAAACATAATTAAACATATAGGCTTTTAAAACAACATTCCTGCACTCAGTGGCCAACATGACAACCCTGTAAATAAAAAGTGAATTCCAGTTATTTTGACAACAGCAGCAACTTACTTGTTTTAAAATACACAGTTTGAAGTGTACACATTCAATGCACTATAAACACAGGAGTCGCATCAATGGCAATTAGAAGACAACTTCCAACACTTATGGTGTTGGTTGCCAGTTTCTCTCTGAAAAGAGACTACATCAATACATTAAATGCTAATTGTGGCTTTTTTTTTTTAAATGTAGGACTAATTTTCAAAGGAATCATATATATTTATACAGGACTAATTTGCATTTCACTTTGCAAGCTTTAATACGTGGCTCTCACAGCTCTGTTCTATGTGATTATTACTTTTCCGTTTTACAGAAAGGGAACCAAGTCTGAAAGATCATGATCCATCAAAGAATGAGTGCATGACAAGTAAAATATTCAAATCTATGCCAGTCTCTGTAGTCCCTAGACAACAACTCTTGCAGTAGTACTACAGTCTAGAGAAGTTCACTTCTATCATTTTGTAACATTTTCAAGGTTTTATTTCCTTAGCAAACCTGAGCTTCTCCATGCCCCACAAAGCAAGGCAACAATGACGAATCTGTACAAAAACCGTTTAAATTAGATGTGCATAAAAATGCTCATCAGAATATAGATGTCATTTGTACATACTGCATTGCTTTCAATGGGATGCATATCCAAATACTCACTGCTGTCCATGTCTTAGGGTTGTGTATGTGGTTGCACATCCCACTGAAAGCAACACAGTATGGATTGATGGCACCTGAATATGAAACAGGATCAACAAATGTAAATGACAGGTGTGCAAAAGCCTCTTTTCCCATGCTGATAATTCAAGTATTATGGTAATCATGTGCACAGTTACAACACCACCAGGAAGCCCATTCCCACTTCTCCCAGCCCCGTGCTGAGGTGGTACATAACCCTGCCCTTTCACTGTCCACAAGTACATGTATCTGAAGAGTCAAACGAATTACTCTGTCCTTCCCATGATAAGGAATGCTGGTAACCCTCTACAGACAAATGTACTCATTGTCAAAGGGTTAGATACTATGGATTTACTGGTAATACTGTTATATTGAACAGGGTTTAACTTAGGGATAGAAACGTTGCTTACTGTGAAAGGTTATTTTTCACAGACAAGGAAGTCATCCTCCAATCGTATGGATTGTGCACTGAGCATGCTCCAGACAGGACCTAATTTTGAACTGAAAGTGTGGCTAGCTTCCTGCCTGGAAGGCAACAAACCCCAGTTCCGGGACTGTTGTGCTCAGAAGAAAGGACAACAAATAAAGAAAGGACAATAAACTCAGTAGAAAAACACTGAACAGCAAAAACAAACTCAGAAACAATAGGCAGGAATTACAGGAAGGAAAAGGGTTCTATAAAGCCTGGAAGTTGCCCCCACCCCCCAAATCAAGTCTCCATTATCGATACAGAAACACAAGGAACAACAAAGATGGTATGAGCACCCTCGGATGGGCCAGATGACCTCCTCGGCTGTGAAAGAGAACCTTTCATGGTGAGGCCGTTTCTTTTTCCACAGTTCAAGGAGGTCATCCTCCAATCATATGGGACATACCCAAGCTGACAAAATAAGCGAGGGAGAAGATGCAAGTCAGACTTCCTGTTGAAGGACGGTACACCCGAGGGCAGCCTGGGCAGCATGGAAAGAGGATATTTTGTAATGTTTAAAGAAAGTTGTACCATGTAGCCACCTTTTGCAGATCTCCAGGAGAGGAGTATTAGCTGAGAATGCTGCAGAGGATGCTGCACTGCAAGTGGAATGTGCTGTGATGCCTCGAGGCACGGCAAGGTTGAGAGTCTCATGCCAAGGAGATGCAAGAGCTAATCCAACTGGACAAGGTATTCTTAGAGACCTTGGCGCCTAGAGACATCTGGTGAAAAGATATAAATAGGGACTCAGAACGGCGGATAGCCTTGGTCCTCCGTAAGCAGATATGTAGCGCCTGCCCAACATCAAGCGCGTGCTACACCCATTCCTTGGGGTGTACTGGGAGACAGGCGGAAGCACCACATCTTGGGAGTGATGAAAGGTAGAATTCACCTTAGGTAACAAAGTCGGATCTTGCTTCAGGATCACGGCATCTGGTTGAAAGATGCGGAGCTCCTTGCAGACCGAGAACGCTCTGAGCTTGGAGACCCTGTGAGCTGAGGTTCAAAATGGCCCCTTTCATTGGCTGGGATGGTGTGTCTCAAGCGGCTACGGTTTAATATAAGACAAACAATGCTTCGTCAACAAGTCCTCCAGCCAGGCAGAAATATCTAGTGGGAATGGGTCCTTGACAGGCAAGGGGACCTTACTCATTGTCTCCTTTGGAGGAACGCGCGGCCCTGTTGGTTCCATGGGCTTTCGGCCAGGTCTGCAACGGGCAACAATGGGTGCGGCATGGAAGGATGCTCGACGGAGGTAGGCTGTCCGGCACAGCTGGATTGGAAGGTGGTGGCATTAATGATTAAGACGGGAGGGGCCCCGTTGGAGGCACAGGTTGCTCACCACCTTCCAGAGTCTTTTCTTTGGAGAGAGTTCAGCTGGCCTGGATGGTGTGGGCGCCGCTGGGAGAGCCAGTGTCTCATACCCTTCTGTTGTTGGGGCCAGCAGTAGCAGTGGAGATTGCTGGAGTGGGGGTCTGGAATCTTTAGGCAGTGCAGCGTTAATCTCCTCTGTAGCGGGCAAGTAATGTGAAGGGCACTCCTTGCATACCACATGTAAAAGCCTCTTGCTCAGGTGAATGGCAGTTGCCAGGGCTGAGCACTTCCAAGACGATGACCCACCTGCTTTCTTTGCCTCGTTGGGGTGCTTAGTCTTTTTTGCCTTTTTGTGAGCCTCCTTAGAGGCCTCCACGGCTGGGGGCAACCAGGGGATTGTGCACATGGCACTCCTGGTAAGGCAAGGCAGAGTGGGGTAGTTTCTTTTCAGAGGAGGTCTCCCTACCATGAAGTCTGCCTCTGGACTCCGAGAGTGAGCCCTCCAAGGGGGCTCCAGTGTGAGAACGCTGCATTATGCTGGCTGAGCAGCAAGCTTGAAACCGGAGATAAAGCAATGTAAATTGAAAATGAAAGTAGAAAACGCCAATAGTCCAACTGAACTAAAAAAAAATAAGTTTGTTGTTGCTTTTTTGAAATTTTTGACTTCCTTTCCACCCTAGCACAATGTTAAGAGTAGGAGAGGAAGGTAGCTGGATGCCAAAGAGAGATTTTAGAGCTAGCCACTATAGAAAAGCGGAGCTCCTTCACAGTCCTGTGCCCTGGAGCAAGACAGGACTGGGCCTGAGGCTTACAGGCAGGAAGCTAGCCACACCTTCAGTTCAAAATTAGGCCCTGTCTTCGGATCATGCTCAGTGCACAACCCATACAGTTGGAGCATGACCTCCTCGAGCTGTGGGAAAACACTGCCTACCTACATAGAGGAGCAAGAGCATGGTTGCCTCCATAACCAGCCAACGTGTTCCCTGTTCCTCCTCTACATTCAAAGTGAGGACAACATGAAGGCTTTGTTCAATCTCTATGTTGTGTTGAGTAGTGTTATTTACTAGTTATTTTGACTGATTAGGAATGGAAAACATAGCCAGCACCACCAGGAAGAACTTAGTTCTATTTTCTGAAGTAGGCTCTTGATTTAGCATACAGACAATGACTCAAAACATGAAAATGACTCAAAACACATTGGGCATAACAAAATGTTTTTGAGCACTTTGAAACTCTGTCTCCCTCCTCCACGCCCTAACCCTCTCTTTTGGTGTGTGGGGGGGGTCCCCCTCTGGGCAGTACAAAGGTAGGCAACTGGAGACATTAGAGAATTGTAGTTCTGATTTCCATGAGCAAGTATTAATAGACCACTATAGGCTTTCAAAGGGCAATTTGTTAGCGCCACACAATTAACTGATTTGAGAGCCTTTTGCAGAGGAAACACAGATACCAACTGATGCTTGGGTATATGTCAAAATCACTATTTTAGTTATTGAGCTCTGAATTCCAGTCCTGCCTGCCTTCACCTTTCATATCCACCTGCTTCAAATGTCCACAAATTTTAAACAATTTGGTCTCAGAGTCTTCACCTAGGACAGCTGGTTCATATTTTTAGAACTTCAATAAAATTCAAGGAAGCAGCTGATCAGATCACTTGTCCTGCAGTATTGCCTGTAAATTCAGCTGTTGACAATAAACTGAAACCACTTCCAGCAGTTCTGTAATAAAGCAAGGGCCAGAATTTTGCAATCCCTAGGAACGAGGAAGCTTCTATAGTCAAGATCTACAGAATCTAAAAAATTACACTTACAGTTGTGAGTGCTGATTGTTGTGAACACATGGAGGTATACAAAGGGTAATATTTGAGTCAGAAATCAGTCATGTGAAACAATGTAGAGTCACAACTGTCAGAACAGGCATGAGTAACTGAGGTGGTTCTTACTCCTGTAACCCCACACAATTAAGCAAGAACTATGTCTAGGCTGTTAATCCTGTGTTCCAGCATTGTTGGCATCTTATGCCAAATGTGCTATTTTTCAAGTAAGACAAAAATTTAAAGGGCCACTTCAAAATTATCTGCACATCTCTAAGTACTTTTAAAGTGGGGGGAACCAACAGTTTATAAGTGTTGGGTAAACTGCTATTCTCCTTTGTAATACTGTTATAACATAATGTTATTGAAGAGGGGAAAGAAGAGGGAAAAAAACTCGAAGAGGTACTATAGAAGAGTGGTTTTATTTTAGTAATGGCCTGACATGTTTTCAGTTTTAGAGCTCTTTTTCCAAGAGTATTTTTCCCCTTCTATATTCCCCCCCCCCAAGACTAGTTTCTTATATTTCCCAGTAAAAAGTGAGATAAAAAGAATGTACGTGGGGGGGGGGTGTTGGAAAAAGAGCTGCCTGTAAAATTTAACACACAGCAGGCCATTTCTAAAAATGCCAGTCTTCTACAGTATCTTTGGATACTTTCCTCTTGTTTTTGTCAGCAAATTGGTATAGCTCTCTCATTTCCAACTGTCTCTATATAGACTTTTTTGTTGTTGCACCATGACCTTCTGAAGATCTTCCCTCTTTAAGCAGCAGTGGAGCTACATGATGGAAAATTCTGCCCTCACCTTATCACATTTGTAGGCTTGTGTTAGGGCAGTTCCTTAAAATGTGTTGCATATAAAGCATCACCATATATCAAACAGAAGTGACAAGATATATGGCAATATATATAGTGACAGTCAATTTATAAAAAAAGAAGAGCAATGTGAGGAGAACTGGTCTTGGGGTAGCAAGCATGACTTGTCCCCTTAGCTAAGCAGGGTCTGCCCTGGTTGCATCTGAATGGGAGACTTGATGTGTGAGCACTGCAAGATAGGATGAAGCTGCTCTGGGAGGAGCATAAGGTTTAAAGTTCCCTCCCTGGCTTCTCCAAGATAGGACAAGATTTTTTTTTAATAGGACAAGATTTTTTTATTGAACCAACAAACTACCAAAGCATACAGTACATTGCCACAGCACAATTATATGCAAAGTGGTTGTTTGTACATGATATATCTACAAAGATTTACACACAAGGATTTGGAAACCCACAAGGTTATGAAGTATATGCAGGTAGTACTGTAACTCGGGGGTGGGGGATTTCTAGGCACATCAGGTAATCGGGGGGTTACGTCCAACGTCCATTTCCACAATTTGTCCCACTGCTGTTTAGAAGAGATACTCTTCTCTTTTTGCACATAACCATACAAACTTTTCCAGAAGAGATTTACTGTCTCATCTGCGTGAACCTCTTGGTCGCGTCTTCCCTCCCTATTCCTATGCAGGAGCATTGCATAAATGACATACAGGTTTACTAACCTGATTACGAGAAGGGGAACATTCCAATTCCCTAGTATAAGGGCACCCGTTCCGTCCCGTTTCCTTGAAGGTTTCTTTCTGGGACCTCGAAAGGAGGTTCTATCGCTCAAACCCAAGGTTAGTTCTTCCCAAGTCTGTTTTTCCAAATCAGGCCACTCTAACAGCTTGCTTACTCCCTGCCACACTCTTTTGACTACCACACACTCTTTTAAGAAATGTGAGTGGGTTTCCCTGAATGTTTTGCCTAGCTCACTAGTTTTCGTTTGCAGGTGAATTTAGGGCACTCTTGCTGGTCCTCTGGGGGCCAAGATAGGGCTGAGAGAGATTCCTGCCTGCAGCCTTGGAGAAGCCACTGCCAGTCTGTGAAGACAATACTGAGCTAGATAGACCAATGGTCTGACTCAGTATATGGCAGGTTCCTATGTTCCTGTAATGCAGTACAGACTGTTTATCCTTATCATTTTTACAACTAAGAACGGTATCAAACATTACCCTTTCAACGTATTGTACAAATACGTTGCAATTAGTCCAGACAAGAGAAAATTGCCAAACGCATTAACTGATTTGCCCCAAGCCACATAAATGTCTGTAGTAAAGCCAAGAATCAGAGCTTAAGTTTATTGAAGCTTTAAGAGGGTTGCTGCTTACATGCCAAAGCCACCTAAATTCAATTACTCAATTCTTGCCATGAACACAAGCTTTTTGAAAGAAGCCAAATAGAAACAGAAATAAGGGAATGCAGGCCATATTAGATCTAAGAACAAAACAAAATGTAATAAATAAATAAAACAGACAAATCATACCTTGCATCCAGTGGCCACTGGCAGCTAAAGTGGAAGCCATACAGAGAAACCATAAATAACCATATAAAAACTAAAAGCAGGTCTCCCTTACAGAAACATAATTGGACCCAGATTTATCTGTCATCCATACCAAGTAATCATTGTCAAGAAAAATATATAGCACAAGCAGTCAACACTACACTTTTATTTGCCTGCTTACTACTACATTTCTTGCTTTGAATATTAGCACACACTCTCCCCCACCCCGCCCCGCATACACACACACACACATATACATACACACACACACACACACACACACACACACACACACACACACACATATCTGGAGCAGTCAGGTTCACTTGCTTCATTGAGCTCACAAAGTATTTCCAGCTTTGACCTTACCATCTATATGCAGTGAGGGGATGGAAAAGGGAGCAAAGAAGCGAGTGCATGAGTCTGAAGACTCCTAATTTCTTCACACATGGAAGACAACATAATGTCTGAACAGGCCAAACTCCAACACAGTGCCATATGTGTCTAAATATGACAGTTTACATTAAATATGACTGTTTAGATTTTAATTCGGCGTGGAATATTACAATGGGACAATTCCCTTTAGACAGATGTAAAATCAATCTAGGATTTACAAGCTCTCAGCAAGCATTCAGAAAAAGTCTGTGTTTTCATAGAGTTATCTCCCAGCTGATAATGTTGAACATGAATGCTGGTGGCCTGTGTACACATACATTATTGCATTTCCCCCGGCAATTGTTCTTTGGCTTAAGCTACTATGCACCAGCCTTAGTGGAAAGATGCTCGAAGATTCAAGCACTTGCTTCCCAATCACAATCTCCTAAGAACAAGAGAGTGTTTTAGATCTGAATGGAAGACTGCAATGCAGAGAAATGATCCAAACCGGGAGACCATACTGCTTGTTTGGGTCTGGTCACGTATCTGAGCACAATCAAACATTTCATTGTGAGTAATGGATTCTGTGGATGCTGCCAAGAAATAGCTAGTTTTGGGCATCTGATCTGCTGAATGCTGCCTGCGCATGTGCAGAACCCTGTTTAAGATTTTGAGCCAGAGAAGAACTTCTGGGGAAAATTTATTTTGTTTTATTGTACTGCCGAACATGATAAGCTTATCAAGTTAGTATTCTTTCTGAATCAGGCCATTATATGTTTTGGCACCAATACTAATTTTGCATGGAGACAGATTTAGAAAACTCGGGTTTAAAAGCAGCCAAGGCTCTAATATGGAGCTATGGCCTGTATTGCTGCTACTAGAGGTTTCCCACTTGGGCAATTCTTTTCACACAGCTAAAAAGAAATAAACCTACAGCATAAAAAAGAAAGCCAGACCACACACCCCGTTGTCTCTAGCTAGTTCAAAGTAAAGATGTTGACCATCATATGGAATGATAAAAGTTAGTGCGTCCTTTCTGAAATGACTAAAAAACATATAATTGAGGAGAAAGTCATCCATCCCCCAAGTAATGAAGGTATTGCTATATGTTTATATATGGGTATAATATATAGTTTCTTGATCTATTGTGCTTATTACTCAGTAGCAAATACAGAAAAAGATTGTCATGTGATTTGCATGGCTAGATGGTCTTCAGACATTTATGTATTTATTTAACATATTTGTATACCGCCCACTACTGAAGTCTCTAGGCAGTTTACAGCAATAAAACAAACCAAGAAATTTTAACTATTAAAACATATAAAAATATCAAACTAAAATAGCCATAAAAACCACCAAATAGCTAAAAAGCTTGGCTGAAGAAATGTGTCTTTAGTTGTTTCCTACAAGCCAAAAGGGATGGAGCAGCTCTAATCTCAGCAGAAAGTGCATTCCACAGCTCTGGGCTGCTACAGAAAAGGCTCTCCTTTGAGTCATCAGCAGATGAGCTGGCGGCATCCTCAAACAACCTCCTTTGAAGATCTCAATAGGCGGCAGGATTAAGAATGAAGAAGAATGCCCTGGGCCCATTCCATTAAGGGCTTTATAGGTAATAAACAGCACTTTGTATTTTCCCTGGAAACCTATAGGTAGCCAGTATTGTTCTTTTAAAACCAGAGTGATATGGTATCTTCAAGACATCCCAGAGACCTACCTGGCAGTATTTTCCGGACTATTGCATTTTCCGGACTATGTGCAAAGGCAGCCCCACATAGAGTGCACTGCAGTAGTCAAGCCTGGAGATATTAAAGCAGTGCACTGCAGTAGTCAAGCATGTGCACCACTATCTTAAGATCACTCACTTCCAGAAAGGGGTGCAGTTGGCAAACCAGCCAAAGCCGATAGAAAGCACTCCTGGCCACCACCTCCACTTGAGTTATCAGAGAAAGGGTTGGGTCCAGAAGTACTCCAGAACTGCGGACCTGTTCCTTCCAGGGGAGTGTAACCCCATCCAGAACTGGCAGATCTGTCCCATTTGCTGAAATGTGGCTTCCTACAATGAGTACCTCCATCTCATTTGGATTCAGTCTCAGTTTGTTATCGCTCATTCCAGCCCATTACTGCCTCGAGGCAAGCAATTAGGGAAGTTATACCATTGCCTGATGAAGCTGACATGGAGAAATAGATTTGGGAGTCATCAGCATACTGATTACACCTTGCACCAAATCCCCTGATGATTTCTCTCAGTGGTTTCATGTAGATGTTAAAAAGCATTGGAGACAGAATGGAGCCCTGAGGGACACCATACAAAAGATCTCCCTTTGTAGAGCATAAGTCTCCAAGTAACACCTTCTCGAATGTCAAGAGGTATGAGCGGAACCACTGCAAAGCAGTGCCCCCTATGCCCAGTCCCCGCAGGCGATCCAGAAGGATATTGATGGTTTCAAATGCCACAGAGAAATCCCAAAGGACCAACAGAGTCACACTCCCTCTATCAATCCCCTTTTGGAGATCATCCATCTGGCCGTCTCCACCCAAAGCCTGCCCAAAAACCAGTTTGAAGTGAGTCTAGATAGACAATCTGTTTCATCCAAGACTGCCTGGAGTTGAGGGGGCACCACTTTCTCAATCACCTTGGCCAACCACGGGAGATTGGAAACAGGCCTATAATTGCTAAGCTCTGAGGGATCAAGTGCAGACTTCTTCAAGAGAGGTCTAATAATATCCTCCTTTAAACAAGGAGGCATTCTACCTTCCCTCAGAGAAGCACTTATGATCTGAACCAGGCCCTCTCCAACAATCTCCCTACTTGATAATATAAGCCATGTCAGACAAGGGTCAAGAGAGCAGGTGGTAGGACGCATTGTTCCAAGTAGCTTGTTCATGTCCTCAGGAGTCAAACTGAAACTGATCCAATATAACCACACAAGAGGAGTTACTGGACCTCCACTAAAGACTCTGCACCAATAGTAGAATCCAAGTCGGCTCAAAAATGAGATATTTTGTCCACAAAACACTCATTAAAAGCTTCACAACAGCTAACTGATAGCTCCAAAGCTAGAGCAAAATGGGGCCGTCTAAGTCCCCTCACCACCCTCAAGAATTCTGCTGCATGCGAATCTGTGGACACAATACATGTAGCAAACAATTACTTCTTTGCCGCATGTATTGCTAGACCATACATCTTCAATTGTGCTCTGTGCTACAAGCTGTTGGATTTGAGTAAAGTCCTTCTCCATTTGTGCTCTAGTAGTCTACCTAGCTGCTTCAGCTCCTGTAGTTCTTCCGTATACCATGGAACTCTCTCAGAAGCAGGTCGGAGAGGACACACAGGAACAATCAAGTCTACCACCCTAGTGAGCTCATTATTCCAATTTTCCACCAGAGTGTCAATAAGATTACCAGCAGAGTTAACATTAATTGTTTAAGAATTCAAAAATGCTGAACTGTTCACAGGAAATAAGACCTGGATTTGAATGAGGAGCTCCTCCTTTTGCTAGAATATTTGCCGGGGGGTGGGGGTCAGGGGAAGAAAAGACATGCTGGCATCCAGCCAGCACTATGGTCAAATTTTGGATTTTTCCATTGATTTCTGAGTCACTCTCACTTCTGCCCTTGGGAACAATTAAAAATGGCTGCTCCAATTTGATCTGTGAAATGGTTTATAGGTGCTCCTTTCTGGTGTTTTTATATCACCTGTGCATAAAACAGCAGCCCCAGGTTTGCCACAGTCGAAAGTACCAATAACAAGGAGCCACAGGCAATCATGAACTCTTATGAGTCTATGCACACAGTGCATGGGCTTCCAAACACAAGTTAGCTTATAGTTGTTCACATTTGCATTTCCAAGGACACACCAATAGTACTTTAAGCAGAGATTAAAAGGAACCTAAAGTGCAACACTTCCCTTACTGACAAGCCCAACACAAGCTTACTTCAAGGAAACTTATGCTCTGTAATCCAGGAGCTGCTTGAATGTGGTCGCCATTTTTTTTTAAAACCCACATATTGATAACCAAAAGGCAAAGCACAAGTTCCCACATACAATGTTACAAACAGAATGCTACTAATGAAGATTTTAAAAACCCACTATCTGCCAAAGTGAAGCAGTTATTAGTTTTCATTTTAATTCAAACCACTTTATCACACCTGAAGAATGCCACACCTACCCACCAAGATGAGTTGCAAGGTTAAACTAATCCTTTGAAGGTTGTTTTTTTTTTTTTTAAAAATAGCTTTTCTTTGATAGAAGAAGTTTCTGAAATTAAACAGAAAACTCCAACATCAAAGACTGTAAAACAACACTGCTGGGCAGATACTTTGCCTCCCCGCCACCACCTGGCCACCCTCAGTAGTTTATCATATATGGGCACAACATGCCACATTACAGAATATAACAAAATTATTTTTCCATCACAGGCTTTGAAAGCAAAACATATGCACAGGGCCATGGTGCACCTGGAAGTCCCTGTGAGTACACACCACAGTCAGCACCACTTATGCCAGGAACTCTCCCCAGCTGCTGAGATCTGCAAGCAGACCCCGATTTGAATTCTATCAGAGAGAGTGATCAGATTGCCTCTGCCAAAAGCAGGACCTTTTCTGTTGCAGTCCCTGCACTTTGGAATGCCTTTTCTCTAGAGCCAAGGTGTCAGACTGTGGACCCCCATCTGTTGTGGGTCTACAACTCCCATCATCCTCAGTCACAGTGGCCAGCAGCCAGGGATGATGGGCACTGTAGGCCCACAGCCAGGGATGATGAGCGTTGTTGACCCACAAGATGGAGGGCTGCTGTTTGACATCCCTGCTCTAGAGGTTCATATGCCCCACCCTCACAGATGTCTTTTTGAAGGCAGGTCAAGCTCTCTTCCAAGCAACCTTTGAGATCTATTAATTTTGCTGCCATTTCTTATTGGAGCCATTAGGTTTTATGGATTTTTTTATATTTTATAATTAGTTTTATATTTGTGCACTACTTTTGATGTTTTTATAAAAAGCAGCACTTAAGTTTGAAGGATGCATTAAAAATATATACTGCTGCTCCTCTATTGTGCGACAGCCAAGATTGTCCAGCATGTCAAACGAACGTAAGATAGAAGCCACTACACTTTGCTCTAAACTTTTTTTTTTAATGCTTCAGAATGAATTGCTGATGCAGCAAGCTTAAAGGCTTCATCTTAACTCCATCAAAATGAAATGTTTGCTTATTATGAGACTCCAACAAAATTGTGGAAAACTAATGAAGACACTACAGCTGCTTCTTGGTCAGAAGTATCTGAATCACTAAGTTTATTATGCTGTCTCTGTGACCCTTACAGCAACATACAGCTCTCAGAAATACTCCATACAGTTCTCAGAAATACTAATTAACAGTGCATTCTGAATATCTGAGTACCAAAGCAGGCAGATATGAGAGAACTGTAGAGTTGTATCTAAAAGTAGGACTCCTTGAAGTGAATGTAGAAGTAGATGAAATGGGTATGCCACCTAATGACGCAGTGATTAGCGAGCCAGAGGTTGCCAGTTCAAATCCCCACTGGTATGTTTCCCAGACTATGGGAAACATCTATATCGGACAGCAGCAGTATAGGAAGATGCTGAAAGGCATCACCTTATACTGCGCAGGAGATGGCAACGGTAAACCACAACTGTATTCTATCTACCAAAAGACAACCACAGTGCTCTGTGGTCGTCAGGAGTTGTCATCAACTCTACAGCACACTTAACCTTTATGCATGTAAAATTCACAGGTTTTTCTTCAAAATATTCCAAAATGGGGAACCTGAACCTTTTCCAGTTCCCACCTACAAGTATTTAGAAGGGGGGAGTAATGAACTGAACATATATAACCCATCATGATTAATAGGATATCCATTTATTCTGTGTTCTGGTGTCACAACTAAGAGGTACAAAAGATAATGGTCTGCAGGCACATGGTCCAACAACCTTGTTCAAACTAAGCAGATCTTAGTCTGGCCAAGGCCTAGATGGATGACTCCTAGGGACCCCATGTGCTTGTGTTCAAAGAAAGAAAGAAAGAAAGAAAGAAAGAAAGAAAGAAAGAAAGAGGGAGGGAGGCAGAACATATATAATAAGTGAAATAATACAGGGTTTATTCTAATATGCAGCTGGACACATTTTGTGCAATTGGGTGATTTGTACAGTTGGGAATATACGAGTTTAATAAGGAACAGAGTTATAGAAATAGATGAGTAAAAAAGAAACAGAAAATATAAGAAATTGATCCAATACACCATGTAGCACATATATATTTTTAGACAGTAAACCCTATGAGCGTAGAGAACCATTTTCTTGTTTTGTTTGCTATATAGGATAATTTGAGAACTTTTTTTGTTGAAAGAACTGCATATGAATAATTCAACACCACCATAAACTGTAGTTGGGGTGTGTGTGTGTGTGTGTGTGTGTGTGTGTGTGTGTGTTTTATATCCCGCTCTTCCTCTGGTCTTGAAACCAGGGTTCAAACGTATCAAAAAAAGCAACATTCAGATACTTCCTGCAGTTCCCAACCCTCCCCCCCCCACACACACAAGTCATGTGAAATAATGAAATTACTTCAGAGTGAAAGACTTAAGTGGCCTTAATATCTTTGAGATGTGACCTTCGCCTCCACCAGAGAGGTAACAATTCTTAAAACTATTGCTGAAAAATGTGTCCATGATGTCTTAATATTATTATTTTTTAAATAAACTCAGATCTGTACGAGTTCTTCTGTGCAGTTGCTTTCACTTGGCTCCCCAATGCCCTTGAAATACAAAACTTTGCTGCACATGACACAAACACTGACAGCACCAATGTATCAATGATGATAATGAGAGCCAACTCCAGCTATTTTGCCAACCCACCCTAATCTAAGATATCACCGTTTATCTTAACACTAGTGTTAAATCAGTCTTGGGCCTGACAGTTGATTAAGAGGCAAGCCAATAAACAGTCTAGCATTTAACCAATTAATGTATCAAGGTATGAGTGCATAATATTTGCCTCAAAATATAATACTCCTCAGTATGTGGACACTAATATGACCTACCTTTCAGACTGACTCTCAAAAAAATATTTATTGGATTTCATTCCACTACCAGTTCTTTGTCTCTGCTTTCCTAGTCTGTATCCCTTGGAGATTCATAACATAGCCATTGAACTCCACTGGCATGTTCACTTTAAACAGCTGTAGTAATTATATTTACTGGGTGACTCACATCCATCATACTTAGCTTATCCCAAGTAGAATCCACTCTACAAAAGTATATTTTAAGTTTAAGTACAATACCTACTTAATCAAATATTAGCTGAGTCTATAAACATTCAGAGTAGTCTTCTCATGCGGGGGGAGGGGGTACCTAAAGAACTCAAAACTCAAGAAAAATTCCAAAGAACCACCACACATCAGTTCATTTACACTTCACTTTACACCAAGAATCTTGCCTTTTGCACAAATTTGTATGCCATGAAGATTGTGAAAAGGGGCATATGTGTCCACTTTTTTTAAAAAAATGCATCCAGTTCTGCCTCTTGTTTTGGAAGGAACTTATTTATTTGACAGGAGTAGTTTGTTGAGGTAATAAAGCATGCAATGAGACTATGACTCAGATCTCATTTGCTTCCAGTCAAATCACTTTGCAACATGACAGGTGGAGTAACGAGCCCTACAGAAGCACTCAGATACAGTTGCTGCTTTCAATGAAAAATGGGGGGGGGGTGAGAAACAGATTTCACTATCTGAAGTTTTAATTTGCTTGATTAAGAACAAAGCTCTGTTCTCCAGGAGTTAAGAAATATCAAAGTTGCCTACATGCATCAAAAGATGCAAGCGTACTTTTAAAGCAGATAAAAATCTCCATGGGATTCAGTTTGGAAAAGAAACCTCAGCCACAATACAAAGAACAACGGAACTAAGTTCCATGAGCCCAAGGGGGCTTTAGTCTTGGTTTCCCTCAATCAGCAATCCTTCAAGCACATGGCAAACTGCTTTTAAAATGAAGGGGAAATTCAAATACAGTTTGTGATGTGGCATAAGAGTCAGTTTGAAAATGAAGCATTCCACTGTTTCAGTGTCCCGTATGAGAGCCCAAGCAGCAACTTGAATTACAACTTTTGTCAGCAAGCACTATTAGTCCTTACCAGTTTGCAACTACTTGCACTCTCAGAACTACAAATCTGAGAGGTCTCACTGCATCAACGATGTATGGTCACTTTTTTATTAGTGTGGCCTCCGCTTATGATCTGCCACAGCCTTACAGGCCTACCGACTCCGAACATTAGCAGTACTTGTTTTCAAGATCAATTCATAGATTCTATTAGCTATGGGGTAGCCAAGAAAAGCTTTCAAGTGGGCTCTGCAGAGAAGTATTTCCAAGAATATACCTGAACAACTTACAACATGCAACTTACTGTATTGTGCAGAGAATCTTTGTACCACCTCCTGCCAGGAATGTGCTGCAGGCATGAAAACCTCAACCCACAACAATACATGGCAAATGGTGTGGAGGATATATGACAAGCAGAGTTCAAAAGATTCCGCCTTTAGTGCATAGCTTAACAAAGCTTGCAACTAAGGAAGCTCTGCAGGGGTGGTGCATCAAGAGCTGACATGCAACTCTCTCATGCACACAAAGGGGCTAACACTTCCAAATGCTGCTTGTACTCAAGAAGTGCTTTGTATGTTCAGAAACACTGGGCAGACCTTGTGATTCGTAGGCAAGCTTAATGGATGCCTTAATCCACGTGGACAAAGTGGAATTGGACACCCTGTGACCTAGGTTGGGGGATTGGAAGAACACAAAGAGAGTGTCTGATTGACGGTAATCCCTCAAGCGCCATACATCAAAACAGAGGGCGTGGTGTACATCCAGTTTGTGCCAGAGTTTCTCTTTGTGGTAAGATGGACTGGGCAGAAAGAAGGTAGAACAAATGTCTTGAGATCTGTGAAAGATCGTGTTAATTTTTAGTATGAAGGTAGGATCCAATTCTAATACCACTGAGTCTGGCTGGAAGACACATAGCTCTTTCACGAACCAAGAGAGCCCCCAATTCCGAGATCCTTCTGGCAGATGTGATGGCCACCAGAAAAAGAACTTTGTAGGGCAGCAGTTTAAGGGAAGACAACAGCAAAAAGGGAGGCGAGGTGAGAGTGTTTAGGACCTTGTTGAGGTTCCATGAGGGGAAGTGGCGGATAGGAGGTGGAGCCTTGTTGGAAACGCCTTGGAAAAAATGTGAGATATGAAGGTGAAGTGACTGGCTTCCCAACTGAGATGTCCAGGATGGATGCCAAGGCAGATGATGATGATGATGATGATGATGAAGAATAATTCAATTTCTATACCACCCTTCCAAAAATGGTTCGGGGCGCTTTGCACAGAGAAATAATAAATAAATAAGATAAATAAGATGGCTCCCTGTCCCCAAAGGGCTCACATTCTAAAAACTAAAAACAAGATAGATACCAGCAACAGTCACTGGAAGTACTGTGCTGGGGGTGGATAGGGCTCTCCCCCTGCTAAATAAAGAGAATCACCACAGTAAAAGGTGCCTCTTTGCCCAATTAGCATTTAGATGCCTGCCATTTTCAGGTTGTGGGCTTGAGGCGAAGGTTTAGACCAGATTGAAGGAAGGCCAAACCTCTGAGAAGCCTGCTGACAATGGGTTAAGGCTTTGTCTGCGGGCCCATATGGAAAAAGCTGCCCAAGTAGCCTGGTAAATATGCTGAATAGAGGGGTGATGAAAGGCTATGATAGTGTCCTGTACTTGGCGGGAATAGCCCTTTGCCTCTACTCTTGTGCACTCAACCAAAAATGGGTGTACACATACCCTGAAGGCAGAGGTATGCTATGAGGGAGACCATTATCTTCATGAACACCTGTGGGGTCCAAGACAGACCAAATGGAAGTGCCCAATATTGATAATGGTGACTGTTATAGGAGAAGTGGAGGAATTTCCTGTGGTCTGGTCAGATGGGAATATGAAGTTATGCCTCCGAGAGGTCTACTGAGGCAAGGAAGTCATTTGGAAGAACTGCTTATTTGATGGAATGTAGAGACTCCATACTGAACTTTCTCTTCTTGAGCCACTTGAGGTCCAGTACTGCCCTCCAGGACTCATTCCTTCTTGGGGACAAGGAAGAAAAGCAAATAGATGCCTGAGCATCTATGTGTCCAGGGCATTGGTTCTATTTATCTATCTATCTGATTTATATACCGCCCTTCCAAAGTGGCTCAGGGTGGTTTACAAAGGTAAAAACAATTAAAACCAGTTAACAGTTAAAATCAAAACTATAAAAACAGAATAAAACCCATTCAACAATTCAACAGCTAAAAAACCCTGGAGAACCAGGGCAACCATTTAAAAACAGTTTTAAAACAATTTTTCAATCATTTAAATCCCTGGAAGTCCAGACCAAACAGATAGGTTTTAAGTGTTCTCCTGAACGGCAGAAATCAACTTAAATTATGGATTTCTGCCAGGAGTGCATTCCACAGCCCAGGAGCAGCTACAGAGAAGGCCCACCTCTAAGTTGCCACCAGACGAAACACTGGTAACTGGTGACGGACATCCTCAGATGGGGATCATGAAGAAGAAGGCGGTCTCTAAGATACCTCGGACACAAACCATTCAGGGCATTAAAGGTAATAAACAGCACTTTGTATTTTGCATGGAAACATATTAGCAGCCAGTGTAACTGTTTCAAAACAGGCATAATATGGTCTCTCTGGGTTACCCCAGAGACCAATCTGGCTGCCGCATTCTGAACTATCGGAAGTTTCTGGACTACGTACAAAGGCAGCCCCACATAGAGTGCATTGCAATAGTCAATCTGGGAGGTTACCAGCTGATGCACCACTATTTTAAAGTCTTCCTCTTCAAGGAATGGCGTAGCTGTTGAATCAGCCGAAGCTGATAGAAAGCACTCATGGCCATGGCCTCCACCTGAGATACCAGGGTGAGGCCTGAGTCCAGGAGTAATCCCAAGCTGCACACCTGCTCCTTCTTTGGGAGTGCAACCCCCACCCAGTAAAGGAAGATCTAGCTCACCCCTCAGATTCTGAGCCCCCACAATGAGCACCTCCATCTTGGTTGGATTCCACTTCAATTTGTTATCCCTCATCCAGCCCATTACTGCCTGTAGGCAGGCATTTAGAGAATAAGTGCCATTTCCTGAAGATGAAGAAATTGTGAAGAATTGAGAAGATGAAGAAAATCTGAAATTGCCGACCTCCTTGCTAAAATATATAATTTATCCCTGCAATCAGGCTCTGTACCGGAGGACTGGAAAGTAGCAAATGTAATACTGATTTTCAAAAAGGGATCCAGGGGTGATCTGGGAAATTACAGACCAGTTAGCTTAATGTCCATTCCAGGCAAACTGATGGAAAGCATCTTCAAGGATAAAATTGTAAAGCATATAGAAGAACAGACCCCTGATGGGAGTGAACCAGCATGGCTTCCGCAAAGGGAAATCTTGCCTCACCAACCTTTTGGAGATCTTTGAGAGTGTCAACAAGTATGTGGATCAAAGTGATCCAGTTGACACAGTATACCTGGACTTGCAAAAAGCTTTTGACAAAATTCCTCATCAAAGACTCCTGAGGAAACTTAGTGGACATGGGATAAGGGGACAAGTACACGTGTGGTTTGCTAACTGGTTGAAAGACAGGAAACAGAGGGTAGGTATAAATGAATAATTTCACAATGGAGGGAAGAAAGTAGTGGGGTCCCCCAGGGATCTGTACTGGGGCCGGTGCTTTTTAATTTATTCATCAATGATCTAAAAGCAGGGGTAAGCAGCGAGGTGGCCAAATTTGCAGATTATACCAAACACTTTCAGGGATTATTATTATTATTACATTTATGTCCTGCTCTTCCTCCAAGGAGCCCAGAGCGGTGTACTACATACTTGAGTTTCTCTTTAGTGAAATTCAAAACAGATTGTGAGGAGCTCCAAAAGGATCTCTCCAAACTGGGGGAGTGGGCAACAAAGTGGAAAATGCGGTTCAATGTTGCCAAGTGTAAAGTGATGCACATTGGGATGAAAAACCCCAACTCCAAGTATACACTGATGGGATCTGAGCTGTCTGTGCCTGACCAGGAGAGGGATCCTGGGGTCGTGGTGGACAGCTCGTTAGGAGAGAAGAGCTGGTCTTGTGGTAGCAAGCATAACTTGTCCCCATAGTCAAGCAGGGTCTGCCCTGGTTGCAAATGAATGGGAGACTTGATGTGTGAGCACTGCAAGATATTCCCCTCAGGGGATGAAGCCGCTCTGGGAAGAGCAGAAAGTTTCAAGTTCCCTCCCTGGCTTCTCCAAGATAGGGCTGAGAGAGATTCCTGCCGGCAACCTTGGAGAAGCCGCTGCCAGTCTGTGAAGCCAATACTGAGCTAGATAGACCAAATGGTCTGACTCAGTATATGGCAGTTTCCTATGTTCCTAAAGTGTTGACTCAATGTGCGGTAGCTGTGAAAAAGGCCAATTCCATGCTACGGATCATTAGGAAGGGGACTGAAAATACAAAATACAAAATAATAATGCCCTTATACAAAACTATGGTCTGGCCACACCTGCAGTACTACATACAATTCTGGTCACCACATCTAAAAAAGGATGTTGTAGAACTGGAAAAGTTGCAGAAGAGGGCAACCAAGATGATCGGGGCCTAGAGCACCTTTCTTATGAGGCAAGGCTACAACAACTGGGGCTTTTTGGTTTAGAAAAAAGACAACTGCGGGGAAACATGATAGAGGTCTATAAAATCATGCATGGTGTGGAGAAAGTGGATAGAGAGAAATTCTTCTCCCTCTCCCATAACACTAGAACCAGGGGTCACTCCATGAAATTGATTGCTAGGAAATCTAGGACCAACAAATGGAAGTACTTTTTCACACAACGCATAATCAACTTGTGGAATTCTCTACCATGAGATGTGGTGACAGCCAACAACCTGGATGGCTTTAAGAGGGGTTTGGATGACTTCATGGAGGAGAGGTCTATCAATGGCTCCTAGTTGGAGGACTATAAGCCACCTCCAGCCTCAAAGGCAGGATGCCTCTGAGTACCAGTTGTAGGGGAGTAATAGCAGGAGAGAGGGCATGCCCTCATCTCCTGACTGTAGCTTCCAGTGGCATCTGGTGGGCCACTGTGCGAAACAGGATAATGGACTAGATGGGCCTGATATAGCAGGGCTGTTCTTATGTTCTTATGAAAAAGGAGAAGTAGATTTGGGTGTCATCAGCATACTGACAACACCCAGCACCAAATCTCCTGATGACCTCACCCAACGGTTTCATGTAGATATTAAAAAGCATTGGTGACAGAATGGAGCCCTGAAGGACTCCATATAATAGCTCCCGTTTTGAGGAGCAACTGTCACGATTTCCTGAAGAAGGAAGGGAGAAATAGATTTGGGTGTCATCAGCATACTGACAACACCCAGCACCAAATCTCCTGATGACCTCACCCAGTGCCTTCATGTAGATATTGAAAACCATTGGTGACGGAATGGAGCCCTGAAGGACTCCATATAATAGCTCCCGTTTTGAGGAGCAACTGTCACCAAGCTCCACCATCTGGAATCTGCTTGAGAGATAGGAGTGGAACCACTGCAAAGCAGTGCCTCCTATCCCCAACTCCCCCAGGCGATCCAGAAGGATACCATGGTTGATGGTGTTGAACGCTACCGAGAGATCCAGAAGAACCAGCAGAGTCACACTCCCTCTGTCAATTCCCTGGTAAAGGTCACCCATCAGGCTGACCAAGGCCGTCTCAACCCCATAGACAGCTCTAAAGCCAGTTTGAATGGCTTGAATCTGTAGAAGATTTGGATTGCCTGGGTCATCAGAATGTGTTTGTCTTTTTGCGTGGAGTGACGCAATAGGAATCGGGGGGAGGAGAATATCCAGTAAATAACCCCATGGAATAGCGTCTAGTATCCACTGGTCTTGGATGATTGACATCCAGGTGAGGGCAAACTCTAGGAGTCTGCCCTCTATGGGCATGGAGACATTGTTTGTTTGTTCTGTTGGGGAGCATCATTGAAGGCATTGTTCCCTTGCTGTGTGGGAGAACCTCTATAACACTGTCTCCATTGGTATCGCCCTGTGCTGTGGAAGTTCTGGTTCCTGATAACCCCTGTATGGGAATCTGAAGTACTTGAAACTGCCTGTTGATATAAGAGGACGTTTGAAATGACCTCCATGGCTCCTTGCTGGTCGGGGCATCACCTTATCATCTTTGGTTTCCACTAGAGCTGGGTCTAGAGAGGGACCAAAGAGGTTAGTACCTGAGTAGGTGGAAGAGGTAAGTGCAATTTTTGATTCCGAGTCCACTTGCCAGCTCTTAAGCCAAAGAAACCTGCGTAATACTACACCTGAAGCTAGGGCCCTGGAAGTCTGTTTAACACAGTCCCAGCCGGAATCCACCATGAAGGCAGTCACCTTAGCTATCTTATATACCTGGTATTCTCTTGTGGAACTAGGGAAACTAACTCCTTTGCCCATAAAACAGATGCCCTGGCAAAGATAGATTTTGCAATAGCCACCTTAATTATGGTGGCGGAAGACTCGTGGGCTCTTTTAAGCAAGAGGGCACACTTCCTATCTTCAGTGGACTTTAATTGCTCTAGGCACTCAATATTCAATAATGTCCCCAAGACCATTTGAACAATGGGGGGGGGAGGATCTATGCAGGGGGAGGCTATGAGGGAAGATACCTCAGGTACTAGCGCGTAGTGTTTCCTGGGATATGACCCAATAGGTCTGCAAGATGCCGGATTTTGCCATTCAGATAGCAATACCTGTCAAAAAAGGCAAGGGAATGGAATCGTGGAGGAGGGAAAGACATTCTGATGAGGGCTGAGGGCTGTGCCACCTCTGTGGGAGCAACATCATTGATTGTCCTCTTAGCTTTGGACAGAAGTACATCAAAATCAGCAGAAGAGAAAAGGCGAGGAGATATAGGGAGCACAGGTGCAGTCTCTTCCTCATATAACTCTCCTTCCTCCTTCTCTGAATCTCTAGGAATCAAAAGGTGTATAAGAGTCGGGTTCGGATGGCTCAGAGTCTGAAACTGGCCAATGAGGGGGCAATATTGGGGGAGACGGAGCAGGAAGAGGACCACAGGAGGAGGGAAAAATGGGGGGGCAGGAGCAGGCTGTGAGGGTGGGACAACCTGCAGCGTGTGCTGGTGAACTAGAGTTACGCAGCCACTTAGGTGCAGGATGTTCAGGGTCTGACAAGGATGAGGAATCATGGTGCCGCCTACACCTTGCTCTGAGAGGCTTGGGTGCAAAACGTCCCCTTTCATGAAAAGGTATATCTTCTCTCCTGGGACTGGAGTCGGAAGGAGACAAAGACAAATGCCTAATAGGGCGAGGTGGCCTTTATGGAGGGGCCAGAGCAGCTGGACTAGGAGGCAGGTGCTGAGGAAACACCAGGTTTTGATGTGGTAGGAGCAGGATGCACTCACAAGTGAAAAACACCTTCAGCCATTGAGCCACATCGGGTGAGAAGGGGGGGGCGGCCCATGGGGTGGGGGTTAACAGCATTACCTTGAGGAATTCGCATGGAGTCGGGGTTGGAGGTTGCAGAGGTGTAGCTTCGCCCGAGGGAGATTCCTTAGCCAGAATGGAGTCATTTGTGCCCGATAGTGGAGCCTTCAAAGGCAGCAAGGTGTCGTCTGGCTGAAATGGGTGGTGTGCAAAGGGTGCACAGACCAGCTGGTTCCCCTTCTGCTACAAGCACAAATGGGGAAGTAACAATGGACACCAATGGATCGCCCGCTGGGCAGTGGTCATCCTTCCCCTTTCTCACTTACTCCACTGCTAAGTCTTTGGGATGGGACTTTGTGCATTTGCAGACCGCCTTAATTAACAAGTGCTTGCTGAGGCGCATGGAGAACAAAGACTTTTTCCATTTCTTTGGCTTGCCTTCACTATGTTCTTTGCAGTGTTTGGACTTTGTCGTTGATTTGCACAGGGAGGAGGGAGCAACTGCCAAGGGAGTCACCGCTGGAGCGCAAACAACTGGTAGGGCGGTGGGAATGCCGAGACTGGTCTGAGGCAGCAAAATGGTCTGTTCAGCCAGGTTTGGGAGCTGGAGGCCTTCAGATAAGGATCCCCCCAAGAAGTTCCTTGGCATGCACTAGCTCCATTCTCCAGAAGGAACAACCACTCCATCCTCCAGAAGGAACAACCACTGAGAGAACAAATGCTCCACAAAAAGAAACTAACAATAAAACCGAAAGTAAATCAAGCCGAATCAGCCAAATTGCTAAAAGGAAAAATATTTGAGAGTTTTCAATAAATGAAAGGAAAAGGTCTAAGGCAGATCTCTTCCCGCCCTCACACAATCTAAAGGAAGGCAGGTATTCAAAAATGAGAAGACAACAGAGGAACTAGTTATGAAAAGAAGCACTCTCTGAGGAACAAATTCTCAGCCCTACAAGCCTTGAGTAGACAGGACTGGAACTGGGGATTACCGCCTTTTGGCGGAAGGAACTAGTGTATTTTATTTCTAGCCTGTCTCGAGCATGCTCAGTGCCTAATCCCAGTACTGATGAGCTCCAGCTACAGGGGAAAAATTTGAAGCTGTTGAGTTAATTTGTCCATCAGTGTAATATTCCACAGAGGTATGTACCATTGCTCTATGGAGGACAATACTGGATCTTTCCAGTGATATGCAATTTCCATTCAGGCCGCCATTAAGCTATAGACCGCAAAGTCTTTATAATTAATTACATCATCTTCTGACTGTATTCTCAATAAAGCTAGTTGGGGATCTGGCTATAAGTTGTATCCCAGCATTGCTGTTATTTCTGCAGAGTGTCCCCCCAAATTTTTGAGCCTGCTCACAAGTCTACTACATGTGGAAGAATGTCCCTGCATTACCACATTTTCTCCAACATCTAGGAGATGAACTGGGGTACTGTATATTCTTCTGATCCACAAAAGGTGTCAAATACCAGTTATGAGCTCTTTTTAGAGCAGAGGTTGATTTGTATGGTAAATTGTTCCACATTTTGAACCAAAGACCATTAAGGATTATTTGTTCTGATTCCCATACAGCTTTCAGCCCAGTTAAAGAAGTATTTAAGTGAACTGTAAGTAAACCACAAATCTTAGAGATCTTCTTGGTTTTATGTGTGCTCTGCAAAATCAAGTGTTCAGATTCAGTCAGAGGCCTGAGTGCTTGTGATCTTACAGATTGATAGGACGTAAACTGGTGAATCTGAAAGAACTGAAATCAATTCAATTCAACATTTAATTTCAGCTGTGAATAATTTCACCCTTGTCCTCCATTATATTGATCTCTCATTCTAAAAAGCCCTAGTTTTTTCCATCCTTAAATTGCTTTTGGTGGTGGGGGTAGATCACAAAACACTGGGTGATCCAAGAAAGGTATCAGAGGTGCAAAAGATGATGCTGGGGAAAGCCATCTTTTCCAGATACTGTGGCTTTAAGGTGAGGATTAGCGATTTCCTTATTGTTAACTCACCACCATTCAAATGGTAGCTTTGTCTGTTCAGGACACCCACTGCTAGGAATTATCCTCTTGAATTATATAGATCAATTGCCTAAGCTGAAAGGCATCATATCATGCTTGTAAAAGACCCACCTTTTCTTACTTCCCTATAAATTATCTTTTTTGATATACAAGGTTTCCTACCTTCATGTAGGATTCTATTATTATTCTATTATGTAGGATTCTATTAATAATCCTAATGATAGGATTCTATTATTGTTTGCCATTCTTTCAATGTAGGGGGAAGGGATAAAAATAGGGATGGCTTGGAATTAAAAACTGATACATGGAAGTATTTTCATGTTAAGAGTGGCACGGTTGCCATATTCTGGCTTTCCAAATCCGGGTGCCTAATTTGCATACAAGGGCTAGAGCTTAGCTTTTTTTAAAAAAAATGAAAGCTGAAATCCAGGCAAATCTGGGTGGGCTAAGCAGTCTGGGTGAGATGCTTAAAATCTGGGTGAAACCTGGAATTTCGGGGGGCATGGCAACCCTACTACCTAGCCATGTTAAAGTCTTGTCCTTCCATTATTATTTTTCCCCAAATCTTGATTTATTGACTATCAATGGGTCAAAATTAACTTCTATCAGCTTAGAATGATGTTTGGGAATTGCTATTCCTAAATATTTTAGGTAATGTTTTGTAACAGATAAATCATTCGTTTTAGTCAATATTGATTTTTAACTTTCTGAGGTATGTATAAAAAATAACTCTGATGTACACACACGGACAAATGTGTTGGTACCCCTCCACGAAAAAGGAAGAACCCACAATTGTCTCTGAAATAACTTGAAACTGACAAAAGTAATTGGCATCCATCATTGTTTATTCCACATTTAACAAAAATCAGACTTTGCTTTAGAATTTTGATGCAACAGAATATTTCAAATAATAACACAAATGAAAATGGCATGGCCAAAAATGTTGGGACCCTTAACCTGATATTTTGTTGCACAACCTTTAGAGGCAATCACTGCAAACAAGTGATTCCTGTAGTTCACAATGAGACTTCTGCACCTGTCAACAGGTAGTTTGGCCCACTGTTCCTGAGCAAACTGCTCCAGCTGTGTCAGGTTTGAAGGGTGCCTTCTCCAGACTGCATGTTTCAGTTCTTTCCATAGATGTTCGATAGGATTCAAATCAGGGCTCACAGAAGTCACTTCAGAATAGTCCAGTGTTTTGTTCTTAGCCATTCTTGGGTGCTTTTAGCTCTCTGTTTTGAGTCATTATCCTGTTGGAGATTCCATGGCCTGCGACTGAGACACAGCTTTCTGATACTGGGCAGTATGTTTCGCTCCAGAATGTCTTGATAGTCTTGAGATTTCATTGTTCCCTGCACAGACTCAAGGTGCCCCATGCCAGACGCAGCAAAGCAGCCCCAAAACATAACCGAGCCTCCTCCATGTTTCACAGTAGGTATGGTGTTCTTTTCTTTGAAAGCTTCATTTTTTCATCTGTGGACTTAGAGCTGATGTGACTTGCCAAAAAGCTCCAGTTTTGTCTCATCTGTCCAAGGACATTCTCCCAGAAGCACTGTGGCTTGTCAATATGCATCTTAGCAAATTCCAGTCTGGCTTCTTTATGGTTTTCTTTCAACAGTGGAGTCCTCCTGGCTCTTCTTCCATTGAGCCGTCACTCAAAAAGCGATGGATGGTGCGATCAGACACTGATGGACCTTGACCTTGGAGTTCAACTTGTATCTCTTCGGAAGTTGTCCTTGGCTTTTTGTCTACCATTCTCACTATCCTTCTGGGGTCCCATTCTGGGGTCAATTTTCCTCTTGCAGCTGTATCCAGGGAGGTTGGCTACAGTCCCATGGATCTTGAACTTAATATTTGCAACTGTTGTCACAGGAACATCAGCCTGCTTGGAGATGGTCTTATAGCCTTTGCCTTTAACATGCTTATCTATCATTTCCTTTCTGATCTCTTCAGACAACTCTCTCCTTTGCTTTCTCTGGTCCATGTCCATTGTGGGACACACGATGATACCGAACAGCAGAGATACTACCTTTCTCCATTTAAATAGGCTGAATGACTGTTTGCATGATTGGAGACGTGTGATACTAATGAAAGAAAACAGCTAATTTGAAAAATCACTCTAATCCAATTATTTATGATCTTTTCTAGGGGTACCAACAAATGTGTCCAGGCCACTTTAGAATATCTTTGTAGAATAAGCAATACTTTATCTCTTTTCAAACTTGCTTTGTTTTACTCGATGACATATCAAAGGAATGCAGGTATAGATGGGACAATTGCTTTTCATTTAATTGCTTTTCAGGAGGCATAAAACATAAAACATTTTTCAATGAGCTGTAAGTGTACCAACAAATTTGTCCACGTGTGTATCTCTATTAATTGTAAAACAAGCTATTTTACCATGTTTTTCAATAAGTAATTCTGGGATGGCCTCCTTGGGATTAACTAGAAAGATAGCTAGTGCTGTTTGCAAAGAAACAGATATTATGAACTTTGCCTGCCAGTTCTGGTCCTTTAATTTGTGGAGAATATCCGATAGTATTTGCTAGTTGTTCTAATGAAAGTGCAAAAAGCAAAAGGAGAAAGTTGGCAGCATATTTTATCTTTCAAAGGCAAGCAACTAACTCCAGTCTTAAGACTGTTTATCCTTAAAATTATGCTGCTGAGTGAAGGTCAGGGTGAACAATAGTTTAATACAGGATTTGAGAACCTGCTCAGCCTTGTCAAGTTTTTTTTTATTATTATTTGAAACCAGATTGACAAGACAGCTGAAGAGAATGCAACCATATAAAAGAATGTGTGAGACTTGGGCAGACTATAATTACCAGGTCAGTGATGTTTCATAAAGGAATGCTAGCAGCATATATAAACAAAAATTTCTTTCAAATGGTCACAGCAAACTACCTAGTCAGCAAATCATGTATAAGATCTCTACATGAAACGGGGAACATTCTATATTCCTAGTTTGTGTACCTAATTTCCTACGTACTTCAGATCTTATTCATAACAGGCAATCATTCAAAAATAGAAAACTGACGGTATACACAAAAGCTGGGAAGCAGAAGGAATTAGATATACTCAGTATATACTTATTTTATAAACAGATATACTTCATTTTTAAAGGAGTCTTTAGGAAGCTCTCTATAACCAGGACTTATTTTGGTCTTGAAATAAGAGGCATTCTTAACCAATTCTCTTTTGAGATAACACAGTAATTACCCATTAGTTCAAGTCTTCCCTCTCAGAAAACAATTCCTTGTTATTGTTTACTTGTCTTCCCAAGAGGAATCAGGTAGGGCACAGTTGAATTTGTTCATCTTCCCTAACCAAAGTTTTGCTGAGCCAGGCAATACTTGTTAATTAAGTGACTGCAAATAAAGGCTATTCCAGACAATGTGCATGGTGCGATAAACACACAGTTGTTACACATTTGTTGCAGCGGTTCCAAATATCTTTTCTCCAAGCAGTGCTTTTGCCATAAAGAAATAGTCTCCAGACACTTCGCACCTGCCCCTCCACTAGCCAGGGTAATCAAATGTAAACCTGTACTATGGAAAATGTAGCTGTTAGAGTGTTGTGGGCATCTATTGGGGGCACTACCTGTGAAATCATTAGTAGTGAGACTCAGTCACCTAGATAACGTCTTATGAACCTGATGGCCATTTTATTTCACACACATGGGCAGCACAAGTAAGACTATCCAATTCTCCTTCAGCAATGCCCTACTAGTGTCAACCTTCTTCTTTTCTTTTATAGACACACACGAACCTAGGATGTTGCACTGACAGTGATAGATGGGAGCTAGCAAAAAAGTGCATCAGCAGCTTCTTCTTTTTAATACAACATGGAAAGGCCCTCAAAGCAGTCACAGTTTATCTGGAGCCACAGAAAAGCCACACCCCATTTTGAGTAGCCACAACATATTTACTTCTACTAAGTCAACTTTTTTTCTTTCAGTTTTCAGAACAGTCAAAGGCATGTGTCTTTATACTTAAAGAATATGCTGATGTGTGTGAAAGTGTTTGTTAATGGGCCAGCTTCAAAGTAGTTTTGCTAGTTAGGAGCATCAGGCTTACATCTCAACTCTTCTCACATTACAGAAATGTGTGCCAACCACCATTCTGTAGCAGCTTCCCAATACATAACTGGGGATCTGCCTCAAAAAATGTTTGTTTTCTAGTTACACACCCCAGACCCCATGTGAATCTGGGACCTATAGAGCAGGACTTCTCAAACCTGACTACAATTCCTATTATCGCCAGCCACAATGGTGAAAGGCCAACATCTGGGAGCCCAAGTCTGAGAAGTCCTGCTGTAAAAAGATCCAATTGGGATCTTTGCAAGATTCAATTCAACATGAATTTCATTAGGAAATCTTAAAGAAATACATGATAGAAAAAGTAATTTGAATGAGCTTTCACCATATTGGTGAAGTGGTTCACAACTTTCCCACTGACCACAGTTTCATTCTTGCCAGTTTTAATTTTTCAGAAATCACGGTGGTGAAGAGCAGGAGGTAGTTGAGTCCCATTTAAGAATAAAAATACTCTCGAAATGACCATTGTCAAGTTTAAGATTGCTAAAGACGTCTAACCAACACACATTTACTATGTACTCAGTAACTGAGACACCTTTTTTCCCCCAACTCCACTCATGTAAGAAAAAAATCATATATTATATTATATATTATATTATATTATATATACAGAGAGAGAAAGAGAGAGAGAGAGTATATATGTATTATATATACACACAATTCCATCAAGATTTCATTGTATGAGGTAAGTGTACATTTGTTTTTTTAAGACTGTGAAGTAACACTTCTACTTTACTGTTGAGAACAGCACTCTCACTTTAACAGATTTACATTAAAAGCACTGTAGCATGAATACCTCCCACTGTGTCTACCATCACTCCTGTAGAGCAGCACAAGTATTTTGCTGCAAGTACATTTCAGGAGCAGTCACACAAATAACCTTGCATGAATGAAACCAATTCCATGCTTTATAGCATCACTTTATAGTATCAATCACATTTGCCATACACTGGGAACTTCCAGGTGCACATATACCATAGTTTTATGAGTGCATGGCTTTCATTTATACTTTGCTTCTGCTACCAAGAAATACCAGCATCTGTGGCAAACACAATTACCACGTAACCGATAGAGCTGACACCAGCTAGTGATATATCCATAATATGTGACTAAAGAGGCTGAGGAAGTGCCATCAAAATATGATTCAGGATGTGGTAGGAACCACTAAAATCTATATTTTTCAACTTTTGCTTCTTCTGTTTTTTAGGGAGAAGCTTACAGTTATAAAGAAAGGTTGGAAAACTTAGCAAATATTAATCATTTTAAATTATAAACTGCTTATGAGATTATAGAATGAATAGTGCTTCCTTCAAAACAGAATCCTATTCCTTCCCAGACTATTCCCAAGAAGTGAGAAGAAAATTACATGATCTATATCTGGGTTTTCAACTGGGGTGCCCCAATGTTACTGGACTACAACTCCCATAATCCCCAAACACAATGGCCAACAGTTGTGCCTGAAGATGGTGGAAGCTGCAGTCTCACAGCATCTGGGGACCCAAGGTTGGGGACTCTTGATCTAAACAATTATATGTTTTAAAAGAAGGGGAAACCACAAATGCCTCTAAAACAGCGGTGGCGAACCTTGGCACTCCAGCTGTTGTTGAACTACAACTCCCATCATCCCTAGCCACAATTACTGTGGCTGGGGATGGTGGGAGTTGTAGTTCAAAAACAGCTGGAGTGCCAAGGTTCGCCACCACTGCTCTAAAATAACTTGATCTCTGGCCCAGTGCATTGTGGTGAGGCCTTTATCAAGGGCTCTTGGTTCAAAATCTCTTAGAAGAGGCTGAACAAAGACTTGTGCTGCTCCTTGTAACTGGAATCTATTAAACAAGTATGTGCAATGGAGGCACAAAATTTTGTTTTGCTTTAAAATGGAAAGCAGCTTCTGCAGTGCATGATTTTGAGGAGCATAGCAGCAAGCTGTACTTTAAAGTGCTAAGCTCCACCCTGCTCCACTCATTGACATAGCTTCCTCGGGTTGTTTTTACATTAAAATTTCTTGGGGCTTTTTTACACACAATTGCATATAACTTATTTAGGGGTGCAGATGGAGGGAAAGCTTGAGGAGCTGCTCCTCACTTTGTGGGGCAAGAAAATTATGCTTTGGGGACTGAAGATACAGATTTGTAGGACTGGTGGGGTGAGTTCAATAAAATGAGAGAGAAACTCCTCAAAAGCTTAGTGGATGGGATCTGCACTCCTGGTGTAGCTTGCCCCTGAGTTGCACACATTAATGGGCATCAGTGATAGCTACATAAATGGGAAGTACTGATTACCTAGCATGCTAGCAATGGATGCAACAGCAATTTCATTGTTTGCACAGGAGGTATTTTATGCAAGCCTTCTCCATCAGGTATCCAGTAGACTTATAAGATATTTAATCTCTTTAAAAATCTTTTGAATCTAAACTGGGTCAGTGTGTGCATCCAATCATAACCACCTAAGCCACCTTGTGCCTGATTCTAACAGGGAAGGATAATATATGAATAATTAAAACAATAATAAATATAGATGTATTTTTAAAAGATGTATTTAATGCATATTTCAGGAAGTAGGAAAGCCTAATTTCCCCCTCTTAAGCAATTGCACGGGGGCTTTCTAAGCTGTCAGTAGAAAGCTTGCATCACCTAATCTACAGCATCTTTTAAAAGATAGTCATTCAGGAAACTCTTTAAGAAACTTTCATGGCCATCTAAATTGTACTTTGCCATATTGTTAAAGTAGTCTGCCATATTGTTAAAGAAGTCTACTATTGAGTCCATAATACCATTTGTCAGTCAGACAGATGTTCCAATACTTCAATTATGTATTACACTAAGTGGGCTTGCTGAACATGATAAATAAGGCTTTTATTTGTTCCAAATGGAAATCCACAACAAGGTTAGGCAATGAATTTTCATTATAAGTCAAGGTATGTTCCTGAACTGAAAACCCACAGACCATACCTCAGTTAATTTTAACACAGGTTGGGAAGCTTTACAGGCAATGCCAAGGTCAAGGAAAGCTGAGGCAAAATGGGAAGAGCATCCAGAATCTGATGGTTCAATTCCAATTCCTAAACCCCAGTTAAAAAGTATCTCTGGGCCTAACCTGAAGCTATTTTCCACCTCTGAAATCCTATCTCCTAAAGAGATTCAACAAACAGAAGCCAGAGTATCATTGAACTTTTTCATTCAGGCATGCATTTACTGGTTGAAATTAAGCTAGGAAATATTGGAAATATGTATTCTATTTTTTCCAGCTCGCTCACAAAAGAGAGAGGATTGGGGCAACGCATTAATGCATTCTAAAGGAATATCTTTCCATATAGTTCACTTGCTCCTATTTCCCAGAATGCTTTTTCTTGGGTTAAATTGTTACTATAAAACATTCCAAAGAAGAAATAAAGTATAAGCAAAATTAATGCCAGAAACCAGAACTTTCATGGTTCTGAACATCCGAGTATCAAGACAGATCATCCAAAACTGCATATTGCCTTCCAGAGGTCCACAATGCCCACAGCCTTCCAAAGCAGCTCTGTGCAAATTTTTCCATTAATCTTCCACAGACTATTTATATATAAACTAGGGGACAGCCAACAGGGTACTGACACAATGCCATACTCAAGGCCAGGAGGAGTAAGAGTAGCCAATATCAAAGTTTACCTACCACTTTCATGCATATCCCCACACCTATTAGCTTCTCTGAATACTATCCTACGCTGGGGGGGGGGAGCAGTCTAAAGCAGCATAGGATTTGGTATAAACCCCCCTATTTTATTTCGTGGAACTGAGCTAAACAAAGTCACACCAATGTAACTCCACCACCAGTGCAATGGCCCCAAAAGGATGGAGATGATGGCCAGGAACGCAAAGGTGAGTTGGGCCTTAATTCTACCACTCCCCCTGGTTGGGCTCAATCCTGGCTTCCCATCCCAGTTCCCTGTGGAGTGACTACCAACATCTTCCTCCATGCAAATGCAGTTGGGGCCCCCTTGTTGCTGGTTCCATTTCCCCCTCTTGCAAAAGGACCCTTTCCTAGATACAAATATTGTTCACCCCAGAAAGCCTTGGACTCTTCCCCCGGGGAGATTTCATGTTTCTTTTATTTGCCTCTCCCTTCCCAAGAGAACGCTCTTCCTTGCCTTTGCATGCCAGTGTGGTGTAGTGGTTAGAGTGCTGGACTAGGACCGGGGAGACCCGAGTTCAAATCCCCATTCAGCCATGAAACTAGCTGGGTGACTCTGGGCCAGTCATGTCTCTCTCAGCCTAACCTACTTCACAGGGTTGTTGTGAGGAGAAAGTCAAGTATGTAGTACACCGCTCTGGGCTCCTTGGAGGAAGAGTGGGATATAAAATGTAGTAGTAATAGTAGTAGTAATAATAATAATAATAATATACACTCTGAAAGGTGACTATTGTATGAGTGGTATAAGTGCAGGGGTGTAATGGAGCTGGGATGGGAGAGGGGGGCGTCATCCTGGAACTTCTCCTGCTCCCAGGACTCAGACGACACACCGCTGTTGTTGCTGCTGGCACTACACCCACACCCACACCCCATTACAGGTGGCTCGCTCGCTTGTCTACCCTCAAGCATAAGCTGCCTGGCCCCAAGTATGCCATCTCCCCTCCCCCAAGCTGCCTGGGTGAGGGAGTGGTGAAGCAGACAGCAGCTGCCTAGCTCTGTGTGGTATCTTCCCCTAGGTAAGTGTACTCCCAACTAGTCACTTTGTTGGCCTGACCTTGGGCCGGAAGGAGCAGGAGACAAGTTAGGTTTAGAAGCCTTCTTTATTCAGACAAGACTGCAACAAACTCTGGGCAGCTTGCACTTAGAAAACCAGAAAGCTACCCAACCAAACACAACCTAATCGCAAAGTAACAGGATATATATATATATATATATATATATATATATATATATATATATATATAAAATTATTATTTACATTTTATATCCCGCTCTTCCTCCAAGGAGCCCAGAGCGGTGTACTACATACTTGAGTTTCTCTTTCACAACAACCCTGTGAAGTAGGTTAGGCTGAGAGAGAAGTGACTGGCCCAGAGTCACCCAGCAGGTATCATGGCTGAATGGGGATTTGAACTCGGGTCTCCCTGGTCCTAGTCCAGCACTCTAACCACTACACCACGAAGCCCTTTTCGATTCTTCCTGATTCTGTGCGTGCACCATTGCCCACCCCCTGAGTTACAGGGTGGGTGGAAATGAATCAGGCAGCAGGTAAGTGCCTAGCTCTCCCCAGCTTCTCTGGCCCCGAGTGCACCATCGTCCCGCCAGCAAGCTACCTGGTAGGGAAAGAGAAACCAATCAGGCAGCAACAGGCAGCTGACTGGATCTCCCCCAGCCCTCTATACGCCACTGCCCCATCCCCAAGCTACCTGGAGGAGTGAGTCAGGCAGCAGCAGCAGCCAGCAACTAGCTCTCCTCCTCAGGACAAACTTATAAGAACTTCCCCACTATACCTTCTTCTGAGGAAATTACTTACCACAAAAGTATTAAAAGCTCCAAAAATTAGAAATGCTGCAGCAAAATGGATCTGTTTTGGTTTTTTATTTCTGCCTTTTGGTTTATGTGATAAACATGATTGAGGATACTAGATACTACTACTAAGATGGATATTTATATACCACTCTTCAATCAAAAGTTCTCAAAGCTGTTTACATAGAAAATGCATAAATAAGATGGCCCCGTCCCCAAAGGGCTCACAGTCTAAAATGAAACACAAGGCAGATACCAGCAACAGCCATTGTAGGGATGCTGTGCTGGGGTTAGATAGGGCCAGTTGCTCTCCCTCTGCTAAATAATAAGAGAACCACCATTTTAAAAAGGCATCTCTTTGCTCAGTTAGCAGCTCACTTAATACACTGGCTCTAATCTGGCCTGTATTCTTATTTATATTCTGCTGTTTTAACATCAAAAAAGGGTACACAAAATGGCTGACAGCAAAAATTTTAAGAAAATGTTTCCCTGCCCCAAATTGGCTCAGTATTCTGAACGTGTAGTGGGTGGAGAGTGAGGAAACATAGCTCATTTGCTAGTTCTCAATTGATCGGATTTATATTTTCCCCAGTATATTATATACTACTTTTCAACCAAAAAGAAGTCCTCCAATAAGTTTGCATAGCAAAAGATAAAAGAACATGATTCTAGAAGGAAAAAATAGACTTTGTGGTTGTTTTATTTTGCTCTGCACTTATAACAGTAGTTCATACACAAATAATTTATTTACTGACTTTTAAAAAATAGCTTGCAGTGGAAAAATACTTCCAAGTTCTTGAAAGGGGCTTCGGACTTCTTCACAATTTTTTCCCCTCCTCCCACAAAATACATGTTTGTGGTCTGTTTTTATGCACTTGCTTCAAAATAAGACTTTGTAAAACAAATCATGGGGCATTTGTTTTAAAAGCTGCCTCTGTCTTGCTCTTGAAAATGCTTGTTTATCCTTAATTCCTAAGAAACTGGGGTAACTCCACATATGCCATTCTGCTGTTCCATATGAAATCATATGGGTGGATATATATAGCTCTGAACTGATTGCAAGTTTGTGGCTTTTCCTTTTGTGTGACACGCACTATGATTGCATATGGTGATCTCATAGTGTTAACGAATTGTGTGTGGCATCTGTGCTTTTGGCTTCAAAATGCAAAAAAGTTCATTGAAAAAATCAAACAGGGCTGCTCACTGCTGTGGCAGGTGTTTATTTTTTAAAACACCCATTTAAATTTACTTCTGAATTTATATGCTTGGCGTTGGAGTGCATGAAGCTAAAAACCAAATAAATATGTATATGTTATATATCAGGGTTTCTTAACCTTGGGCCCCCAGATGTTGTTGGAATACAACTCCCATTATCCCTAGACATGGCCTTTGTGGCTGAGGATGATGGGAGTTGTAGTCCAACATCTGGGGACCCAAGGTTAAGATACCCTATTATATATGCATCCATGCATCCATATTAAATACATGTATTTTATCATGGCACTTATATCCTGATCTCCTTCCAAGGAGCTCGTGGCAGCATACATGGTTCTTCCTCCCCACTTTTATCCTCACAACAATCCTGTGAGGCAGGTTAGGAGCAGAGAAAGTGTCTGGCCTAAGGTCACACAGTTAGCTTAATGGAGAAGGATTTGAACCCAGATCTCCTGAATCTTGATTGGAGGTGTGCATGGACCACTTGGTGCAGTTTGGCCTGAATTCAGACCGAACCACACCAAAGCAAACCATTTCAGTTGAACCCATCAGCTGGGCCAGTCAGATCAATGAGAACCAGTTAGAAGAGGTTCATAGTCAAACCACTTGAACTGGTTCAGTTCACGAGCAAAGTGGTTCTGCACATCCCTGATCCTAATTTTAACACTCTAACTACTACACCACCCAGAGCAGTGTACTACATACTTGAGTTTCTCCTCACAACAACCCTGTGAAGTAGGCTAGGCTGAGAGAGATGTGACTGGCCCAGAGTCACCCAGCTAGTTTCATGGCTGAATGGGAATTTGAACTCAGGTCTACCCAGTCCTAGTCCAGCACTCTAACCACTACACCACGCTGGCTCTATAGCAATATCATGAGGGTATATCACATAGCAACATCATGGGGGTACCTTCCCATTGCTGTAAGTAGATTCACACTTATCATGCCTGTCCCACATGGGGCCATTGTAAGCATGCTGCCCCATGGTTGGTGCATGTCAACAGTTTTGCAAAGGATGATGGAGCAGTAGCTGATGGCCTTTTTTCTTTCCGAAAAATGGGGTTCTTTGGAAATTTTTGAATTGGGACATTTTCTAGAAATTTTTCAGAAAGGTTTTCTCGTGCAAATAGTTTTCTCATTTGCATATTTTCCCCTCAGAAAGATTTACTATGCATATTTTCCTGAAGCCCTAAATATAATATTTTATTTGGCATATTATTTGACCTACAGATGTAGTTTTTAGATGCCACACTATGTTACTCTCCTGTTTACAGATCAACAGAACATATGTACGCTGTCACACATTTCCTGGAATAATCACCTGAAAAATATTACTCACAACTTTGAAATTGCCAAGTTTGCCTAATATTGCATTGACATCCACTCATGGTTACCAATGCATTTTTTTGAAACCATGCACTTTTTAGAAATGAAAAACTTTCCCTAGAAAAATAAGAAAATTTTCAACCCTACTTCTGTGACTTTTTTTCTTCTTATTTATTTTTGCTGCTCTTGTTCCCTCCTTCTATCTTGTACTGTACTTGTACCAAATAAGCAGTGGGTACTGGTGTAACTGGAACCATAGGATTGGTCTGTTCAATACTGAACAAATATTCTGCCACCTTCTTATAATATATTAAATTTGAAAACAGACACACCATTTATTTTACACAATTAATATTGCAAGTTATAAACTCATGTGCTAGGTTTATAGTGTCAAAGGCAAAACCACAATCATCCTAAAAGGTAATCCTGAGGTTATCATACTAATCTGGAGTTGTCGTAAAATACAAATGAGCTCACAAGAGGACCATAGTGATAAGCAGGGATTCAAGCCAAGGGTTCTGGAATTAGCTTTTCACTTTTATACTCTCGGAAAACACACACACACACTTTTGATCTACTTACAGTTTTCGAGAACACTATAAGGACTTGCTCACAGTCAAACTGAAGTATGCATCAATTATCCATTGCCCTTTACAGAGCAGACCTTATGAAGTAAGAAGTTCCAAGTCTACTCAGAAAAGGCAGCATTTTTACTGACCTGAGCAATTGTTCACAAAGGAGCCAATAGCCTAGGAAATATCATGTTGCAGAAGCCCTATAGGATGAGAAGAGAACTGGTCTTGTGTAGCAAGCATGACTTGTCCCCTTAGCCAAGCAGGGACCGCCCTGGTTGCTTATGAATGGGAGATGAGAAGAGTTAGCACTGTAAGAAATGGCTGTCATGTCAGTCACTGACTCCTGTTACATGATAGTCCTTCCATTTGCTACACCTCACAGTTAATATTATCTTCTTCTTTCTCGGCTTACCTGCTCCAACTACAACTAACTACAGTCCATGCACTGTACTGTAGTCTTCCGTGTAATGAAGATATTGCAACTGAAAGCACGACCTTAGACTAGGAGCTAATTACTTGTTCCCAAGGTAGTAAAAACCATCCTAGGAAGTACCATGCCAACACTGCGAGCCTTGTGCTACATCCCAAGGGCTGAAGAAACTCATCCTCTCCAATACCAGTGCAACATTACTCCAGCAAAACCTGTCACAATAGGTTATCAGAGCGAGGGCTTTAACAAGTGATGCCAACCTCCACAGCCCTGCTTCACTTGAACGGAACAGGATGCTGCTTTAGGTACAGAAGTACAAGCCATTTGCAGCAGTAGCACAGGATCAAGCTATCACCCATATAAAGCCTTAGTGTAGTTAGCATGCTATCCATATGGTGTTGCCCTACTTGAGACTTCAATATTACTCACAAAAATGTGCAAAGCCAAGGTTCAACTTGGCAGTTAGACTTCATATGCTGAGAGCATGACAAAAACATTTAGTCTCTTAATGTTGAAATTTGCACAGCCTACACACACACACACACACACAGAGCTGTGTTCAACATGCACATCATTTATGCTTGTAGCTTGAACCAGCTCTTTAGTAAGGAAAAATGAACACACTATTTGAAACCCTTACATTTTACACTTCATTATCAGTTTTTTAAAAAAACCAGTGATTTCTTACATAAAAATGAGAAAAGCTTCTTAAAGGCAGCTCAGTAACCCTATACTGGATCTTGCCGGACACCAATAGCATACTAGGATTCTAAGGCTCAGTTTCTGAGAGGTTCATTTCCTGTTCCACAGGTGCAGCTTTTTTCATCACCATATCCCCTCCTACTTGGTAATAAATTGATTCCACATTGTGATTATTTTAAACAGTTCTCCATGGCATTTGCCTCCTCACAGCAAACCATTCACATTCAGACATTCACCACAGAATAAAGACATTTTCTCCATGCTATTAAAAACAAAGAAAGTGATTTGCAGTATCCTGGAGAAAGTGTCCCACAGTTTAGCTAAGCCACAGACCTCTGCTTTTTCCTCCACACAGGAAGTCCTGCATGTTGACTTGATTCTCCCTGCTACACAGAGCTATCTGTCATTTGCAGAGCTCCAAAGACCAAGGCTCCCATCTTCTCACAGTAAGAAGGATAAGAATTTGTTTGCTCCTAAAGAGAGGGAAAACCAGAGTGTTCCAACCCATATACAGGAGACTGGGATGTCTCAATTCCACGTATTATGTGACAGCAAGCCCAGGTTTGCCACCATAATATCCACAACAGGAAAGCACAGTTAATTCCCAGCTCCCCAATAAGTCTATCCATTGAACAAAACAATGTATTATATACACAACAATGACATTTGTTGTATTCACACTTCAATTTTTCACATAGTACATTTGTAAAGATATACATTTTTAGGAGTATACCTTTAACGTGCACTATGTGAAACAGCTGTACTGGTTTCCCCATAGACTAACAGCCTTTGATCCTGTATTGAGATAAAATTAATTATCAGCAACCTGTTGTACCAAATCAAGACTCTCTTTACAAACATTTTTACCACACCAATCCAAATGATGAGCATTTTATCATCTAAGTCAATACATATTACAGTGGGACAGAATGAAAGGACAGGAAAGATCAGCACACATCCCCTAGATGACAGCAACAGGTAGACTGAAGGAAACAAAGCCAGGTAAAACAAAGCTATATGCAAGCTATATACTTAGAGGAGTTATACAGTGCCATGTATTTTTATTCCTTTAAAAGACTAGAGGAAAACAGAACACTATTTCATTACACTCTCACCTGTCACAGAACTTTGCACTCGGATGCATTATAAATGTGAAAGTCAGATAATTTATTACGAAGCAATGGGAATATGTTAACCATTATGTACTAAGAATTACAGCATCCCCCACAGGATTCCTCTCTGTAAACAGTAGGTGCGACAAGCTTTGGGGCACTTTGAACAGCAAACAAGAAGAGAGTGTTTTTCTTCACAAACAAGGCCTCTTCAGGGAAATTCAAACACAGAAAACTATTCTAACAGTAGCAACAAAACCTTTTATTATACTCAATATAAAAGACGTAGAATGTGCCAGGATAGATGCTTGTCTTCCATATCACATACAACTTGTTCTTCAAAACCTCCATCCATTTTTAGTTTACGCCAACTTTAACTTAAAGCATTTATGAGAGTTTCAGTACTCACTTGTGCATATTTTCCACTCCTATAATGATCATGATATAGTAGGAAATTCCACTTTGTACAACAAAATGTAAGGCATACCTAGAAAACAAGCATTAGAAACTCTGTTAGTCTAAGTACCCCTTTCATTTCTACACAACAATAAAAATTAAACAGAATTCCTAGACCTCTTTAATGCGTTCAACAATTAAAAGATCTTACAAATCAAACAAATGGATTTCAATGTCCAAACATCAATATCAATGCTCTATTTCAAGCAGCTGGGAGCACTTGAGATTAAGAACAGTAACTAAAACGAGATAACGAATCCAAGGACAGGAGAAAAGCCAGAGGAGACAAGTGGCTTTTCAAAAATTAACCCTTTAGTTGACCAATAAATTTTATTGCCTCTTTCATTTCCTCCTTAACATTAATAGGGGGTGACAACTGCTCTATATACACAGCTTCTTTAATCTTACGCTTCACTGTATTCTGTAGCCAGAATAAGCACTTTTAAACAAAGGTCTCCCTGTCTCCCCAATATAAACTTCAACACATTCCATACATTACATACTTCTGTCTGAAGAACAGGAGAATGCATATTTCATTGCCATTATATCATCTTAATAAAAATTAATATATATTGACCTAAAATTAATGCATCCAATACTAACAAAGCCATTTGTTCATTACTTTCATCTAAGGCTATGTATAAGCAATAGATTTTCAGGGATGTAGAGCAGGGGTGGGGAACCTTGGCCCTCCAGCTGTTTTTGAACTACAACTCCCATCAACTCCCACCCCTACAACAATTGTGGCTGGGGGTGATGGGAGTTGTAGTTCAAAAACAGCTGGAGGGCCAAGGTTCCCCACCCCTGATTTAGAGGCATTACTGCAAAGCTGTATTATTGTAAAGCTGTCATTGCCCATGGTATACATGTTCACTTTGGATATCCTGCCATAGCCACTGGTCATATTTCAGGTCTTGTAATATTTTTAAAAACTATACTCTGCCAAAACAAGTCTTGAAGTACAGCCAGCATTGTTGCAATAGATGTTTCTGTGTTTTAGTAGATTTGTTGCAAGTCTCTTAACTTGTAGTATCCATGACATGCAAAATGTTCCTTCTTCCCCACCACATATTGCAAGGCACCACATACTGCAGCCCCCCCCCCCCCCGGCATACTGTAGGGCACTTTTTAAATATATGAAATTAGTACATCGCCACATTTATGCTCAGGCATCTCTTTTAAAAAGAAAAAAGAAAAAGAAAGAATTTTAAAAATCTTGAGTGCAATTGTTCAGGGCAGATGCTACATATGATTAAGCTGAACAGTTATATCAACCCATGATGTGTGTGAAAGTTGAGGAGGAGGCTGTAATTAGGACAATAGAGTAAACAGGCTTGTCTACTCTCTGCCTTGTTCTGTTTATTCAGCTACAGGTGCTGAATGAGGGCCAGAACCAGAATAGTTGTTAAAAAGGTTAAAAGTCTCAACCATTGCTCTGCAAAAAGCACTACCTATACCCAAAGCTTAAGTGTATTTAGGTTATAAAGGTTAACATGTATGCACTCACTTTTAGTACAGGAATAGCTTTGTCAAGCACACACTCTGTACTATAAACTTTATTATATTCCTATTTTTGAAAAACAACAAGAGTTTTAAGTAGGCTGGAAAATGTTTAGTTACTTTGATCAAATACTTTGCTTATTGGGACATTCTGGTGATACATTAGAAATGAGTATGAGTGTCTAGAGACAGGATTAGGGTTAGGGTTAAAAATGTCTAGAGATAGGAGGTCTATATGGTATCTGTGCAATTTGCAAGAAGCTACGTTTTCAGTTTTACATTTAGAGGCTGTTTTCAAACCTTTCTGCATTGATGTCATCAGTGTAGCTTTTCAAGCAGCAGCAACACTGGGAAAACCATTCCACAGGAAAATGTATCCAACAAGTACACTCTACTCTGAACAATATTCAACATCATTTGTACTGTAGCACCTTAAAGAGACTAGTTATAGCAGATTATATTGGTGTGTTCAAACTGCTTTTGTCCATGGAGAGCTTAGAATTCCAATTGTTATTGGCAGCAACTAGAAACTAGAGAACTTTTTACTTATATCTATATGAAGCTTGTTTCTTTCTACCCCACGTCACACCAGTGATCTAGATTTAAATCTATCACACACGATGCATAAAAGAGAGTATGGATCATTGTTTTAAAACTATCTAAAAAAGATAAAGAGATGAGGAAGAAAAAGAGATGGGGGAGAGCTAGAACGGAGAAGCAGCAGGCAGGATGATGAATTCTTTCTCTGTGCCAAGTAATTCCTCCTCCTTAGTGACTTTCCCTCAGAGAGTCCAAATGTAAGCACACACATATGGAACGACATAGGTGGGAAACCACTGGGGCAACCATTTCAAATGAAGAAAAGGTTAAGATATCTCTCCATTATCGGGGTATTACACACCTTTTCATATAGCATAGTTTGGGTGCTCAGAAAACACATATGGAAAGAATTTCTGAAGGGCCATACCACTTCACTACACATATGGGAAATTCACTTGTCTGAATGTCCTCTCGCATCACAAACACATATACAACAAAAGCTAATATATCGTGGAGAAGAGTTTTCGTATATTTATCTCTCTGACATGCTAGTTCTTTACATGCAATTGTTAACAAAGTGGTGCACTCAAGTGGTCCCACACCCAGAAGACCTGTACCACATGCAATTTCAGGACATTTTGAACTGAAATGTACAGAATAAGGCTAAGATACTACAAAAAGTACCTGAGCAAGAAGAGTAGACATTTGGGGGGAAAACAGGGCAAGATACCCATACTGCATCAGCCGCTATTTAAAGCCAGCACCAAATTTCCTGGCCTAATACATGTAGGAGAAACTATTCAGTAGCTTGTTATAAAGGAAGGAAGACTGCTAGAAGCTGACGAAGGGCGGGGGGGGGGATAGTTTCCATTGTCAATAAGAATTCTGTTCTGCAGGATTTGAGATTAATTATTAAAAGGACTCTTCACATATTTTGATTATCTTATGGCTTTCAAACTAAAAAACCAGACTCGCCTTAAAGGGTTCTTCTAGAAATGTATAAGAAATCCATTACACGTACAGTGTATGTATACTTATGGATTAAAGCAATCTGTCATTGATGTGTTGGTGTCACATGAAGACCAAAAAGGCATATGGGATAACCTGCATCAGTGGGTTACAGTACCTTAGATCAAAGTTGGACTGTGGCTTGGATAATTTATAATCTTTACTTTTATAACATGTTGAGAAATCACATGCTTCTAACATTTCATTTTGTTTACTGTGGTTTGGAACTCATTAGCCTTTCTAGTGACTTGAGCATTTCTGTCACATGTCCTCCTGTCCCCAAACATAAGCAGTCCCTCCTCCCCCAACACAAAGGGAATACTAGCTAAAGTCACAACAGTCCAATTCAGTGGTCAAATTTCTAGAAAGCAAAGCCTGCATACTGTGTAAAAGAGGGATCAAGTTACTTACCATCCAAAACAAAAAAGTGCAAGATAAAGGCCCAAAAGGGTGGCAACAACATGCCTTATAAATGGACTAGTTTTGCTTGAATGAAGGTAAGTTCGAAACCAGACAGCAGCAAGCAAGGCAAACAGTTGGCACACTACAAAGTTGACCTGCAGACAGAAAAGAATCATTATTCATATCATCATATAGCAAGATTTTATACACCTACTGTGCAATTAGGTTTTTCTGGTTAGCTGGAACAGATTCCCCTTGTTAGCACAACCATGAGGCAGCTAAGTCAGTCTCTAACATTTTAAAAGTCAGCTTTGAGAGCCATATGAACCATTTGGAAAGCTGGCAGAATCCATAATAATCATTTCATTATCAACACCTTGCTGCTCTGGAAATGTTTCCCAGAGCAGCTACTGGATGACAATCCAGCTTAAGACAGACAATTGTCTGGGTTCTTTCAAGTCCTCTGTTTTAGAAGCACAAACCCAACTGAGACTGGTAGTCTAGCATAGGTCATACTTTCAATAAGGTTTAGAGAAGAGGGAAACCCCACATCAAAATATATTTAGCTGCTTGCCCCATACGTTCCACCAGTAGAATAGTACAATACAGAATAGTTACAATTTTTAAAGACAGGAATAATAGTGACTTCCATCACAGGCCCGTTGTAAGGGCAAAGACATGTAGAAATGAATTGCAGCAGCAAAGCAATTTACACATGAAAAGAGCGACCTATAAAGTAAGATAAGAATGGTTTGACTTTTATTACAGAATGTTTAACATATGGTTTACAAAAGCAACTGTGAATAGAATTTCCCGATAAAGCACGGCCGCGTACTAACGAATGTGTGGTTGCAATGGTAGAGAGAATATAGCACTGTACGCAAGTTTCTACGGGTTTGGGTAGAGTCCGGTTAAAAGAGTTCAGTGAGAGGAATGTCCAAAAGGTCCAAGGGAGGGACAGATCCCAGCCTCACCTTGCGTGTGACCGGCAGGGCCGTGCCAGTCTTCTTCTGCCAATTGCAGCCTCTGGGCGTGGGTCCTTGACGGCGTAGGTTCTACTACATCACTGCTATAACCAGTTGTAGCAACAAAAGTAGTAGTTTTTCTTCAACTGAAGAATAGTTAGACTTTGATAGTAGGGATACATCTGAAGATAGATAGGTATGATATTCCCATAACCAGTAAAAATATAATGTGTACACTATATTAGAGGTGTCCAACTGCAGCCCTTGAAGTTTTTGGACTTCAACCCTCCTAATCCCTAACTAGTGGCCACTGACTGAGGATGAAGAGAGTTGTAGGCCAAAAAGAGCTGGAGCGCCACAGATGGACACCCCTGCACTATACTGTATATACAGGCAATAGAGCCGCAGATTGGATCAAAAGAGCCTTTTAAAGGGCATGCGCTATTAAACATTTTCAATGCTGATTTCTCCACACCAAATCAGAAGCTGTTTCTTGCACATATGCACATGCACACATAGAAAACTGCTGCTGAAAGAGCACCATAAAAGACCTGTCCTGTGCACGGAGCACACACGACCATGTTACCTGCACTGAGCGCCACATCTTCACTGACCCAAGATGCAAAGATATAATATACAAGTCACTCATACATAATAAATAAATTGGGATCAATTCATACTCTCATCACGTTTTGTGGTAAAGCTCCAGGCTCATAAATGCTCATCTCACCTCTCATATGAATATGGTAGAATATGTGGCACGGGGGTGCCTCTATAGCTTGATGCACCATGCCTCAAAAATCAGGCAGGAATACATATTATTATTATTTATTATTATTACATTTATATCCCGCTCTTCCTCCAAGGAGCCCAGAGCGGTGTACTACATACTTGAGTTTCTCTTTTCACAACAACCCTGTGGTTAGGCTGAGAGAGAAGTGACTGGTCCAGAGTCACCCAGCTAGTTTTATGGCTGAATGGGGATTTGAACTCGGGTCTCCCCGGTCCTAGTCCAGCACTCTAACCACTACACCACGCTGGCTCCATATGTTTGTCCAAGTGCAGTATATGGCACACAATCATGTGCACAGACTGGGTGCACCCATGGGCCCTCTGGCTGACCATGTGGCCGGTGATTCTGTCAATGCCCTGGTGGGAACCTGGAATAGAGAACTCACCAGGGCAGTTGATATAATTGCTCCTAAGCATCCCTCCAGGCCTGCTTCTAAGACGGCCCCCTGGTATACCGAGGAGTTGCGGGGGATGAAGCAGCTAGGTAGGCAACTGGAACGCATGTGGAGGAGAACTCGGCTCGAATCTGACAGGATGCAGCACAGAGCCCATTTGAAGACTTACGTGATGGCGGTGCATGCAGCCAAAAAGAGTTTTTGATCAGCACACATTGCATCTGCGGGTTCGCATACTGCAGAGTTATCCCGGGTTGTGAGGAGTATAATCTCTGCTCCTTCTGCCTCAAATCAGATCCCAGAGATACTCTGCTGTGACACCTTTAATGGGTTCTTTGCAGATAAAATCTCCTGTATTGAGGCCAACTTGGACTCCCACTATTTCTGCAGGGTCTGTGAGAGAAGTATCCAGCAACCCCTCTTGCAATGTTAGGTTGGATCAGTTTCAATCTGTGACTCCTGATGATGTGGACAAGCTGCTTGGAGCGGTACGGCCTACCACTTATTCTCTGGATCCTTGCCCAATTCCTTGCAGAATCCTGGCTGCTTCAATCTAGCGGAGAGATTGTTGAAGATGGCCTAGTTAATATCATAAATGCATCACTGAGGGAGGGTAGGATGCCTCCTTGTTTGAAGGAGGCAATAATTAGACCTCTTCTTAAGAAGCCTTCCCTAGATCCCTCAGTGATGGATAGTTATAGGCCAATCTCCACTGGTTGGGCAAGGTAATTGAGAGGGTGGTGCCCAACCAGCTCCAGGCGGTTTTGGAGGAAAACTGATTATCTATACCCATTTCAAAATGGCTTTAGAACATGCTATGGGGTTGAGACAGCCTTGGTCAACCTGATGGATGACCTTTACCAGGGAATCGACAGAGGGAGTGTGACTCTGTTGGTCCTCTTGGATCTCTCGGCGACGTTCGATACCATCAACCATGGTATCCTTCTGGGTCGCCTGGAGGAGTTGGGAATAGGAGGCACTGCTTTGCAGTGGTTCCGTTCCTATCTCTCGGGTAGATCCCAGATGGTGGAGCTTGGTGAGAGTTGCTCCTCAAAGCAGGAGCTGTTATATGGAGTCCCCCAGGGCTCCATTCCGTCACCAATGGTTTTCAATATCTACATGAAGGCACTGGGTGAGGTCATCAGGAGATTTGGTGCTGGGTGTTATCAGTATGCTGATGACACCCAAATATATTTCTCCCTTCCTTCTTCAGGAAATGGCACTCATTCTCTAAATGCCTGCCTACAGGCAGTAATGGGCTGGGTGAGGGAGAACAAAGTGAAGCTGAATCCAAGCAAGACGGAGGTGCTCATTGTTGGGGCTCAGAATCTGAGGGGTGAGTTAGATATTCCTGTGCTGGATGGGGTTACACTCCCCCAGAAGGAGCAAGTGCGCAGCTTGGGAGTATTCCTGGACCCAGGCCTCACCCTGGTATCTCAGGTGGAGGCTATGGCCAGGAGTGCTTTCTATCAGCTTCGGCTGATTTGACAGCTGTGCCCATTTCCTTGAAGAGGATGACCTCAAAACAGTGGTGCACCAGCTGATAACCTCCTGGCTTGACTATTGCAATGCACTCTATGTGGGGCTTTCTTTGTACGTAATTCGGAAACTTCAATTAGTTCGGAATGCGGCAGCTAGATTGGTCTCTGGGGTAAACCGGAGAGACCATATTACGCCTGTTTTGAAACAATTGCACTGGCTGCCGATATATTTCTGGGCAAAATACAAAGTGCTGGTTTTTACCTTTAAAGCCCTGAACGGCTTAGGCCCAAGTTATCTCAGAGAGCGCCTTCTTCTGCGTGATCCCCACCGCACATTAAGGTCATCTAAGGAGGTTCGTCTCCAGTTACCACCAGCTTGTCTGGTGGTGACTCAGAGGCGGGCCTTCTCTATAGCTGCTCCCTGCAGAAATCCGTAATTTGAATTCTCTATTAGCCTTCAGGAGAACCCTTAAAATGTATCTGTTTGGCCAGGCTTTCCAGGGTTTTTAAATTGGTTTTAATATTTTAACCCGGTTTCAGGATTTTTAATTACTGCAATTGTTTAATTGTTGTTTTAAAATGTTTTTAAATTGTTAATTGTTGTTATATTGTTTTTTAATTTTTGTTTTAGCTCTTTACTGTTTTGTTTGTTTTAATTGTAAACCACCCTGAGCCATTTTGGAAGGATGGTATAAAAATCAAATAAATAAATAAATAAATATGGAAATTAGTCTCTCTAATCAGTGAAAGCAGTAGCACCCTAGTATGCATCAGCAGAAGCATATGAAGAGTTAAATTGTTACAAAAGAAAACACCTTATCATGCATTATTTATTGTAAGCTGTTTTGAGTCTCTGTGAAAACAGCAGGGTAAACATTTTCTAATTAGTTAGATAAAGTGAAGATGCAACTTCTTTTGTTAACTCAGCTTAAAGGAAACAAACAGGTGCACCCTGTGCCTCAAATGTTGTGTCCTATAAGGAGAATTTCAGAGCTTTGTGTATATCCAGCTGGGGCCATTTCCTTTATCTACAGTGGGAAAGCTTAGGACGCCAAAATAGGAGAACCATCTTCTATAGCAAGTGGTGTTCATAGGAACATAGGAAGCTGCCATATACTGAGTCAGACCATTGGTCTATCTAGCTCAGTATTGTCTACACAGACTGGCAGCGGCTTCTCCAAAGTTGCAGGGAGGAATATCTCTCAGCCCCATCTTGGAGAAGCCAGGGAGGGAACTTGAAATCTGCAACTTACTCATGAAGATGCAACTCCACCTTGTGACTATGGAAAGCCCACAAATTCTTGTTTAAGCTCTATAGGCAAATGTCACCTCAAAGTGAACTCTTTGAAAAGATTTACAGAGCTCCCGCCAGCACTGTTCCCTCTAAGGTGTGTGCATGCACAAAATGTCAGCCCACCACGCAGCTCTTTGTGGCAGGTGCACAGTCCTGCCACACTGCTGCTCCCACCACCACTGCCCAGCTCCCCACCAAAGTCCCGGTTTCCCACTTCCCAGCTGGGCTGCTGCTTCTGCCACTGTGGCCACCACCTCCTCCTCCCTTTCTCACCCCTGGTCAGGCCTCCTCCTCCAGATGCAGCTCTCATCCGAAGTCTCGTTGGGAGAGTCCAAAGTCCCCTCTTGCGCGACTTCTGTCGAGATCTGCAGATGGAGCCAGAGGACAACGGAGGTGGAGGTGGATGGCAGAGGCGGTGGCAGAAACAGTTCCCAGTAGCTCCCAGCAGCCCAGAGTCTCCGAACCCCGGCGTGGCTGCCACAAGGAAGGAACAGGTGTATAAAAGTGTAAAGTAAGGTGTGCTGTTGAGTCGGTGTCGACTCCTGGCGCCCACAGAGCCCTGTGGTTGTCTTTGGTAGAATACAGGAGGGGTTTACCATTGCCTCCTCCCGCACAGTCTGAGATGATGCCTTTCAGCATCTTCCTATATCACTGCTGCCCAATATAGGTGTTTCCCATAGTCTAAGAAACATACCAGCAGGGATTCTAACCAACAACCTCTGGCTTGCTAGTCAAGTCATTTCCCGCTGCACCATTACGTGGCTTGTACTGCCCTCATAAAATGAGGGTCTCACAGGTGGAGTGTAGTAGGACTGATATGGAGGATAAATAGAAAAACCCACTACTTGTGCACCCTACTTAAATGACATGGTTGGGTAAATGGATTTCTCTACATCCTCGGAGTGTGTTCTTCATTAGTCAAGCAGCAATTAGAAGGAAAAGGCTGCTCTGCAAATTGGCTCCACAAACCAGAGTTGCTCATCTTTTTATTGTGTAAAACATAAAAGTTGCTCCTAATCAATCCACTTCAAATTTGAGTCTAAAAATTATTTCTAATCCTTTTCATCCTAGGGTACTTTGGCAATGTTTTCCTTAAATTAATTAAAGGGGAGGAGGTATTTTTTATCAATACGTAGATTATAGTCATGCAGCATAGATCTTACTGGGAGAGGAGTAAAGAGATCTACAAATTATTACTCAAGAGTTCTTAACAAATTGATTGGTGCTTTATCTATTTATATAGATCTTTCAAAAAAAGAAAATCTCTTTATATCTGTGTTTTGCTTGTTAAAAAAAAAGACTCATTTGAAAAATGTGGCTATGATGTTGAGACACTTCAGAAGTGATGTAGTTAAAAGTAGGCAGCTTTGTTAATGTTAGCTTCACTTTGGAATCAAATTACTCTAAAGTGGTAAAAAGCCACCTAATGGCGCAGCAGGAAATGACTTGACTAGCAAGCCAGAGGTTGTTGGTTCACAATATCGGAAGATGCTGAAAGGCATCATCTCATACTGCGCAGGACAAGGCAATGGTAAACCACTCCTGTATGCTACCAAGAAAACCACATGGCTCTGTGATCGCCAGCAGTCAACACCGACTCAATGGCACACTTTACTTACTTAAAGTGATAAAGCATGGACATGACTGCAATTTAGTGTGCTGGGTTCATTCAGCTTTCCTGCTTCTGCTTGTCTTTTTAGGGGTTTTGTGTGTGTGTGTGTGTGTGTGTGTGTGTGTGTGTGTGTTTCATGGTTTTTACTGATTTTAAGGTTTTAAATGGGATTTTTACGGAGTTTTATTGTATTTTAACTTTTGTAAACCACCTTGGGATGTATTATGAAATGTGGTATAGAAACTGACCAATAAATAATAAAACTAAATAAATTTTGTGTGCATTAATTCGTACAATGGCAAATACACTTGCTTGTAGAACACAAGACAGATAAATAGAATTGTAAAGTACACTTCTTTCCTTTCATAGTTTGTGTGTGTGTTGTATCTATAGTGGAACATAATAATGCACATGTGCGCACACTGCCTTGATACTGCTGCCCAGAACAAAACTCTTTCCGCTCACTGATGAAAAAAAATTAGAGAGAACACTGCCACCAATACTAATAGAATCTTGGCATCATTCCAACTAGGAAGCCTGTGTACCACAAGTGGGTTCATCAGAACTGCACCTTACAGAAACTGCCAGGCACAGACTGACGCAAGATGATCCATCCCTCCCGTACACACTTCAGAACAGGTGTTAAAAGCAGACACCTGGCATCTCAATGTTTGAACTTCCTGGGGCATTTTCCACCCCAAGGGATCCCTCTCTGCCCACAAAAGCATATTGTTGGCTTCTCTGTGGTTTGTTGAGAAATGTATTCTCATTGCCTGTTCAGGCTTTAGCCATCATGTTGTCCATGTGAACCAGGATGTGTCGATCTCTAAACCGTGAACCAGGTCGCAACAAGGACAGCTTTTAAATCTGATATGCAACAGTTGAGAAGGGAGTGGAAGAGGAAACTAGAGCATGATATCTTGAAAGTCAGTAATGAAAGGTAATGGTGAACGCAATACAAGCTTCTGTCCTTGAACTGAGCCTGCATCCGATACAGCAGAAATTCCTATTTTGCTTATATAAAACTTCTCACAGAATCCACAAGAAAAAAAATGAGAGAAAGTCCTCAGTGGAGATACAGACATCCCAACACTACCTTGGTGTATGTAGGAGTGCCCACCAGTGATGGCCTTTAAGCTCTGAGTCAAGAATTGAATTGACCTTGTATTCAAATACTGCTTCATCTTGTCTGCTGTAAACCTATTCCCAAGGTATATACGTGATAAGAGATCAGAGTCTCGTTAAAATTAGGGGTGTGCACGGAACTGGCTGGCCCGGTTAGGTTTGAGTCCAGACCGGACTTGAACTTCACCAGGCCAGTTTGGTCTGGCACCCTTCAAATCCTCCCCACGGGTTCAGGTAGGGGGGTTCGTGAATTTTTTTTTTTTTTAAGAAAATTTAAAATAAATTTAATTACCTTCTGCCCCTTCGAGGGGCTTCCTATAGGCCGGGGGGGGGTCTGCGAATGTTCCCCTGCCCCTCAACGGCCTCTAAAATAACCACTGCGGCCCACCGGAGTGTGCGGAGGCCATTTTTTAAAAATGATTTTTTTAAATGGCCACCGGAAAAAAATGGCCACCGTGCATGCGCAAATGGTCTGTGAGGCCCTGGGCCATGCCAGGCCTTGCAGAAGCCATTTGCATATGCGTGGCAGCCTCCAAAATGGCCACCGTGACAATATATGGAGGTCTGATTTATGGAGGACCAAAAAATAAAACTCCATCAGGCTGCAGCGGTGATTTTAGAGGCTGGCGTGCGGCAGGGGAACGTTCGCAGACACACACACCCGTGGCCTATAGGAAGCACCTCAAAGGGGAAGAAGGTAATTAAATTTATCTTAATTTTTTAAAAAAAAAAATCTACGAGCCGCTTGAACTGGGGGGGAGGGGTTGGTTCAACTCCAAACCCCTGAACTGAACTGCCGGACCGGTTTGCACATCCCTAATTAAAATGCTCATCGTGAGGAGAACCCTGGGAGGATTCCTGAGGGGAATCTCTTCTTGGAACCTTCAAGCAGCAATCCACCAAACTGTTATCTTAACATGTTCTGTTATCATAACAGAAGAGTTATATGGGATCTTGATGTATCCTCCTGGAACAAGTGAAGTCTGCAAAATCCAAGTATAAAATTTGGGCCACTATACTGCCTTCTGGCAGGATGTTATCCTCCCTAGCTAGTGTTTTTAAATACTCTTGCTGAACTATGTCTAGGTGATTCGGGTATAGCTCACTGGCAGAGCATCTACTTGCATGCATAGGGTCCCAGGTTCACTCTCCAGCATCTCCAGGTAGATCTGGGAAAGACTCATGCCTGAAACCCTAGACAGCCAGTGACATGGACAATACTGAGGTGGATGGACCAATGATCTGACTTGGCATAAGGCAGCTTCCTATGTCAAAGAGAGCTGCAAGGCCCTGGTCTGTTCTCTTAGAGAACAGAAGCATCCTATCCAAGCTCATATCCGGAATGACTATCTACTTCTAACCTTTGTGCTGGAAAAATTATGCTTTTCTCCCCATTTATCTTCTACATATTTATTTCTCTTAGATGTACCCATCACTAATCCCATGCATGGCAGCTCTTGTGAGAGTTCGCAAGAAGAAGCACCATGATGATTGGGCAGTGGAGATTCCATATGAAGACAGGGAGGAGGAGCCTGTGAGAGAAGCACCATGGTGATTGGGCAGTGGGGGTTCCATATGCAGATAGCGGGAGGAGCCTGTGGCACTGTGGTGATTGGGCAGTGGGGATTCCATATGCAGACCCTGGAGACCAACCTGGCTGCTGCATTCTGCACCAGTTGCAGTTTCCAAACTATGTACAAAGCCAGCCCAATGAAGCTGTCAAGCCTAGATGTCACCAGCATATGCACCACTGTTTTAAGGTCTTTTGTCTCAAAAAATGGATGTAGCTGGCATATAAGCTGAAGCTGTTAAAAAGCATTCCTGGCCACTGCCTCAACCTGAAATATCAGAGAGGTTTGGGCCCAGAAATACTCCCAAGCTACATACCTGATCTCTCGGGAAGGTAACTATTCAGAACAGGCAGATCTAAACCACTTCCTAAGTTCTGGCCTCCTGCAAAGAGAACCTCCATCTTGTTTGGATTCAACTTCAGTTTGTTATCCCACATCGAGCCTGCCAGCTGCCATAGATTCAATCCAGCTTCTGTTTTCTCACCAGCCAATTACTCCTTCGTAATTCCCCCACCTTCTGCTGATGTTTTCCCCATCTGTGTTCTCGAGGAGATAGTGGCTGTTCAAACTCTGGCTCAGATCCTGACCATTCTCTCTAAAGGTCACCGGCCCTGCTGGCCCCTCCTGCACCAAACACTCGCCCTGGCCTATCTCAATTATTTCCCCATTCACATTTCCGGCCTTCTCCTCCTCAGGCGCCTCCCCACTTTCTAGTAAATCGCCTGCCTCCCACTCCTCTCCAATGTCCTCGAGTGAGGGCATGACACAGCCCATTACCAATTTCAAGCAGGCATTTAGAGAAGTTCAGCCATCGCCTGACAAAGTTGACATGGAGAAATAGATCTGAGCATATTCAGCATATTGATGGCACCCTGCACCAAATCTGCTGATTATCTCTCCCAGTTGCTTCATGTAGATTTTAAAAAGCATTGGAGATAGAATGAAGCCCTATGGGACTCCACATAATAGCTCTTACATTTAAGAGCAAAAATCTCCATGACACCATTTGGGATCTACCCGAGAAGCAGGAGTGGAACCACTGCAAAGCAGTGCCGTCACCCTCTGGACACCCTCAGGCGGTCCAGAAGGATTCCATGGCCAATGGTATCGAAAGCTGTTGGTCCAAGAGGACCAACAGGGTCACACTCTCCCTGTCTATTCTTAACTGGAAACCATCCATCAGGCCAACCAAGGCAGTATCCACCTCATAGCCCACCCAAAAGCCAGTTTGAAATGGGTCCAGATAATCTGCTTCTAATCTCTCTGGAGTTGAGAAGTCACCATCCTCTCAATCATGGAAGATTGGAGACAGGCCTGTAATTGCCTAACCCTGAGGGATACAATGCAGGTTTCTTCAAAAATGATCTAACAATTGTCTCCTTGAGACAAGGAGGCATCCTGCCCTCCCTCACAAAGGCATTGATGATACTAACAAGACCATCTCCAATAATTTCCCTGCTAGATTGTATGGGCCATGTAGAGCAGGGGTAAAGAGAACAGGTGATAAAGCAAGCATATCCAAGCAGCTTGTCCATGTCCTCAGGAGTCACAAACTGAAACTGAGCCAACCTAACCATTCCAGAGGAGTTGCTGGACATCACCATGAAAGATTCTGCAATAACTGTGGAATCCAGTTCAACTTGAATCAGAGAGATTCTATCAGCAAAAAACATATTAAAAGTGTCATAGTGAGTCACTGATAACTCTAAATTCAAGGGAGAAGGAGCATGCACAAGTCCCCTCACAACCCTAGATAACAATGCTGGACATGAGCTTGTGCATTGCCTGAACATAGTTCTTCATAAGTGCTCTGTGCTGTAACCTGTTGGATTCTACTCCACTTGTGCTCTAACCACCAGCCTTGACGCTTCAGCCCCCGTAGTTCTTCTGTATACTAAGGAGCTAATTTAGAAATGGGTCAGGAGGGGCGCTTAGGAGCAATTGTGTCTACCACCCTAGTTAGTTCATTATTCCAAGTCTAAACCAGGGCATCGACAGGATCGTGGGCAGAACCAACCTTAAAACCCTCCAAGGTTTCTTGGAATCCTATTGGATCCAATAATCTTCTCAGGCTGATCTTTCTAATAGATCCTTCACCCCTGCACAGCTGGGGTTGTGGCTGTCAGTCCAACCTTAACCAAGTGGTGGTCCCTTCATGACAATGGGGAAATCACAGGCATCCCCACCCACAGACCACCCCCAACCAGAGCAGAAGACTAAATCGAGCCTGTGACCAACCATGTGCATTGGTCCCGAGACCACTTGGGACAGGCCCACAGTTGTCATGGCCATTACAAGCTCCTGAGCTGCTCCTGACAAAGTGATCCTAAAGTGAACACTGACGTCCCAACCACCATCAACCTGGGCAACTCTAATGCCAACTTGGCAATCAAATCAGCCATCTCAGTTAGGGATTCTGTTGGGCAGCAGAGTGAACAGTACACCAACAGAAGTCCTAATCTGTCCCTCGACCCCAGACTTAAGTAGACACATTCAATATAGACCAATTCCTTGACAGGGATTCTTGTAAGGGCGATATTATTCTTATGTACCACAGCCACTCCACCTCCCCACCCACATCTTCTCACTTGCTCCACAACAGAGTACCCTGAAGGAAGAAACTGGGACCAGACCGGGCCCACAACCCGGTCTCTGTGATACATACCAGGTTGCCTCCATCATACACAATCAAGACATGAATGATTTCGGTTTTATTTTGAACTGACCTGGCATTACAAAGAAGCAAAGTGAGGTTCTGTGGGTGGCTGGTACTGCTCCCTAAGGTCAAAGAGCTGGCAGGAGAGCTGGAAGGGGTAACAGCTATTAATTTCCTGATCTCTCTTCCCCATAATGGCTTGCTGCCCTGCCAACACCACATCTCATTCTGTTCCCCACCACCACTGGAACAGCCACCCCAGGAGCACCAAACACAATTCCTGTCTCCTCATCTCCAGATAAACCACAACACATATCTATATCAGGCCAGAACTACATGTAACCGAGGAAGTATATCTGGTGGCAGCATGTCCTCTCTGGGCCCTCAGTCCCACCCCCAAAGGAATTTCATAGGAATTTGTGCAGTGTCCATACTGGCTACTTCCAGACTCTGGAATGGAGATCTGATAAAGATGTCAATCAAATACGGAAGAATAATGATGTCATAGGAACATAGGAAGCTGCCATATGCTGTCAGACCACTGGTCCATCTAGCTCAGTATTGTCTATATAGACTGGCAGCAGCTTCTCCAAGGGTACAGGCAGGAATCTCTCTCAGCCCTATCTTGGAGATGCCATGAAGGGAACGGAGCCTAGATGCTTTTCCCAGAGTGGCTCCATCCCCTAAGGGAATATCTTACAGTGCTCACACTTGAAGTCTCCCATTCATATGCAACCAGGGCAGACCCTGCTTAGCTAAGGGGACAAGTCATGTGTTATGGGCGTGATGGAAGACTCTGAGGAGGAGCTGGCGGAGGGGATGGAGGAGAGATTTACAACATCATGCTTGCTACCACAATACCAGCTCTCCTCCTGGTATTTTATTCTGGGGTGAGCCTCCAGGGTTGCTGAGAACTTTGCAAACACTCCAAAAGCTGATGGATGCCTTGAAAGGCAGAAACTAACTCTATTTGTGGTTGCAGTCAAACCTAATGAACCACCAGTGACTAGCCCACCTGAAGCAGCTGGCAAGCCACTGTGTTCCTTCCCCACTGGCATGCACAGAAGCAAAAATATATCCATCTGGCTTCCTTCTCCCCCCCACCAGCATCTCTCTTCCCTCCCCACACCCGACCCTGTGTCCCCAAGCAGAAGTGATGGGCAGGTTTGTTGCTTTCTCCTGCTACTACTGCTGCTGCAGCTGCAATGTTGCCTATCTCCTTTCAGGAGAGGAAGAGGAAAGAGAAAGATAGAGGAGGAGGAGACAAAGTCAGAGGATAGCACAGGGTGCTTTTTCTCTTGGCAAGGGAGGGAGGAAGAGGGTGAAAGAATGAGAGAAAGAGAGGAGGATGCGGCGGCAGAGGAAGAAAGAACGGCGAAGGGAAGGGGTAAGAGGAGTTCTGGTTTTCTTGGGCATGAAATTGCTTTGGAATTATTGATTTAATTCTTGAGTGTTAAGAAATCTGTTGAGAACAATAACAGTTGAAATGTGATGGTTCTAAAAATACCAAAAATTTCTTCTAAAAATACAAAAAACAACAACCAATTCAACCTTTCCTTGAGCATATTCTGGTGTAAAAATTTGTGCATTCAGATAATTTAAGTGGCAGGGCAAGAACGGGGGAGGGTGCTGGGGGAGAAAGAAAGGAAGAGTGAGAGGAGAAGAGGAAGAGGACAACAGAAAGCAGGCACAAGGCGATAGAAGGTGGTGCAAGACTATGTACACCCTCCCTGCCCCAGGAGTTGCATCAGAATCAAATCCAGCCCACCATCTGATTGAGTTTGACACCCCTCACCTAGATTCTAGGTGATAGGTGTGTGAGTTTCATAAACTATGTCCCACAGTTGAGTTAACTTAATGCAAAGCCTGAAGCAACAGCTTCAGGCCTCCAGGTGTTGGAGTACCAACTCCCATCATCCCCAGCCATAGTGTCCAAAAGTCCAGGATGATGGGAGTCCAACATCTGCAGGGGGGCCAAAGTTGTGCAGTCCTGACTTAATGCCAAGCTTTTGTAAAGTGAAGTCAAATCCCAATAGAAAGGGAAGAACTGGTCAGCTCAATGTCAACACAGTGATGGGCTTCTTGATTCTCTTGAAAATAGTGGAATCCAATTTAGTCTCAAAGAGTATATGCCAGAGTAGGATGTTGACTTGCTGCTCTTCCACTTGATCTTGCAATCTTTACCTCTGCAAACAGTTTGGAAAGGAGTGGATGGGTTTTACTAGCGTGCATGTTTTCTTGCATGTTATAGGAAGAACTTTAAAGAAAAACCTTTCATCTGGTCAAAGAACCTGCCTCTGGAGAATGATTTATTTGCCATTCAAGATCCTTAATTAATCTCACATCCAGATGTTTCTGCTGGTAATAACTGAAAATGACATGGCCTAGAAATTGAACTAGATTACAAGCAGGGTGGAATCCTCAAGAAGGGCAGCAATCAAAAAGATCTTACAGAGCCTGTCCTTCATGGACTTGGATTTAATGGAAGTAGGTACCCACATGAGAACTGCCTTAAAAAAACAGAGCAGTAACCACAGCTCTAAGAGTGACCCCAAAGTCTCAAAAACATTCCTTAGGGCCACCTCAATCCACTTTCTTTCTCTGAAACCCAAAGGCAAACTGCTGCTCGTTGCTGTGAGAATTGTATTTGAAGCTCAGAATCAGCTAATGGAAACTTGATATTCCAGAGCCTCCTGAGATAAAGAAAAATTGTACTCTTAACTGTATCTCAGCCCTGCATGTAAAGGTTTTGCAGTCTTGATGGCATCACTCCTAGAATTTTGCTTACTACTTCTTTTGGGGGAGCAGTTCTTATGTGAGCTACCTGCTTCAACCAAATTAAAACCCATGAAGGATAGGTTCTGAAATCTCTTTGATAGTTGCCGTTCTTGTAGAATCCTCCTTGGACACAGTCCAGTTCAGTAACCTGGATGTGGCATCATCAGATGTTGCTAGCATAAACATTTGGCTAAGGGCTTGGGATGCACATAAGTCAGAGTGAGGGTACTGATGCTGGGCAGATTATTCCACTCCTTGTTGAAGAACTCTGGGAAGAGTACCTCTGGAAAAGCCCAAGGAAATATCAAGCTAATAGTCCTAGAAAGACTCAGAGTCCTTGGTAGCTAGGGCTAACTGAAGAGTTCTCACTGCTGAGGAGTCTGGCACAGAATGTGTTAGCAAACAGCCAACTCAACACAGTTTTGCAAGTTGTAGCTTCCTCCATGTCTTACCTAAGAAGAAGAAAACATTGCGAGTTGGTTCCTTCCTTGTCTATGAGATGGTTGGGAATCATACAATCTGGGTATATGGAAAGCCCCTCTCCCAAGATGAAGTCTTAATTAAGGTTGGTTTCATGACTACAACCCAGCCCTTCAGGGCTGGCAGACCTATTAATAGTGATGTGCACGGTCCGGAGAAGTCCGGACCGGCACCGAAGGGGGGCCTTGTTTTTAGGGCGGGGAGGGCTTGCTTAGCCCTCCCGCCTCCTTGCCCCCGCCAGCGCACGTATTTTCCAGTATAGGGGCGCTGGAAACCAGCCGCCCCCCCACTGCCGCCGCCGCAGCGAAAGAACTCCCAATGGTACTGACAGCCCTCCCTCCCTCCCTCCCAGCTAGCTGCCCGCCCGCCCGCTCACCCGATAGGAAACGAGAGGACCTCCGGCACAGAGCTCCTCTCGTTTGGAAGGCCTCCGGCATAATGGTGTTTTGCGCGCGCGCGCATGCCGCAAAGCACGCCGTTCGCCGGAGGCCCGGTCTACCCGCCGGGAAAGGGCCGGGTAGACCGGGCCTCCGATCGCTGGGTAGACCGGGCCTCCGGCGATCGGAGGCCCGGTCTACCCAGCCCTTTCCCGGCGGGTAGACCGGGCCTCCGGCGAACGGTGTGCTTTGTGGTGCGCGCATGCGCGCGCGCGCGCAAAACACCATTATGCCGGAGGCCTTCCAAACGAGAGGAGCTCTGTGCCGGAGCTCCTCTCGTTTCCTATCGGGTGAGCGGTGAGCGGGTGAGCGGGCGGGCGGGCAGCTAGCTGGGAGGGAGGGAGGGAGGGAGGGCTGGCTGGCAGTACCATTGGGAGTTCTTTCGCCGCCGCCGTGGCAGCGGTGGGGGCACGGCTGGTTTCCAGCGCCCCTATACTGGAAAATACGGGCGCTGGCGGGGGCAAGGAGGTGGGAGGGCTAAGCAAGCCCTCCCGCCCTTAAAGGCATACCCCCCACCCGGACCCGGACCAGGCAGGGCCGGACCGGTCCGGCAGTTCAGCCATTCTTTGGAATGGCCGCCGGACCGGTTCGGACACACTACTACCTATTAAGATGGTCTGCCTGAAAAAGCTGCTGGATCCAGTAGGATTCCAAAAAGCCTTAGAAGGTTTCAATGTTGGCGCTGCCAGTGATTCTGTCAATGCACTGGTGGGAACCTGGAATAGGAAACTCACCAGGGCAGTAGACATGTTTGCTCCTAAGCATCCTTTCTGACCTGCTTTAAAGATGACCCCTTAGAATACAGAGGAGTTACAGGGTCTGAAGCAGCAAGGCAACTGGAACACAAGTGGAGGAGAACTCGGCATGAATGTGACAGAACACAACATAGAGCCCATTTGAAGGTTTGTGTGGAAGCGGTGCATGCAGAAAAAAATACAATTCTGGTCTGCGTGCACGGCTTCCGCAGGTTCACGCTCAGCAGAGTTGTCCCAGGTTGTGAGAAGCTTGATTCAGGCTCTGTCCAGTTCAGACCAGTCCTTGGAGACTATGTTCTGCTGCAATGCCTTTAATGGGTTCCTCGCAGACAAGATCTCTTGAATTCAAGCTGACTTGGACTCCACTGTTCCTACAGTGTCTACTAAGGTGGTGTCCAGCAATCCCCTTTCCAGTATTAGATTAGATCAGTTTCAATCTGTGATGCCCAAGGATGTGGACAAGTTGCTTGGGGCATTGAGGCCTTCCACTTGTTCTCTGGATCCTTGCCCGCTTCTATCTAGTACGGAAATAGTTGGAGATGGCCTAATTAATATCATTAACTCATCACTGAGGGAGGGTAGGATGCCTCTTTGTTTGAAGGAGGCAATTCTTGTTGAAGGAGGCAGACCACTTCTTAAGAAGTCTTCCTTAGATCTCTCAGCGATGGATCGTTATAGGCCGGTCTCCAATCTCCCATGGTTGGGCAAGGTGATTGAGAGAGTGGTGGCTAATCAGCTCCAGGCAGTTTTGGAGGAAACCGATTATCTAGACCCATTTCAAACTGGCTTTAGAGCAGGCTATGGGGTTGAGACAGCCTTGGTCGGCCTGATGGATGATATTTACCAGGGAATTGACAAAGGGAATATGACTCTATTGATTCTTTTTGATCTCTCAGCGGTGTTCGATACCATCGACCATGGTATCCTTCTGGATTGCCTGAGGGAGTTGGAGATAGGAGGCACTGCTTTGCAGTGGTTTTTCCTCTCAGGCAGATTCCAGGTGGTGGAGCTTGGTGACAGTTGCTCTTCAAAATGGGACCTATTATATGGAGTCCCTCAGGGCTCCATCCTGTCACCAATGCTTTTTAACATCTACATGAAACTGCTGATGACACCCAAATCTATTTCTCCTTAAGATCAGGAAATGGCATTCATTCCCTAAATACCTGCCTAAGGGCAGTAATGGGCTGGATGAAGGATAACAAATTGAAGCTGAATCCAAGCAAGTCAGAGGTGCTCATTGTGGGGGATCGGAATTTGAGGGATGAGTTGGATCTCCCTGTCCTGGATGGGGTTGTATTCCCCCAGAAGGAACAGGTTCACTGCTTGAGAGTGCTCTTGGATCCAGGCCTCACCCTGGTATCCCTGGTGGAGGCTATGGCCAGGAGTGCTTTCCATCAACTTTGGCTGATTCAACAGCTGCGTCCATTCCTTGAAAATAATTATCTCCTCTGCTAACTTGGCAAAGAGGCACCTTTTAATGTGGTGATTCTCTTTTATTTAGCAGGGGGAGAGTAACTGGCCCTATCCACCCCCAGCACAGTTCCTCCAGTGACTGTTGCTGGTGTCTATCTTATGTTTCTTTTTAGATTGTGAGCCCTTTGGAGACAGGGATACCCAAAATTATTTATTTATTGTTTGTTTGTGTAAACCGCCCTGAGCCATTTTTGGAAGGGTGGTATAGAAATTGAATTATTCATCATCATCATCATCATCATCATCATCATCTCCTCAAAACAGTGGTGCATCAGCTGGTAACCTACGGGCTTAACTATTGCAATGCGCTCTATGTGGGGCTGCCTTTGTATGTAGCTCAGAAAATTCCATTAGTTCAAAATGTGGCACCCAGACTGGTCTCTGTGGTAACCCGGAGATACCATATTATAGCAATAGCAATAGCAATAGCAATAGCAATAGCAATAGCAATAGCAATAGCAATAGCACTTACATTTATATACCGCTCTATAGCTGGAAGCTCTCTAAGCGGTTTACAATGATTTAGCGTATTGCCCCCAAACATTCTGGGTACTCATTTTACCGACCTCGGAAGGATGGAACGCTGAGTCAACCTTGAGCCCCTGGTCAGGATCGAACTTGTAACCTTCTGGTTACAGGGCGGCAGTTTTACCACTGCGCCACCAGGGGCTCTTTATGCCTGTTTTCAAACAGTTGCACTGGCTGCCAATATGTTTCCAGGCAAAATACAAAGTGCTGATTATCACCTTTAAAGCCCTAAACGGCTTAGGGGTTACCTTACAGAGTGCCTTCTTCTGTAGGATCCCCATCGCATGCTGAGGTCATCCAGAGAGGTCCATCTCCAGGTACCACCAGTACATCTGGTGGTGACTCAGAGGTGGGCCTTCTCTGTAGCTGCTCCTGTTCTATGGAATGCACTCCCAGCAGATATCTGTAGTCTGGACTCGCTGTTGGCCTTCAGGAGAGCCCTAAAAACTTACTTATTTGGCCTGGACTTCCAAGCTTTTTAAATTGTTCTAAAGTATTTTAATTGGTTTTAAATGGCTCTGAATTGTTTTAGATTTCTTTTTATATTGTTTTTAATTTGCTTGCTTTTAAATGATATTTATTGTTGTATTTTACTTGTTGTGCATCATCCAGAGCCTTTGGATAGGGCAGAATAGAAGTGTAATAGATAAGATGATGGATGGATGGATGGATGGATGGATGGATGGATGGATGGATGGATGGATGAAGGAAGGACCATGTCTGAAGACAGAAGGCAGGGCAATACCTTACTGAATGTACAGTGCGCCCCAGGGCCTCAAGGGTGGGTTGGGGGCAGTGTGAGGATATCCAAAAGGAAACAACCTATTAGATATCCTATGGCCCCAAGTTGTAATCAAATGAAATTGAGGTGGCAGAGGTAATCTATACTAAGCAATAAGTTATCACCAAATCCATTGTTGTTGTTTTTAAAGAACAAATGAACAGAGGGCTTACCAAGCCATTATTAAAATCACTGCAAGGGGAGAACAACCGTATTGCTAAGGATATAAGTTTAACCATTTTAATAACTTTACATATTACCAGAATCTGAATAAACAAGTATTCAGATTACAGAGAGCAGCTGAAGACTGAAACATGACAATTTTCAAACTCAGTAGGGTTTCCGCGCCCCCCCCCCCCCATCTTGTATAGCTCCCTGTAGGCCACCTAATGGTTCAGTGGGGAAATAACCTGCCTAGAGAGCAGGAGGCTGTTGGCTCGAATGCCCGCTTGTGTGTTTCCCAAAATATGGGAAACTCCTATATTGGGCAGCAGCGATATAAGAAGATATTGAAAGGCATCATCTCATACTGTGTGGGAGAAGGCAATGGTAAACACCTCCTACCAAGAAAACCACATGGCTCTGTGGTTGCCATGAGTCAACACTGACTCAACGGCACAACCTTTCTATAGCTCTCTGTATCATAGATGGTACTACGATAAGATTACAAATGGATTTATGTGATTATTCCTCTCAAAAGGAACTGGCTGAGCCCAGTTCAACTTTAAGGTGCCAATGGAGAGCATTCACAGATTAATCCGGAATTAAGTGGCAATATGCCTTTCAATGCAAACAGCAATTCACTTTACAGAATAATTAAGGAATGAATAGTAATGCAAGTGATGTGACAAGAAACAGAAAAAAATGAATAAAAAGGAACAGGTTGGAGACAAATTATGGCAGGGATCATAAGACGTCAAACATACAAAGCAACAACTACATGATATGTTGTTTGCTGCTGAAAATGCTTTGGGGAAATGAGATTTTTCAAAGGAAGCAATGAAGGCATGTCATGTGTGCATACATCTTTAAATGCCAGCACACACGCGCACACACTTTGGAAACTTGGTTTAATCCAATGCAGGTACTAAAGATTAATACTAAATGAGAGCCACCTCTCAACACACTGTTGCCCCATATTCAAAACTATCACCCAATCAACATTCAGAAGCTGCTACAGGGTTACATAGCTCTGCCTCCTTTCAACAGCAAAACTCACTAACTTTGGAACAATGGTGTTATCATTAAATTTGGCGTGCCCAGCTGTTTATTTGGAGAGACAACAAATGAGCAGTAACAGGACAGGTTTCACACTAGCACCGGTGACAGCTGGTTTATCTCACCAACAGATCAGGCTTGACTATCCAAGATATGATTGAATTACAGTGGTTTCAGGATACAGAAGTACCTTCTAGTAGCCTAGATACAGTTTGAATATCATTTAACACACCCCAGCAACAGCACAGCCTTCACTGATGGGAGGGGGGGTTACACTGTAGATCTTTATGTAACCAATTAATCAAATTGTGGTTTATGTCATGGCCTATGGCCCCAACAAATCTATATATGATTTACCTATGCAACTGGATTCTGGATGATGATGATGATGATGATGATGATGATGATTTCTTTAAAATATTTATATCCCACCCCTCCAGAACATTACTGCTTGGGGTGGCTCGCAAAATTTATAAAACAGTTACAATATAAAATTAGACTAATAAAAGTAACCAAATTAAACAAGTTAAAAAGCCAAGCTAAAGCCACAGTCATAATTAGCTTTTAAAGTGCCAAATTAAATTCTTAAAGCTAAAACTAAGAATTATAAAAACTAAAGAACTAAAGAAACTACCAGATTATTAATTTTGCATTAATATTTTAGTGTTATTGCTTACAGTCAAGCAGACTTTCTTATCTTAAGGTAACAAGGATCTGGAACCTCAAAGTATACTTAAAATAAAACATGTGTGATTGTTTTGGTTTTGTAGTGTACTAAAGATAGTATGTTTAGTGACCATTTAACACACAGGTCTTACATTTTAAAAGACTAGGGAACAGTGTTCCCTCTAACAGAGATTCCCAGATGTTGCTGACTACAACTTCCAGAATCCCCAGATATAATGGCTTTTGCTTGGGGATTCTGGGAGTTGTAGTCAACAACATCTGGGAATCCCTGTTAGAGGGAACACTGCTAGGCAATCCAGTTTAACTCAAGTAAAGCCACTGCCAAGATGGCTGTTAATTGTTAGTGTAGATTATTGTTAGATATTATCTACCAGTCAAAAATTAATGTTATTTATTGTTCATTTATTGTTCAATTTTTATACTGCCTTTCATAATGCATTTCAAGGCAGTTTACAAAAGTTAAATGCAAGTGTGCTGAACATAAGCATAATTAGACATCTTTTAATGACTATTTCCTTAATTTTAGTATGGAAATCATTAAAGTACATTATCTTTTTTAATGTACAAGTTCAACTTAATCTCAGCTATATAAATCTCAGTCACAATGTCCTCTACAGATGGGCACTGGAACACTGAAATGGTTATTTCAGAGGTCACTGGGACATTATTTTTGAACTCTGGAAATGTAATAGCAAAAGAATTCAAGAGAAGTTCATGCACTATGGTGATATTCCTGAGAACTGTGGCCAATGTTTTGGTCTTTGAATTGGGTTCTGGTTTTAGGTAGTGACTATGAAACCTTTACAAGATTTCTTATTATTACTATTCACAAGCCCTCTTTAAAGTAGCTGCTAAGGCAACAGCCTGGTTCAGCCTTGATTCAGCAAGATTGAATCTTGGTTTTGTTCTATGTCCTTCATCTCAGGCCCATGCGCCCTCCCCTCTTGGTGCATGAAAGGAGGAAGAATTCTACTTCCAAGACAGGCTTAGATCTACTGTGACATCCAAACCAGGAGATCTCAACTTATTCTATTACTACTACTATGAATATCGATATGCCACTTTTCAACAAATGTTCTCAAAGTTGTTTACATAAAAGAATAAACTGAGTCAAGTCATTAGTTTATATTTCACCTGCAGCTTTTATTAGTCATCATGGTTCGTTATAGAATTTAAATTTTTCTATATGTTAATTTTGTTTGTGAGCATGGGGATATAGCCAAGGAGGAGCATATGGGGATGACAGATCATAGTCAAGAAACTTAGAAACAACATATTCAGATGAACAAGTAATCTAAGTGATGTGTCAGCATGGTATAGGTTTCCAAACCTGTGAGAAAATCAAAATGGTACTGCCCTTAAAATATCCTGTCCCACCTCAAAGTCATGTTAACTCAGCAAACACAGGTTCAAGAAACTCATGTTGCCAGGGCATGCACATTTCTGCCCCAAAAATGTCCGAGCAGATGTCTCACATAGATGTCATTCTCTCCTAGATCCTCTGCCCAGAAGGATCATGACATGGGCTCTGTTTCTCAAGATCTCATACCCACATCCACACATGAAGGTGAACCAACACATTGTATAAACTTGCGTGCATCTTACCATTAATGCAGCCAATCTAGTTCGGAATACTTTGAGAAATGAACAGGAGAAGCCAATCAATCATGAGCACAGAGTGAGGGCAGCAAACAACAGGCTAATACATGCTGCAGTGCGAGAGGGGGGAAAGTGTTCAATTGTGGATTCAAGCAATTTAACAATAAGCTCTTGCAACTGTTGCACGTACTGGCAAGCAAAAAAAAAACCAACAACGGAAAACTCCAAGTATGAGTAGGCAGAGAAAACCTCAGTGCCATTCTAGCATACAAAGGGCAATGTTATAGTCATCGTTAATGAATGAAGAGTTACCAGCCCATGCTGAAGAAATTAAGATGTTATTTGGGTTTTTTTACTCCTCCTTTCAACTGCTTGATTCAAGACTTAGTTGAGCAAACTAAGCTGTAATTCTCAGGTAGAGCCCAACAATCTGTTTTCTCACAGCAGTGTGAAGACTGGATTTGCTAACACCTCTGACATTTCTGCAGCTGAAAGAAACATTGGTAGACTTACCGTGAATTGTTCTGTTTCGAGGTATGGGGAGGGCATCCTAACTTGACGGGTTGTCAGCCTTCTCATGCTTCAAGACAGGGCCAATCAGATTTCAGATCTGTATATACTATGCTGCTCCAGCCACACTCAACCCAGTTCCGGGACTGCGAGCAAAAAACCTGTAGCCCCACCCTGGAGAAAAAAACTGGCTTTTAACCACCAGAGAAACAGAATGAACAAGAACAGAAGAAAGGTCAACCAGGTAAAATCCAGAGACCTCCAAAGAAGAGAAAGAACAGGGATAACACAATCTTGAATCCTGGGAGTAGCCGCGCCACCCAAGGAATATCATTCCTTTCCCAGCATCCGCAGGAGGGCTGGATGCCCTCCCCATACCTCGAAAAAGAACAATTCATGGTAAGTCTACCAATGTTTCTTTTTCCAAGGAATGGGGAGGGCATCCTAACTTGACGGGACGTACCCAAGCTGAATGAAATCAAAGGCAAGGAGTGGATGCCTAGACCACCCGCTGCAGAATTATCCTTCCAACCACCGCCTGGGGATCATAGAAGGAAGAAATCTTATAGTGTCTCACAAAAGGAGAAATAGAACTCCATGTGGCCACTTTACAAATCTCCTCTGGGGGAGCTCTTGCTAAGAAAGCTGCCGATGTAGCCGCACTTCTTGTCAAATGCGCCGTGATACCTCTGGGCACAGGTAGGTTCAATGTCTCATAAGCCAAGGCTATAGAAGCCCTAAACCACCAGGCCAAAAACAATTTAGAAGCTCTGGTCCCGAGGGAGCCTGCTTGAAAGGAAACAAAGAAAGAGTCCGTTTTCCTAAAAGACCGAGTTTGGCGGGTATAATTTCTTAAAACCCTTCACACATCCAACTTATGCCACACACGTTCCTTAGGATGCGTGGGGCTTGGAACAGAATGAAGGTAACACCACTTCCTGGCTTCTGTGGAAAATAGAATTGACCTTTGGCAAGAAGGTAGGATACAACTTTAAAACAACTGACTCTTTTTCGAAAAATACTCATCTCTCACTTAGAGGGCAGCCCACTTCAAGACCCTCCTAGAAGAGGTTATCGCCACTAAAAATAAAACCTTGAATGACAAATACCTCAAAGAAATAGAACTGAGAGGTTCAAATGGAGCCTTGGTCAAGGTATTTAAAACCTTATTTAAATCCCAAGTGGAAAACCTGTGGATAGGGGGAGGAGACAAATTACTCGCTCCTTTCAAAAACTGACTACTATGGGGATGCAAAGATGAAGAACCAGAATCCGAGAGGTCCAAAACAGACGATAGAGCAGAGACCTGCCGCCTTAAGGTGTTTGGACAAAAACCCCTCTCTAAACCAGACTGCAGAAACCCCAAAACTTCTAACACTCCAGCAGAAGTCGGAAGGACGTCATGCTTTGCTGTCCAAGAACAGAAGGCAGGCAAGGTAAGTTGTTATATGCAAGAGGTGGACACCTCTGTTGGATGCCAGGATGGTATCTTGAACCCGACAGGAATACTCTTTATCCACTAAGAGCTTGCGTTCAACTTCCAGGCATGAAGTCTCAGCCAACTGAGATCTGGGTGCAGGAAAGGACCCTGGGAAAACAGGTCTTTTCTGAGAGGAAGTGGCCACAGAGGTTGAACTGACATGGACACCAGCTCTGAGAACCAAGGTCTGTGTGGCCAATATGGAACAATGAGTCTGACCTCCACCCTTTCCACTACAATCTTCCGCAGCCCTAGACCTAGTATTGGCATCGGAGGAAAGGTGTACAGCAACCCTGGAGGCCAGAGAGACACTAGATCATCCATCTCTCCTGCCTGTCTGCAGTAATGCCTGGCAAAGAACCTCAGGAGCTTGGTATTGTGCATGGTTGCAAAAAGATCCAGTTGATGAGGACCATACCTGTGTACAATCTGATCGAACACCACCGGCGGCAGCGACCACTCCGCCTGGTCTATCCACTGGTGACTTAGCCAGTCTGCCTGAAGATTATCCTCCCCGCTCAGGTGTTCAGCCGCTATGGACTTCAGGTTCAGCTTTGCCCAGGCCAGAAAGCGATCTGCCTCCTGCATAAGCGCTCGCGACCTCGTGCCGCCTTGATGGTGTACATGGGCCTTGGCTGTCACATTGTCCGTTCTGACAAAGACACGACAGTTCTGAATTAGCCCCTGGAACTGTAACAGAGCCAGGTGTATGGCCTTCAATTCTAGCCAATTGATATTGAACAGGAGATCCTCTTCCAGCCATATTCCTTGAGCATGGTGATCGAGACAGTGTGCCCCCCATTCAGATAGGCTCGCACCTGTTGTAACCACAACCTTTAGTGGAGTATCAAGAGGACTACCCCTCTCTAGTGCCGGAGAAAGCCACCATCAAAAGGATTCCCTGACCTTGGACAGAAGAATAACCTTCAACTGCTGCTTTTCCATGATCGCTAATTGATAAGGAAGTAGAAACCATTGGAGAGGTGTTGAATGCCATCTGGCCCAGGGAGTACAGTCCAGGCAGGCAATCAAGTGTCCCAAAATCTGAGCTAGAGACATGAGGTCCCCTTTCTTCTTCAGCATCCAAGAAGCGATAGTCTCTCTGAGCTTGTTCTGACGCTTTACTGGTAGAGATACTAATGCCAACTCTATATTGAAAAGCACTCCCAGATGTAGCAGAATGTGGGACAGTTGAAGATGACTCTTCAAACGGTAGATAATGAAACCGTGTTCCTCCAGAATGTGGACCGTGCAGGTGACATTGCTGATTGCTTGATGGTAGGACACTGATCTGATCAAAACATTGTCCAAATATGGAAAGGCCTGAATTCCCAGGTGTGCGCGATGACAGCTACGGTCAATTTTGTAAATACTCGGGGCACCAATGACAGGCTGAAAGGCAATGCTCTGTACTGAAACTGCTGTTGATTGTAAGCAAACCTCAGGAAACGATACCTTGGGTGAATTGGGACATGCAGATAAGCCTCTGACAAGTCTATAGATGAAAGCCAATTCCCTGGGTGGACCGATCTCTTGACAGACTTTAATGACTCCATCCTGAAGGTCTGCTTCCTCACAAAGCAGTTTAGACGTTTCAGGTCGAGAATAGCACGCCAGGTGTCATACTTCTTTAGAACCCAGAAGAGCAAAGAGAACACGCCTTGCCATGATTCCGTCATAGGAACTGGCTCTACGGCCCGAATCTGTACCAGACAAAAAATAACCTGCTCCATCAGAAGCCTTTTGGAACGCTGTCTGGAGACAGGCGTTATGAAAAGAAAATCGTGGGGAACAGATACAAAAGCTATTGAATAACCCTGGGTAACGGTACGAATAACCCACTGATCGGTGGTGATGAGCACCCAGGTCCTGGCAAAGTCCAGGAGATAGCCCCCAACCAGAACGGAGTCATTGCTTACGATTCCTGGAATCTGAACTGTTGGCGAAGGAGCCCAATCAATTCTTATTCTGTCCCCTGTTCCTGCCGGACCAAGATGGTTTCCAGGACCCTCTGAATGCCAAGCCTCGGTTGTCTTTGTCTCTGTCAGTGCCCCTGAAGCCAGCATAACCTGCACAGGGTAAATTCCTGTAGGGATGAAAGGAACCCTGAAATGAGGAATTAAACCCCCTACAAGCTTCCCTTCGCCCCATAGGAATGGCCGTGTGTGTGTGTGTCACGGGTTTCAACTAAAACCAGATCTAAAGACTCTCTGAATGACTTCCCTCCTAAAAAGGGCGTAGCAGCCAAGGCAACTTTGACTTCGCGTCTATTTTCCAATGTCTCAGCCATAAGCCTCTCCTGACCGCCACCCCTGCTGCCATGGCACGGGAGGCATGTTGCAGACAATCAAGGCTCGAGTCAGCCATAAGATCAGATGCCCTGGCCAATTTATAAAGACAATGCTGAAGTTCAACATTTTCTGGAGGCACCAATCTTATCAGTTCTTTTGCCCAAAGAATGGACGCCTTAGCAAAGATTGAATTGGTAGTCACTGTTCTAATGACAGTGGCCGAGGCCTCGTGACCTTTTTGTAGAAGATGATCCGCCTTCTTCTCCTCAGGTGACTTTAAAAAACTCATCACCTTCCTTATTCAGCTACGCACATGACACCAATTGCACCACAGGAGCATCTACAATGAGAGTAGCTAACAAAGACATAATGTCAGGCAGCAGAGTATATAATTTCTTAGGAAAAGTCAAAACAGGTTTAGTGGTAACAGGCACCCCCATTCTGCTAACATTACATCCTTGAAGAGAGTGGGAAAAGGAACCGTGGCTGTTGAAGCTGAGGTAGAGGGAAAAACCTCTTGATCTAAACCTGAAGTGTAAGGAACCCCTGATTCTGGGGACACATCCTTAATAACTCTATTCGCTTTGGCCAACAAAACCTCGAACTCTGACAAAGAAAACAAATGAGAAGATCTGGGCTTCTCTGGAGGAGGGTTTTCTTCATCAGACAATTCCCCTTCTTCCTTTTCTGACTCAGAGGACTCTGTGACTGTGTCAGAAGAAACAGCAGCAGAGCGATGAGGTGGAGGCACAGCAACAGAAGAGGCTGCTGCTGGCAGAGGAGCCACTAGGGGGCGTTTAGGTGCCCTAATGCCCTCATCCGACAGTGGCACTCTTTTTCTTTTATGGAGCCTCCTTTTAGGGGGGAGGGAAAACTGAAACCGCTTGCTCTGCGAAATAGCCCTTCTGAGGGCTTGAATCGGGGGGAGGAAGAAAAGGAAAGGCGCCTAGGGAGCTTAGCCAGGGCTTCAGATGCCACTCCCCCCCACCCAGCAAGGCAGCCCTCTCACACCCAGGGGGTGGGGGAGCCATGGCAGCTACCTGCCCTGAAGAACTGTTCCAATAAAGGAGACACCAGGGACAAACATTGTTTTTTTAACAAAGTCCCCCAACCACTGCAACTCACCAGCAGTCAAAGCCTCATTGTTAGGGCCAGTAATAGTCTCAGGCGTTTCTGAGCGCACCCCCTGTAGGAGTGCAGAAGCAGCGAGCGGCAAGGCTGATGGCAAAGCCTTAGAAACAGGCACAGGCTGAGGAGAGACCATAATGGCCGCCGTGGTTTTGGCGGGAATCTCAGAGACTGTCATTGGTGATAGCCGCGCCCGTAATGCCTGTAGCTGAAGCCTCTCACAAAGTGGAGCCCTGCCGGAGGCAAGTTTGCATTGCTTTTTCTTTTAGGCCACATCTGGGCCCTTTAAGTGTTTGGTCTTCTTTGCCGCTTTTGGGGGCGGAATGAGCTCTAGGCACGGAGCCATCCCAGAGCTTTTAGCAATCGTTCCCTCAGAAAGCCCAGCAGTGCACACGGCAGAGGTCCCAGACACTGCAGAGGTGGGTGCCATCATAGCCTCTGAGAGGGGACCCTCCGAAAGGGGGCTCTTCAGCATGTCACCGCAATGTGAAAGCTCCATGAGTGGAACAAGTGCGGAGACACAAACCAAAAAGGTAGAGGATAACAAAGGAAAAACAAGCCTAAGGCAGCTAGAAGCTAGAAGAGACTGGGCAGCTTGTGGACTGTCTTGAAGCGAGACAGGACCGGAACTGGGTTGGGTGTGGCTGGAGCAGCATAGTATATACAGATCTGAAATCTAATTGGCCCTGTCTTGAAGCATGAGAAGGCTGACAACCAGTCAAGTTAGGATGCCCTCCCCATTCCTCCAAAAAAGGAATCTTCCCCAGAATCACTCTAGCCAAAGCATTTTCTTCCAATTGGCCTAGCTGCAGAAATGGATACGTCTTAGCTTCCCAGCACTACTTCATTTGACTGATGTTTTGTAGCACCACTAGCAAATTCAAAGGCTTTTAAACAACAGTTTTGGATTCTGCTGCAGCAAACCCGTTTCTAAAAAAGAAACTCCAGACACAATGTTTCTTATTGTGTATATTCTGCAGAGTTATGAGGGACAAGAATCAAATACTTATCTTTCCAAGGCCCAGAAGCTATATTAAAACTGTACTGGCAAAGTCTGAATGCCATTTGGTGCTGGCATCCATTCAAGCTAAGTGCAGTAATCTAAGCTACTATTCAAAGACACTGGAATTTACCACAGACCTAGCAAATCCTTAAAGTAAACGCCACATTAAAATGAATGAGCCACAATTCCTCTACTGTTCAATGTTCAGAATAAAAAACTTTAACTTTGCCAAACTCTTATGAGGGATGTGATGCATTGGATTACATTGCACTAGGAACTTAGAACTCCACACAGCCATAACCACTCCATCATTCTGCTAATTTATCCATATGTGAAAGTAAGAAATTAATAAAGATTGTCTTTTAAACTTGCATTCATTATTTAAACTAATAGGAACAGCTTCCGTCTTCCAGTGTTAAAAAGGGGTCCATAGATATTGGCATGTGCCACATGAAATTTGTTTTAACATTTTAGTCTAGACTCCTTGCTCAGAAAATATCAATTGTTTTCCAAGTCCATGAAATTCATTTGCAGCTGAATGCTCCTACATTTATGGAACACCCTTTCCCATGGAGATTCTCTAGAGCAAAGATTCTCAAACTGTAGCTGGGGATTATGGGAGTTGTGATCAACAACATCTGGGGACCCAAGCCTGAGAACCCCTGCCCTTCAGTCTAAACATATCCAGAACACAGTGGCCAATTCTTCTCTTTCAGCACATGTTTGAAAACCAGCCACCAGTTAAGGGGCTTATTGTACTTAGCTATGTTTTTAATATTAGGACTATGTCATTATCCAGGGCAGGAACGAACAGGTACTCAAATTAAGAGTTCAGAAATAACAGAAAATGAGTAACACTATGTATTAATGGGCCGACATCTGTTGATGAAAATGTAGTGAGCAACTGAATCAAGTAGACTGAGACCCATATCTTAGGAAAAGGGTGTGGGGAGGAGACTGCAATACTGGGAAACAATGTCCTTTCCTTTAGATGTTTATGTATTTGATAAATTATATTTAGATAAACAACATGCTGAAATTGGAAGCCACACAATTGAATGTCCGAACTCTAAAGTGAGCATAACATTGATCAGCAGCCAGAATAGCCAAATACCCTTTCTAATTAGAATGGCAGAGCGATTCCCTTCCTAACAGTCTTCCCCATCTCTTACTTCTCTTCGACCAGCATTGTATATTGCACTCAGCACAGGAATCAGTATACCCATGGCAAAGCTCCCATATGCAAACTGAACACCATGAATTTATCTGCCAGGGAATGATATAGATCTCCCAACATGATGTTCCCAAGTTATGCATCATGTTATACTAATGATAAGGTCAGGAAATGGGAAACTCACTGTGATAACAACCACCACCATAAATTCTCCACAAGAAAAACCAATAGTTCTGGTAAGGACTAATCTGCCTACTTTTCTTCACCATCCCTACAACTGGACTAGATTTGCTCCAAATCAGTTAGGCAGTTCACAAGTTAGCCCACTTGTGCCTCAAACATTCATGTGTCTACCATCTTGAAATGGGGTGGATGACATCACAAATTATGCCTCTGATATATCCCTGCATATCCCTACAATGTTACCAAATTTGGTCCAAATCGGTTTCAACTTGCACCTCAAATGTTCACGTGTCCGCCATCTCCCTGTGTCTCTACAGCTGTATCTGTCATCTTTAATTACAAACTACACCACTGAAGTGTCCCTATTTATCACTCCAACTGTACCAAATTCCAAAATGGTTAGATCAGGTCTGCTCAACTTAAGCCTCTCAGTTGTTTTTGAACTACAACTCCCATAATCCCCAGCCACAGTGGCCAATAGCCAGGAATTATGGGAACTGTAGGCCAACATCTGCAGGAAGGCTGAAGTTGCCCTGGGTTAGACAGTCCACAAGTTAACCCACTTGGAATTCAAACGGCCACACGTCCATCATCTTGAATAGGGGTGGATGACATCATCAACAACTATGACACTGAGGTGTCCCTATGTGCCACTCACTACAACTGTACCAAGTTTGGTTCAAATCGGTTAGGTGGTTCACACGTTAGCCCACTTGTGCCTAAAATATTTACACATTCGCCATCTTGAATTGGGGTGGATTACATCATCACAAACTACACTGTTAATGTGTCCCTACAACTGTACCCAATTTGGTTCATAATGATCCGGGCATTGTGAAGTGGATAGGGACACACACACACACAGAATGTTGGGTGATCTCATAAGCTTACTTTCCTTAAGGAAGTGGGGGGGAAGAGAGAGAAAGACAAACCCCGAAGATCGCAAATACTGCACAACATAGTTCTATAATATACAACTGATGTTATCCAGTCAAAGTTAAGCATTATTAAGTCCCACTGATGTGAGCAGGACGGAGTTGAGCCAAAAGGTGAAATAAATAAAATGCAAAGCTGCTCAATTGTGTTGAATGAGCAAAAACTCTAAATGAAGGATCTACTGGTTTCTGACAAGTTTCACTTCCCCTGAAGCACAACAATGGCAAACCCTGCAGAAAACGAGGGCTTCCTGTACTTGTTAGCCACCTTTGCTCATTTGAAGAAAGACCGAATATACACGCTTAAAATATATTTGCCAGGTGCCTATCTCTGCTTTATAAAAAAAATTGTGAACCCTGTCCTCAGTCCCTTCACCCTTCCGTTGGTGCTGAAACCGCAACAATGGAAACCTTGTGCATATGGGAATCTAGGGGTTAGGTTCCTCACAACATTAAAAAGTGCTAAAAGAATCACCAACAGAAGCAGGGAGCACAAAAATAGGAGTACAGCACAGTATCTTGAAACCTCCAGCTCCTCCATTAATGGCCCCCAACCACCTCCCCCCAAAACTGCCAGAAAATCCTCAACAGTGGCCTCCAAATGCCACTGGAAACTTATACCAGAAGTGTGAAATGTGTGCACAGGAACCACAAATGGTCAAAAATCACCCAGTTATTTCTCAAAAACACACACCAACATGGCACCACACTGTCTCCAGCACCCTCTCCAAGCCAGAAAAGCTACCAGAAGTGTAAAACACAGATGCAGGAAATCAGGTTTATACATCCCAATCACAAATAGTCAAAACCACGGATGGGAGAACCCACAGAAAATGAGGGTCTCCTGTCCCCCCCCCCAAAAAAATACAACAGCAGCAGCATAAAACTGCTTACAATTAAAACCTAGCAGAATTAAGAAGCCTTGTTAAATTTAAAATAAGTCTTCATTAACCAGACTAGTGTCAGGAGTCCACACAGTTAGGCAGCCATCAAGCATCCTCAAGAGGACCCACAGCTGATTTCCAAGTTCACCTCTGTGCCCGCAGCCTTTATGTGGCCATGGCAGAGTGACTCTCTTGGCCCATCTGAGTACGGGTTCAGCTCCATCTCTGTTCCGGTCTATTCACAGTGCTTCAGAGAAGATACGTAGACACAATATATCAGACCAACCATCTCAGGCTCTACATTTCCCCTTACCCTTTCATTAAAAAAAAATTAAATAGTTTTTAACAAAAAAACCCAAAAAACTTGTCGGTCTTTGTGACTGTCTGTTCTGTGAATCTGTGAGTTTGATATTGTATAGATTAGAATCCCTCAGCTCTTAGTTTCTCCACTTTGACACTGCCCCCCACCCCCGGAGACTTCCTTTAGTTGTTCAGTGATCAGCCTCAGGACCATTGCTCTGATACTACTAGAGTGCATCTACACTGGTAGAATCACCACAACATGTTACTACATAAGAGCCACCAAACGTCTTATCTTCTTTTAGAACTATGCAACACAAGGATACTAGAATTCTATAATGCAGAGAGAAGAATATAAGCTGCTGTGGGGATTGAATTTGACTGGTGTCTGGCACTGTTCAAGTAAGATTTCAGTGTAACTTTACATAGTTTTGCAACTTAGTTGTAAAAGCAATCCTACCTAATAAAAAGGTGAGAAGCTATTCTAGTAGTTTCCAAGAAAAAGTGTTATTCAACAAAGAATTCTTTAATTAATCACATCCCACTGAGCCCAGGCATCTTGACAGTTCATCCTTACACCCCCCAGTGGCATACACATATGTGAGACAGCAAAATTCAGAGTCAATGTCTGTAGAAAGCTAATATGTTATTTTTATACCAAGGCATAAACATTCTGTAGTCACAAGTGGAAAAATATGATGAAAATTACGAAGTAATCTCATTCCAAGGGGGAATTATTATAAACACACAGAGATTCAAAGAATTTTTTTTTAAGCCTGCATCTCAAACCTGCATTACCTTTCCACTGTATGAATACAGATTTCTGGCTTATATTTCAATAGATCTCCTATTAATAAGACCGGAAGTGTTCTTCAAGAAATGCACACACCAGGTGCCTTTGCCACCACATGCCAAACTGCAGTATAAAAGGTCTTATTAATTTAGGACATGACCCAATTCTGTTACAGCTATACCTAGGTAGACAAATGTGTACTGTACAAACAGCAGAAAGGATAATGCTACATTTAGCCAACACCACTTTTTAATAGGGAGGATAATATTCCTATTACAGCTAATGGAGGGATGGGCAACTGATAGACCACAATCCAGAACTGAATCTCCAAACTGAAATTTCTGGCTGCCAAGACCAGTAACAATGTAAAAGAGAATGATCCCACCCATGGGAAGACATCCAGGGTTCAAAACTTGCTATTTATGACTCTTTTCTATAGCAACTACAACATTTCATTAATTATTTCGACTCTTGGTGCTGGGGGACTTCAATGTTCATTTCTGGACCAATCTGTCCGGTGTAACTCAGGAGTTCACAGAGACCATGACAACTATGGGCCTATCCCAAGTGGTCTCTGGACCAACACATATTGCAGGTCACACGCTTGATTTGGTCTTTTACTCTGACCAGTGTGGTGTTCCATGCGTGGGGACACCTGTGATTTCCCCATTGTCATAGACAGACCACCATCTGGTTAAGGTTGGACATACAAACACTTCCCACCTCCGCAGGGGTGAGGGGCCCATCAGAATGGTCCGCACGAAGAGGTTATTGGATCCAGTAAGATTCCAAGAAGCCTTGGAGGGATTCAATGTTGGCTTTGCTAGTGATCCTGTTGATGCCCTGGTTGAGAATTGGAACAACTTGCTCACCGGGGCAGTAGACACAATTGCTCCCAAGCGTCCCCTCCAACCTGCTTCAAAATTGGCCCCTTGGTAAACGAAAGATCTACGGGAGCTGAAGCAGCAAGGTAGGCGACTGGAGCGCAAGTGGAGAAAGACTCAATTTGAATCTGACGGATTGCGACACAGAGCACATCTAAAGATATATAATCAGGCAATATATGCAGCAAAGAGGCGGTTCTTTTCTGCCCGTATTGCCTCTGCGAGTTCACGTCCAGCGGAGTTGTTCAGGGTTGTGAGGGGACTAGCATCTGCTCTCCCTCCCTTGAACCAGAATTTGGAGTCATCTGTTACCCACTGCGATGTGTTTAAAGAGTTTTTCGCAGATAAAGGCTCTCGGATTCGGGCCGACCTAGATGGAGACTCCACAATTAATTTGATGTCTAATCTGGAAGTGCCCAAAAACTCCTCGTATGTGATTCAACTGAATCGGTTTCAGTTCATGACTCCTGAGGATGTAGACAAGCTGCTTGGAGCGGTGAGGCCTACCACTTGTTCTCTTGACCCTTGTCAAACATGGCTTGTTCGATCTAGCAGGGAGGTTGTTGTAGACAGTCTGGTAGAAATAATAAATGCTTCTCTGAGGGAGGGCAGAATGCCTCCTTGACTTAAGGAGGCAATCAGACATATTCTAAAGAAGCCTGCACTAGATCTCTCGGAGTTGATCAATTATAGGCATGTTTCCAACCGCCCATGGTTGGGCAAGGTAATTGAGAGGGTGGTGGCCTCTCAGCTCCAGGAGGTCTTGGAGGAAATTGATTATCTAAACCCATTTCAAACTGGCTTTCGGGCGGGCTATGGGGTGGAGACTGCCTTGGTCAGCCTGATGGATGATCTCCAATTGGCAATTGACAGAGGAAGTGTGACTCTGCTGGTATTTTTGGATCTCTTGGCTGCTTTCAATACTATCGACCATAGTATCCTTCTGGAACGTCTGAGGGTGTTTGGGGTGGGAGGTACTGTTTTACAGTGGTTCCACTCCTACTTCTCAGATAAGATTCCAGATGGTGTCAATTGGAGACTGTTGCTCTTCAAAATCTGAGTTTAAGTATGGTGTCCCTCAAGGGTCCATACTTTCTCCAATGCTTTTTAACATCTACATGAAACCACTGGGAGAGATCATCAGGGGACTTGGAGCTGGATGTTACCAGTATGCTGATGACACCCAGGTCTACTTCTCCATGTCAACTTCTTCAGGAGATGGCATATCCTCCCTAAATGCCTGCCTGGAAGCAGTAATGGGCTGGATGAGGGAGAATAAACTGAAGCTGACTCCAGATAAGATGGAGATACGTATTGTGCAGGGTGAGACTTTTAGAGATGATTTTGATCTACCTGTTCTAGATGGGGTCACACTTCCTCAAAAGGAACAGGTTCGCAGTCTGGGAGTACTTCTGGATCCACACCTCTCTCTGGTTTCTCAGGTTGAGGTGGTGGCCAGGGGTGCTTCCTATCAGCTTCGGCTGATACGCCAGCTGCGCCCATTTCTCGAGATCAATGACCTCAAAACAGTGGTACATCTGTTGGTGACCTCCAGACTTGACTTCTGTAATGCACTCTACATGGGGCTGCCTTTGTACGTAGTCCGGAAACTTCAGTTGGTTCAGAATGCAGCAGCCAGGTTGGTCTCTAGGCCATCTCGGAGAGACCATGTTACTCCTTTACTGATGGAGCTACACTGGCTACCAATAGGTTTCCAGACAAAATACAAAGTGCTAGTTATAACTTATAAATCCCTAAACGGCTTAGGCCCTGGGTATCTAAGAGAGCATCTTCTTCACTACACGCCCCACCGCCCATTGTGGTCATATGAGGAGGTCTGTCTCCAGTTACCGCCAACTCGTTTGGTAGCTACACAGAGATGGGCCTTCTCAGTCGCTGCCCCAAGATTATGGAATGCGCTCCATGCTGAGATACGATCCTCCCCATCTCTGGCAATTTTCAAAAAACACCTGAAAACTCATCTTTTCGCCCAAGCTTTCTCAGCTTCCTAAAAATTTTGGGGGGTTTAATCTCTGGTTTACTTTTAAATTATTTTAAAGTTTTTTGTATATGTTTTTAACTGGTTTTATGTTATTGTTAACTGCCCAGAGATGAAAGTTTGGGGCGGTGTACAAATTTGATAAATAAATAAATAAATCTAATTTAAACCATTTTTTAAAAACGCACTCAAAAACCTGATCACCTGTTTTTTAAAAAACAAAAGATCATTCCCATACAAGTACTATTGTATACAAGTATCTATAAGAGCTGCAGATCGCAAGCACAGCATGAAGTTAAACAGGTGACTCATGCACAAGATCAAGTGACAAGAGCCTATCCACCACTGAGTTTTCAAATGTATACCAAAGGAAATAGGATAGAACAAAATGTACATGTTAAAAAGTCTATGGCAACCACCAAAGCATGCCCCCCACTTAGAAGAGGCATTCCCTTCTAAGGTGATGCCCAATACAACTGATAGTTGCACTGTTGTTGTTTTTAAAGGGGGCGCATACTTCTCCCTTTAAAGTTGCTCATATGCAGATGTAATCAATTAACAAAACCTCAGACAATTAGATCAATCATGATTTCCTTAACCATTTTTCTAATAGTATAAGCATTAACAGTCATCTAGTTCAGAACATCAAGACGCATCTGTTCACCCAGGCTTTTAATTAAATACTGTTTAATAGTTTTAACATTGTTTAAAAATTTTAATTGTTCTGTTACAATTTTTGTTATCATTAATGTTGTTCTGTTGTAAACTGCTCAGAGACATAGGTTTTGGGCAGTATAAAAGTATGTTAAATAAATAAATAAATAAATAAATAAAAGGCAGAAGAGAATTGCTGAAAAAATAGAATGTTACTGATAGTAAATTTTCCCCATACATACTGAACAAGGGTCCACAAATTTAGTCGCCAGAGTTACCACAGTCACCAGGATAGCTCTGCTCCAAAGCAGTAGCAAACACACACAACTTTTCATTTCTACTTTCAGTAATAAAGCTTTCTTTAAGAACCCATGATTCTCACATGCAATAAATAATTCTTCATATGCAAATGACCCATTTTCAATAATGACCCATATATCAAGTTAAGTACTGTGATGTTTTGGAGTGATTCATTTGTTTTTCTTAAAGAGAACCCTATATGAACCTGTATTATGTATTAAAATATTTATACTCCACTTTTTCAATTTAAAAAATGCCAAAACAGCTTATAATTTATTGTTCTTTTGAGGTACTCGGGGCCAAACTACAAGTGCCCAGTGTTCTCTCTAATTTTTTTCATCTGTGTGCGGAATGGGTTTAGTTCTGGGTGGCAGTATCAAGACAGTGTGTGTGCATGTGTTTTCAGAGTGGGACCTTCCCGATTAAACCTGAGTGGGATCTAAAATTAACTGAGCAGACCTCAAAAACCATATGAACGCATGCACGCCTTAGAAGGAACACTGCAAGTGCCAATGAGAGAGAGAGAGAGAGAGAGAGAGAGAGAGTATAAAGTTAAATATTAGGAGAGGAGAATCAGGGCTTCAACACATGGGGATGGAGAACTTAATCTTGCCATTGTCCATATAAAAACTGCACATGAACCAATGGCTCCAAAATATCACAGTACTTATTTCATGTATGGGTCAATACTGAACATGAGGCTTTTACATATGAAGAATTATACATTAAATACAGTGGTCCCTCTACTTACGAAATTAATCCGTTCCGAATGCACATTTGTAAGTCGAAAAATTTGTAAGTCGAAAAGCGGTTTCCCATAGGAATGCATTGGGAACGGATTAATGCGTTCCGGAGCCTAGAAAAAAGACCCAGACCCCCAGTAAGGCTTGCAAACTGCACAGGAACATTTCTTTTCAAGAATAAACAGGCAGTAAACAGGCAGGCAAGTCAAGGAAACCGCATGTAAAATTCGTAAGTCTAGGAAACCCCATCTAAAAATTTGTAAGTCGAGGAAACCCCATCTAAAAATTTGTAAGTCGAAAAAACCACATCTAAAACCGGATCTAAAACTGCTGTTTGTAACTCGAAAAATACTTATGTCGAGTAGTTTGTAAGTCGAGGGACCACTGTACAAGAATTATGGGTCCTTTTACAAAGTTGCCATTAACCCTAGGACAGAAGTTCCCAATGGTGCTACTTCCTACAGTGGGTATTTAACTTACACATAACAACACTTACACTATAACATATATCAGTACTTTGGCCCCAGAGAAAAAAATTATATGTTGGAAGAGGCTGTTCTTCGAGAGCCCGGTGTGTGTATGTGCAGGGTCTGGGGCAAATCAACCGGTGGGGAAGGTCCCTTTCAGTTAATTTTGATGGGCACTGAAAAAGAGCAAAGCCCAGAGCAGTCACCCTGCTTGATCCTGCCCTAAAACAGCCCTGGGAAAAGGGAAGTCTGTATGTGGTGATGAAATCTATCAGAAAAGGGCAAGAAAAACCTTCTTAGCCAGGGAATTCCATTGCTTGAGAACAGACACGCTCATTCTTACAGACACATCTGACATTTTTCAATTGATACAATTTTAAGAGAAATATGGACATGTTCTGACTTTCTTCCAAGTGCTGACTGAACTGGTTTAACACAATATCAGTTTAAGTATTAAAGTATTTAATTATTTGCAAGTGAGTTCAGATAATACAATCCACTGGCCCTGGGATTAAAACTGAGGTCATACACACCCCACACAACCAACCTCAGCATGCCATTCTGCTCTGCATATGCATTTATTATTTATTTACTTAGCATATTTCTATACCGCCCCAAACTCAAGTTCTCTGGGAGGTTTACACGACAATAAAAACAACCAATAAAAAGATTAACATATTTCAACAATTAAAATTTAAAAAGTTAAAACTATTAAAACACAATTAAAACAATATCTAATTAAAAGCCTGAGTGAACAAATGCATCTTGACTGCCCTTTTAAAAGTTGTAATAAGGGGGAATGATCGTCTGAACACTCCTAATCACATGACAGAACCACAGTATTGGGAGTGGTCCGACTCCAGACATTCCCCCCATGAGTTAAATAATTAATTGTGTGGTGGGTGGGGCCAGCAGACAGTATTACCTCAACCAGCCCTGTATGAATGAGATTTCTTTTCTCTTTGCACACTATAACTGAGATCCAAATTCCTAGCCCCATCCTATATGCACGTGCAGGGGGGCAATGTTTTCTTCAGTGGCACTAGCACAATTTGCAGTGCACTGCAGCCTAAGATACCATAGATATACTGGCAGAAATGGAAAGATCTACGAAGCAGGAAACATCAGTTCCATGCTCTCCCTCCATTTTTCACATAAGATAATGATTTAGGATTGCTTGGTCTAATTGAAGGTGGAAAAGCTGTAATAAAATGCTAAAACCAAGGAGGATAGTTTGGGCTCAAGGATTAGAACTTTTTTTTCTTTTTCTCATTGAGTTTTTGTTATTGTTGTTGTTGTTGTTGTTGTTGTTTTACTACAAGGAAAGAAAAGTTTGAACTTTCAAAAGTTCCAGAATTTTACACAAAGATTCCACCCCTACTTCTGGTTAATGTTTGATCGCCTTAAGCCACAAAAGGTGGCTATGCTTGTTAAAGGTTTTGTTTTTTAAAGAAAGCTTTAAAAGCTTTTCCATGAGGGCATTATAGTTCCTTCTACTTTTGCTTCTCCTTGAAAAAGTAGTCTAAAGAAAGACTACAAAGCTGTCTGACTTTCAAAGGAGAATTAACTAGCCCTTTCCTAAGGACTACACCACTGAGGGCAAGCAAAAGATTCTCAACTCCCTCAGGGACTAAAGCTGTTAAGCAGTTCTCTCTACAGTACTATATTTATTTCTGGACAAACATATGGCTCTCGAAGTGATATGGTTCCTAAAGGGACTATGTTGCATACTTTACTCAAGATTTGTTAAAATAAAATTTCTCTCACCAATATGCTTCCTAAAAGTAGGCATTCTTTCTGATCCATGTGGGAGGTAGCCCTCACTTTCGTTCTCATACAGTTGTGTATAAAAGCAAGTGCTGAATAGCAACAACAAAAAGAATTGCCTAATGCTATTAAGTTTCCCCATGCCTGTACTTTTAATGGAAAATATTTAGAAGTATTTTCCCCTTCTACATAGTTTTCTGTATTTGGCAAAATACAAATTAGTTGCCCCCTCAAACTCTAGAATTTACACATTTATGAAACAAGCTTAACTATACAATTCTGTTTTCTTCTAAGATCGTGTCTTAACTCAGCAGTTTATTCAAAATCTACATAAAAATCATATTTTCCGCTACAAGCTGAGTCAACCTATATGACTGTATAAAAGCTAGTTTTACAATGTTATCCAATTAAGGCAGCCCAGAAGTTTTATTTATTTTATTCATTGAATTTCTATACAGCCTAATATAGAAATCTTTAGGCGGTGTACAGATTAAAAAATATAAATTATAAATCATTTAAAATTCATAAAACATAACAATCACAATAGATAAAAACACATTAAAATAAAAAAAATTAAAAAATTAGATCTCAGTTAAAAGCCTGGGAAAACAGGTACGTCTTCAGGGTCTTCCTAAAAACAAACAGAGAAGGAGATGCTCTTAGTTCAGCAGCAAGTACATTCCAAAGCCCTGGGGCAGCCAAAGAGAAGGTCCAGTCCCAAGTTGCCACCAAACGAATTGGCAGCAACCATAACCAGACCTCTCCAGATTATCTTAATAGGCGACAGGGTTCGCAACAGATAAGATGCTCTCTTAAGTACTCTGGACCTAAGCCGTTAAGGGCTTTATAAGTAGTAACCAGTACTTTGAATTTTGTTTGGAAACGTATCAGCAGCCACTGCAGTTCTTTTAGAATCGGTGTTATATGGTCCCTTCAGGTAACACCAGAGACCAGTCTGGCTGCTGGATTCTGTACCAATTGTAGTTTCCAGACTACGTATGCAGCCCCACATAGAGTGCATTACAGTAGTCAAGCCTAAAGATTACCAGCATATGTACCACTGTTTTAAGGTCATTTGTCTCCAGAAATGGACATAGCTGGCAGATCAGCCAAAGCTAATAAAAAGCACTCCTGGCCATAGCCTCAACCTGAGAAACCAGGGAGTTTGGGTTCCAGGAGCACTCCCAGACTACGAACCTGATCTTTTAGGGTGAGTATAACCTCATCCAGAACAGGCAGATCTAAACCATCACTCGGATCCCGACCCCCTACAGACAGTACCTCCATCTTGTTTGGATTCAACTTCAGCCTGTTATCCCTCATCCACCCCAATATCGCCTCCAGGCAGACACTTTCGGGGGTCATGCCATTTCCTGATGAAGCTCATATGGAGAAATAGATCTGGGTGTCATCAGCATATTGATAGCATCCCAGACCAAACTTCCTGATTATCTACATATAGAGTTTCATGTAGATGTTAAAAAGCATTGGAGACAGTATGGGGCCTTGGGGAACTCCACACTTTAGAGCCATCTTATTTGTTTGTTATTTCTCTTTGTAAACCGCCCTGAGCCATTTTTGGAAGGGCGGTATACAAATTGAATTATTATTATTATTATTATTTAGCTCTCGCTTTTCAGAGCAACAGTCTCCAAGTGACACCATCTGGAATCTGCCAGAGAGATAGGAACACAACCACTGTAAAACAGTGCCACTCAATCCAACACCTTTCGAGAGACCCAACAGGATACCATGGTCAACGGTATCGAAAGCCATCGAGAGATCCAAGAGGATTAGCAGAGTCACACTCCCTCTGTCGATCACCAATTGGAGATCATCCATCAAGCTGACCAAGGCAATCTCACCCAATAGCCCACTCGAAAGCCAGTTTGGAAAGGATCTAAATAATCTGTGTCATCCAAAACTGCCTGGAGCTGAGAAGCAACCACCTGCTCAATCACCTTGCCCAACCAATGAAGATTAGAGACAGTTCTGTAATTAGCCAACTCTGAGGGACTAACCCCAATGCACGTTTCTTCAAATAAGGTCTAATAATAGCCTCCTTAAGACAAGGAGGCATCCTGCCCTTTTTAGGGAAAGAACTTCCTCAAGGAATGATACACAATAGTTATACACAGACTGTATAACTGCGAGACACATTATCCAAACAATACTATTGCCAAGGAATACTAGCAACAGATATAATCCAGGGCATATTAACACAGAAATTATAAAGAATATTTGTATACTACTTTTCAGCAAAAAAAATTCTCAAAGCAGATTACATGACAAAAGGAAACAGAAGATGGTTCACTGTTCCAAACTCTAAAAATAAGTAGTTGAATTCATGATTATACTTAAAATAATTTTTATCATAAAGCCAATCTAAAAGCCCTTTTCAAAAGGGCAAGGTTCAGTCTGTCACTGGAACATGGGTTTGGTGGTTAAGAGAACACGAGGCTGTCACCCCAATAATTCTGAAGCTCTGGTATCCATTCTGCAACAACTCAGGAAAATGTAGACACACAAACTGGTTAGCCACTTGGCAAGTCTCCTCAGGCAAAGCCTTTAGGCTGGTTTGCCAACTGTTTCAAGTCATACTTGCCAGAAAGCCAGAACAACAAAAAAAGTGTGCTTCTCTCTCACACATGGAGTGCACGCTAAGCCTGACAAGAGGCAGAGAGAAAACTGATCCTAGGGGAGTAAGGATAGTGGCCAACATCTAGAGCAGCCATCTTGGGACAGAGCCAAGGTCCTGGTGCACAGAGGCTGCGCTGAGTTCACCAAAGTGCTGCCAAGCAGCAGAGCATGTGCACACAGGGTGAATGGGAGTAGTTTTGTTACTCTCCCCTGTCCCAGTAAGTGCTCTTTGTCTTCTAGAAATATGTCCCCAAGGGTAACAGTCATCAGAAACATACTTTTGGAAGGCAAAGGGCATTTACCATGGCAAGAGAGAGCAGTGAAAACTGCTACACTCTCTCTCTCTCTCTCTCTCTCTCTCTCTCTCTCTCTCTCTGTATGCACTCTGCTGCTTGGCAACACGCTGGCTGAGCGCGGAGCAGCCTCTCTGTGCCGCGATACCACTCAGCTGCACCCCAAGATGACAACTGCTCTGAATGCCAGCCAGTGCCTCCTAATCCAGCCCACTGTAAGGTTTATTCAATTACCTCCTTCTAGCATGAAACAGAGAGCACATAGTCTGGATCTGCCCAGCATCAAGTAGGGAGGATTCTTTCCCTTTCAGACAATAGCCTCATTCAGACATTACTCAGCCTCACACTTACAGCTCCCAAAGCAGAGAGGAAGTCCCACCCCACCACTGTTATTCATCCCCTCCTCACAGTTATGGCACTCACCATTATGGCACCATTTGTGTGAAGGGGGAAGTGCCGTAAACATGATGGCCAGCGCCTCCATGAGCAGCAGCCTCAAGCGATCCAGGTGGCTGCTCACCTGCCATCGCGGTTATGGTGCTTCCCCCCACCCCTTCACACACAAACAGCGCTGTAACTGCGAGCGCCGGGCAGGAAGGGGTGAGTAGCAGTGGTGGGGATGGGACTTCCTCCCAGCTTTTGCAACTGTAAGCATGAGCGCGGCTGGAGTAACATCCAAACGAGGCTTCTGAGACACAATTGTCCACATCTCATAACAGCAATCCCACTTCCCAAATTATCCCTGCCAATTCCTAATTCTCCAGGAAGTTGGGATGAGGAGATCAATTTTAATCAGAATACCCACTGACATCCACACAGCTCTTGATACACAGAATCAGGACGGTGTATGCATGTTCCACACAATGAGTACCATCCCTTGTTCTCCCTAACACTCCATCCTCCTTAAGTGCTATAATAAGCAATTAAATCAACCTATGTGCAAGGAATATATGACAGGGGCACTGAACTTTTTCTGCAAGGAAAAACAAACAAAAAAACCCCAACACCTGTTTGTTGAAAACACTGCTGTAGCTATTGTGAGGTTAAAAAAAGTAATCCTGTTTTCAAAGTTGCTGGATTTGTTTTTGTTTTACAATTTAGCCATGAATACATGGAGGAGTAGGCGTTGGACCATGCTGAATACCCTGCAAGTACTAACATCACTTTGCCAAACCCCTCCCCCACTGGAATGCAGTTTTAGACTGGCACAACTCAGGAGCTCTGCTTTCCCTAAGCTTCTCAGCATAGTAACTCCATTCTTGCAAAGTCAACAAACAAGTCAGATGGAGTGCGACAGCCATGTCTAGTGAAATTGTCCCAGTTTACGGAACGTGCAAAATTGCTCTGGCCATATTTGTTACAAGTCAGCAGACTTCAGTTCTGGAGAGTTAACATGCTTTGTGCTTTTTTCCCCCTAGGTTAAAGAATAAAGATTCAAATATTAATTTTCTGAGTGCCTCCGCAATACCTAATTGAAGTCCAGCATGTACATCTACACAAGTTGTTTTAATAATACATTGCCCACTTAAAGGGAAACACCTATCTATTTTTCCAGGTACATTTTAAAAACTGCCTTACATTCCATTTAATCCTCCTTTGCTACTGAATACAGCTTCAGAAATAGCCAAATCATACACCTTTCCAAATATGAGGAATAACACCAAATGCAGACATATAACCAGGGCGTAGGATTCTTCCAGCCCTATACCCAAAGAAATCAGAGAGCAGAAGAAATTCAGGGAAAGAATGAATGAGAATGCCCAACTCTACATAACTAAATATATGTTCTCCAGTTCAAAAAGACTGTAAGGATGCCTATTACGTCAAGCTTATATCAGGGACTATCCACCTGCTCATATCACTGTCAAGAGCTGTGTTAGCAAAGCAATGAGGAACCAGATACACTGCATAAAATTTAGGTTATGTAGACAAGAAAATGTAGCCGTTTTAAACAGAGCTGTCAGTCCTCAAGTTTGATGACATCAGTATTTGTATCATTTGACCTAAGCACTGCATTTAGAAGCCACGTGCTGATTTTGTTTGTTAAGATATGTAATCAGCTCATTAATCCATATTCTGCCTTTCACAAGCTATATAGGAAAAAGAAAGTTTAACATAAAACAAACACGACTCAAATGTGTCCTGTGTCCCTGCCCTTTAGTCCCCATCTGTCTTCCAGGGTTCTCCGTTCTAACTATACATTGTTTACACAAATAATTTTACTCAAAATCAGAGCACAAAATACATAATTATCAGAGGTGCGTATTTGTGGATTTTCTCTTCAAAATACTAAGAAGGATCTGATGCTTCATTTTGTAAGAATTTTGAAGGGCAAAGGAGTGATTTAGATACATATATCCTCTACAACATAGTGCATTACAATACAACTGCATTTTATACTCAGGTATCGGAACCAGTGTTCCCATGTGTGTGCGCACACAAGTTTTTTAAAGTCCGCTCAGTTAACTTTAGCTCCCACTCAGGGTGAATCAGGAAGGCCCCATTCTGAATGAATGTGCGCACACACTGCCTTGATACTGCCACCCAGAACAAAACTAATTCTGCACACAGATGAAAAAAATTAGAGGGCACACTGATCGGAACCTAAGTACAAACTAGTATCTTAAGTGATTGATTGATTAAGCGCTATCAAGTCAGTGTCAACTCTTAGCAATCACATAGACAGATTCTCTCCAAGATGATCTGTCTTCAACTTGGCCTTTAAGGTCTCTCAGTGGTGCATTCGTGGCTGTCATAATTGAGTCCACACACCTTGCTGCTGGTCGACCTCTTCTTCTCTTTCCTTCAATCTTTCCCAGCATTATGGACTTCTCAAAGGAGCAAGGTCTTTGCATAATATGTCCAAAGTATGATAGCAGTAGTTCCCTATTCATAAACACCTAAGTTGTCTCCACTTTTCTTCATCTTATTTTGAACTTTGAGGAAGTGTTTCACCTTGACTTTCCTCCACAGAGTACAACATAAATAAATGGAATAAGCACCTGATATATTTGTAAAGTTCATAAATATGATCAAAATTAGAGCAGTACAGTTGAACTCATATCAAGATAAACTGAGGTAGGGTGTGTAGGATACGATATTATACAAATGTTTCAAATAACTCACTTTCTTTTTCTGTAATTCCTTGTTACTTGTTTCTATGGCTATTTATACAGATATGTTTATACCAAAAAAAGACTTTTTTTTAAAAAAGCAGTATTTTTTAAAAATGGGGAAATGAGAGTCTGGAAGTAACTAAGATCTGTATCAGTCCATCTATTGAACCAACCAGCATTCACATCATACTACTTTTAGTGCTGCTTAAAAGTGAAGAGAGCTACATTAGCAAAAATTCATTTCTTGCCTAAAAAATTTCCATTAGCCAGTGTGGAGAGCAAGTGTTATATGTTGTGCAAACAGTGTCAATTCTGATGAAGAGCACCCCTGAACCCCAACTTGAAACCATTGCTAGACATTACATCAGCACCAGCTCTGAGTCTTACTCCTTACAACTATACACTGTAGTAGTCTTGATAGTCTAATTCAAATGGTAGATGATAGCCTTTGCTATCATCTACCATTTACTCTGGAATGCTTTTTTGCACTTTACCTGGCACTGACACAATGCTTGCAATTCTTCATTTTCTGAACACCTGGTCCAACATGTCTCCAATGCAGCATTTTGGTTTTTTCCTTATACAGAAAACTATGGAAGCATTACTATATTCTTTTTTTTCTGAAGTAGTAAATAACACCTTCTAAGTCAAGACACAGACATTTCAGTTTTTCTGCAAAGGAAACATCCTAGTCAATAAAAAACATTCTTTAAAAAAACAATTTAAAGTACTTGGAACAAAAAATGCAAGACATTTTCTGAAAATGGGAGTAGTCGTCATTTCTAACATTTTAAACTATCTGTTTGGCCTGGCCTTCCAGAACTTTTAAACTGTTCTAAACTGTTTTAAATGTTTGGCCTGGTTCTCCAGGGTTTTTAACTGTTTAAATGTTTAATTAATTGGTTTTATTCTGTTTTTATAGTTTTAATTTTAATTGTTAACTGGTTTTAATTGTTTTTATTTTGTTGTAAACCGCCCTGAGCCATTTTTGGAAGGGTGGTATATAAATCAAATAAATACATAAACAAACACTTCCTTTATTCCAATGCAAAAACAACTTTAGCTTTTAAATAATTTCATACACATCCAAGGAGAATATATTCAAAGAGATGCAACACTCTAATTTGAAAATTTTAGCTAGCTTCCAGAAATATTAGTTACCAGAGAGTATATTAAAAATTATATGTAGCCTATAATATAGGGGGAAAGTAAATTATATATATTGCAACAATGCATCATTGCCAGTTTTGATCCTAAAGTCAGGGAGATTTAATCACGAACTAGCTGAACCCACACAGAGCATCTGTGCGCTACTGCACTCAGCCTTTGGCTCCCCAGCACTTGCACGTTCTCTCCCCCCACCCCAGTCCCTTGTTCTTCCCTCCTCCCGCTCACCAGTCACCCATTCTTCCTTCCCCCCACTCGCCCGTTCTTCACTCCCCCTGCTTGGTCGCCCATTCCTCCCCACCATTTGCCGGACACCCATTCCTCCCCATCACCCACTTGCAGTCTCCCGTTTGTCCCCCCTCTGCTCGCCCAGAGAAGGAGACTGCACTGTCTCCTTGCCTCTCCGTGCAGGTACAGAGAGCCTCACTGGGCCCCAGTGCGGCCCAACCTGTTATTTGGCTGGCAGGCAGGCCCAGAGAGGGAGGCTGTGCTGCCCTCTCCACTGCTTGCGCAGCCGGTCTCATAGGAGCTGTATCTGGGCTGTCAGGGCACTCGGCACCCTCCCCCCGGCCGCCACTTACTACCCCCCCTGCCCGCCCGATGTTTTTTTCCTCTGGCTGGCCATCTGGCCAGTCGCTGTCACTGCCTGCCGCTACCTCTCTCTCCCCCCACCACCGCCCACCCGCTCAGTTTTTGTGGCCGCCTGCCACTTCCCCCCCACAGCTGCCACTTTCTCCCCCCCCCACCCACTGGCCTGCTTGATGGCCTTATCTTCAAAACCGCTGTCGCTTTCCTCTCCCCCTCCCAGGAGCTCGCTCGCAAACTCTCATGAGAGCTGCCATGCATGTGATTAGCCATGGGTACATCTTAGCAAATTTTATATATATATAGAAGATGTTTCAAATTCTATTTTGGCCTGATAAGGCAATGATGGTTCTTGACCTTTCTACATGAAAATTACTGACTCTCTCCCCAAACTCAAGCTGAGAACATCACAAAATGCCCTGAAGACAGATTTTTCAGAGAGATGAAGGTGAAAACTTGTACATGCACACCCTTTTGCCTCTTATCAAACAGGCTTTGCAGGGTTTTATATCATTTCAAAAACCTGTCTGACCAGAGGACACAGGGACAAAATGGATGTGTACACCCACTATGTGAAATAAAGCTTCTCTCAAACTTCTCAAATAATATGAAAAACAATTGTCCATAGGAACATAGGAAGCTGCCATATACTGAGTCAGACCATTGGTCCATCTAGCTCAGTCTACCCAGACTGGCAGCGGCTTCTCCAAGGTTGTAGGCAGAGTCTCTCTCAGCCCCATCTTGGAGATGCCAGGGAGGAAACTTGGAACATAGAAGCTCTTCCCAGAGCAGCTCCATAGGGGAATATCTTTCATTGCACATACATGTAGTCTCCCATTCAAATGCAACCAGGGCAGACCCTCCTTAGCTAAGGGGACAAGCCATGTGTGCTACCACAAGACCATCTCCAACCAAAGTTAGCACAAGACACCACATTTCTCATATCATCTCTGGCCCCAGTTTTCCCCATCACCATGCATAATATTTCTGAAAAACAGTATGCTATTGGTATCATTAATAGTATTTGAAAAAGAACTGTCACCCAGCCAGGCAGTGGGAGGTAAAAAACAAAACACAAAAAAATCTGGCCCCACACTTCAGCATATGAATTAGTAGTCAGAATGCTGGTACTAAATCCACCCTGGCACCTGTCTTAGATGGTCAGGACAGCAGTGTTCCCTCTAAGGCGTGCGCATGTGCACGCTCAAACATTTTCTGATGTCCGCTCAGTTAACTCTAGATCCTGCTCAGGTTGAATCAGGAAGGACCCACCCTGAATGCATGTGCGCACACACTGCCTTGATACTGCCGCCCAGAACAAACCTAATTCCGCACACAGATGAAAAAAATTAGAGAGAACACTGCAGGAAAGCTGGAATTTCTTGAGCTTATGCTCTCAGCCATTTATCTCATGTGAATAGGATAGCCACTAGATAAACCTAACTTTGGATCATCCAAGGAAAGCCACTCATATCCAGCCCCTGATGTTTCAAAGGGAGGTGGTCTCTTCCTCTCCAACTGCCACCAGAGGACTACTCAAGGATCATCTTGTTCTGAAGGAGTTACAGAGGAGACAAAACACCTTATCAGCTACCTAGATTTTAAGAGTACAACATGAGAATCTGGCTCCTTAAAAGCATTTCCATTGCCTGCCTTTGCTATATAGCTTTCTATTATCGCTTTAATAATAGTTCAGTTAATAACTGCTCAGTTTAATAACTTCCCAGTTAGCCCCTGCTAACTGAGCAAAGAGACATCTTTTGAAGTGGCAATTCTCTTAAATTTAGCAGGGGGAGAGCAACTGGCCCTATCCAACCCCAGCACAGGATCCCTCCAGCGGCTGTTGCTGGTATCTGCCTTGTGTTTCATTTTAGATTGTGAGCCTTTTGGGGACAGAGGGCCATCTGAATTGATTATGTATTATTTTTCTATGTAAACCACTTTGAGAACTTTGGTTGAAGAGCGGTATGCAAAAATTCGTAGTAGTAGTTAATGCTTTTCTGTACGCGAATGTTAAGATTCACTTTAAAAACAATACAAGAATGCCAAATCAAGGCTTGACAATCCCAAGGAGCCATGGCATCTAGAAATTTAACTGTGGCACCTAGCTTAGGATATTCAGAGATAGAGTTATTTAATAAAATCTTTATTTGTCCCAAGCAGCCCTGTTTCTGTTCCAACTATGTACTTGTAGAGGGGATAAATAGAAACCCATTTACTCTCCCCCTCAACGATGCCCACTCCTGGACTTCTGGGCTGAAGTCCAGGGCCTCCAGACATCCTGGGGGCCCCCAAATCCTTTTTAGTCTGTCCCGGAGAGCTGCAAAAGCCATTAGGTTCAGGCTCCAAAATGACCTAGGGGCACCTCTGCCATCACTAAGTCTGGTAATTTTGTCCAGTGTCCATTGTCTGTATCCTAAATTTTTGAGCTGGCTCCTAGACCCAAAGAAAATTTGTCAAGGCCTGCCTCAAATAAAGAAACAAAATATTTCAATTTGTCACGGACAGGTGCTTCCAGAGAAAGGGTTTCTTGGGCATCAAGATGCTGGTCAAGGTGCAGCTTGACACCCATAGGCGGAACTGGGGGGGCAGGCAGGGCATGTGCCCTGGGCACCACTGAGGTGGGGGCGCCACGCCAGTTCCTGCCACCCCCACCCCATTGCCCACTTGCCCAGTCCCAGGGCCCCTCAGCCACTTGCCTCTAACTCTGGCCTAGGATCGGTGCAGCCTGCAAACTGCAGAGCTCTTCTCTCCCCACCTCTCAGCTGATCGGCGGGTGGGCGGGGCTTCCAGAGAGGCCTCCCTGTAGGCCTCCCTGAAGCCTGGTCTCGGCAGGCCCCAAGAAAGGCAGGAAGGAGGCTGGCCGAGCTCCCTGCAGCAGACCAGACCATCCAGCACAGCTTTTGCAAGGTAGGCTGTGAATTCCTTTTTGTGGTTACCCCCATATATAGGGATCTGCTTGCCATAGGGCTTTGATATGGGCGGTGGGGCGAGACTGAGAAGTCTCTGAATATTTAATTTAAAACAGACTGAAAAATGTGCTGGCTTTAAAAACAAAAACTATCTAAGGCCTATAAGTGGCTTGTTTCATGTCAGAAAATTACAAAAACTTCTGGAACAAATATTTATTTATTCATTCTTTCTTTCATTCATTTATAAATGCACTTATGTTCAAGTTGTTTTGCAACCCAGAAGGTCTGAGTGAGAACTGTGAAGCATGTGTTGTGATTTTATTTTATTTTATTTTTCTTGTGTGTGAACTGCTCTCCAATAACTTGCAGGGACTTCAGGGTAAATCTGGCCAACATGTGAATGCAGCACCTCCATTCCAGAGGAGATGTGTGTTAAAGGGCTTTAAAAGCCCCATGTGAAAAACCTCCTGGAATCAAACTTTACTGAATTTGTTCAGAATTCTGAGAAAACAAACATAGGCTCACCCTGCATGGTTGAAAGTCTCCTTTGCTAATCTGCAGTGAGGGGGCCATTTTAATAATTAGCGTTGCTAGTGTGTTCTAGGCATTAAAAGTAGCACAAATATATAGTACTCAATGTATATCACTATATACTGTGAAGTGTGCATGCGTGTATTCAGTGAAATGTATTTCCAGGCAGCATACTTATTTTGAAATATCAGACTTAAATCCTTGGGGGCCTGGGATGTGTGGAGGCCCTGGACTTTGAGGGGCTGGGGGCCCATTTTGAAATCTCATCTTGGCCCATTTCAACCTTGCTATGCCCCTGGCGGTCACTACACATGGGTTTCTGCACAACACCTGCACAGAAGAAACTTCCATGTAGAAAATGTGTCTCTTGTAAATTGACCCTGAATTTTCCATCCATGACTGGGATATTTGAGAGTTAGAGTCAATAATAAAAGAACAGCACACTGCTTGTGACAGGAAGAGGCAAATTACAATGATTTCTTAGTCTGGCAGGGGCTGGTTTTGGCCCTGGCAGAACTTGGCTGTCTGCTCCTGTTGCAAATGCCTCTGTCTAGTGTGGCAAACTAATGTATCCTCCTCCCTCTTGGTGTCAAAGTAAGCACTGGTGTGATGAATGCACATATACCCCATCATGAGCCAACAGTCATCATAAGACAAAGGCTGGCAGGAATCATTCACTGGTTTATAGACCCACCACCACCACCTTCCCCTGTTTTGCTAGTGGCTATTTGGGCAGGTGATCCTCTAGGACAAAGTCATGTTTTTTAAAAAGAATGAGATGAGACAGAGAAAATGACTCTTGGAATCCTCGCTTAACTCCTGACTGTTGTTCTAAGTCTTTTACAGAGATGGCTCATGTTTTCAGGTTTTGATCAACAACCATGTCAAGATGGTACAGTGTTCCTTTTAACAAGGATTTCCAGATATTGTTGACTACAAGTCCCATCATTCCTGTTTGGACAGGGGCGCGATTTCAGTGCTTGCCCTAGGCGCTATTTTCCCTAGTTACGCCTCTGTTGACACCTGCAAATGAAGCAGGAGCTTGTGCTAATGAGGAGTGAAATGTGAGTGAGTGCCCAAGGACAACTGTAGTGCTAAGTCACCACAGCTGAACCCACTCCTTTGTACTACATTTCTCCCCACCACCATGATCACACACATTTTGAGTCTAACAATGCTCTAAATTAACTATGAGATGAGCTGCCATTTGGTTACAGCCATAATCCTATTCAAACATTATATTGTATGAGTGTACAGGTGCCAGTACACATGTACATTTTCATATATATGTTACATGCATTAATTTTAAAATATGAACCTGGGTACAAGCACCCTCAGATGAAGTGTACACACAAGTAGTGTACTATTGTACGTGCATGAACAACTGTACATGTACACAGATCTGTATATGTGTATACTCTATAGAGACTATACATAATATGTAAATAAGCCTATAGAGTAAGAGAGTTTATACCTTATACTGCAGAAGAGGATAACCAAAATTATCAGAGCTCCTTCCTTAGAAGCAAAAGCTACAACTTTGAGGACTTTTGAATTCGGATTCAGCGGGGGGGGGGTGACTAAGGCAAGGAGGCATGATAGAAGCTTATATAATTATGCATGGTGTTGAGAAAGTGAATACCGAGAAGTTTTTCTCCTTCTCACACAATGCTAGAACCATGGGTCACCCATCAAATTGATTGGCAGAAGATTTAAGATGGACAACAGAAGGAAATACTTCTTCCTGCAGCACACAATCAAGCAATGGAATTCACTGCCACAAGGGTCACCAGCTTGGATGGCTTTTAAAAGGGATTAGACAGCTTCATAAGAATAGGTTGGCTACTAGTTTACCTAGTTTGTTTACTAGGTCATAGCATTCACATGATCCACTCAGTTATGTTGTGGAAGCTTGGAAATGAGCCCTGTGTTTGTGTGCCTCCTTCTCCCCTTGCACATGTACAAATATTACCAATGGCTACTAGTCTTTTTTTTTCAAATTCAATTTTTATTAATTTTTAACAATAATAACCATTAACAATCATAATAAACACAAATGGACTTCCCGCGCACCTCCCTTCGTGAAATAACAACTATAAAGTTTACCCTTATTATAATATTAATCCCAATGGCTACTAGTCTTGATGGCTACATATAACCTCCAGATTCAGAGGCAGTATGCTTCTGAACACCATTGCAAAGCATCAACAGGAGAAGGCATAAGCCATAATCTCCTGGTTGTGGTCTTCTCAGAGGCATCTGACTGGCCACTCTGAAAAACAGGATGATGGTCTAGATTGACCTTTGGCCTGATCTCTTATGGCTCATACAAGTAAATCATCTGTAGAAAGAAACGTGTTAAATAAAACTGGAGACGAATGTACAATGTCATTTACATCTTACATATACGATGATCCTCTTAAACCAAGTTTTTGAGACTGGGAACAATCCCTGTGTTCATATGTCCCTGTCTCGCCTAACATGCATAACTTAATAAGTTACTTTCAGGTTTGATCCTGGGTTTGGAGCAAAACTATGGTTTGATCAAACCAAGAAGTAATCCATTAAAGCACATGTGCAAGGGGAAAGGGAGGCAGGCAAAGACAGGGCTCATTCCCAAGTTTCCAAGCCATAGCTTGGTGGATCATGTGAACGCTGTGACCTAGTAAACAAAAAAAAAGCGTTAAACTCTTTGATTGTGAAATTGTCCCCTTTTGGGAAGCAAGCGATATCTATATTTATGTATCAGTTACTGCTTTACATCTGGCCATTTCACTGAAATGCTAAAGGCTCAATCCTTTGGTTATACAGGATGTATTCGTTCTCTACAGATTGTAGCACAACCACTTACTCAGTTACATCTTATTTTAATATGCCTGACCTTTCCAGTTGAAGACAATCCTGGCCAATAACTTTTCCCACCTCTTTATACATAAAATTAAGAAAGAAAATTGTTTCAAGAACGGTATGCAAAACTTAAGACTGTTCTCTACTTGGTCCTGGTCCCTTGAGTCTAACATGGTAGTTCTTGCCCCCGCTTCACCTGCCTAGAGTCTATATAACACCTCTTGTCTATCACAGTCAGCCATTTCTATGGCAACAGAAAGCCAGCAGCGCTAAAAGGAACTTCTATATTTCACAATCATCGGGGTCAGACTGAGCAGGAGCGCGCGCACACACACACACACACACACACACAGAAGGGGCTCTAGAAGCCTTTGGAACAAGCAGGCAATATCCATCCAGGCTAAACACAAGATGCACTCAAAACTGGAAGGGAATTGTGAAGACTTGGTGGGAAATTTCTCAATTGTTAACACACAAGACAAGCCGCTGTAGTTATCTGAAGCATTAGCTGATGGGACAAGAGTATGGTCCATTTTTCAGTTACCAACACAAATTAAGGGAATGGAATCCATCTCTGCATGAACTAAAACAGAAATAGTGGCATATACAACCAGCAAGCACTAACCATGGTTGTCCATTTAGGCATCATGGCAAAGTGCGGCTGGCATCAAACTGCAAACTGACAGTGAAGTCACAAGAAAGAGGGGAAGAGGGAGCATGTCAGCCCATGTCTCATTTCTGATCCTCCAAACTGTGCTTTGGAGAATCACCTGAATTGAGCCAGAGCTGCCCCCACCCACTGCTGCCCCCCAAAACAAAGAAGAAAAGTGATAATTTCACTATATTGCCAGCATGAGAGTTTCACTCTTTTTCATATGTAGCATTAGAACAAGTGGACACCATATTACCAAAAGGACATTTCGGATTAGGCATAAATAGGAACCCACTGTTCTCACACCCAGCTTTTGTTCATAATTACCTTACATGCTTTACACTCCATCCATTACAGTTTCTTACATGGAGCTATCCTGTCTTTTTTATCTGGCAATATCTCCTGCTACAAAACACATGCCACATCAAACTTTACTGTGAACACACTTTTGATCACATACAGATTAATCTGCACATAGGCAATTGTGACACAAGTCCTTCCACAGCTTACAGCTGGCTTTAACACTAGAGAATTAGCGACAACTACTTAGGTCAGCACTTGGAAGGGGACATCATTTTGTTGCAACGGAAGATAATTTGCCTTTTCAGTCACTACCTTTATGCAAGTGCTGCTGCTTGGAAACGGCAGGGGGCAAAGGGAAAATGGATAAATTAAAGCTATAAGGCAAGCAAGGGATGTATGCAAGAGTCAAGGGATCACAGCAACAGGAACAGGAGATGAAGCAAACCACAAGTCACGAGAGCCTAGGGTCGAAAGTATGCAACGCAGGTGGCTGCTGCTCACCCATGGAGTCCTGGGCTCACTCACTCAGGAGGCACAAAAGGAGGGCTTCATAAGGCTGGTCCTAAAAAGAGTGTCGGAGTTACAAGCAGAGGATCCTGGATGAACCAAAGGAATAAAGGGAAGTGAGAAGAACTGGGGGGGGGGCACTGTAAGTCAAAGGAATGCAAGGTAGCTGAGCAGTTAGCAGCCCTAGAAAGCTTCAAGATGCAATGCTGCCTGATGCCACCTTAACATTTCACTTTGAGCGTCAAAATGTCAAAGGCAGCCCTAATAAACTGAAAAGGCTTTATTCTTTTTGATTTACAGTCACAAGTGTCTGTGTGTGTGTGTGTGTGTGTGTGTTTTGCAGTGATAAAATGTACAGCACTCAGCCCTGCAATAGGATTTGTCAAGACTTTAATGGCAAAAAATAGAGCTGTTTAATGTGGAAACATCTTCAATTTATACTGCTCAACATCAGAAGAGTGCAATTTCATTTCTCCAATCAGTGGAAAAAAACTTTTCCCCATGTGCACCCACATCAGTAATTTTTAAAGTACTTGCATGTACTTATGAAAATTTTGAAACACCATGCCAACAATTCTTGACTAAAATATATTGCATATCCTGCAATATATTTTAATGCCCTTCATTTTTTGTACAGAAGGATATCTGTAAACCACATTATAGATTATGAGCCCCCTTCCCTGCTGCTGGGAATCTTTCTGGCCTCTGATAAATTGTACTCTGAGCTGCTTCTACATGGCAATCACTTGTGCCATCAATACACTGCTGTCACACCAGAATTTCTTGCAGCAGACAAGAGAAATGTGAACAGCAGATGTATCCCAAAACACATAGTGACACATGTTAGTGAACTGCAATCAGCCAGCCAGCCAAAGTTCTGAAATTCACCCTCATGCATTTCCTGCAAGAAATGCTGGTGTGACACCATTGTACCCATGGTGAACATACTCCGTGAAGTGGCTCTAATTATATATATACAGTTGTTCAGTTCTCAGTATGATAGGAAAAATAAATGTAGCTTAAATTTCAGAAGTGAAACAAAGCTAAAGTTAAGCATGAGTCTCATTTCCATGTGAGAATTAAGCACACAATTTAATATATCCAAGGGACTTTTGGGCCCCACTGATTTCAGTTGAGAATGTGCTTCCATTGATATCACCTGGGCTTGAAAGTCCCAGGATTGTACTCCTTGTCAGCAAACCCTTCATTCATATATAGAAAACAATCATATATTGGGGGACCCATAGCTTCAAATGATCAGTATTCAGTATGTTAAGCCATACAAAGCTTTTGGGACATCCAAGCACCTCTCAGTAAGGAAGTTGCTGGATATAAGAGAACAGGAGTTACACACAAGAGTTATTAGCTTTGGCCACTTCATTCAGTTTTGCTTGAGTAACATTGACCTAGCTTTGGCTACTTTAGTCAATTTTGTTTGCAGTCACACTGACCAAACTTTATCTTGAATTTAGAAGTTATTAAACTCAATTCAGAGAATTTTAGAAAGATGTCTGCTGTTTCTCAAGCATTATCTATGGTTTTGGAAATATTTCCTTTATTGGCAGAGTCTGTTATTAACTTAACCAGAGCATGGCGGTAGTTTTCCATTTACTTCTTCCTTAATGCACATCTACAAAGCTTCCCACCCACCCCGCCACACACACACACACAACTTTGGCGATACATAAGGAGTTTGAAAATGAGAAGATTATTTTCAGAGTGCTCCTGTACACAGTGTGATGAAATGTACCACTTGACCTAGCCCTAAACATGAGTAAATATAAGTAAAGGTATTCATGAGACAGTCTGCAGGCCCAAGTTAAGAACCATACTTCTGCTTCATCCACGGAAGATGATACAGGCAAGTAGTTTGATTTGTGCACCTCAGTTTCCTCGCTAACAATATACAGTTTCCTGCTGTATAAACAACTTGCAACATTTATGGACATTAAATCATCTTGTATTTTCAGCTTTTCTGGAGAAACACAACAGATACTGATTTGTATTTTTTTGTTTCTATGTAAATAGCATAATGCATTGTTTTCATTCATGAAATAAATGCTTGGCATTCATCTAGAGCATACACTATCAGGGCTATAGCTAGGGGAGAGGGGGCCCATGTTCATGAGTGAGGGAGATAATGAAAAAAGTAGGGAGTTGTGGAGCTGGAGGGCCCTCAGGAGCTGGGGGCCGAGGTTCTTTGAACCCTTTTGCTCAATTATAGCTACACCCCTGTACCCCACCCATTAAGTGTAAATTGCTACATTCCGAGCACCATATATTCCTGACTTTGCAAGTCGCAAAAGGAGGGTTACACTGCTACATCTTTCTCAAGGCCATGCTGAAACAGATGAAATCCTGACCCCAATGAGGTCAATGGGAGTTTCACCAGAGGTTTTAGTGGAGCAAGGATTCTTCCCATAGCCCAAGGCTTTCAGTCTCTTTTTTTAAAGTCTCTGTTTTAAAAGGCTGCACACAGTCAAAGTATGCTACTTCATGCAAAAAAGCTTAGCTACATATTCCATGCATATCGATCATAGCTTTGAAGCAGCAGTTTAAACATATTAAATGTGTATCACCCTCACTGTGGCACCTGTAACCAAAACCACATTTTTTTCCAATCACAGTACCCCCTTAAGACAGTTAAATAAACATTTTTAAAAGCAGCATTACCATACGTACACAGTGACTAAAGGGGGCTGGATCGTAAGTAAGCAACCATACATAACACACCCTAAGAATATGATGGCACATACAAAAGGGTGGATGTGCAAATGCATAACCTCCCCTTCATCAACACACCCTTCCAGAGCTTTGTGCATAACACAGCACGCACACAGAGAGGGCGAGGGAGCTGTGCACAGACATACCCACCCAAAAATTTGAATTAAAATTCTGTACTTTCAGATGTGCAATGAGGGGTGGGGTAGCGAGGAGGTGGGAGGGAGGAATGCCCGGAGACCGAGAGGGGGATGGGGTGGGGGGGAATAAGATGTGGCGGAAGGAACTACATCTTTTCTTTTTAATTTTCTTTCCCCCTCCCTCTCCCTCTCCCTCTCTCTCTCTCCCTCTCTCTCCCACGGTGCAGGGGCGGCTGCTTTGCTGCTGCTGCTGCTGCTGCTCTCGCTACTGCCGGGCGCCTGGGATCCTCACCTGGTCTATGGGTAGCCGCACGGCGTTGCTGAGAGGCTGCAGCAGCGTGGAGCCCGTGGTGCTGGTGGCCATGGCGCTCCCCCCAACTCTGGGGCCGGCCCAGGAGGATGGGGAGGGTGCGAGAAGAAGGTGGAGAACGACCCGCCGCTGCCGCCGCCACCACCACCGCCGCCGCTTCCCTCCCTTATCCCTTCAACATCCCCAGCAGCAGCAGAGAAGGCAGAGCAAAAAGCCCCAGCCCCGAGCGGCGTCGTGACAACAAGGGGGCAGTATAACCCGGCCGCCAAGTGACAACGCCGCTACCCAATCCTGATGGGCCTCCGGCGTTGAGTGACGGGATACAGGAGGAAAAGAACCAATCGCCGTCCGACTGAGGCGGGACAAGGCAGCCGCTAAGTGACAACGCCGGCATTCAATCCTGCCGCGCCTCTGGCATTGAGTGACAGGCTAAAGGAGAAAGGAAGCCAATCGGTGTCCGAACGAGGCGGGAGAAGGCGGCCCAGGCGTCTCCCATTCTTGAGAGAGGGTTAGGGGGTGCTGCTGCTCTTGGTGCTGCGGCGGCAGGGGAAAATGGTGTCTCCAGTCTACTTCCAGAACTCTAATGGGGTTGGGGTGGGGGAAGTAATAGGGGGAGAGACGATAAGTTAAGGTGGGAGCATTGCATGCACTCGAATGCCTAAAGGACAATGGAGGAGGCAGTGGGAGTGTGTGAAACCGGGATGCCCTCGCCGACAATGGGGACAATAGAAACTGGGTCTCTTGAGGGGAAGTGGATGCGTGTGTGCGCCTTCCCCTCCAAAGAGGAGAGAGAAGAGGCCGTGATTGGTTTGCAGAGTGGGGGATATAGAGTCCAAAGCGGGCGACCTGAGTAGCTTCGCTGTCCAGTGCTAGTTCATGAAAGTATCCATGATAGTTTCTTTCTCCATGCAGTTGCAAGCGCATCTCCTCTAGTTAGGAGTGTCTCAACATTGCCCAGGATCATGATATACTTACCAGCCGTGCTGCAAAAGTACTAACTAAAGCGTCCGAAGCCGTGAGCAAGCTTCGGTTCAGTTCACCAGACTACTTCTTTAAGCTGGAGATTAAACAGGCAACAATAAATATCAGGAGTTAGAGAGTGAGGACAAAAAATGTTGGTGGGCGTGATGAAAAAGCTCCAGTGTGCAGTTTTTAGCCGTCTGCTGTTGCTCCAGCCCCACCCCTCGCTCGCTCTCACACACACGGTCTAACTCAGGTACCTGCAGTTTTTCTCTGTAGGGTACTCCCCAAGCAGGCAGACCCGCATTCTCCTGGCTCAAAAGCATTTTATTCATACATCGTCTTATTTGCCTGTTTCTCTCTTTCCCACACACACCCTGGTCAAAGTTTTCCACCAGGATTTAGGGGTCAACTGAACCCAGTTGCTAAGGAATGCTGCCGGGGGGGGGCGGCGGCAGAGGAAAGTATTATGATTTTACCTTGTTCTTTTTAATGAAGGCAGGATCCAAAAAAGAAGCTGGATATCTTTTCAGCTCAGCTTAAGGGCAAGAAGGGGCAGCATCCCTCCCCCAAATTTTGGCTGGCTGGTTCTCAGTGACATCCCTCTCCCTGTTGAGTCTGCCTGTCAGGTTGAGTGAGGAGTGGGCTGAACCTGAGCACTAGCCAGGCTGTCAGGAGAGGGGAAGGAGGGTGGGATGCTGCCTGATGCTCTCCCCCCTCCCCTCCTAGAGAGGACTCATCTTGCTTGAAGCTGAGACAAGTTCTCCAATTAGGAGCCAGCAGCTTGTCAGGGAGGTGGAAGGAAAGACTGAAGAGTTGGCTGTTTCCCAGCTAGCAGGGGCCCAGGAACATTTCTCTCCCCACCCACCCCCAACACACACACTTGTTCAGTTATAGTCCTGGCAACAAGATGCCTATCAACATGTCCCTATCCTCAAGTTACACATGCCATTTTTCTGCTTGAGATCAGAGCCTTGCAAGTGTCTCCCCCCACTTTCTCCCATGGGGTTTCAAATACAAGTTTACAAATACACACACAAAACACATACTGTTGGAACCTCACCACTTCTTTGATCCTGCTCACTTTGCTGGAATAAGGTTTTCCCATTTTAAAAGGGTTGTTAGGGTCATGTTGCACACATCTGCATGTAATATCTCGTTTGGCCCTATTTCTACATGGGATTGGTTATCTGAATCTTTGCGCAGCTGACATACATCCCTTCCTAATTTCCCTTCTATCTTCTGACTTATTCTGAATCTCCCTGCTTTTGTGGTTGAAAAGAGAAAATGGAAAATGTAACAACATAGCACAAACCCCAAAGCTATAACAAGAGGAATACAATTTGACTATTAGAAGCCCCTTTTCTTCCTGATAGATTATCTCTTTGGTTGATGCAATATTATCTGTATTTCCAAAACTTCAGGGTTTTGTTCTCATTTCTTTTACAAAAAAATTAAACTACTGATTTTTAAAAACACTCAATAAAACTTACTTTTATTTACTTACTTTGTATGTGCAAAAATGCACATAGGGATGAAATGTACATGTGGGGATTTCCCCTTATGAAGGTCTTCAAGATAAAGCTAGAGAAGAATCTGCTTAATATATACTTAAAAGGCATACTTTTAAATATAGAATATACTTAAAATATTATATACTTAAGAATATTAAGAAGCTGGGCTGAATGGTCTCTTCCTGATACTAAGGACCTACCTAAACTTAAATGTGGATAACACAACCTCAGTGGCCATATTGGTTTTAACAGAAAAGCTGCTTAGGGGCAGCATTTAGAGTGGGTAAGTAGGTTGGAGTCTTCCTGCATTTGGATCACCGTGTTCAGAACCCTGTGAGACAGGGAATGACTTGGGAGATAGGGCCCTTGAAGAGTGCCTACCAGACAATAATGACCTATATGGATTAATGGTTTGACTCAGTATAGAGCAGCTCCATATGTTCACCTTACACTATTTGATTTGGTGCACACATATGGCAAACAGAGGTCAGTAAAAATAGCTTGTCTGCCACCTTATGCACCATCAGGTAATATATAATTATAATTATATTATAATATTAAATATCTATTATTATATATGAAGTGAGCCATAATAGTGTGGGAGCTTAGTGCAAAAACAGTACACCTCAACTTCCAGCTGAATACTTTAGGTAGACATTGTGGGCATATGGAAGTTTGCAAATTACCCAGAGTTCTGTTCATCTTGCTGTCTTCAAGAAAAATGGAAAGAGGTAAAAACCAAATATGAAGAGCACTTCTTCTTGAACTGTGTAAGGATCAGTTGCCAGTGAGCTGGTTGTCCCCACCCAAGACATGTCCATGCAGAAACTCACAGTTTCTGCTTTCAAATTATCATACCTTGTTAAACTTGTTCATGATCATGTTCTAGAGCTTGGATTTGGAGTCATCAACCTGTTGAGAACCATTCTGAAAGAACAACTTCTTGCCATTCATTCCAAGTCTTTATGAAGATAAAACTGACAAAGAGGTTGTGTGGCTATATTTGAAGAGGCTATCCACAATGCTGTAAGAGATACCTGTGAAATTAATACTATCTGTGATGGCTAATGTTTAGACTATATAATAAAGATTATTTGGAAGGATGTTTGATTAGCATCCCAAACCTGATGGGCCTTTTACCATAAATATGCACTGATTCAAATTTTTAGTTTTAGTTTTTATAATTTTCCATTTTTAGCTTTTAAAATATCTTTTAATTTGAAACGTAATTCTCATTGTGGTTTTAGCCTGACTTTTAATTTGTATACTTCATTTGGTTATTTCTATTACTTTTATTTTACACTGTATCTGTTTTATTGTTGTGAGCCGCCCTGAGCAGTTGTGTACTGAAGGAGCGGGATATAAATATTATAAATAAATAAAGCTCTCACATGATATAAACACAAAGTATTATTACAGTACTCTAAGTATAAATTACTTTAACTGAGATGACATCAGAAATTAAGATGGTTTTATTCAGATGAGTAATGAACTCCCTTCTGCTACTATGTAATTGCTGTTGCTGTTTTATTTTTATTCTTATTATTACTATATAGCAAAAGAGATGAGAAAATGGTTCTCTGGCCAAAGAGGCTCACTCACAATATAAAAAGAAGCCAGGGCCAGATTAAGCTAGTGTGGGGCCTGTAGCCTATGTTATGAAGGGGCCCCAATTTTTTTTAAAAAATGCACATAAATATTAAAACATAAATTATTTACTTGCATAGTAAAGTAATTCAATTTTTTCATTTGCCTAGTGCCCCCCCACCAACCACCCCATGCCTCCACTCAGCTGAGCCAGCCAGTCAACAAACTTTGCAAAACACACACACATACCCCACACACAAACTTTTGTGACTCCTGACCATGGGTTCTCCTTTGGAGTTATTTTCACAAAGAGAAAGGGGGTGGGGAACAAAACTCTGAATGTTTAAATTAAAAGGTTCTCAGGAATTCTGTACTTTGAGAAATCTGAACCTATTAGCAATTTTGGCACACAACAGTGGATGTTTGATTCCAATGTGTGCAGAACATATTGGATCCCAGCAGCCATCACATTAAAAGGGCCATTTGACAATATTAAGAATATATGTTTAACCTCTTGTGCAAGCCTGACAGGAAAGCAGATGTATATTTAAAATAGTTGATGCATTGCAAATGAATGTGATTATGATGAAGTGCATTAGCAACTTCCATGAAAACAGAAGTATCCAAAAGACAATCTTTTGGCAGGAGGCACAGCCTCTTTCAATCTAAATTACACTAACATGCTTAATATTAAAAGGAGGAAATGCACAAATCATTCAGTGCAACCCTAAGCATGTTTACTCAGAAGTAAGTCCCACTGAACTCAATGAGCCTTACTCTCTAGTAAGTGTGTTTAGGTTTGCAGCCTCCGTTTATCTTTGGACAATTTCAATGGGCATCCCAATGTAAAGCTAATGAAGTTGGCAACGCAGCAGTAGTTATTTTAGTTCTAGAGGAGAGGAAAGGAGCTCACCTTAAATTTGGCAGTTCCTTGAAAAGCAATGATCACAAATTCCCTCCCAACAGCACTAGATACTAAAGGAGGATATAAGTGACCTTACTCAACAAGACCACGATATAAGCTCCCCTCAATTGATCCACTAAACTTTGAGACTCCTCTTGCCGTGCATCTGAGTTGCTTCCGGCTTTCTTTTTCCTCTTAAAGGTACACGTTCTCATTGTTTATCTTTACCCTCTCCCAGTCAGTCGGAAAACGCTGGCAACATTCAACTAGCATCTTCTTTAGCTTCCTTTCTTCCGCCCGGCATTATTAGTTAGTTGTTTTTTAATCTAAACTGCTTTTATTTCTTTTACTCTCTCTGTGTATGTTTTAAAAAACTTTTACAGTTTAAACAAATAAAGACCAACTCCCTGGCGATTGTTATCTGTCCCTATTGTTGTTCTTACTGCTCCCTCCTGTGCTGCTTAACATAATAGATAACCCAATCAACACCATGGTGCCAGGAAGACCTTGCTTAAACGCCCTCGAGCGAATGGGCAGCAGCAGGCAATGAGGAGAGTCAGCAGAGAGCACCAGATAGAGAGCAAAAGAAGGGGCAGACGTTCAAGCCAGGCGTGCGGGGCCCTAGAAAATGCGGGCCCCCGTAGCAAATGTTACATTTGCTACTATGTTAATCTGGCCCTGAAAGAAGCACAAGGAAGACACCAGCAAACAGCCACTGGGAAAGATGCTATTCTGGATTAAATAGGAACAAGTATCTCCCCCCTCCACAACATATAAGAGATCCTCCGCTTGGGTGCATCTGTCCAGTTAGCAGGGCAAATGTGGATGGATGTTGCTAATTTTGATAACAATTTGATAACAAGATAACAATGTGGCAGGAGTACTGTGTAAAGTCCCAGATCTCTTTTCAGCTCTCCCCGGTAGGACCTCAGCCATAGAACACCGCATTATTACACCAGCCAGGGTGGTAGTATGGGCAGCTTGGTGACCCATGCCCTGGAAAAGATAGGAGGATGTAGCTGTGGAGGTACGGTCAATGTTAGATCTTGGAGTAATCGAACCCTCTTGCAGTCCATGGTGCAGCCCTATAGTATTAGTGTCAAAACCAGATGGGACGACCCGATTCTGTACAGATTTCCAGGAAGTGAACAAGATTGCCACCTTCAATGCCTACCCCATGCCCCATGCTGACCTAATGACTGACATATTTGTCCTCCATCAACGCCGATTTTTTTGCTCAGGTGGCCGAGGAGCCTGAAGAACTGCCTGACAAGGATTTAGGTGTGTGTGGGAGGGTGTCAGGGTCCTGCCACTGTGCTGCACCTGCCACAGAAGTCCGACGGTGGCAGCGGTCCCCCTTTTACATGGTGGGCCCACATAGCCCTTTCTGGCTCCCCTGGCTGGCCAACATGATGTTGGATGTAACTGGTGAGAACTCATGCGACCCGAGATCTGGCTTGGACTCTCGTGAGGCCAGGGAGTCTTGCGAGCATTTTGACAGGATGGGAAAATCTCACGGGTCTTCCCATGACATTTCAGCTGTATATAAGGAAGAGCTGGCCAATGATTTGGGGCCAGACTTGTGAGAGCTACCCAAGGAGAGGGAGTTTGAGGAGCCAGAGGCACAGGGGCAAGGGCTGCAGTAATGGGTGTCCTGTGGAGGTAACAGGTGTCCGGGTGACCAAGGAAAGGGCCCTGAAGCCGTCTCTGAGGCTGGACTCTCCACCCGCTCATGGCTGGCACAGAGGGGACTTCACAAAACCCCAGCTCAGCATAAAGCTCACCAGGAGATCTTGGGACAATCACAATCTCTCAGCCTAATCCACCTCACAGGCATGTTGTAAGAATAAATGGGATTGGAAAATGGGATTGTTTCTCACAGCTCCTTAGAGGAAGGGAGGGATAGAAACACAATATAGAAACATAAAGGCTTTTTGAGACTTGGTCTTTGCCTAAATTGATCCCTTGTCTAGAATGAGCATTAGATTTTTGTTACAGAGCAGCAATGTACACAAATGGGTCAAACATGCTTTTTAGTGTCTCCTGTGAAAACACAGCTCTAAAAGGCTCCCTTGTTTGTTCAAACATGGAAGGAGGCAGCAGCAAAGGCTCAAGACTTTTGGATCTATTTCAGTCTTCAAAAAGGCATTTCCTCAAAGATATTCCAAATGACATGATGAATTATTGCTTCCACACTTAATAGTGTGCCCACGTACCAGCATTGGGATAATATTCAAATTTGGCTATCAGTATGCATTCTCAATAGTTCCTCTTGAAAGTGTTCATTTTTGAACATCAGGACTTGGAATGCTGAATCAGCCCACAGTTATTTCATTGTTGAGCTGCTCTTTCAGCTAGGGAAATAATAGCAATATATACTCTCCAGTAATCCCCATTGTGTTTTATCTTCAAAGTACTTTTACAAATATTAAATAGTTAGAGAGTTTGGGCCTGATACAATAATTTTTGATTGCCTATATATGAAAGGCTTGCACAACATTTGGCCTTCTTGTAGTTGATTATGCATTCCGAATTTGGGCTTCCCTGCGGTCCCATCATTTCTTTAAATACACATCTAAATGAGTTTTAAAACACACTTTGCACAAGTTAGCTATTGTGAACATTATGGATTTTTTTACTATATATTTTAGAGAATCCAGATCCTAAGGGGAAAGCATCTACCTCAAGGGCATAATTAAAAAACAAACAGGATGCAAGTTGGGGTTTTGCTTTTGCATAGCTAGAGCCAAATAGTCATTGCCTAATTAAGAAAAGGAAGAAACAATAAAAATGGCCATTGTCCTCTGGGAAGGGGGAAAATTATATTGCACAAGGAATAAAGATTACTTCTTCATCAGTACCTTGCACCTTTGCCCTTCTCTATAGAGCTGCAAGAATGATATCTCCACTTTCTCCCTCTTCAACAGATGATCATGGGAGGTGAAGAGGATGTCTTCTTGGACCACAATCCTAACAGAGGTTCCATGAGCAACCCAGAAGGCAGACAGCCTTCTACAGACTCTCACATCTCTAGTTAAGGGGAAGAACTGCTCCTAAGCAAGGGCACTGGATGCAGGGAATTTTCTCTTTCTCTCCCAGCAACTTCTTGGATGTGCTGTCGTGGTGATCCATGCATGTGCTGTCGTGGTGATCCATGTCTGAAAGCAGATTTTTCCAAGTCCAAATCTCAAAATACACTGGGGCATGACTCTGCTCACAGAACAGGTTTTCCTGCTCCTCCATCTTGCAGCTTCAGTGCCACCTCCCCCCTGCCACAAAGGTGATTCTGAGGAATAGTTGAATACATAGCATGGTGGGGTTGCTAATGGAAGGGGGAATCCATGGAAATTGCACCCCCCACTCTTTGCACAAGCAGAAGTGCCATTCGTCTCCAGAAAACCCTCCTTGGGATTCAGCCCAATTAATCTATTGCCATTATAACAACTAAATGGACATTAATTATTTGGGAAATGAAGAGCCACACTGAACTTGTGAATGTTGTCTTGAGAAGATATGAGGCAGTGGGGCTACCAAGGGAACGCTAATGGTGCTCAGCTCTGATGAAAAGCAAACTACATGTTGCATTAAATGTGTAGTTTGGCCCTCCATTCCCCCCCCCCTTATACCGCAGCCACAGTAGAAAGACCATTAGGATCAGCACCATAGGGCGGGGAGCTTAATCCCACACCACAGTCTTGAAGAAAACCATCTTCTCAAATCTGCCATTTGTCCTGGAAGGGAAGCTACTATTGGCATTGTTAGCAGTTTCTATTATAGCAGCTTTGGGGAAGGTGTGCAATCCTCATTGCCACTATGGCACAGGGGCAAAGAGTTTAATAACCCATCCCCCATGCTATGATTTGGAGGGCTGGTTCACACAATGACTGTCATGTAAGTTAAATGAAAACAGGAAATCCTGGCAGTGCATGCACTCCTGCAGAATGTGTCATGTGAACTCAAGTTTTTTCAGTGATCTCTGGTTGGTGCGGTGTCAAACCAATATTAACTCAACATTGAGAAACCAAGTTCAAATCTTGGTTCTCAGCTTAATCTCAGTTTAGTGTGGCACCAAGGATAAATTGCTGGAAAATCCTGAGTTCAAACAACATACTCCACGGAAGCATATGTGCAACTGGGCTCTCTTGTTTTCCCTTAATTGTCATGACAGGCATTGTGTAAATGAACCCTCCAAATCATAGCATAGGGGAGGTTACTCCCCTCCAGTCACATTTAAGCTAGATGAGGTGTCTATCTCTTGACTAGCCAATGGGAAACCCAGACTTCTTGATCACCCAGGTGCTTTAGTTTCTGTCATCCCTGGAGAGATCAAGGAACCAAATGCAAGTGGAACCAAAATACTTGGAATTCAGTTAAGGTATTCATCTCACAGTGTGAGACAGTTTTAATGGATCAGAAAGTGTTCGTTCCTGATTAGATTTGAGGATGTGGTGGGTATCATCTTACCACTTTGAGGACATTGAGGTCCAAAGCTAGGAAGGTATGAGGAGGAGGAAGGAGGATGGAAGGTTTCTAAGGAAGCTCTTTCTCCATAACCTAGTGCTGTCATTTCCTAGACCAGAAATAGGCAACAGTTTTTAAGTGAGTTGAATGTGGTTTAAAAGAGGCATCGCTTCCCATGGGGTACAAATATATCTATTTGCCGTGCTTTTACTGCTGTTCAAATAGAATTTGAAACAATATGAAAACCTGTTTATCAGAAGTGAAAGCAGGATGATAATGCACATCATACACATCAATTCAGCTGTCACATAATAGGGGGCGAGGAGGATCTCATCATCTTTATCCATTCCCAGTCTTCCCAGTTTTAACTGAACCTCTCTTTTGCACAAAATCACAGCCAGGCACACAAGACAGAAAGTATAGTGTTCATTATAAGTCCATTATTGCAGAATGTTGCAATGATGAGCATGACTTCTCAGTCAAGTCATATCTTCCATGCATGTCCAAGGAGCAATGTTGAACAGTATATCTTATAACAATTCAGTCTTGATGCCTTCCTCATTTCTGATGTGGGCAATAGTAACAGCCAATCATGCTCCATTCAAAACACCCCTACGTAAGTGTTGTTACTAAACCACTTGATGAGATAACCCTAAAAGATTACTGTACTTTTTGAAGCTAATCTCATGTGAACAGTGTGCTCCAATCCAAGATGTTGGACAACCTGAATATTTGATTTCTCACAGAATGTGCATTTGGGGTATTTCTGTAGCTTGCCTCCATTCTTAAGGCACACTTTAAACATTAGGTATGCTTTTTCTAAAGTTCTCCCTTCTTTCCTCATTTATTCATTCATTCATTCGGCATAGCACCCACTACCAAAGACTTTAGGTGGTTTACAACATTAAAACAAACCAAGAAATTTTAAAACAATTTAAAACATATAAAAGTTCAAATTAAATTAGCTACCCATAAAAACCATTAAATAGCTAGAAAGTTTGGCTGAAGAGATAAGTCTCCAGTTTTTTCCTAAAGGTCAGCAGGGATGGAATAGCTCTAATCTCAGCAGGAAGTTCACTCCACAGCTTGGGGCAACTACAGAGAAGGGGAGAAAGAAAACTATATTAAATTAATCCATATGTATGGCGGCATGGTATGTTCCACCATAAACAAATCACTAAGTAGAGATTGCATTGCAATCTCAACTAGAGTCATTGTAAGAAACATTGTAAAGATTTAACAGATGATGACTGGGGGACATAAAGAGAGAGTATACATCTATTGGGATGGGGCTCTGAGCAATTTTTTATACCGCCAGTTTAAACCCCTTGCAACATGCTGTAAATGAAGACAACTTGGAGATGACAGTTTAGAGTAGGCTGCTAAACTGAGAGGCTATTCACACAGATGTGCAAAGCCAGGTTAAGAGAACCCAGCCCGGTTTTGCACGTGCATGTGAACTGCTGGTATCAACCCGATCCTGGCGGCACCATGGTGGCAAACTCGCCTGTGAAGCCTCCCTCTAAAATGAAGTTAGCCGAGAGAGCGCTTTCCTAACCCCATTTTTTAAATTGTCCACCAGCCGCGGCTGCTTGCAGCCATGGCTGGCAGACTGCAGAGAGCCCAGGGCGGGGAGGGGGGTCCCCATAACGCACCACACACTTGCTCAGTGCATTTTGGTATTTCCAGCGGGCAGGGTGACGCATCCCCCAGAGCTACTGGCAGCAGCTGGTGCTCATCTGGGCAGTCGATCCACCCGCCCAGTGAAGCCTGGAGGACCATCTGTGGTGAGGTCAGCTTTTCTGGGCTTCCTCCCCGCAGAAAGAGTAGCCCTTTCTCACTAGTCATGAGAAAGGGCTCTGAGACTGCTGAGTGAGAACATATCTAGCCAAGGTTTAAACAGCTCCACCAGCTTCTGGTTTGTGTCAGGCATAATTCACCATGCTAGCACTTACTGTTAAAGCCCTAAATGACTCAGAACCTGTGCACCTGAAGGACTGTTTACTTCCACATCAACTTGCCTGTACACTGATCTTCCAAGGCCTTTCTCCACTAGTAGTGAGATGGGTGCTGCTGGGGAGAGAGTCTTCTTGGTGGTGGTGCCCTGCTTTTGGAGGGCTCTCCTTCGTGGGGCTCTCCTGGCACCTGTTTTGTTGTTTTCTTGATGTTAGGGCCCAGGCAAAGACCTCCCAGGCTTTTAACTTCTGGTTAGGCTGTTTCAATGTGATAATTTATGGATGGTTGTGATTTTACTTTTTTCAAAAATGTTAGGCAGCCCCGGATATACTGATATTGAAGGATGGGGTATAAATCCATGAAATAAATACATATTGTTGCTGGAGACTGGTGTATCTAATAGGGAGGCCATATTGACTTAGTGGAGATCAGAGGAGAAGGAGAAGCTGGCCAGCTTGCTGTTCATCAGCTGCAGGGGAGGATCACATAACTGACTGTTCTTCCACGTAAGAATCATTCTGTATATCAAAAATGCTATTCTGTCCCAGGCTGGGCCCAGAAGTGGGGCTGGTGAAGCCTGGCAGGAGTTCCCCTCTGATAGTAATGGGTCTGACTCCTGAGTAATGACATTAGTCATGAACAATGAGTGCTTGGAGTGTGGAATTGTGGCTGCAGATTCTGTACATACAGCTGCATGTATGGGGCTCCCTAGTGATGTTCTAATAAATACACACAGGTTGGGGGCAGAGCCTGTACCACCACCACAATCCATGTGTTCATTGCACCCTGATGATTGCCTGAGAAGGGAAACTGTTTCATCATTATATTGCAAACACATTTTCTGGACTCTTACCTTCTTTCACTTTGTTATATATTGCCTCTGAATAAATTATGTTATGTGTCAGTAAGTCTATTGTAACCCATGAGTTCTGATTTATTACAATATGATATGTGTTTTTTGTTTTTAAAAAGATTGCATTTTATTCAAAACCAAGAGCATATTTAACAAAGCCATACAAACAAATCTCCAGGAAATGCTTACCTTTCTCTCAGTTAGGAAAACATCCTAGAGCCAGATCATAAAGCAAACAATAACAATGTTCAGCTTCTATCTAAGAAACCCATTTTAATTTAGGCGGAATGGGAAGCAATTCATATGTGCATGATAAGAAGTCATTGAACCAGCCAAATGCAACACTCCTCCAACTATTATTCAGCAAGACAGACAGAACACTTTTTATACAGGTATATTTTTCATGTGTGAGTGTGTGTGTGTTTTTTTACAAACTCATAGCACCAAATGTTGCACTAAATAATACAAGGACTTCTAATAAGGGCAGCAGTCATGAAAGTCATGTCAGTGCAAGCTCCTGCTCCTCCCCACTGTTATCTGGCCTACAGCCCAGTCTCTGGCCTTGTTCATGCTGTGCAAGGGGAAGTGAGACATCCTCCCTGAGTAAGCCACAGCTCATGCCCTCTTTAGCTGGCCACAGCAGAAAACAAAGAGCAGCACCACAATCATCAAGTCTTCTCTAAGCAGTAATCTTCATTCAAGTGGAGCAAGCAAAAAAAGAGTTTTAAAAGGCCATAAATGATGCTGTTACATCTCTTCAATTGAAAGTAGTTTATTTCAAGACCACACAGGCCAGGTCCCTTCACAAGGGACAGTATGTTTATCTGTAGTTATCCACAGAGATTAAGTGAAGGTTTTGAGGAGTCCACAAAATGCAGCACTATGGCAGTTTCAAAAACAAGTTGTTCTAGTAAGAACTAATCAGGCTACTTTCCTTTCACTGTCTCTACAACTGGACTAAATTTGGTTTAGATCAAGGCCCACAAGTTAGATCTCTTGCACCTCAAATGTTTATACATCCACCATCTTGGACTGGGGTGGATGACATCATTACAAACTATACCATTGAGGTATCCCTGTGTGTCACTCACTACAACTGTACCAAATTTGGTTCAAATTGGTTAGACAGCCCTCAAGTTAGTGCACTTGCAACTCAAAGTTCACATGTCCACCATCTTGGATGGGGGTGGATGACATAATCCTTCCATCCTTCCAAGGTTGGTAAAATGAGTACCCAGAATGTTGGGGGCAATATGCTAAAATCATTGTAAACCGCTTAGAGAGCTCCGGCTATAGAGCGGTATATAAATGTAAGTGCTATAATCACAAACTATATCATTGGGGCATCCCTATGTGTCCATACAGCTGTACCAAATTTGGTTCAAATCGGTTAGACTGTCCACAAGTTAGTGTACTTGCACCTCAAAATTTTACATGTCTGCCATCTTTAACTGGGTTGGATGACATTGCCACAATCTTTGCCATTGAAGTGTCCCTATGTGTCCCTACAGCTGTAGCAAATTTGGTTCAAACCAGTTAAGCAGTTCACAAGTTAGTCCACTTGCGCCTCAAAAGTTTTTGCATCTGCCATCTTGAATCGGTGTGGATGACATCATCACAAATCAGTTAGATTGACCACAACATCACAAATCAGTTAGATTGCCCACAAGTTAGTGCACTTGCACCTCAAAAGTTTATGTGTCAACCATCTTGAATTGGGGTAGATGACATAATCATACACCATGCCATTAGGGCATCCCTATGTGTCCCTACAGCTGTAGAAAATGTGGTTCAAATCGGTTAGGCGGTTCACGTTAGCCCACTTGCACCTCAAAAATTTATGTGTCCGCCATCTTGGATTGGGGTGGATGACATCACCACAAACTACACCGTTGAGGTGTCCCTATGTGTCCCTACAACTGTACTCGATTTGGTTCATATTGGTCCAGGTGTTGCGAAGTTGATGGGGGTGGGGGACACACGGACAGACACATGGACAGGCACACACACAGAATGCCGGGTGATCTCATAAGCCTATTGGAAAGTAGGCTAAAAAGTATAGACTAGGGCTACACAACTTCAGTCATCTTGCAGATGCTAGACTGCCATTCCCATCAACCCTGACTATTGGCTGCTGAGGTGCTGAGGCTGCTGCTGATAGTAGTTGTGATTCAAAAACAGTTGTAGGGCCAAGGTTGGTTAGCCCTGGTATAGACCATGTTTCAGAGACCTTGCCTCTCATTACACAGGATGCAGTTTATAGATAGAGGAGAGACATGACTTTGGGTTCCCCATCTCCATGCATTTAATAATGCATTCATACCATACGTAAGAATATGGGGGATGCTCAATCCATTCTCAGTGCTGGCCCAAGCCATTTTGCTGCCTGAAGTCAAATAGCACCCTCTCCCCTTCTCTCCAGTTTCCTTGTTTCCTCCTATTAAAATCACATCCTTTCAACATCAGATCTCTCCCCTTCCCTCCTTTTCTATTAAGGAAATGGAAAAGCAACATGCTACCATTTTGCCTTCCTTCTTCTGCGGGCAATCCATGGTGTGTGTGTGTTTGTGTGTACATGCACACACATGCATGCACGCAGGTGTGCACACTGGGTGGGCTGCCATGCTACCCCTGAGAACTGACCCACAATCTGATATCCCAATCAATGCTCCTCACCTTGCTCACGACCTTCTCATAGGTTCTCGCATGATCTTCTCATATGTTCCAATTGTCCCTCTTCACCAAAGACGGTTCCTGTGTTCTGGACCTTGTCCCTAGTCAGTCAGTGTCCCCATTATCCCACTTTTGGGGCAATATTTTGTTATTGTGTGTAACTAGAATTGGCATTCTTCATGGTTCAGCTCCCTCCTCAGGGTCTATTCATAAGTTAGATTTTTGAATGGGAAGGTGGATACAGCTTGTCTCAAGTATACATGCATGTTAACATGCATGTGTGTGCATGAATACATTCAGCCATTGTGGCTGGGAATGATGGGAGCTGTAGTACAACCACAGCTGGAGAACCAAAGTTATTATTATTTATTATTTATTATTATTATTATTATTATTATTATTATTATTATTAATTTGATTTCTATACCGCCCTTCCAAAAATGGCTCAGGGTGGTTTACAAAGAGAGATAACAAACAAATAAGATGGATCCCTGTCCCCAAAGGGCTCACAATTGAAAAAGAAACATAAGAAAGACACCAGCAACAGTCACTGGAAGTACTGTGCTGGGGGTGGATAGGGCCAGTTACTCTCCCCCTGCTAAATAAAGAGAATCATCACAGTAAAAGGTGCCTCTTTGCCCAGTTAGCAGGGGTAACTTGAGAAGTTGAGAACTCCTGCACCCATGCAGTGCCCAGCCTGCCATTTCACACCCTGCAGTTGCTGCTGCCTATTTTGAATTGTCAACAACATATCGTGAGACATGTTTAAGTGGAAGTGAAAACTAAAAACAAAACCCAGTTCAAACCAAATTTAACATAACAAGTTACAAAATCAAAACCCACCAGATACACATTGCAGATCAGCTATTAAAATGGCTCACTAAAGAGATGGGTCTTTAGCTGTTTCAACCAATGTTGATTATATGGTAGTTGTATTCATCTGCTGTTGTTGGTCTGTTTTTTCTAATTGTGTTTGGGGTTATTTGATTTGTATTTAATGGCCAACATCCAGACTAATGTTGTGCTGACTCAAACAGGTGTGCTAACACAAGGCTGTGGCACAAGGTAGTTCTGCAAAGATGGAAGCATCCATTACAGATGAGTGTTGTCCTCTTACAAGCGCCTACATGGTTTATATGCCAATTAACCTGGTTAGAAAGCTTAGCAAATGAAAAATAGCAAATGCAAGAGATCGAGAGAGAGAGAATGATGTTAAGATATTCTATTAAGAAAGAAGTTTGTACTTATCCGTCAGAAAAAAATGTATTAGAAAAATAGGGTCTGAAGTCATAAAGGATCAATGAGACATAAGAAATACCCTGCTGTATCACACAAAAGGTTCATCGATTTGGACTTGCTAGACTTTTGAGCTCATCCAGCAAAGCTTCTTATGCTCTTGTTGTCTTCAATTGAGCTTTCTGCTTTGAGGCAGGAATGGCAATTAATATCATTACTTAGAAGAGGAGGATAGTAAGGGTCACAGCAGCTTCATTTTTAAGGACTCCTGGGAGTTTAATTCTAGTATGAGAGCACATTTGCATCCTGCCTCTCCCCTAAGGGGCTTGTGGCAACATGCATGGGTTTTCCTTATTTGACTCTGTAAGGGTTTTCTCTGTGAGGCAAGTTCAGTTGAGAGAGACCAACTGGTTCAGATAGTCAGTGGAAGGGAACCAGAGGTTTCCAGTGAGTGCACATTCCTGGTGCAAGCCTGTCCTTCCTCTCCTTTTCATGTGCAAACCCAGAAATGTCCCATGGAGAATGTCAGGTTCCCTCCACCACCTGGCATTCTTGACCCAGCATCAACTCTTGGTTACCAATGTTGGACAAATGTCAGGTGCTAGAGGGGAACCTGACTCTCCCCACCCAACATTTCCACGTTCACATGACACTGAAAGGTGCAAAAATACTGTCTCACACCAGGAACATGCACTTGCCAGGAACCTCAGGTTCCCTCCTATTAAGGATGTGCGCAAAACCAGTTTGCCCAGTTTGGTTCGAATCTGAACCAGATTCAAACCAGACTGGGCATGTTTGGTTTTAGCACCCCTCCAACAGGGGCCTGGTTTGGTTTGAATTAGAACCAGTTTGGGCCCGGTTCGAAGGCAAGGAGGTGTTCAATTTTCAGTTTTTAAAAAATGACTTACCCCCTGGCGAGGGCAGCGGTGGCCTTCAGAGGATGCTGTGGCAGATACGGGGGGTATGAGTCTCCAGAGTTTCCCTCTTGCCACTGGCATCCCCCCAGTCTTGCATGGACTGGGCCAGCCTGTTTCAGGGTCATTTTGGCCCTCTGTGAACATGCAGTGGCCTAAAAAATGGATGCTACATGCTCACAGAGGGCCAAAACAACCCTATAATAGACCGGGAGGGCAGCAGAGGGAGGAGAGACACCTGAGAATCCCACCACCACCACCACCGGCCACCTCAGCTCCTCCTGAAGGCCACCACTGCCCTCGCCGAGCAGTAAGTCATTTTTTAAAAACTGAAAATTGAACACACATATGCACCACCATCAAACTGGCCCGAGTGCTTTGGTCTGGCCTTGGGCCAAATCGGGACCAGTGTGGTTTGAGATTGAACCACTCAAACTGAACGAAACAAGTGTGAACCAAGTGAGAAACCGGTTCACACATCCCTACCTCATACTGGTCTGTAACTACTCAGTGAGATTTACTGATTAGGTATAAGTAGCATTATCGACTATGCCATACCGCCAAATAGTACTGGTTTATAGCAGTGTTATAAATGGGGAGCCTTCTCAATAGTGCATTCAGTCATGACTCACAAAGATTTTCATGACAACACATGAAAACAAAACAAGGTGCTAGAAGAAGATTGAGACACAATTTGAATAGTTTTTTATTTAATAAATGCTTTTCTAGCCTTCTTCTGTGTAAATGTACCAATTGGGGGGGGGTGTTCTAGCTTTTGTGCAAAGTCACAGCTGCTACTAAACATGGTGAGTTCATTCAAATTCACTTGCCCCATAGTTGAACATAGTTGATCTTTGCCTGATTCAATACATTCACCTGAAGCCATGGATGAAGGGAAACTGACAAAAATATGCACTGCAATTGAAAAAGTGTGTCATCTTCTGGGCAAAACAAGCTGTGAAAATTATCAAATGCCAAAAAAGTAAGTGTCTGTATCTGAGGCCCCCTTTGAGCTGAGACCCAAGCCAAATGGCCCTCCTGGCCCACCCTCTGATTGGCCCTTGGCAGCTGCCAAATTATAGGAACATAGGAAGCTGCCTTGTACTGAGCCATACCATTGATCCACCTAGCTCAGTATTGCCTAAATTGACTGGCAACAGCTCTTGAAGGTTTCAAACACGAGTCTCTCCCAGTCCCACCTGGAAATGCCCAGGATTGAACCTGGGAACTTCTACATGCAGAGCCGATACTCCACCACTGAGCTATGGTCCCATGCCCAGCTCTTGACACCAGTCTTGGGCATTCATATGCACCACAATATATTCCTGCATACATAATAGTCTGCAGGCAGGGATATCATCCATCCAAAGGGGGACGTATGGAGTACATGTTCCCCAAGCTCCACTCCATAACATTGTATAGGTTTTGCCTGAATTGAGGTTTTCACAACCCCTGCAGCTCTGCAACTTTCATGGCAACTGGGATTGCAAAATGGTGCAGCAAGGCAAACCTGTGGTATAATAAAGCATCAGAGATTATGGATTGTTCATGTGTCTGTTCACCTTGCCCAACCATATTTCCAGCATAAAATGCAGCTGGTTATGTAGTTATGGCACTGAATTAATTTCTGCAAATATTGCCGGAACCTTGTGTATTATTAATTTCAGCCACATCTGGGGTCTGTGGCTTTACTATTTCCTTTCATAATATTATACTTATAAGAAAGCATGGTAGCTATCTCATCATACCAATCATGTTTAACATCTGCATCATGGGACACTTCCTGCATAGTCTAATAACTGACATTTGAACACAATTTCTTCTAGTGAGAGCTAGATGATTCCTTATTTCATGCCTCAACAAAATCTTTTGCTACAGATGCTCTACAAGTTTTATTGCTGGGGTTTGTTTTTAAAGATAATAAAATCCAAATGCTCCAGTATTTCCTCCCACCCCCACACAAGGAACATGTATGCTGTTTTTAGAGCAGTGAGCATTGATTTCCCTAGCCTTCTGAAGCTCTGTAAGTTTATTATCATTCCCCTGATCAACTTCAATCTGTCCTTGAATCATGAGGAAAAAAATATTGTTTTATAATTTTTATATAGAATTATCTGCTGGATATAAATCTAATTAGAAGAAGTCTCCAATTCTGCCCATTTTTGAAATAATGACTTAACAATGAAAAGAGGTCTCTGCTACATTGCATTATATGCACATGCTACTTGTATATTTCTTCCCCTCTTTTCAATTGTTTTAACAGTTATTTACAACCATTGAATTGGGAATTTCTCCTCTAGCCAACAGTTTATTGATACTAGCTACCTAGAGGTCTTTCTGTGTATTTCTTAGATTCCTAGACCCCACGCCTAAAAAGTGCTTTATGAGAACAGTAGCTAAAGCCATGAGAGAGACAAAGAGCCAGGTCTCACGATCAGTCAGACCTGGTCTGCAAGAGTCAGTGGGCAGAGCGGGCTAAGCATGCTCTCCCCACACACGAGCAGAGCGGGAGCCCTGGGTGGCCGGATCAGCCACGCACACAATTGCCGGCTCTGTGATGGAGCCGGCGGGGGCTGGGGGGAGCGGAGGCCGAGTGCGCAAGGCATGCTGGCGAGAACCCCGGAGCCGGGAGGCAGCTTTTCGCCTCCCCTCCAGGGGTCTCCTCGTGAGTAGCCACGGCTACTCACGATTTAAAAAACCGAGTTTGTGGCGCACTTGCTCTGCAAACACGGTTTTAGGGGCAGGCTACTTGAGCAGGTTACCTGCTCAAGAACCACCGGGCTCGCAGCCGAGCCCAGTGGTTCTCATGACTGCAGAAAATCGGGCTAGCGGAGGCTAGCCCAATTTTCTGCAATCGTGTGAATAGCCTCAAAGAATCATATTAACAAAGAACACTATCCGTGGTCCTGTTGAGGAATGATTCTTATTAGGGCATTGCCCTCAGCAAGCTGACTGCTTAAGGCATCAGGAAAGGGTGCTTACCTGTAAGTAAAAGTGTGCACAGTAGGCATTCCAGGGACTTTTACAAACAGCAGGATTTACCACAAATTTACTGGGGCTTTACTGCGAACTCGAAGTTGTCCCCAAAAACTGCAACAAATTGTGGATTGTTTTACCCCAGATATAAATCAGGCTACATTCTAAGGCACAGTGAAAACCCCAAATTGTGACTTCGAGGTAAATCTGGCTGATATGTGAACACACCTCCTCCATTCTGGAGGAGATATGAGTTAAAGGGCTTTAAAAGCCACATGTGTAAAACTTTCAGATGGCTGTTTCAAAGCAGCAAAGGAGTTCTTGTCAACAAGTCTGAGGAGTTCTTGTCAGCTGAGGAGTTCTTGTCAACAAGTCATTTAAAAAAAAGCACTGCTCTTTACATATTTTTTCAACTTCAGCATGAAACTAAAAGTAAGGCTAGGCATTTAGATGACATGTTTGTCACCAAAAACAAGAGCTGGGTGAGCTCACCAAGATTCAGTTTTAATTGGACCCAACAATTATGCAGGAAAGTGGAGAACATTTGTGAAAACATTTATTTTCCCCACCAAGAATTCTGAAAATGCTGCCTCCTTGTGAAGCCCAGAACAGCCTTCCCCGTAAGCTACCAAACCCACTTAATTGGTGGCTTCTGCTTCTGCTGCTGTTTCAGCCATGGAGGGCTACCACACTCATCCACCAGTGTTTGGTCATTTCCTTTCTTTCCTTCACAACCTGCAGTGGCCGTGGCAGTTGGGAGGGAGGGCAAAGTTAAGTTAAGTCAACCCTCTCCTCTTCCTTTGTCCTTTCCCTCTGAGCATCAGAACTGGGAAATGTAATTTTCCTAGGGTACCTGACATCATCAGGTTCCTTTGGAAATAACATTTCCCAGCACACCAGACCTGGTGGGGGCGGGGGGAGAGGAATCAAGATTGACCACCAGCTGCCACCCAGGTGCCATTGCCCCTAACAGAGCTGCAGCCAGGTAAGTGGGTGGATTGGCAGGAGGAAAGATTTCTGCTCCAGATTGGATTAAAATTCAAGATGAGTATAATTCAGGGGTCATAACGTTAACCTATATTTTAAGATGAGTATTATGAGGTTCCCAAAGTCTGTTTTCTGAACCAAGGAATTATGAAACTTGGCAACATCTCTGCCTACAACTTCATCGCCTTATCTAGTTCTAACCTCTTCCTGATAACATTAATGAAGTTTGCTGCATGACATGATGTTATTACACTATGCATTTCTCCGCCACTGCCAGTCAGCCAATGCTTGGATGAGGAGAGGAGGGCTCTCTGTTGTGGTCCAGGCCTGATTTATATACTAAATATGCTCATTAGCTAGCATACAAAATTAGGCTTGTCTCATAGTGTCACCAAGTGACCAAGTTCTTTTATATAGTGACCATGTAGGAGCTGGGCGCAAGGAAGAAAGGAGATCAAACCAATCCTAAATGATTCAATGGGCTTTATTGAGTATAAAAGAATAACAACATCAATCTAGCTGATCAGAAAGCAGAACATTCTATCAATATTACTAACAGTATTTCAACCCTAACCAGCAACAATATTCACCCAGTGTTCCTAACTAACATATGTGTGTGTATTAAATCTTCCTAGAGCCTAATACAATTCAGATATAGACGGAAAAAGTGGGGGGGAGGTAAGGAAGGCTGAGGGCTGGCATGGTTGGGGGGGATCAGGAATTAGTAGAGGGACAAGGGGAAAAGAGAAGAAGGGGAAAGGATGGAGGTGTCCAAGGCTTGTAGAGGCAGCATATTACCAGGATCAGAGGCTTGAGAGCAGTGGATCTTTCAGCTGAAGGAGCGAGGCTTCTGGCTGGAGACAGGAGCTTTTGGATCAAGCATGCAGTTTGCATAGAGCACGGCTGAGAGTCAGAGCACCATGGCTGGGGAAGTCTTGACTTCTCACTGCGCAGTGGAAGTCACAGACAGTTCCTGTCCATGGACAGAGTTCCTGCTTGTTGCCCCGCGGCTTAGCAGCAAACTCTGGGGTCGCTCGAGAGCAAATCTTGCTTGTAGGCACAAGATTGTGTGTAGGCACAAGACTGCTAGCTCTCTGTCCAGTAAGCTTCATTCTTTATAGTTATATTTTCCTTTGATCTCTCATAGAGTCTATTCAAATCTCCTCATCTTTTCCTGGGTCCTGAAAAGGGTGACAATGCTGTTACCTTCTGGATAATGTCTTTTAATTATCCAGGATATTGGCCAGTCCAGAGAGATCTGAATCCCATCTTCTGTAAGCTGTGAGCTTAGAAATGGGGGGGATGGTGACATTGCCCAAAGCAAATCTGCATCTCTGAGTTGCAAATGGGCATCTTCTCTTGTCCCAGATTTGCTAGCCTGATCCCAAAAGGTGTTAAAGTGTTAGTAAAGTAAGAATTAAAGTCTATAGGTGTTTTCTTTGTGTGCATTTACCTATGTTGAATTTCTATAGAGCGCAATTGAGTCAATCATTGACAAAGATTAACATAGACTTCTTGCAACAGGAAAGGGGAGATCAGCCTCTGGCCTCTTCCACAGACATTATCTGATAGTGAGTCACATTTTAGCATTTGTATTGTTCTGGCCTGGCTTTTGTGCTTCCTTGAGTACCCATTTCACAATACAATGCTGGATCGCCTCTTCCCTCACAGACCAGCTGAGATCTGGGGTGTCAATTCACCCTGAGCCCAGGCATTAATTGAACTCTTAATATAAAATGAAATCAGACACAGGCCTGAATTTCATATACTTCTGGGCTGGTACCTCTAGGTCTAATATGCTGGGGTCAAGGGGGGTGTCTCCAACATCTCCCAGTATGATTACATCACCTTGGGCACTTAGTTTCACTAGACATTACAGAGAATCAGGAAGAACTAGGCATGAGGTGTTCACTTTCAGCAGCAGTCCAGTTTCTTCCAGAACATCTTGTTCTGCCCTAACTAGATTACCTACTGGTCAAGGAGATGGTTCTCCCTCTTAGCCAATATATCCACTTATGAGGGAGCATCATGCCGTTTGATTTGGTAGGCTGCAGCACTCATTCAAAAGGTAATTGTGCTGGCCGCTGTGGTGTAGACTGCAGATCGGCACAGGAAAGTACTGGGACCAAAAGAGAAATGAGATGCCATTAAAAGAGGTGAGCTTTTCTGTTTGGCAGAGAAGACACCCCAATATAATTATGCATGGTGACTTTACAATTATTGATATGCACCAAATTAGTATTTACAAAACCACTGGGGGGAGGGGAACCATATTACCCTCTCCCCAGTAACATGTGTTGTGCATATTGCTTCATTTACTTAGTCATTTCCAAGCTGTTGATTTATGAACTACTCTCAGTATCAGAAACATAAATGCTGAGATTGCTGATTAAAAAAAAATATTAGTCTGGGTGTGGTGTGAGCAGTTTCTAGGGAGGAATATTTAGAAGACTCCAGGCGAGGCAGAATGAGTGTGCTGACCTCTCCCACCTCAATTGTTTTTGTGAACCCAGGCAAGGGAAGGACTGTGTTTGCATAAGCTGAGCAACTTCACAGTTAATTCTGTTTTTTCAGTTTTAAAATGAATGATTAAACCAAAATGTCAATCAAATGAGTGACATTAATAGGTAGCCTTTCATCTCCAGGGCCTGTGCTTGATGGATTTTAAGCACTGTGACTAGCCATTTTATTTAAGTGGAAAGCCAGAGTTACTCATTTTATTCTGCAAAAACAGGGTCGCTATATCTATATGTTTCCCCATGAGGTAAACAGCTCAAAACCTCTTCCACCTCAGCCTCCCACTGCTCCAAACAATTTGGCACCCTTTTGAGCAGCAGTCTAGTAAAATAAAAGTTGGAAAATCAGTCATGGATCTCCTGCAGAATGGGTATTTTGACCCCCATCAGCTTCCCCTGCCCATTCCCCCCTGTACCTTTCCTCTCCCCCTTTCCTTGCCTGCTGTTCCCTGGCACAACTAGAGTGCAACTCAGTACAGCCAGTTGGAAAGAGATAAGCAGGAGATGCTGTAGCTGCCAAGTCTCCTTCTTCACTGGGAAATGTATAGTGTCAATTACCAGGTTGCAACCTGGCAACCAACTCAAAATACTTCCATCTCTTTTTTTTAACCTGCTAGATTATCTTAAAAAAAAATGTCAGCAGGACTACTAGAAAAGGAGTAACTGCATGTCTCTAAGAAAGGTGTCTCATTAGCATCATATCATCTCTTTGCGACAGCCAGCAGAGTAGCAGGAGTAGAGTAGGAGGGGAAGCCATTTTTTTAGTTTCCCTTTGGCAAATGAATGTGTTCTAATGAGAGAAGAGTTTTCCAGAAACAGCTGCAAGCTGGTTCCTTAGCAGTGAGTCTACACAACCCACTGTTCTACCTGAAGACATATGCTCATGGTAGGCTTGCCACCTGGGGGGTACCATACCTTCAACAGCTGCATAGCAAGTAGAAAGTCAACAGGAAGTGTCTGTCTTCTTACCCAGTCAACCATTATTATAGCACTAATTTAAGATCTACCAAGATAAAACAATTGTCACATTATATAAGAATGCTGGTTTAAACACTGTTAAACGTCAAGCATTGATGATCTTGTTTTTGTGTCAAAACGTTTGCTTTTCTTTATAGAATTTTGTTGAATTTATTTCCCTTTATACACAATAAAAAGAAGGTCTACCAAGGAGAATTTTCACATTCTTTTTATATCAGGAATCCTAATCCCCAAAACCTTCACCTGGAATTAGTCTTTCAATGTATTCAATGTATTTCAATGGAACGTGAATGGTCAGAGAAAAGCAAAGATCATGTGTCAGAAGCTTGCAACGTAAGTGGAGCAACTGATTTTGAAGAAACTCTCAGACTTCACAATGCTCCCTAGTCAGGAACAGAATTACTGCAATGAAAGCAGTTGGGCCAAATCAAGGACAACCGTAATGTGTATTTAGCATGTTTCCTGCTGCAGCCTAATAACCTATTGCCACATTAAGGGTGTGAATCGTAAAGGCCCAGGTACAGAGTCCACCAAGCCTATGTACACCTGCTACACCCTATTGATTGTCACTGCCAATGCTCTGAAATTAAATTCCTTACAAGATCAAAATTTCATTATGTCTTTCTCTGTTTCTCACAAACTGCCGCTCTGCTAAGCTTAAACACTCATCTAAAAATAATAGTTTCTTTTAGATAACTGAAACAGAAGCAGTGACTTGGACAAGAATATTAGCTTAGCATCCTTTTGCCTGGAGCCGACCATCTACATGAAATATAGTCTATTTCATATTGTCTGTTTATTCTGTGGCCTAGCAATGGGAATAAAAGGCTCAAATTTTTGTTGTGGACTTGATTAAAAGATTTCCATCCAACTAGAGAGAAGAACCCTCCAATGGATATTTATCTGTGGAATGGAGTGCAGTGAAGTGCATAAAGAGCCTACTGCCACACGCCCTCATACGCATGCCCTGTGCAAACACCCTTTGTACAGAGATGTGCACACAAAGGAAGTGGGGGGGGGAGAGGGAAGAGAGAGTGGAAAGCCCCCACTGCGGGGGTTCTTCTCTAACAATCCCTATCATCCACCTTCCACTCCCATCAACCCCTGCCCTACTGGCTCTAGAAATCACAAGACTTTTCCAGAGCCATGATTTACTGGTCAGAGTTCAAAACGCTGGGACTCTATTTGGTTAAAAAAAAGAACAGTTGGGGTTGGTGTGTTGTGGGATACACAACTGCATGCGTTTCTGGGGCAGCGGATGGAATTGTATCTTAAAGGCTAGAGTTCACCTAGAGCCCATTGGCTGGAGGCAAGTGAGAGCTATGTAAACTCTTTGAAAACATTTTTTTAAAGTGTTCTGTTAATCACAATTACAACAACATCCTTACAGAATATTAGCTTCTTTGTGATCAGAGATATTTATTCTGGAAGCCAGTTATATTGTACAGCATTGCCATTGAACTACTTCACTCAGCTGTAAGCTTGTGTATGGCTTGGGCAGTCATACTAAAAGGAAAGGGAAATACGTCCTCGTTTCCAGTACATTTATTTCTTTTATTCCAGTCCGAGGCGTAAAAATGTTAACGTATGATTCACCAAAAATAACCAAAGGATATTGGTGGCATAACAGATAGAGACAGACACATAGTACTCAGTACAGATCATTTCAGCATCCTGCTATACTAAAACCCTTTAAGCTTTAACTGTCTTAGGATAGTAATTGCATTTTCTAGCTAAAATTAATCAAGCAGCCAGAACTAAGAATTTGAGTTGACATGATTGTAGGAGTTGTTTGTTATTGTGACTCTAACAAAAACATTTTTTTTAGATTGCACAAAGCCTAGAAAGGAACATTAGGATTAACAAACAGCCAAACAGCCACCCAGCCACAAACAGCCACCCAGCCAAACAGCCACCCAAACACCAATTTGCAGAATGTTGTTATTTGCAGAATGTTGTTATTAACTACTAGACTATATTAATTATTATTAATGATCAGTAATTATGTTATTAATTAGCAGAATATACACTTTTCTGGTCACTTGCCCCTTACAATCAAGATCAGAGGCAGATATTTAAATATGTAAGTTTATATATATATATATATATATATATATATATATATATATATATATACACACTTTACCTTTTTAAAATAAAGTCAAAGGCACTAGTGTAGAAAAAATTAAAAACAGCACTTTTTTGCTGTGGATGCTGCTTCTGTGTGTTGTACGCTATTGTGTGTTTTTAATTTCTATAGATGTTTTGAATATATATGTTGTGAACCATATTGGGATTTTTTATGAAAGGCAGTACAGGTGGCCCTCATTATTTGTGGCAGTACCATCCTGGCCTACAACCATGGTGTTGGGGACCTGCGGGGGAGCTCAGCGGACCGCCCGGCTGTGCCACCCCCGCAGAGCCGCCCTTTATTCGGGAGCATTCCCGCCTCCTTTTTCGGCCAACCGCACTGCCAGCGTGGCCCACATGGAATTTGTCTGGCCCCCTTAGTCGAGTGGCCTTTCACTGTCCAATGGCAAAAACGGCGAAATCTCGCAAGGCAAGACTCCTGCCTCATGAGATCCCATTGGGAAATCTCGTGAGACTTCAAACTAGAACCAGGACTTGAATTGGACTGGGCATGTTTGGTTTTGGGACCCCCCAGTTTGGTTCAGGGGGTTCACTTTTAGCTGAGCAAAGAGGCTCCTTTTAAAGTGTTGATGCTCTTATATTTAGCAGGGGGAAAGCAATTTACCCTATTCAACCCCAGCACATCATCTCTCCAGCAATACAAAACAGAAAATAGTTCAAACAGCAGGAATTAAAAGCCAGGAGAACTTTCATCCCTCCAGCATTAAGTACACTTAAGTACTTAAGTGTACACTTGGTTAAGTGCACTTGGATAGGAAAGACCTAATCCTAATCTAAAGGACTACATAATGAATAAGTAAGGAGGGAGAGAGATGTTTCCATCTACTCTCTAAGAGGCAAGGAATGATTGAGACTCAGCACAGTGTGGAAGAGTCAGATCAGGGATCATAGAGTAGAGATAGGTAGAACAGTTAGGTAGACCCTTACTCACTATCTCTACCCTCAATGCCCCTAGTGGTCATTAGGATAGTTGGTGCAAAAGCTGCAACTGGAACTCTATCTCCAACACATGTCATGTGATGCCTCCCTCTCTTTTTCAAACCACACTCAGACGAGGATGCTGGAGTTTCACAAAACTTTACTGGAGCCCTTCAGGCAGTGCTGTGTGTGTGTATAAAACCAGCTTGATGGTAGAGGGAGTGTAAGGTGAAAATCAGCTGATGAGGGAAGGGTTAAAGTTCACCTACCAACCCACCCCTACAAACACACTTTGGGGCTATTCTCACAATCTGCAAAAATCAGGCTAGGAGAGCCTAGCCCGATTTTTGCAGATTGTAAGAACCACCGGGCTCGGCTATGAGCCCGGTGGTTCTAGAGCGGGTAATCCGCTCAAGAACCCCTGCCCTAAAACCAGGTTTGCTGAACAAGTGCTCCGCAAACCTGGTTTTCTAGATCATGAGTAGCTGTGGCATGGCTTCATGCCGTGCCTACTCACGAGAAGACCCCCAGAGGGAAAGCGGAAAGCCGCCTCCTGGCTCCGGGGGTCTCGTCAGCATGCCCTGCGCACTTGTGCAGGGGATGCTGGAGCTTGCGGGGGGCCAATTGGCTCCCTCTCCCCCCAGCCCCCACCGGCTCCGTCACGGAGCCGGCAATCGTGTGGGTGGCTGATCCGGCCACCCAGGGCTCCTGGCAGGATCGTCTGCGGGGAGAGCGGGCTTAGCCCACTCTCCCCGCTCTGCTTCCAAAACCGGGTCTCACCGATCGTGAGACCCGGCTCAGTGTCTCCATCCAAGAAGACTTTGCAAAGGAGATCTTCAAGGGGCATTGAACAGTGTGTTGTTACCATGGAGTTTGGTCCTTAGTTACATGCATCTATGTGATATTTTAACTCTATTCACACATTACATCCAACTCTTGTACAATCTATGTTCAGTGTACACAGGTCCAGATCTGCACACACAACTGCGCTCCCCACCATAAAAGTGCTGTAGCTGGTTCAGGGTAATAGATGTGGTCACTGTAGGAACACAAGGCTCTGCCATGGATAAAACAAGGAGAATGAGAGTGAGACTGAATATGCCTCAGCCCTTTGATTAGTTGAGCAGTTGTGCATTTACTTATGACAACAGCTAGAGGATTTATTATGTTTGCTGTTTATGAGCTATACGGATTATTTAATTGCGTAGCATTGTAAAACCTGATTTCTCTTGTGGGCCTTATTGGGAAACTGCTACTGTTGGGAGGAACACAGGAGTTTCATGTTGGAGCATCTCCAAGAAAAGAGGCATTGACCTCCACTCCCCACTTTGTTCTAAAGTCACTTGGACCAGCTGAAATTGGCCTTTCAAGGGGAAAAAGGTGGAGGAGGAAGAAAGAACTGTATGAGAGTATGTTGTGATAAATGTTAATGATCTACGCAAATGTATATCCTATGAATGCAGGCACAGCAGTAACTTCCTGTCTGTGTACCATGCATTTGAGGGACATGTATACTCAGGTTCACTTTTAAATGGAACACAGATACAGATACTTTACTCAGATACAGTTACAAAAAACCTATACGTGTGTACAGACACATGAAACACAGATACAACATTATGTCTGATTAGGACTTTTGTACAATATGTTTTGATTGCAATATTTGGTATTGAACAACATTCAGAGTATGGTGACTGGCAAAGACTTAGATGGTGCAAAGCACAGTAAGAAAAAAATACTGATCTGGAATAAAGGGACAAAATGGATGAAAGTGTCATCCTTATGAAACTGAGCTGTGTAGAACATTGAGGTCATGCCCCTTGATTGCTACAGGCAGGCAACTAAAAATCCACTTCCAGCTTGCCTGTGGTGAGAGCCCCAGGCCTCTGGTGAGCAGGACACCTAGCATCACACAGATCTCCTCACCAGAGGTCTCATTTCCACTGCCATTTCTGAGAAGGTAAGAACCATCAGGGATCCTTTCTGAGCAGGAGGAGAGGGCTCCCATTGTTTCTTACTATCTCTATATCCCAGCACGAATAACAGAAGGGCCACTTGTCTCCTAAGTGATCTGCCTTTGTGCCAGAAAAGGATCTGAGGGGAGAGAAGGAACTGGTGGTAACCACAAATAATAGCTGGCTGGTGAGAACACTGGTTGTAAGTCTTACACAGGAACACAGGAAGCTGCCTTATACCAAGTCAGACCATTGGTTCATCTAGTTCAGGATTGTTTACAGAGACTGCAGCGACTTCTCCGAGGTTGCAGACAGGAGTCTCTCTCAGCCCTATCTTGGAGATGCCATGGAGGGAACTTGGAACCTTCTGCATGCAAGCCTGCAGGTGCTCTTCCCAGAGTGGCCCCATCCCCTGAGGGAAATTTCTTACAGTGCTCACACATGTAGTCCCCCATTTAAATGCAAACCAGGGTAGACTGTGCTTAGTAAAGGGAACAATTCATGCTTCCTGCCACAAGACCGCCTTCAGTCAATATCACCTGTCTTCTAAATTTTCCTCACAGCCATCCAGGCTAAATATCAGTTTGTCTTAACACTGCATTTAAAAATGGCAGAGGTCAAATTCTGTGTCTCTCCCTGACTAATCCTCAGGTCACATGGCGCTTACAATAACATGTCTCAGTGATGTGCTGTGGATGTCCTCCTAATATATATCACTCATTGTGCAAATGAGTGACTGGACCTCAAACCTCTTTGCCTTCCCATACCCATTTCAACCAGACTTGTTCATGTAAACAATTATTAAGATCAGGTGTAAATCAGCTGTGTTGATGTCCTGTACATGGAATATAATTACTGTCAAGAGATTGGCTTAATTATATGTACTGGCTTGTTTCCCCAACGTCATTCAACATGATGCCACCTACTAGACAAAAGTCTGCTGATGAATTAATTAATAACATGTCAAGCTTTACTTACATTGGTCGTTGAAACATGTCTTGAGCATTTTCTAAACATGTTCCATACAGGTTTCTGTGTGCTCAGAGCCTGAAATAAATATTTTATGGTAGTCATTTTGTGTACCTGAGGGAATTTGTTGCCAGGCAATACAATAACTGTCACAGTAAGTAACTTTGATTACTTTAGTTAAGTGCAGTGAAGATATTAGTGCACCAAGTGCAATTATATTGGATCTGAAACTGATGAGCTAGTATTTCTTTTTAGTGTTAATGGTCTTGGTTGTATAATTAGAAGTCCAAAAAGGACTTGTCACTCTTTAAGTATCATCAAGTACCCTCTGACTTGGTAAATTAAAAAAACAAAATGTTAGTACTGGAGGACCTCGATACCCACGGATCTGTTATCTGCGGGTTCACGTATCTGTGGTCGGGTAAAAGACACTCAACCTCAGCATACGTGGGGGGTGGGTGGGTGGGGAACACCAACCTCGTGTATCTGCTATTTCTAGGCACCATTTTGTGTTTCTGAACCTCAAAATGGCTCCGTTTAAAAGAAAGAAAAGAAAGAACAGGTGATTTCTGGCTGCTTTGGGGCTGGTTTGAGGGCATTCCAGGGCACAGTGCAACTCAGCGGGAGCAACTAAGTACAGTAGGCAGTTTTCCCCTGCATTTCCCCTGTGAAAATTTATGGTTTTTGGATGTTTTTTCCTGACTGGGAACCTAACCCCCAATTCCCCATTGCCACAATGACTTGATAATCACGGTTTCCGTATCTGCAGTTGTATTGTTGAATGGAACCCCTGCAAATATCGAGGTCCTCCTGTACTTCAAAACTTGTTTCCCAGTCTTATGTCATGTTATAGGTTGTCCATACTTTGCTAGCTTTTTAAGATATATTTATAACTTGTAATCATTCCATGGAATATACTAATTAATACCATTGATCTCATTAATACCATTGTATTGCAGACCTACATATAATCACAGGATTAGAGAACTAGTGTGGGGCATTTAGAAATGGCTTCTGTATTGTAGAGTGCTCTATAGAGATATTTTGAGGCTGTTCACATGAGCAGCCCTACCCAGGCTTGGGCAGCCCTTCCTGGGTAGGGCTGCTCAGATGAAGCACTGGGATCAAGGTTGCTACCTCCCAGGTAGCCCAGGATTTTTACCTGACTGTTTACCTGGGTAAAAGGTACAGGGTTGTGTGAATGCTTGGACTGCACACAGTCCAAGCAAACACAGACCTGGGTGCCTAGAGCGCCCAACTCATGGTAGAATCCCTCAATGCAGCATGCTAGTTGTGCAGTGTATTGTAGGATATCTGGTGGCTGGGATGCATTTTCCCAGCCTCCAGAACACTATGTGGCTTGCAAACATACCAGTTGTGGGGTCACGCGAACCCACACTGTTTCCCTCAGTCCATAGAGATTTCTTGAGCCATCTATGCCATTTGTAGCAACTACTAACTTGAAACACCACAGGCTTTGCTGAGAAACCAAAGACACAGCATTGCAAGCACTGACATTCTACTCATGCTACACTGCACGGCACTTTGGAGTGCACTACAGTTCTCTAATACAGAAAAGCAAAAAGGAAAGGTTGTGCCGTCAAGTCAGTGTCAACTCCTGGTGACCACAGAGCCATGTGGTTTTCTGGATAGAATACAGGAGGAGTTTACCATTGCCATCTCCCGCGCAGTATGAGATGATGCCTTCCAGCACCTTCCTATATCGCTGCTGCCCAATATAGGTGTCAGGGAAACATACCAGCAGGGATTCGAACCAGCAACCTCTTGCTCGTTCGGCAAGTCATTTTCCCCACTGTGCCATTAAGTGGCTCTCTCTTATACAGAGGCGGAGCTATAATTGGTTCTTCCAAACAAAATGTGTTAATGAGTTATGTCCAAGGTACTGGTAAGTTATTCCAGCTATCGTCCCAAAATTAGTTCATACTTCTTCCCAACACTTGGGTCCTGAGCCAGCTCCCTGGACAGAACGTAGCTCCTATATCTCTATTCCCACTATAATTATGGGGAGTTAAGTTTGACTTTTTCAGGGTTTGTTGTTTCTCCATACACATGTATTACAATTTTTGCATGTTTTATATGTAAAATAGATTTGTTACACGGTCTTTCTATTCTTTAGTTTATGGTTCTGCCCTTTGGATCCGTGTCTCCTCATTTTTTCTGCGGAGCTATAATTGGACAGATGGATTCAAGGAACCCATGCCATCAAGCTCCTGGAAGCCTCACCTGTCCCCTGAACTCCGGTCAGCCTCATTCCCAGCCAGCTTCATTGTTAATTGGGTGTTTTCTTCAAGGGAGAAAATGAAGAAACACCCAGCCAATAATAAAGCTGACTGGGAAAGGGCCACACAGGCCCTTTGGGGTACTGGCCACACCCCCTGCATGTGACATCACATGCAGGGAGTGTAACTGGCATGTGTGAGGGGCCGCTGGGGAGAAGGGTTCTCCCCTAGCTACACACCTGCTACTATAACTCACTGTTAGCTTCCTGTTTGCAGGTTCAGTCCAAGTTATTGCTTCCTGATGGTTCTAGCTGGGGAATTAGTAATAAATAGTCTTGTTAACTGCACCTTGAATAAGCTCTCTGAATTGCTCAGAGTCAGTTTCTGTGGGCGGGGGAGCTTTAATTATTGATTTCTTCCATTATCTCTTTTTTAAATAGTCGGGTTAACCATTCCTAACTGAGCAAAGAGGCACCTATCAAAGTGGTGATTCTCTTTATATTTAGAAGGAGGAGAGCAACTGGTCCTATCCAACGCCCAGCACAGTAACCCTCCAGTGGCAGTTGCTGGTTTCTACCTTGTATTTCTTTTTAGACTATGAGCCCTTTGGTGACAGGGAACCATCATATTCTTTTTTGATGTAAACTGCTTTGGGAACTTTTCTAAGGAAAAGTGGTATTTAAGCAATAGTTCTCATAGTCGTAATTTCTTTTTAAAATATTAAAATAGCACTATTTTGCTATTAAAAAGGAAACATAATGAGAGGAAGCCAGTAGTTGAAAAGTCTCCCTGCCTCCCTGAACAGAAACTGACATTGAGGCAATTTAGAGAGCCTATTCATGGGGCAAATTACAGGCTATTCGTCAATAATCCATAAGCCTGAATCAACAGGAAGCAATAACATGTGTTGAAACTGCAAGCCATACATTTTTCATTGGAATTGCCAGACACCTTTGAGGAATAGGGCTTATGCAGGGGCCAGCTAGGATGATACCTTAATGGCCCATACAATTAGAAAGGGGGCACATGTAGAGCAGCCATTTGGAAGAACAGCTCCCCCCCCCCCGCCCTCACTTGATAAAGGAAGAGAGGAGAGCTGGTCTTGTAGTAGCAAGCATGATGTGTCCCCTTAGCTAAGCAGGGTCTGCCCTGGTTGCATATTAATGGGAGACCTGAATTGTGAGCACTGTAAGATATTCCCCTTAGGGGACGGAGCCACTCTGGGAAGAGCAGAAGGTTCCAAGTTCCCTCCCTGACATCTCCAAGATAGGGTTGAGAGAGATTCCTGCCTGCAACCTTGGAGAAGCCGCTGCCAGTCTGCGTGGATAATACTGAGCTAGATGGATTTATGGTCTGACTCAGTATATGGCAGCTTCCTATGTTCCTAGGAATATGGCAGGAAGGCACCTGGACATTGCAAAAGAGACCATGACTGGTACCCTCTCAGAGCATTCCCTTTCTGATCTCATGGGCCAGTAAGGTGTCAGCTGAACTGGCTTTGTGAGTAAGCATTATAGAAAGATCTTGGCCATGGGAAGGGCATTGCTGGATAATACAGTGCTCTATTAAAGTACTACGAGGAACCTTTGTTTTATTTCTACTTCCAAACAGATTGTGGAAGCCAGGAGCATCATCAGGGGATGGCCCATGGGGGATGGGTCCCCAGTGAATTGCTCAGAGCCCTGAATCTCATCAGCTACCTCCCGCCTCCATGACCTCTCCCAGAAAGCAAGTGCAGCCATGGAGGCACCTGCGGAGAGCATGGGAGAGAGCTCCTAGCCTCAGCTAGCTCTCTGCTGTTTCCATCTTCATACCTGCTGAATTATAATATTAGAGACTTTTAAAAACATACATAATTATTCGGGGGTGGGGGTTATGTTGGAATTTAATTACCAAGTGCGGGGGGTGGGGGGGTGCTGTAGGACTTTTAAGATGCCCCGGATCTTTTAAGTACCTAGCAACTCCCCTGTTGGGCGAGCAATGTCTCAGCAGCATTACAGGGCTTTCGTACAGAAACAACCTACCCTAAAAAATCTACCAATCCCAGAATCTCCGCGATACTGAGTAAGATCATTCCCCTCCCCCGCCCCACCAGGATTATGATTCCTGAAGAGGTCCTGCATAAATGGAATTCTTTGCACCTTCCAGCATGTCTTCAGAAGCACTAAAAGAAATGCTCACTTCAGAAGACAGAGTGAATAATTCAGCACAAATGATAACTATATTGACATTAGGCTCTGCTTGTGAAAAGGGCACTATGAAGCAAACATCTGCACCCTGCTGCGTAACACTAATCAACAGAGTAATCATGTTTTTCCATCCTGCTGGGCAAACCCATGAAGGTTGCTTCTATGCATTGGACCGTCAGAGATATACTTTATATGCCACAAGCCCATTTCCCAGTGGTTTTTTTCAAGCTCTTATCCTAACTTTTATATCTGAAGGCACCTCCCACCAGGGGTTGACTCATTTCACCCTTCATATGCTCCTTGATGGAGGAGGGGATTCTTTCAGGGAACACAACTGTGCTTGAGTTTCTGTGATCGGAACTGCAAGCAATAAGAAGCCACAGAGCTGATACATTCAGTAGCTTTTAAAAACAAACCAGGAGTTATCCAGCCATGTTCCTTCTCCCAATAAATATGGAATTAGGGAGCACATGTCACCACATATCTCCGTCTTACTTTTATATAACATTTCATAAGGCAAAACGTGTGGTGTGATGTGTCATCGCATTGTGAATTTTTCTTCCCAACTGGGTTTAATTGGCTCTCACTCATAGGGATGGAGAAACTGTTGTCACATTGTGATTTTACAGAAAGATCACCTGGCAATTAATTACCTTTCTCTTGGTAGCAGCTAGGCTTCATACGACACTAATATGGAGGGGGCAGGGAATCTACATTCAATATAGGTTGATACAACACCTCCAGCCTCGGGGGCAGGGTGCCTCTGGGTACCAGTAGTGGGGGAGTAACAGCAGGAGAGAGGGCATGCCCTCAACGCCTGCCTGTAGGCTTCCAGCAGCAACAGGATGCGAAATGGGATGCTGGACTAGATGGGCCTTGGGCCTGATCCAGCAGGCCTGTTCTTATGTTCCTATGTAACAAAATGAGATATAGAACTACTGTTGACAAAATCTCAACTACGTTGAAAGCAACATCTAATCCCAAACATAAAGATGATTTTCTTGAAAATATGGTTCTATTTTGGAACAAAAACAGACTTGGCAGACCACAAATGCAAAAACAAAACAAAACAGCAACTAGGTTTTCTGCAGTTTGTGCATCCTGGTATGTAATCTATTTTCATAATAAGATGTATGCATAGAATTATGATTATTATTTCAGTAAAGAGATTAAGGAATATGCCTCCATTAGCTCCTGTATATGTTCAATATGCAATATTGTACAGTATGTTCCGGCATATTGTAGTTTGTGTTTTCCTTTCATCCCACAATGTCTTGTAGCAAGGGATGCCCATTTACATAAACACTGCATTATAAGAAACATTAAAGTATTTAAAACATGTTAATGGGGAGGAGAGGAGGACTGCTGCCTGCTGCTGTTTCCACACATCAACCACAAGCCACCTAATGGCACAATGGCAAAATGACTTGACTAGCAAGCCAGAAGTTGCTGGTTTGAATCCCCACTGGTATGTTTCCCAGACTATGAGAAACATCTATGTCGGGCAGCCGCCATATAGGAAGATGCTGAAAGGCATCATCTCACACTGCGTGGGAGGAGGCAATGGCAAACCCTTCCTTTATTCTACAAAGGACAACCACAAGGCTCTGTGGTTGCCAGGAGTCGACACTGACTCGACAGCACACTTTACCTTTACCTCTGACCACAACATGAAGTCAGAGGCGTAACGATGGGGGGGGCAGGGGGGCACGTGCCCCGGGAGCCATCTTTGCGGGTCACATGGGGGGTGCTGCCATGACCCCGGCCGATCCCAATTTTATATATATATATATATATATATATATATATATATATATATAGCCTTGAGCGTGATCCCATGCGCCCGTGTCTTTTTTGGCAGTTCTGAGCATGCGCAGAGCGCATGCTCAGAACTGCCGACAAAGATACGGCCGCCCAGACACGGGCGGCCATGTTGGCTCTGAGCAGGGAAAGGCGGCGGCGGCAGGAAGGACTGGCCCTGCTGCCCGAGAAGCCTGGCCCCGTTGGCGGCGGTGGCCGCCGAGAACACTGGCCCCACTGGCAGCGGCCGAGAAGCCTGGCCCCGCTGGCGATGGCCAAGCCGCCGCCGAGAACACTGGCCCCGCTGGCGGCCGCTGCCGCAGAGAACACTGGCCCCGCTGGCGGAGGCCGAGAAGCCTGGCCCCGCTGGCAGTGGCTGAGCCGCCGACGAGAACACTGGCCCCGCTGGCGGTGGCGGCCGCCGAGAACACTGGCCCCGCTGGCAGAGGCCGAGAAGACTGGCCCTGCTGGCGGCGCCCGAGAGCACTGGAGAGGAGCTCGCAAGCAGAGCTCCTCACTACTTCAAGCCTCTTCCTGTACTGGCGCTTTGGCTGAAAAGGACTCAATAGGCATCCTTTTCGGCCAAAGCGCCAGTACGGGAAGAGGCTTGAAGGAGTGAGGAGCTATGCATGCGAGCTCCTCGAGGGGGGGAGGGGGGATCAAAAAACAGCTGGGAGGGCGGCCGGACCGGCGGCAGAGAGAGGGGGAATGGCGGCGGGGGACCAGGAGCGCCGTAACCAGAGCCCGTTATTAAAACGGGCTAAAACATACTAGTTTAAAATAAAAATTTATCCGGCTCAGCAGCAGCAGTCAAGGGAGCGCGTCATCGGTGCCCCCTCCCCCACGCGGTCCCTTCCGCGCCCCCCCCCCATTGCTTTGCTGGCCTCCTAAGTATGTGTGCTTGGAGACGGCGAGTTTCTGAGGTTACGAGGACTTGTCTTGGAAGGCAGGAATGGGAGAATGAGATATACGGTAGATGTTTGCACGCCTTTCGCGGGGAAGGCGAAGCCGAGAGCGCGTGCGTGCTTGCGCGGGCCAAACAACTGGGAGGGCGCGAGGCAGGGAGGGAGCGCGTGTGACGAGTGAGAGAGCATGCGCTGCTGCACTGTCTCTTTAAACCGAGCGCTCTGGAGTCTGGGCGTGTGTTCAGTCCCTCACCTCGTGCTCCCTCCACTCCACTCCAGAGGTGCCTTCTGAGGCGGCAGCTGATTCCCGCTCCGGCAGCTCACTCCAGCAGAGACTCCTCTGGGGAGCGGCGGCTTCGCCTCTCGCTCCCTCCCCCCCACCCCGTGCACGCTTCAACAGGCGACATGGACCACGGTCCCAAAGAGGGGGACTCTGCTGCCGGGGCAGCCGCTGGGGACGCTGTTCGAGGGGCTGCTGTGGTGCCGCCTCCGCCTCCGGCGGGGTGGTGATACAAGTGAGGGAGAAGAAGGGACCTCTGCGCACCGCCATCCCCTACATGCCGTTCCCCATGGCCGTCATCTGCTTGTTCCTCAACACCTTCGTGCCAGGGCTAGGTAAGCAGCCTTCAGGCACTGGCCGGGCGCGGAGCAGTTGCGCCCCTGGCGCTTGCATGACTGCGGGAGGGTGTGTGTAAGCGTGTGCGCGAGAGAGTGAGCGAGATGGCGAGAGGGTGTGTGTGCAGAACTCCCGGCGCGGGGGCGAGATGCATCCAAGACGTGGGCTTCTCTGGTGTTTGTTGTTGTTGTTAAACAAGTGGAAACTAGTATGAATAATATAGTTGATGGGAACAAAAATCAGACAATGAAACAAAACATAGAGAGATTGTCTTTTAAAGAGCTGCCAGGTACATGGGAGTTAACACTTTTGATCTCTGTTCACTGTGCGGACCATTGTTCCAATTCATGAGCTGAAATGGGCAAGGCAGTCCACATCTCTAAGGGTGAGACAAGATGTCAGTGCTTAAAAAAGGCGGCGGGGGGGGTGCAATTTCAGTGTTTGCCCTGGGCTTTCCCTAGTTTTCCCTAGTTACGCCTCTGCATGCAGTTTCAACAACAAGGGCAGCTTTACAGAGCTTGGTGGGGCTCCCCTATCCAGGTTTCAGATTGACTGTGATGATTCCACAAGAGCACTTGCATTTCTGGTTCTGCTTGCATGACTAAGCATATAAACAATTCAGTGGGCCTATTCACTAGGTATGTTTGTCAAAGGCCTAAATCCCTTTGTTTAAATGGGTGGGTGCCTGTTTGTTCTACCTGTATTGCTAATCCTAGAATGATTACAAGTTATTCATGTATTTATTTTCAGTTTAATCTTGGAATCTTTCTCTCAGAGTGAGCTTTGAAATCTCAAAGTCTTGCTCCTGCACCTGTTCTGAGATATCTTTGCCCTGTGTGGAAATTATGCCCCTGCACAGACCTCCGATCCATCACCCAAGATTTACTCCCAAACTAGCATATACAGTGACTGCACTGTTGCAACCAGCAGCTTATGCTGCTAAAACTACAACCGCATCCTTTTCTTGGCACCTTTAGTCAGGGTGGAGAACTCATCTCCTCCAACCTCTTCCTTCTCTCTATGGCCAGGGATTAGACAAGATTCAACCACAGGATTTCATTATTTTCAGGGGAGGAAATGTAATGGGATCTCCTCCCTGCTGCCCCCAGAAATTATATCATGCCAAGTCTATTCCACTGCTTCTCTAGTCCAAGAATTATTTCCATGCATGAGCAGGACCAGGAGGCAGCACTAGAAGACTTTGTGGACTGCTGCCTGCCTGTGAGGCTGCTCATTCCAGACCTTCATGTTTTGTACCTCGTATGCAAAAACAAAACCTCTAAAGTCAAAGAACGGAATGCAATGTGATACAACTGATGCTCTGCTGTGATGTGTTAGGATTAGGATTCTGCTGACACATCTTTTCAACACATTAGTTCTCTCATACCCACCAAGATCTCTTTGGTTAATTTAAAGACTCAGTCAGCTGACCCGGAGGACCAGTTATTCTTTAAGTTGTTGACCAAACAACCTCCCCTCCATCTGGGATCCAGCTCTTACCCTGAGTGAGACCGTTGCAGAGACAGGTGTTTGGTGCCCAGGTGGGGTGGGGGGGTGGGGGGGATAAGCTTCCATTTGGACCAAAGCAACAGAATCATGCAGTCTGAACTGATGTGAACTGCCTGGAGAGAGGCAAAGTATCTGCCAGACTTGAATTCTTCATGAAGCTGAAATTCCAGATGCATGAACAAGGGTCTTAAGACACCAAACAAACCCTGAGAAACTGCACTCTAAAATTAAATTAAGGGAAACTCTAGGATGCTGGATTAAATTCAGCATACTAGTGTCCTTTTGTCTGGGCAATCTGTCTGAATAGCAGTCTTTACACCCATGCATTTCCCCCTGCTTCCACAATAAAGCTTCCTAATTATCTCCATGAATCTTCCCACCTTTGCAGACTATGCTAGGAGACCCCAAAAGGAACAACCTGTAAATAGTCTCAGCTTTCCGACAGGTGCATCTGAGTGTGTTCTTCAGAAGTGGGATGGTTGCAGTCACTTTGCTCCTCCATTGCCCTGGATGCCACCCAGTGGGGCACTCAGTTATTGCACGGAGTGCCTATTGCACTACATTTCCCTTCATGCTTTATGCCACACTGAGTGCCCTCTCTAGTCTCCAAGGAGCCCCTGTTCCTCCTTATCCCCTTCAAATGAGGTCACACACTCTGATCTATCTTCCCTAAGAGATTAGGTGCTTTTTGCTATGTTAGCAGATCAACCTATAATCTGGTTACAGCAGTATATCTGGTAGGAATATTTCTTAAGTATCTGGTTAGGACTATGTTGAGTTCTGTGTGGTCTGCAGAGAGATCTTCTCAGTGGCTTTTTTTTCTAGCTCTGGATTTTTCTCTTTCTTCCTGGGATCTGATGAAGCTCAAGCTGAAGCATCTTCAAGTAGCAATGCAATAACTTTTTATCTGGACAAGTGTTTAGTGGCCACAGATGAGCTAAGATTTATTTATAATAGGGTTATTTGTAGTATATTTCTATTTTAAGTTGTATGGCTTGCACACTATGCTATGCAAAGTGGGTAATTGAGCACTGTCCATGCTTCTGTGCACATGAAAACACTGCTGACAGTATTGCTCCTCAGAACAGCTCCACTCTGGTGTAAAGTTTCACAAACACAGTGGAAATAATGCCTGTGTTGTGCATATATAAAAGATGACTGACAACAGAGATAGATTAAATCAAATTTTTGAACATTTCAATTCGTGCCTTCATCAGCAACAGATGGATTTTTAAAAATGGTTTTGTGAGCACAAGCAGCTCACAAGGTGGCAGTTAAGAATGCACTGAGGGTCCAACCGCCTGCCTGCAATGTGTGTGTGTGTGTGTGTGTGTGTGTGTGTGTGTGTGTAAAAAGGGGGCTTGAAAGTCTGAACAAATAAGTAAATGATGGGATCTCAAAGCATCTTATTGTCTTGCAATTCCATGATTGGTTTATGGGATCAGTTCGCAATGGTTATTAATATAATACTTATTAGCACGAAAATCAGCCTTAGTAACTAGAACAGACAAACAGTAATTCTGAAAGACAATACACACTGGACAGCGAAATAGTGTGACACAGCCTGCATCATTTCAAGGACTGCAGGGGAAGATCACATGTTTGAATGCTCTCCCATATGAAAACCATCCTGCATACAGAAAAACAATGTCAGGAGAAGGGCTCCAACCTATCCTTGTGTGGGATCAGTGAAGCATGGCACAAGTCCAGACAGGGGAACAGGACCACGGACAGCTTACTGTGCAGCTGGGTAGATTCAGATTGGAGACAAGAGTAGCAAATTAAGATACTGCTCCAGTAATTATCTGGAGTTAGCTAAGGGTTCAAGTAGTCCTCCTGTTGATAGGCTGGTGTTTCTAGCCTTCTGAAATTTCTTCAGACTCTCCAAAGTTTCTTCAGTCAAAGTATAAAAAGTAAGACAAGGAAGGCCCTTAATGGGGCTTTACTCTATTTATCAGCCACTGCCTTCAGAGGAACTGGGGCATTTCTTCCATTGCCAGGAGTTTTAAGGACTCCTTGGAAGCAGAGTAAAGGAGAGGGCTACATGCTCAAGGTCTACAGGTCAAGGCACCACTAGCTCCTTTCTGGGACAGTCTTCACCAGCCTCTTTGTCCACACACCTCTCCTTTGATGGCAGGGAATCGGAATCTCTGGCCATGGCACAACCTGGTGTTTCCCCTGACTTGTTACTTTACCCCACACAGGGAGGGTTTCATTTTATGTGGGAGAGCATCCAAACATGTCCGCAAGAGCTGTTTTTAGGGAAATATGGGCTGCAGGAGAGAGGGAGGAAGTCCCATTGTACTAACAGAACTCTGCCTGTGGCTCTTTGGATCCAAATCATAGACAATTGCAACAACACTAGAAGCAGGAATAGTAGAATGGTGGCCAAAACTACTGTTTGGCTTTTTATTTCAGAGTTTTGTGCAGTGTTGCTTGGCTATGTTATCATGGATGTTATATACAGAATGAGTCTAATGTATTCGAGTCTACTTTTTCCTTTTTGTAAGGCTGAGGGGCTTTCATGGGGGAAGAGCAATGAGTGCTTTCTCAGATTGTTCCATCACATGTCAGCAGTTAATTAAAAAATATCCTGATGCTCCCCAAAAAATTGTTTGAAAGGATTTTGCATAAAATTATCTCCTGATGATGAGGCAGAACATCCAGTTTGTTCTCACAATAAAGTGTTTTTGGAGAAAAAGCTATAACAGAGCAAGAAAGGAAAAAAACTTGCTGACCTGCAAACCTGAGTTTTCAGTAGCTATGCAATCATCATGACCTGGATAAAAGACTTCCAGTCAGCACTTTTTGTTCTGTATGGATTTCATTTTTGTACTTCCTTCCAGAGCAGTTCATTTTTCTTTTGAACTATTTAGTGCGTCATTCCATAGATGCCAAAAATAGGGAGGGAGGGAACAAGGTAGATAAAAGGGCCAAATTTTACCCTGACCTATACTTTTGAGAGCCTTCTTTACAGAGACTACATAAAAGCACTCCCTAGCACATAAAAGTGTGTATGTACTTGTTAAGGCCTTTTGATGCTGAGTCTGTATTTCTAAGTTTTATTTATCATGTAACTATTATTTTATTATTCCTAATTGTACTCATATTCCCATGTTTCCTCCAAGAAGCTCTGGGTGGTGTACATTTTATCTCTGTTTTCACAATGATTCTGGCTGTCATTCACCCTGAATCAAAGGTTAGCTGAGCTGCTTTAATGTTGTGGAATATCCACAAACATTCAAATAACTAACGGAGGTGAAAGTTTTACTCACAGAAACCTGCCAGTTTAAGGAAGTAGGGGGTCAGTTATGTAAAAAACCTTCTTATAGTATCTAGAGACAGGGAGAACTGTTGGCTGGAAGACAGTCTAGAGACAGAGGCAGGCAGGGAAAATGGGAACACCATGGAGTGAGAAGCTGAGTGGAAAGAATATTCAAGAGGTAGGGAAGTATGAGAATAACATCTCCCTTACCAGGTTCCTTGTTGAAGTGCCAGACCATATTGAATGTGTGTAATTAAGTAGGGATGTGTGGACCAGTCTGGCGGTCCGGTCCGGGGTTTCGTGGTCAAACTGAACCACCACCACCCCAGGTTCCGGTCCAGCAGGTCCACAAATTTTTTTAAAAAAATTTTAAGTAAAGGAGAAGTACCTTTAGCCCCTTCGGGGGGCTTGCTGAAGCCACGGGGGGGGGGTGTCCGCGTAGGTTCCCTCTCCCCTGGCCGGCCTTCCTCATCACCGCCAAAATGGCAGCCGCTCGCTTGTACGGACGCCCGAAAGGGCCAAAAAGGCTTTACATAATGGCCGTGGTGGTGATGAGGAAGGCCGGTGGGGAGAGAAGGAACCCGTGCAGACACACACACACACACACCGTGGCTTCAGTAAGCCTCCCAAAGGGGCTAAAGTTACTTCTCCTTTAAATATTTTTTTAAAAATTGCGGGCCTGTCCAGGACCGGACAGGACCTGGGGGGTTCAATGGGGGGCCGGACCGAACTGGCTTCAAACCGAACCGGGCCAGACGATTCCATGCATACCCCTATAATTAAGTTTTGAGACCAGGGATAGATTGGGACTTCTGTTGTTGTACCAATTGCCCTGCTGCTTAACAGAGTCCCTAACTGAGCTGACGGATTTGATCTCGGGCTTGGTGTTGGAGTCCCTCAGGCTTGTGGTGGTGGGGGACTTCAATGTCCACTTTGGAACCAGTTTTTCCAGGTCGGTTCAGGAGTTCATAGTGGCCATGACAACTATGGGCCTATCCCAAGTGGTCTCGGGATCAACACACACTGCTGTTCACATGCTTGATTTGGTTTTTCACTCTGATCAGGGTGGTGTTCTAAGGGTGGGGATTCCTGTGGTTTCCCCATTGTCATGGACGAACCACCATCTGATTAAGGTTGGACTCACAATCACTTCCCACCTTCACAGGGCTGATTGGCCTATTAGAATGGTCCACCAGCAAAGGTTATTGGATCCAACAGGATTCCAAGAAGCCTTGGAGGGATTTAGTGTTGGCTCTGCCAGCGATCCTGTTGATGCTCTGGTGAAGAACTGCAACAGCCAACTCACCAGGGCAGTAGATACGATTGCTCCTAAGTGTCTTCTCCGACCCATTTCAAAATTGGCCCCTTGGTATTTGGAAGAACTACAGGGACTGAAGCAGTGAGGGAGATGACTGGAGTGCAAGTAGAGAAAGACTCAACTCGAATCCGACAAATTGTAGCATAGAGCACTTTTGAAGATCTATGCTCAGGCAATACGTGCGGCAAAGAAGTGGTTCTTTTCTGCCTGTATTGCATCCACAAGTTCATGTCCAGTGGAGTTGTTCAGGGTTATGAGAAGGCTAGTATGTGCTCCTCCTCCCTTGAATCAGAAATAAGAAATGTTGAAATAAGAGCCTCCTCATCTCTGACAATTTTTAAAAAATCTTTAAAGACACTTCTGTTCACCCAGGCTGTTAATTAAATACTGTTTTAATAGTTTTAACATCGTTTTTAATTTTTTTAAAAAAAAAATTAAATTGTTGTAATGTTTTAACTTTTTCTGCTGTCATTTATTTTGTTTTAACTAATGTTTTAACTTTTCTGTTGTCATTTATTTTGTTTTGAATATGTTAAATAAGTAAGTAAGTAAAGTTTGGAATATCACATCACTCCCAACACATTCATGTATTTTTTCTGAATGTGGTACCACTTGTAATATGGGCCTTCTTCATCGCATCTCTTTTCTATTTTGACAATTTAATGCAAAAGGCAGTGTCTGGTTTAAAATATTAGAGATTTGATTGGTATCCTAAAGTTTCTTCTAGCTCCCTTTGTTTAAGCTTCTTACATTTTTGCTTTCTGACATGGCAGTACGGCAGATATGCATATTAATTATATAGGTGGCATTTAGAAAATGCTCTTTTAGCACAAGTGCATGGGAACTACTACTGTAGCATTTAAATTGTGGGGGATATTTCACATTAGCTGATCCTCACATGATTGTGAAAAGTGGAACATGCACAGAGATGGACGCGAAATGTGCACACTCACGTTCCTAATTGCACAGTGGGCAGAATCGATCAGACTTATTGTCCAAACAGACTCTTAAAAATTATGTTTCATAGGCATGGAAAATATGTGTGTCCCTCTATGCATACCGAAACATAATTGGCATTGATTCAGAAAACTGTCAGACAGCCAAAAACGGTGCACTCAGAGCTGTGCTTGAAAAGCCTCTCTCAAGATGTGGGCAGTCTTGATTGCTTGTTAGGAGCAGGAATTAAGGGGTTTCTAAACTGAGTCAAGATGCAGTTGTCCTGCAGATCTGCAGAACATAGAAGGGGGCCCTGCCAAGGTTATTTTAGTTATTTTTATTTCAATCCACCCTCTTGCTTCAAGATAGTGACCACTTAAAACCTAAGCACTACCCATTTGAAACTTGTGTGTTGACAGTCCAATATAAACCATATAATAGCTGCTGGACATCTTGGGTCCTTTGGGCCCAATTCCTCAACTGGGGCTGCCTGTTCTCTCTTGCCTCCCCTCAAGAACCTCAGTTATGAAGGGGAGGAGAGTTACAGTCACCCACACCCTCCTGTCTTTTCAGTGGCTGAACTCTTCTGCTGTGAGGTCCAGCTTCACCCACAGACTTCTCGGTGGTGTGTTGGCCTGAACTAAATAGTCTGTACAACTTGGGCAGTCTCACAAGAACTCTCCAGGTTCTTCTCGCTAGAGGTGGTGTGAGTCCTGCAAGCTTCAATTGGGTCTGCAGTTCTGACCCCAAGCTTTCAGCATTTTAGTCTCAGCACTCCCCATCCCCATC